>NC_136063.1:212183174-212804798 GCF_964261635.1 Lissotriton helveticus | reverse complement strand
CAATTGCATTATTCCTTCATAACGGAGTATCTGATGATTATATGACGCATTGCCTTATTTCTGCACAACTAACTGTCTGTTGGCCGTATTGCCCATTGCATTAGTTTTGCATAATGAACTGCCTGATAGGTGTGTTACGCATTGCATTAGGTTTGCATAACGAACTGCCGGATAGATGTGTTACGCCTTGTCTTAGTCCTGCATCACAAACGTATTACACGTTGCATTAGTGTTGCATACTGAACTGCCTGATATATGTGTTCTACATTGCATTAGTTTCGCATAACAAACTGCCTGATAATTGAATTACACGTTGCATTGATTTTTCCTAACAGAGTACCTGAAGGGGACCGTACGCATTGCATTACGGGGGCATAACAGTTTACAACGTTGTTGCATTACGCACTGCATTACAGTAACTGTACAACTCGCCAGATAGCCGTATTATAATCTGCATTATTCCTATGTTGTGAAGTACCTGATTGTTGCATACCAAACTGCATATTACGACATTAGAATTACATAGGATTGTTTAGTTTAGCTCAATAGTAATAGGCCAGGGGGAGCTTTACCCCGATGCATGTGTTGGTTTAGTATTGTGTGGTCGCAGCATATATCTTTTTATAAACATATACTTGTTTTTCTATGAAACTCGTGTGGAGTCTATTTGTGGCGTCATCATTGTGGTTTTGAGCGTAATTGCAAATACTTTACACATTGGAGTTGAAGATAAGCCTGGCTGCTCGTGCCAAGTTACCAAGCGGGTGGAGCGGGGGCAATCACTGGAGGTGACCTATCTTTCCCTAACGTTGGGGGCTCGTGGGTCCCTGTTTCACCTAAGGTACCTACCACAGCCAACCAGGGAACCGGGGAATCTAACATAGTATTACACAACACTCTTGAGCTGAAATCACCATTGAGTCCTATTTACGTATGTGAGTGATAGGGATTTAAATGAGGGTGTTAATAGATGGAGTGTACATAAGTCCGAGGAGCCTAGAAACAAAAGAGAAAGTGAGGATTAGCAATCAATGGTGAACAGACAAAGCTTACAATTAAGTGTTGTTGTACATGAGCTTCTATGGAGTCCATAGAATGTAGGTGCAAATATAGCGAAGATGTAAAGATAGAATGTATTTATTTGAGTGATGTGGGAAGGAAAATGAAATACGGAATAAGGTAATGACCTCAGACGGAAGAGGTGAGTGAGACTAAATCTAAGGAAACAGATGAAACATGGTGCTAAAATGAGCTGCATAGAAACAGTTGAAGCCATGTGTAGGAATTAGTTCAGCAATGCTGAAGGAAGAACATGACCATGTCTGAGGCAGACAATAAGGAATAGCATCATAAACTCAGATTTATTCTGGCTTTTCTCCACTGCAAAGTAATGCAAAATCAATTAATTTGAGGCAAAGCATTACATTGGTATTTACTTTTCAGAGCAAAAGTTATTTTGTGTTGGAAACGTGTTATTTTCTTAGTGCAAAAAAGTGTTTTATGTCAAAGGGGCATGCCTGCTGGTTTACTTGGACAGATTAGTGCAAGCGCCATTTCTTTCGGAGCCTACTAGGATAGCCAGACTGGACTTTGCATTTGAAGTAGGCGTTAACTAGGGGAAATGTTTGATTTCTACGAGTTGCTTGAGTGCACAAGCACATTTTCATTACATGGGATATTTCTGATTTTGTCTAGTATTTTCAAGAGTATGCTTCCAGTATAAATCCTAAACTAGAAAGCCACACTGACCACTGCCTCATAGTGCAGGGATTGTATGTCTCATAAGACAGTCTAATTAGAGAGCCAGATCACATGATGACACCAGGTCTATCTTAGTAGGTATGCCTCTGAGCGGTGCCCCCTTAGTAAATCTGCCACATTGACTTAATCTCATGGTGGGTAGGAGTAAAATCTAAGCTGCCTTTCTTACCAAGTGCTAATTTAGATTTTTATTCAAAGTGTGCAAAGGTGTAACTTGTCTATTTTCCCCCAGCATGTTGCACTACATTCCTGGAATAAAACCCTAGAAAGAGTAAGTCAGAGTAGATTTTTTTGTTACTATAAAGGCATGTCAGGAAGTGTGTGTATTTATTGCAAAACATTATCATTTCTTCAGAAGCTGTTAATGTGCTATTAGGGTAATTTGCGGCAAATACAGTATAAAATGACTACTTAGGCCTACGTTTAATGATAAAGTATATAATAAAAGGCTGGAGTCTACAGTATTTAATACTGTAGATAGTTTAAGAAGAATAATTCGACATGTTTGTCCTTTGTAATTCACCAGAAAAGCATCATAAACAATTTTTAAGGAAGAGTTGTGGATACTGTGTCCTTCATAGAAACCAGTCTGCTATAGGTTATAGCCATATTTTGTTATGTAATGATTTTCTCCAGGATTTTCACAAGAAAGGGGATTCTTGATATTGGCAAATTTTGCCTTTCCAAATTGTAAAAAATGTAATTAATCAAATGATAAACCTTTAATTAGTCTAGGTCACCCCTTAGGTTCTCAGAACTGATTTTATGATTCTTATTCTGGTTCTAGTAGCACATCTACCTGTGGCGATGAGGAATCTTTTATGTAGAGCCCATGAGGACAAAGGATTGAGCAGCCTCATTTCAGCAGTTTTGTTAGTATACACTCTTGTAAGTTGTTCAAGGGGAATTCAATGGTATCATCAACTATATTTTATAGAGGTTGAAGAGGATGAGGGTATGGCCGGGAGGTCAAGTTAGTGCTCTGAAGTTTGGGAGTAGAGATTAGTAGAGATTATTCCTTTTGCGGGAGGTAGCTTGGATCTTTTGCCTTATAGTGTGTATCATTACTGAGAAAATAGCTAAAAGCTCTGAGCAACCTTTCGTTGGTAATTTTGGGCAATTAGGTTCTTTAGAAGTTCGTAATTACATGATTGTATGAGTTTTCTGGTAATTTTTGTCAGTAGGTCAAGTATATTCTCTAAAATGTTGGCCTTTAATTAACCTTGTTTATTTTTTGATATTCTTTCAAGGCTTTGAACAATTTTTAAAGGCTTTGATCAATTTTCAAGGATTATCCTCTGGTGTATTTTAAGCGGTGCACAAGCAGTATTTGTGAGTCAAGATTATCTAAAAACTATTAATTGTATTTCCTAGTTATTGCTCTTTGTAAAGGAGCCACTTCTTTGATGATTTCCAAATGTGTAGATTTAAAATGGTGGTTAGTAGTATTTTAATGCCTGATATGAGTGGATAATGAAGTACTTATAATGGAATAAAAAGTGATTTTATGGTGGTTATATTCCATGCATACAGAGTTTTATGATTTGCCTTGGGCAGTTCAATCAATCCATCAGTAGATTTGAAGAGTACATCTTGTCACACGTGAGGGTATTAAGGCACTGGCAATGGTGGTAATAATGTGAAAAAGAATTAGGAAATTGTCAGATCAGTAAGTTATAAAAAAAATAAACACTGTGTCGCAACTAGGAGCAGCAATAATGAGGTCAGGCATATTTTGATTTGTTGTGAGTGAGCATTTGACAGTAGATTGTTTCACATAGGAAAGAATTGAAGGTTGCTGCCATGTTGCCTGAGCAACTGTTTCAATGGATATTTAATTATCCTAACAGTAAATATTAATTTGCTTTTAGTAGCGGCACTGCCATACAATCAATCATTTCTACAGCAAAATTATAGTTACTCCCTGGTGCATAGTAGTTAAGGCTAACTGTGAAGTGCTGGTTCTTAACTGAAGGATATTGATATGCAAGAGAAGGATTAAGTGGTTTACATTTTTATGCATTTAGTGTATTTATATTCTACAGCACCACCAATCTTTGGTGGAAACTTTCAAACACTTTGAACCAGATTTCAATCTCACAAGTAATACAAACCTGATGCAAAGTGTTGGGATTTACTTTTTGAGCCACATCCGTCAGCCTCGCTGCGAGGATGCTCGCCTGTGTTGGAAGCTCCTGATTTCTCTTAAGATTGATGATATTTACACAACGTCGAACTGTCCCACTCACAGCGAGGCTGACGGACACAGCACGCCTTTCTATTAATCGGAGTTTCCATGATTTACAAATATTGATGTTATTAATGACTATCACACTACGCCCACGCGCCGTTTCTCCAAAGCGGGGCCTCCTGATACATTTACAGGATTGAATACTCACTTTAACCAATTTAGGATTGATCAACTCTTGGTTACTCACCTGACAGATCCCATGAAGCCCCTTGACCCCGTCCTAAAGAAGACCCGCCGATGAGGACCACATTAACCCTTATGCACTAGGGTCGAAACGTCGCCGCCCCTGAGTAGGCCCACACCCTTCACCTGACCCCCTACACTTGGAAAACAGAAGAGATTACACTGTGAAAATAACAATTTAAGCAAAACATGTACTATGTCTTACTGTACTTATAGGGGTAGGCCTGAATTGTGATGAGAGTCTGTTTCTCACTTGCACTGGATCTCATATACTGGAAGTTATTTGAAACAATTATTGCCTTTCTTTTCAGCCCTTTTTTCTATCTTCTCTCACACGAGCACTGATCTTTCACATACCACTTCTTTTCTAATGATAACCGTATGGATATGCTGGATAGTGAATAGTTTAATTTACTATTCCAACTCCAGTCCCCGTGGACACTAGGGAAGGTTATTGGATAGTAAATTAACCTATTCCCTATCCTAGAGCGCCCTCCAGAGCAATGCGTTGTAATAGTTTGCGTTGTAATGGTTGCGTTGTAAAGGCTCTGCGATGTAAAAGTTGCGTTGTAAAGGTTGTTTACCCCCTAGTGGCCTTGTAAATTAAATTCATGTTGCTTGAATACTGTACGTGCCTTATTGGATATATACATATATCTTTTCAGCCATTTAATGCTACTACTTTAAATTTAAAAATGTTAAATTCATGCTATGTTAGTCTAGGACCATTAATTTAACCAATGTCACACAGCATCGTGAGCTGCTGAGCAACATGACTAAAAGTTAACATAAAAAGTGCTATGATTCTTTCAAGGCTTTGAACAATTTTCAAGGCTTTGATCAATTTTCAAGGATTATCCTCTGGTGTATTTTAAGCGGTGCACAAGCAGTATTTGTGAGTCAAGATTATCTAAAAACTATTAATTGTCATAGCACTTTTTTTCTTACATTTAAGTCATGTTGCACATCAGCTCGGGCTGCTGTGCCACATGGGTTAAAGTTAAGGAAAAGAAGCGCTATGACATGAACAACATTGATTGCATGATAACCTTTTGTAATGTTACTGGAACTCGTGTAAAGCGCTCCAATACCTTCGGGTCGAGTTTGTGCTATATAACAAAGAGTCAAAACATGAGACAGGTGCAGGGGAGAAGGGTGGGAGCAGAAACAACATAGGGGAAGGGATGTCAGACAAACTGCAAACTTGTGCATGCTGAGGGTAGAGCTTGTGTTGAATGCCTGGCTGCACTGGGTGCACAAAATATGCCTTCCAAGAAGGGTTTGTTAGAGTTTGCTTTGTTCTGTCTGAGCATGTTTTGACGTGTTAAGAAAATACCTTTGTTTCTCCAGAGCAATTCAAGATGGATGATTGTTTGTGTGACTTGACCGATTGCGTAAATCCAACAGATTCGCTCTATACC
The DNA here is from genome assembly GCF_964261635.1 of Lissotriton helveticus. Lineage (NCBI taxonomy): Eukaryota > Metazoa > Chordata > Amphibia > Caudata > Salamandridae > Lissotriton > Lissotriton helveticus. Next base: position 212,799,182 of record NC_136063.1, on the reverse strand, counting down.
TAACAGAGTGCAGTCATATACAGAGCTGTTTGTGTAAGAAATGTGCTTGTGCAGGTACCAGTTTCCATGCAACTGAATTGCTAAAAACAACTAACTGTTTACGCTAAGTAGACATTGGGGGAAACCAAGAGAATGTTTAATAATTTCCAGCACGTTTATGTACTCTGCAGAAAGATAGTGTAAATAACATGCTCATTCAATTAGCATGTTCAATGAAGACATTAACATTTTTAGCAGGAGGCAGTAAGCAACCCCAAGATAGCACGAAGATGGGAAGGGCGGCGAGAATGCATGAAAAAACATGCACTCTTAGGGAGTGCTAGCAGCAAAGTAAAAAAAATGCCTCCATAAGCGTGCAGTCAGTGGAAAGACACTTGTCGCCTACAGGAAGCTGTACTTGGTCCAAGCTCCATGGCTGGGACACATGCGAAGACACAGTAGGAAGCCAGAGGCAAGGAGGGATGTTGGAGCCAACCAATGGCATGTAATCAATCAATCAATCAGGGGTTTGTGAAAGCGCGACTACTCCCCCGTAAGGGTCTCAAGGCGCTAGGGGTGGGGGGGTGGGGTGCAGGTTCCATTCCATCAAGGAGGGGGTCTGTCGAAGAGTCAGGTTTTGAGGTTTCTTGCGAAGATGGGGAGCGATGTTGTCTGTCTGAGGTGGAGCGGAAGGGCGTTCCATGCTTTGGTAGCAAGGAAGGAGAAGGAGCGGCCTCCCGATCTGGTCTTTCTGGTGCGGGGGACCACGGCGTAGGAGAGCTGGGCTGATCATAGGGTCCTTTGGGGTGCGTGGAGTGTGCGCAGGTGCTGGGAGATGTGGCAGTGTTTTGGCAGGTTGAGGACCAGTCTTGCGGCGGCGTTCTGGATGTTAAGTAGCTTGCGGATGAGGTTTTTGTTTATTCCGGCGTAGAGTGCGTTGCCGTACTCGATTCTGCTGGTGACCAGGGCGTGAGTGACTGTCTTTCGGTGTTCGAGGGGGATCCATTTGAAGGTCTTACGAAGGAGGCGGAGTAAGGTAAGTAATGGGTGGGCTCTAGGCCTGTTTTAAGCTTTTTTTATGTACACGAGATTTTGGAAGCACAGCGTAAACACAGTGATGGCAAAACCTACATAGGGTTCTTTCTGCATGTACTTTGGGATGGGAATCATAATGGACGAAATTAGTGCCTATCCTCTGGGTAGACACTTGAGGCAATCATGGCCTACTTGATATGACAAAGGGCTGCTTCAAGTAGAGAGGAGATGGGAGAATGTTTAGTTTAAAGGACTCTGATGGCGAATAGGCTGCTCCCAGGGATTTGAGAAATGAACCTTTGTAATGAGTTAGTTGACTCTGACATTCGCTCAACTTGAACACTGCTTAGCACTATTTGTGTGTTTTGTTTTCTCTCTTGAATTCACGAAGTACTTTTTTTCTCTGTGGGTGTATATAAATATAGACTAGAAATATATATTAAATCAATAGAATAGTTCTCAGTGTCCTTGAACCTGTAATGTACATTTCTTTCATTTGTAACTATTTTCCTGTTATGTGACGTACTGAGCAGGTGTATAATAACAGAAGCCAAGAGACCATTCTATGAAATTAGATTTGATTTATTAGGGGATAGCTTGGCATGTTATAAAGAAAGCCAGCGGGCAGAATACATTGGTACATAGCTTACTCACAGGATCGAATGGCAATTCAGTAATTTCACACTGTGCCTAATGCTGAAATTTCATATCAACAAAAGGACTGTAAAGCCATTAATACGGTATGATTGTTCCATATGCAATCGCTAGGACTTTCTATTTTTGCTCCTATTGAAGAGAAGAATAACACAGACACAGGAGTTATTGCTGCTGAAATCACAAAAGACACCTCAGCTGGGAGATCTCCACAGGATGTGATATACTGTGGCATCAAAAATTGTTCACTAAAATGAGGCTAAACCTGCTTGAACAAAGCGAATACTTTATGAATACTTCCAAACTGAGCTATTCACACAGAAAACAGCAGGTCAATACTGAAACATGCATTGTTGCGGAAACATAAATACTAAATGTCGTCAACACAGAGACTCTTTAACCTCATTTGGGATACAACACCGAAACCGAGAAGCTGACACTAGCCCAGATCATGTGCAAATTGATCAAGAACAGGATGCAAGCCAAAAATTAGCTAAATGACAACTGCTTGAAGCAGCATTAATTGATGGGGACATGTGTCTGTTGTGTGAGCGAATCATTTGGTGTGACTTTTGTGTGATCCTTCGGAAGGGTGGCATATGCCATTACTTCTTTGCAGCAAAATCTGCTTTTTTGTGTTCCCTCCTGATTTTTTTTATGAACCTATATTGCTGGCAGTTTTTGGACAGCTTGGCAGTTAGTGATTGCCATGTCAATTGCTTACTGCATGTCCCCTACTCCAGAAACATGGCAAAATCTAATAGGGCCGTTTTGGTTTTAAACGCCTTAACCGCGGCGGTTTTTTTCGCCGCGGTGCGGGCGTTCTAAAGTGTGGGCGGGGCTGCGTCGGCCTTTGGTCGTGCGCTGGCCAACGGGAGCACGGAAGGGGTTAAATGCACTGTAAAAACATAGAATGAGTGTTGGAAATAGTCCTTTCTAGGGTGCTTTTCCTCAGCCTTTTGCTTTTCTCCTTCCCAGTTCTCCTCTGCTCTAGATGCTAGCTTTATGATTTGAGCGCTTTTGGCACTACTGTGCAGTGTCAAAGCACTGTGCTAATCATATACATACTGTGGGGCAGTGTATATTTGATTAGTGGATTCAAGTTAGCTGTAGGCCTTTTGTCATGGGGTAAGACCTATACCAGGGGTATGTATCTCAAATGCGTCTCCGTGGGCCTTCCATAGTGGTTGTGCCATCCACAGAGGTAGCTCATTGATAGTGCCACAGGTTTATCCTGGTGGGGTCTGTGTGCACGGGTTACTGTTGCTCGGTTTGGCATTCGTAAAGCTACGTGCCAAAGTTCTGCATGTCTCTTGCTATATCCTCTCCAGTAGCGAGAGAATGTTTGACATTAAAGTGCTGAAAATGTCTCTTTGGGAAAGCGGGCATTTTGATTCTCGTGCTGAGTGCCTGGAGGCCTGTCTCCTAATTCACAACTGAGAGCTAGGTGGGCAGCCACATCTGTGCATTTCTGATAGATGGCCATAAATGAGAGGCTCATAGGAAACTACGGATCTCTGAGGGGCCTCTCTGCGACAGTTAAGTAGGGTGGAATTGGGATCTGCTTTCCAAGGGGCAGGGTCTTGGCCCCACTTAAGATTGTGATCAAATCTCCTGGGGTAGGATGGCAGACAGGACAACATTTAAAGACGGCCTGTGCATTTCAAAGGTGGCCCTTGAACTAATTGTATCTACAAATGCCATACTGGAGCTTCAGACTCTGAAAGTAGAGACACATTTGGATTTGGAACAATACTACACCGGTTTGATACTGGGACATTTACATGAGGAATCATTAGGGCAGGAAGGACTGCAGCTAGACTATCTGGAGACCTGTGTTGGCTTGGAGCTTGTTGTGCTCTAAAAAAGGGACTATCACTTGGTGGATTTTGCCTAGACATTGCTGGCCTGCAGCTAAGGACCAAATGTCGTGGCCTGGGTCTCGAAGTACTCTCCAAGGGCTGGTGAGCTGGCCTCCTGTCCACAAGATCCCTAAGGCAAAAAAGGACCTCACTGTCTCCACAAGATTGTAAGGACTGCACTAGGTATGGCAGAGACAGGTGGAAGTGATCGGGGTTGGGACAAAGATCGTCCTGATATATACCATCACCTTGCTGTGTCAGAGAAGTGTGTGGAAGATCAGCAGCCCTCTGTGGGGCAGGGACGTTTGGATCTCAAGTAGGTTAGGAGGAGAAGTGTGGCTCAGTGGTTAGAGGCGGCAGACCCGGAATCTGAGATCGACCGTGGACCAGGGTTCGATTCCCCGCCTCGGCGGGTCTCGGGCTCATAAATTCCACGGTCTCGATAATTCTCGCTCCGGTGCCTACTCGACTCACGGGGTCACACTCTGCGACTCTGGGCAATAGCTTGCTTAATCTCCACATCGGCCCCTCGCGGCGGGATGCCTGGCTTTCACCTTGTGGATACCCTGACGGGGTTTCTCACAGGGGAATACCAGGACGGGTTCCCTAAGCAAGCGCGGAGATGCCCCAGGGTAAGTCCTGCGCTATATAAGTTTCATACATTTATATAAGTTTCATACATTTACATTTACATTTGAAAGATTGCAGAGTCCGAGGGACCTGTGTTTGCAACCAGGGGACCTGTGCTCGCTTGCGCTCCAGAGCGTGTGATGTCTGAGGGGTGTTGGGGGAAACTGAGCCGGGAGCTGAGACTGTCTTCAGCCTCCATAATGGGAGGATAACAATGCCTGACATTGTGACCTCTGTCTGAGGTTGTTGGCTTCCTTTCCCTGGACCAATATCACAGGATACTTTTATTTGGAAAACACCGTGATGAGACCCAAGTGGTTTTGTGTGCCTTGTGGGCATCTGCAGCTGACTGTCGGGGGACTGTGGCAGGTCACACCTCTGCTTAAGGTAAGTAACACTGCTGTGAGCTCATTTGGCACCAGTGATCACAGAGACAGTGTGGCACATTCCACCTTGCTAGAAACAGCAGAGAAATGCCAAGCTGGGATGTTGTTTTCCTCCATCAGACGTATGCTGCAAAAGATTAAAATGGCCAACTTAGAAGTTAGATTACACACCACTGGCAGGAAAACACGGCTAAACCTTTCATGCAGCATTCTAGAAAATCACAAAATATTTTTTCCTGAGATTGTTTTACAAGTTGCAAAAAGAGATGTAACAGCTCGGTGTTGACAGCATAGGAATTTTACATTTATAGATTTAGGGTAGTTCACCAATCACTATTGAGTTACCACTGTAAAGAGGGACTCTCATCAAGTAGATTCAAGATGTTTCGGGAACAGGGGAGGAAATAGGGTGCCAGTGTGGAAGAATTATTGAGTCACCTGGCGAGGAGTATGGATTTACTGACTTCAACTCTCCCTTAAATGTCTTCTTCAAAGAGTTATTCTCTGGGAATGCACCTCACAGTGATAATTAGGGGCCCAGGAATTACCTAGACATGCCTATGTCTGTGGACTCCCTTTCATAGAGCTGGACAGATGAGTGACCTCCAAGATACAAATACGCTATAATGACCTGGAAAATACTGGAGCACACCCAGTAATAGAAATTTGGCTGTGATCATGAAGAAATTGTCTATGAAACCTATCTCCTACTAGAAAAGCTGTCGTCGAAAGAGTATTCTATGAAAAGTGAGGACGCTTGCAGCATCAGAACATTAGTCACAGAACTATTGCCACAAGTTCTGAAGACCGTGTTAATTGCTTTCAGCAGCCTTTGCAAATAGTAAGGTACTAAGACTTTAATAGGCAGAAAGTATTTTCCCAAAAACGTGAGTCTGTGAAGACTTTTCCATTTTTTGACTGCTGAAAACAAATACACTACTGACCACTAATGTATGTTTTTGAAGAGGAACCAAGTCATTGCTGTGCCTAAAGTCTTACGCCTATTAAAATACAAAAATAGTGCATTACTACATGAATGGCTTATGATCCCTGAAACAGAAGTGTCTCATTTTTGCCATTGTAATCATGAAACATTTTGTTAAATTAATTGATTTTGGAATTTTATTGCATTTTATTTTGTTTATTTCTTAATGTGAAATTTGATTTTGATGCATTTTCTTTGAGGGAAGCGTGTTCCCTTCGGGCAAGCTAACTTGGCAAAGCCTCGGATTCCTCACAGAAACCTGCTGTTATTTCAGGAACTATATTAACTGTGTGGGAGATAATCCGCAGCTTCAATAAGGCTGAGCCCTGTCTGCCTCCAATAGTTTTTAATCTAGTTTCCGACAACCTTCTTCTTTTAATTGAATTATTTTCCAAGACCCATGTTCAGTGCTTGTTTTTCCTTTTGGGTATTTGTATCGCTGTCATTTTGAGTATTTTTTTGTGGCAACATGCTTATTCTAGATTTGGTAACTGCATTACTGAGTAAATTGAGCAATCAAAATAGGGGAACAGCACTGAGAGAGAAAACTGCAGGATCCATCTCTTAAACATCTGTAAAAAAATTGGAATTGCAATTTTCAGGATTCAGTTTCATTCTATCGATTACAAAGCACGAGAAATGCTGGTAAATAAATAAAAATATCAGTTGAAACCAAACAGACAACATTAAGCACAAAGATCCAGTTACAAAAGGTTTTAGATCTAACTGGAATTGTAATGATAGCAGTTCAGTTCAATGTCGGGAACTTGCTACTGTGAAAACCATTGCCAGATGTCAAATTACCAGGGACACTACTTGTTAGAAATGGGATTTCTGGTTGGCTAGGTCAAGCTCCTAAACCAGGCAGACACCACCACTCTAGTCAGGGCAAGGGGGTCACACCCTGAAGTTAACCCCTGCTTAAACCCTTGGTAGCTTGGCAGAGCAGTTAGGCTTATCACAGAGACAATATGTAAAGCATTTGAGCAACACACTCACACAGCAGTGACACACTAGGCACACCACAAAGGAAACTCCACAAAAGGTTATATAAAGAATAGCCTTTGTATTACTCATAAAAACACATTAGACCATATCACATATATACACTGTGCCACCAGGCTCTTGGTATTACTTTACAGTGATTATATACATCACAGGGCCTATCGGCCACTGTCATAACATCACCACTCACAATTAGTGGAGACAACCAGTAACTACTGGTAAGGGTGCACTAAGCACCCACATGTGTGGCATACATAATTAGCAGTGCACCATAGGAAAATAAACTTGCACACATTACCGCCACTGCATAAACACATTATTCACAGACATCATAGTGTTAATGAACATGTGATGCAAAATGTAATCAGCAGAAATGCAGGGCAACATCACCACACATCCCAACCCTCTTAAGCATAATCATAACGCATTGCATACCCCCATATCTCTGAGAGCACACTGGCCCCCAAATGGCAGTCCCAGCGCTTCTGCACTCTCTACTTGGACTGTTGGGTAGTTCTGTGAGACTCCTTGCTCCACCCAGGCTCAGGGGCCTCTGTTAAGGTTCCACCCCACTATCACGCTCCCAAAAACCAGAAGGCCCCAGAGTCGGAGAGACCTCACTTAGTCTTGTTTCCGCCAGAGAGATTGCTACCGATGTCAAAGCAAAGTGGAGCTGCCTTGCGGTGCAGATCCCAATACATCGGAAATGCGGGACTCCCTTCGGTGTTACTCACGCACTTGACTGAATTCTGCCCACGGCCCCTTGGGCCAGAGAACAACAGGCGGCCTGCTTCCTCAAAAGGTCACAGCTGCTCTGACTTCCTCGCTGTGGCCCGGGAGCACGCAGGGCTCCGGCTCCGTTGACCCTACGGCCACGCCCCCAACTAGGCTACAGTCGCAGGACCTCCATTGATGGGCACGTCCTGCTCTCAGTGTCTGTTTTCATTGCAGGGCCTGCCCACAGTCAGGCAGAGTCTCCGCCTGACATCCGGCTCCCAGTCAATTACAAAGCTAGGTCTCCATCGATTCTGGAGAGCTTGCGCGACTCCTCAATCTGCACTGCCGGGCAATCATGCCCCACGAGCCCCCGTCAAGTCCCCAAATCCCCCAGGGCACAGCAATCCTGGGGCGCTCCCCATGCTGCTTATTTTCCACTGCAGGAGAAAGGGACTGCACTCACAAGTGCTCCCAACCACTTCACTTGGAGCGCTTCAGGCCCAGGTCCAGGGTGAAAAGCAAAACATTCAGAGCTCTGCCTGTCTCCTACTTACAGACGCCAGCAGGGAGCAGGCAAAACGTTTTCTTCACTAATGGCAACAGTAGAGCTGGCACAGGCAGGCCGGCACACTGAGTCTCCTATCCAGAACGTAGATTGTAGAAAAAGGGGTTTACCCAAATATAGTCACTGGGACCTGGGTTGATTAGTTACAAAGAAGAGGGGGTCCCAGTATAGACGGACAATGATTATCACATTTTACAAAATAAAGTGAATTAATCCATCAACACACAAGTTAGATCTACCGAGTTTTATTCACTGGAAGATCAAATGCAGTAAATACACAGATAACTTAATAGCTGTATTGAAGGTTATAAAGTGCCCCGGGAGGGAGGTGGGAAGTGGTATAAGTGAGGATAAGGTAGTGACGGGATTGTGTGACAGTAAAATCAAACGTTAAAGAATGAGTAAAGCTGTGATTCTTCTAACAGCGAATACAAAAAACGGCTAACAATGACCAAAATCATAGGTAGACATATTCCACATAAAATAATTACGAGCAAGCTTTTTTCAGAAAGATAGATCAAATCCGTAGTCAATTCCCACAACGCCCCCCATCTAACTTACTGCAAGTGAGCGTTTTTTGTTGAATGATTGGTACTGCCACACCCTGACGGCGCCATTACCCATTCCGGACCATCAGAAGTATTGTTTATACGTGTGGTTGCCTGCCCCTACCCCTTTGTCCTGATGAAGACCCCACAGCAAGGATTTTTAATTCACCTGCAATGATAAGAGGGTCGAAACGTCGACTGTTGTGCTTCTTACGGCAATTCCACGCCTGAACGATGCATATTCATTATACTATGTGGAATATGTCTACCTATGATTTTGGTCATTGTTAGCCGTTTTTTGTATTCGCTGTTAGAAGAATCACAGCTTTACTCATTCTTTAACGTTTGATTTTACTGTCACACAATCCCGTCACTACCTTATCCTCACTTATACCACTTCCCACCTCCCTCCCGGGGCACTTTATAACCTTCAATACAGCTATTAAGTTATCTGTGTATTTACTGCATTTGATCTTCCAGTGAATAAAACTCGGTAGATCTAACTTGTGTGTTGATGGATTAATTCACTTTATTTTGTAAAATGTGATAATCATTGTCCGTCTATACTGGGACCCCCTCTTCTTTGTATCCTATCCAGAACAGCAGACCCTTCAGCTGCCAAGTAGGGCACAGGTCAGTCCCCAGCGGCGGTGCCTGCTGGCAGTCCGGGAGCCTGCTGGTCATAAGTCCCAAATAGGCACAACAGCACACCATTCATGAGGTCACAGCCCCAATACATATACCCACTAGGTCTCTGTTCTGCACATGGCACAGGGCTCTGTGCCTGGTCCAAACCAGTTCTGGGGGGCACTTATAAAGCAAACACAAGGAGATGATGGACGGAGTGCTGACATTTTCAAACACACACCCCCAGTCACAGATCTGGGTTGAATCCATCATCATTCTTTAGCTCACTTTTCCACCCCAGTTCAGACACAGCTATATGCAAATCAGTCTTGACCCTGTGCCTCATGGGAACAGTCCAGCCGAACTGCCAAGCTATGTCTTTCCTGGACCGGAAACAAGCATCCTGGGCCCAGTTTTGTGGTTACACCCCTCCTCAGCCAGGCTAGCTTGAACCCAGTGGCAAAGTGAGCAAGTGACCCACAGCTGGGCATACCCTGCCAACCTAGGGTGAACAAAGCAAACACAAGGAGATGATGGACAGAGTGCTGAAACTTTTCAAACATTCACGCCCAACTACAGATATGGGTTGAATCCATCATCATTCTTTAGCTCACTTTGTTAACCCAGTTCAGACACATCTATGTGCAAATCAGTCTTGACCCTGTGCCTCAAGGGAACAGTCCAGCCCGCACTGGCATACAAAGTCTTCCCTGGACCGGAAACAAGCATCCTGGTTAACTAGGACCTACCTAAGGGGTGCCCGATATGTATTAAAAGGGGAGTCCGTGGCACCCATTTTATGCACCATGTAAACAGCGGCAGTAGACTGAGCGTGCAGACCCTGCAATGGCAGAGCCTGAGACAGGTTTGAAAGGCTACTTTGGTGGGTGGCGCAAGCAGTGCTGCAAGCCCACCAGTAGCATTTAATTTACTCGCCCTGGGTATATGAGACACCACTTTACAAGGGACTGAAGGTAAATTAAATATGCCAAACAGGTGTAGACCAATCTTACCACGTTTACCATAGAGAGCACATGCGCTTTACACTGAACAGCAGTGATAAAGTGCCCAGAGTCCTAAAACCACCAACACCAAGTCAGAAAAAATACCAGGAGGAAGGCAGAAAGTTCAGGGATGGCCCTGCAAAAAGGGGCAAGTCCAACACTACTCTGTTATCATTTGTGTCAGAGCAACACTTTGAGACAATTAATGTAGCTGTAAGGGAGGTAATTTTGTATGCATTTTTATGATGCAATAATTCACATCCAGTAAATATAAAATACAACGTAGACTGGAAAAGTACATTTGAAAACAAGGATCCTGCCTAATTACAGAGACACCTTAATGAGAAACGTGAAACTTCGATGAGAACATTAGATGGTAGTTTTGTGGTAAACATTTGTTAATTGTAGCACATGAAAGTGCCCCCTATCACTCCTAATACCACCCAAGGCCACCCTTCTCCAGCCTCTTTAGGATCAAAGCTTGATACCACCCACTGTAGGATTAAGTGATATGCACACCTGGGGAGGTCAGACAGATTCTGCCTCATTAAAGTGGTAAAATATCATGGGCGTCCCTTGACAGACAGCTGCCAGAATACAAAGGATGCGCAGGAAGATATCTGGTGAGGCAAGGCATTGATCAGTGGAAGCTGTGCCCCGCTCACAGGTGTGGATGTAGTATGAATGGAACCAATAAAGAAGGTCAACTTTGGTAGAGTGATTAAAGTGACTAGCACAGACGGATTACCTAAAAGTCAGTATGCGAAAGTCTCCTTTAATGCAAATATTATATGAAGACATGCTGACTAAAGATTATTTTCCATGTGCAAAAATAATCCAACCGTGTATTTTAGGTACATTGCAAATTGCCTGTAAATATCCTGGTATTCAAGTGTATAATAAGTAAGCCTGGGCAGTGGACTTCGCTCCGTTCGCAGAGTTTGCTGAGTTTTCTGCACTCCGCGAGAAAACTCGGCTTCACGATGTACAACGGAGTTTTTCCCTGCTCGTGATCATGAATGGTAAGTTCGCAAGAACGATCTACCCGAGCGGCAGGAATACCGGCATAAACTGCAGTTTGCTCTGCACTCCGCCACTTGCAAAACTTCGCTGTTTTTTTGTAACTTTGTGGAGTTCTGCATAGCAAAACTCAGTGAATTACGCCAAGGCCTGATAATAATTAAGGATCCCAAAATAAGTCTAAACTATGGTCCCAGGCCACCAAAAAAGCAGAGTAAGTAGGACAAAAATAGAGGATGATTTCCTATTTGCATAGGGAAATAGGAAGGATATTGATAATTCATGTACCTGGCCAAGCATTCAGAACTGCTGCTTGGAAGCAAAACAAATATTTGATTCCTCCTCGAACAGAAACTAACACATTCATATGAAACATATGGGAATATAAACTTGTCAAAAGGTTTGACCACAAATTGTTTTTTTTATTTAGAACAAAAAATGCCGAAGGACAAAAATATTTTCATTCAATGCACATTGACTTTTTATTTATTCATCTGTCATGTTTTTATATATCATTGGCTATACACATTTATAATATTACAAAAGTAAACAAGTAACTAAAGAGGTTTCATTGGTTCGTAGACACAATACTGCCTTAATAGTTAAAGCAGAGATAGTTGAATACATATCTGTAGTGGTATCCCACACCACTCAAGAGCTGAAGTCACCACGGGGACCTATTAACGTTTGCGACTGAGAGGGTCTTCAATTAGGGTGTTAATAAATGAGGTGTACATAGGTCCGAGGTGCCTAGAAACAAAAGAGAAAGAGAGAATTAGCTATTAATGGTGAGAAGATAGAGTTTACAATTAAGTTTTGAGGTACATGACATATGAGAAATACAGGAGCTTTTGAGGAGTCCATGGAATTTAGATGCAAATATAGCGAGGATGCAAAGATAGAATGTATTTATTTGAGTGATGTGGAAAGGAAAATGAAATACCGAAAATGGGAATGACCTCGGAAGGAAGAGGTGAGAATAAATATAAGGTAACCGATGAAACATAGTGCAAAGAACAGTTGAAGCCATGTGTAGGAGATAGTTCAGCAATCTTGAGGTGAGAACATGACCATGGCAGACACAGACAATAAGGAATAGCCTCAGAAGCCCAGATTTACTAAGGCTTAGCTCCACTGCAAATTAATGCAAAGTCAAGTAAAGTGAGGCAAAGCATTACATTGGTATTTACTTTTCAGAGCAAAATTATTTTGTGTTCGAAACGTGCCATTTTCTTAGAGTAAAAAAGTGCTTTGTGACGCTTTGTGTCAAAGAGGCATTACTGCTGGCTTACTTGGGCAGATTAGTGCGACCCCATTTCTTTTGGAGCATACTAGGATAGCCAAACTGGACTTTGCATCAAAAACAAAAACCTCCTTGAAGTAGGCGTTAATAAGGGGACATGTTTGAGTTCTACGAGATGCTGGTGTGCTCAAGAACATGTTTATTACATAGGATATTTCCGAATTTGTCTAGAATTTTGAAGAGTATGCTTCCATTTTAAATCCTAAACCAGAAAGCCACACTTACCCCTGCACCATAGTGCGGAGATTGTGAGTGTCATAAGGCGCCAAATTAGAGATGGCAGCAGGCCGACATTAGTAGGGATGTCTCTGAGCTGTGCCCCCTTGCACCATAGCACAGCATGCCTGGCTGCTGCACTGAGTTGCAATACAAATGAGAAAATCTGCCCCATGGACATAATCTCATGGAGAGTAGGAGTAAAATCTTACCTACCTTTGTTACCAAGTGCTCATTTAGCTTTTTTTAAAGAGTCAAAAGGTGTTGCTTGTCTATATTCCCCCAGCATGTTGCTCCACATTCTGGGAATAAAGCCCTAGAAAGAGTAGGTTAGAGTAGATTTGTTTGTGACATTGAGGACATGTCAGTAAGTGTGTATATGTATTGCAAAGGATTATTACTCGTTACTTACAGTATACAATTGCTTCTTAGGCCTACGTTTAATGATAAAGTATCTAATAAAATGCTTGGGTCTTTCAATATTAAATACTGTAGATAGTTTAAGGAGAATAATTCGACATGTTTGTCCTTTGTAAATCACCAGAAAAACATCATCAACAATTTTTAAGGACATTTTTCGGATACTGTGTCCTTCATAGAAACCCGCCTGCTATAAATTGCAGCCATATTTTTTTATGTAATGATTTTCTCCAGGATTTTCACAAGAAAGGAGATGATTCATATTTCCAAATTGTAACGATTAAATCAACCACTTGATAAACTTTGACTTTGTCTAGATCATCCTTTAGGTTCTTAGAACTGGTTTTGTGATTGTTGTTGGTGCTGGTAGCACTTCTATCTCTGGCAATGATGAATTTATGATGCTGAGCCCATGAGGACGAGGAATCATCAGGCTGATTTCAGCAGTTTTGTTAGTACACACTCTTGTAAGTTGTTCAACGGCAGTTCAATGGTAGAATCAACCATCTTTTCTAGAGGTTGTAGAGGCTGAGGGGGTGGCGAGGTGACGGAGGTCCAGTTAGTGCTCTGAGCTCCGGAGTAGAGATTATTCCTTTTGCGGGAGGCAACTGGGATCTTTTGCCTTATGGTGTACATCTTTTCTAAGAAAAAAAGCTACACACTATGAGCAACCTTTTGTTGGTAATTTTGGGCAATTAGGTCCTTTAGAAGTTTGTCGTTACATGATGTCATGAGTTTTCTGATAATTATTGTCGGTATGTCAAGTACATTCTCTAATATTTTGGCCTTCAATTTGAATATATTAACCATGTTCATCTTTTGATATTCTTTCAAGGCTTGATCAATTTTTAAGGATTGGAGTATCCTCCAGTATATTTTAAGTGGTGCACAAGCAGTATCTAAAAACAACCCATTGCATGTGCTAGTTTTTGTTTTTGCTCTTTGTAAATGAGCCACTTCTTTGATGATTTCTAATAGTGTAGAATTATAATGATGGTTGGTGGTATTTTAATGCCTGATATCAGTAGATAATGAAGTACTTATAATGGAATTGAAAGTGATTTTACACAGTGGTTCTATTCCATGCATACAGAGTTTTCTGGTGTCCCTTGGGCAGTTCAATCAATCAATCAATCAGTAGATTTGTAGAGCGCTTCGCGTCACCTGTGAGGGTATCCAGGCACTGGTAATAGTGGAAATTTGGACATGGTTAGATCAGTAAGTTATAAAAGGAACAAGCACTGTGATGCACTTAGGAGCAGCAATAATGAGGTCAGGCATATTTCCCTTTGTTGTGAGTGTGCATTTGACATAGTAGATTGTTTCACATTGGAAAGAAGCAAAGGTTGCTGCCGCGTTGCCTGAGCAACCGTACTAATGGATATTTAATTATCCTAACAGTAAATATTAATTTTCTTTTAATAGTGGCATAGCAATACAATCAATCATTTCTTCAACAAAATTGTAGTTGCTCCCTAGAGCATGGTAGTTAAGGCTCACTGTGAAGTGCTAGTTCTTGACAGAAGAATATTGATATGCAGGAGCAGAATTGAGTGGTTTACATTTGAATGCATTTAATGTATTAATACTCCACACTAGCATCAATCTTTGGGGAAAAGTTCTAAAATTTTGAACCAGATTTCCATCCTAAAAGTACTGCAAATCCGATTCAAAGTGATGCATTGAGATTTAATTTTTAAAGCAAATACTGATTTGTGTTGGAATGTAGATCACAAGTAATGCAAAATAGCTATACTACTTTACATCAAGGAGGCAGGCCATGGATGGTACATGGGCATTCCCCCATGGGTTTTGAAACAAACTCCTATCTATTGACAATGGTAGTTAGGGATGTGCACCAAACATGTACAGCTCTTTGAGGCTAAGTGTAAAATTTGGGGGGGAATTCTCAACATTTTTCTAACTTTATATTTGTGCTGCACTGTACACAAACACAAACTGGGGAAATTATTCACCTAAGTCAAAGAATAGTAATTTGTACTAAAAGGGTATCCTTAAAGTACAGAGCTCATGCTTGACGTCTGGCACACACTCTTGCACTATAGTGCAAGGATGTGTGTATTGGCACAAGCCAGCATTAATGTGTGCCAGTGCAGAGGGAGAGGGAAAAAGCGCATATCTTACTTGATGTGGCACCATTCTGCTCTTTCCCTTTCAGGCAGTGCAATGCAGCAACCATGGCTGCTGCTCTGAGTTGCATGAAAAATTTGTACATTCGGCTAATTGTTTCCCTATCTCAATCTGATAATATCATAGACCTTGAAGAGTATCCAGCCCATAAATAGCCACGCCTAGAGCTAATAAAAAATGTAACATAAAAGATAACCTGTCACATAATTATTGCACTTCCCAATGTAGACATTTTATTTGTTACTTTGTTCATTTAATTACTTTGTTAAGTGCCAGTTTGCAACCCTACAGACACTTTACAGCACTGTAGTCATTAGGTGTGAAACACGGTGAGGGTACGGTACCCAAATAGAATGGCGTAAATATCTTCTGACAAATACACTTTATGGAGCGGTATTTTGTAAATTACATTTAGGTCACAACATTTGAGTCAAACGCTATTTTTGTTATACTATTCTGGCTTAGAACCATCATAAGAGATCAAGTTACAGGACAGTGATACATAGACTGACAATTATCTGGTCTGTTGCGATTGCCATTGGGGTAATGGTTCTTTAGACACTCACTCTCTTGTGATAATTGCGGTAACTCACTCTCTTTTCATCGTAATGCTCTGCACCATTACAAACCCTTGTTTGGTATTAGCAGATAATGCAGTGGTAACACCAAAACTTTTCCCTTTATTTCGCACATATCACAATATTTCTCTCAAATATTTTCCGCCGGTTGCTCCACACCAGCAGAGGTGGTAAAGCCACGTACATAACTTTAAAGGCTTCATTTACACATCCACTCATAATTGGTACTGCACCTGGCCCATATACATTCTGCATCCGTTTTTAGGTCTTGCACCTGTCGACGCAGCGCGAAGCGCTGTCGCCAGCGAGATCTATTGTTGCTGGCTTGACTTGGAAGGGAGACAGGAGATGGCACGCGCAGGGGCGATTGGAGCTCGTGAACACGCACTTACAGACACGTGGTGTGCACATCTCCTGACCCCCTTCCGTCCTCGCAAGCCACATGCAATATAACTTTATTTTTATGCGCACGAGAGCGCAAAGCGCGGTGCGCTTTACATGTGCATGCTGCCTCACCCCACTTACTGGCTCTCGTGGGGACTCTGTGCTGCTCCTCGGCTGGTCTCCGTCTTCAGCCGGTCAATGCAGCAACACGCGGGGCTCCGTATTGCTCACAGGAGCCCTGCCTGAAATCCTGCTTTGGCCGCACCATGCTCCATTCACGAAGGCAGGTGGGCTCCCGACAGACTTTTCTGCAGATTTTTCTTTGTCTCTTTGGGCACTTTGGCAGCCCCCTCCCTGGACCGCACGAGCTGCGCAGCACTCTTCAAGTATGGCGAAGTCCGGAGGCGCCGCCACTGGGCACGAGCCGCAGGCCACGCCGAAAATGCACGTGCATGGTGCTGCTTCACTTTCTTTTGTTAGTTTCGATAACTGTAGATGGTGGCAGTGTCGATCTCTAACACGGGGGGAGGTGGTTAATGAGGTCGTGCACACCGAGGTAGGCACTCCTCGCATTAGTAAGCAACAGCTTGTTACCTTTGCTTTGTGGAGCTTGTAGTCAATATTGCGTTTATGAGGGGGAAAAACAGAACCGCAAGTACCAGAATGAAAAGGGGGCACTCAGGGCTGGAGGAGCCGCTCACACGTGACAAAGCAGCTCGACCTCTCTGCTTCCAAAGTCAGTGCGACAGGAAGGAGACAAGTGGGTGCCCTAATGTAAGCCCCCCTATTTCACTTGTTGGGGTTTATGTTGAAGCGAGTCCCTCATACCCATGTGCCCGGCGCAGCGGCACCTGCTGCACTGGTGACGGCCTCACACCTGGCCGCTGGTGACTAACCCGCCACATCTGGCATGGCGCCTGCGGGTGACGAGGCCCGATGGACGGTGATTTAAATCCCCAAGAACTGCTGGGGCTTGCAGGCCGGGCTCGCCATTGTAGGTGCTGCGCTGCCGAGAGGCGAGGCCGTTCATTGTTTTGCCCCCGCGAGTTGTGCATCAGGGGCCGGGGCACACGAGAAAGTGCCAGGGAGGGAGCAAGTGGTCAGACGGCAACGGCTCTCTTTGGGGCTAGTACCACAGCCGCGCTGAGGAAAGAGCAGGTGCCCCGAGTTAGTCCCTCTGAGGTCCATGAAGTAATCTTCAGACTTTTTACGGTCACGCGGCCTGGCCTGTGAAGACGAAGAGCGATTCGAAGGTGAGCTATACCCTCTCCAGAACCCGCCATTTGAAGTATTATGTGGTACAGCAGTTTTTTTTAAAGGTAACAAGCTTTAAGAAAGTGCCGCGCTGTTTATAGGAGAGTGCAGTACTGTTGAAGAGAAGGCTAGAATGGTTTAAGAAGACTGCACCCCTCTTAAAGAACAGAGACTAATTTTTAAGGAAGAATACTGCATTCTTTAAAGGCAAGTGCAGCTTTTAATGGAATCTGCCACATTTTCCAGGCGTGGTGGTACTTTAGGCTTGCAAGTGGTTAACTGTTGGAATTTCAGGAAATGGGGCTTAGGGAAAAAAGCTACAATATGAAGATGTTTTGTGTTTGCTTGTTTCAGGGTGTTTCCTATTGCTGTGCACCATGCTGCAATATTGTTGTGATCAAGGTGCGCTGATCTGCTTGTATACAAACTGAGGTTGCTTCCTTGCGATGGGCGAGTTTAATACCGTCAAATAAGAAGTATTCTTGAGATGGAGGTATTTATTCACACTGCATTGGGAGATCTACAAAGTGTGCCAGTCTTGAAAGCAAATTGGGAGTCTTTCAAGGCGATAATATTTCTGTACTCTCATTGAACTACTTTGGCACTCTCATCACCAGTCCCCTGGCATAGTTTTATTTTGTGAATTCCAACCCTTACAGGCCAAAGAGGTGCAGACATGGGTAATCTAAAGGATGCATGTAGTGAACTGCATTTTGATTGGCTGGTGCCAGATTGAGACAAACCATTCTGCTCTTTATCTTAGGTGAGGCTTTCACCCTTTGCCACTGTGTTAGCACCAGTGGATGAAGGGAACCCCCAACACTACGAAACAACATCCACTCTGCTGTCCCTATGGGCAGAGGGCTTACAAGAATTCAGGATGTCTGAAGTTATGACCCCTGGGATCTTCCAAAGTGGCATGTGACTGAGGGGCCTATTACCAGGACATAGCGGACAGAGGCCGCGGGGCAGAGTTTGCATGCTGTCGTCCCTCTCTGGTTCTCGCTGCCCAGAAGCTCTACCATTAAGTGTATCAGGCCAACATTATTTTAGTTCTATTGTCACTTTGGGAGAGCACTACTCCAGCGCATGTTGAGTATACAACTCAGCACCCACCTTTTACAGAAAGAACTTAATTTATTCAAGGTGCAGGGTGCACTATTTTATGCACTATTTTTGACAAACAAAAAATATCAGTTAGCGTTACTCCTGGAAATAAGTACAACTTACTGTAGTGTAGTTCCTATTATCCCAATAGGCTCTGCGCATTGGAATAATACCTCCAATAGTATAGACCTAGACCAGACGTTAACTAGGTCTTCTACTGTCGATATTAGACTTAAAGTTTTGGGTTTGCCAGCTAGCTCAGAGTTCACTAGAAACTTTCTCGAATAGGCAAGGAGGAGTTGAACCTCCCTGGATAGACAAGAAGGGATTTAGTTTCTGACAACCATAGAACATGACAACTTTGCTCTCCCCTAATCAAGAGTGTATCTCTAGAGTCGTGTGAAAACAAAAGACAACTTATTTTACTCAGTCAGTACGTGCATTCTTAGTTTCACCAGATTGTAGAGAAAAGGAAGAGACGGGCGTGTTCAATAAAAGATGTTATTTATTGATCAGTCTCTTTTCTCGTACAAGAGAAATGAATCGATATTAACGCAATACTTATGGTTAAGTAAAGTGCATACAATAAAAGCAGAATTATAAAATAATACTGTAAAAACATTTATATGGTTTCTAAGCCATATGGTGGTTTAAAATGGATAAAATAGATACATACATATAAACATTTGACTAATCGTACTCAACTGGTGCTTCTAACTACGCCTACCTCAGTGTACCTGACCTAAGCCTAATACGTGGGCAGGGATAGAAAGTAGCAGTTTAAGTTAAGTTTGTTTTGCCAAGTGACTGACTCAAGAATTCTCTGCAAGGGGTTATTCAGCTCCGTACCTGAATCTAGGATGATTAAGGGATGGTATCTCTCATCTTTGGTCTCGATATTTCAGGCTGCCTGCAAGGGCTGCTCGGAAGCGCCGGAGCTGGATTTCTCGGCAGGAGAAAGGCAGCGTCTCGTTCTCAGCGCGTCAGGAAGGCGGGGCAGCGTCAGTGGGCTTCGCTCTCTGCTGAGCTTCGGCAAGTCTCGCTGCTCCGATCTCGTCACCACCGCGTGTGTTTGCTTAAGGCAATATCGGTAATATTTATACCTGTAAGGTGCCGAGATTGACGTAAGGATGGACATAGATACGTCAATAAGGATGTCATACGAGCTGGTCGTTAGCACATTCTTTTACTGAAGTTCTTTGAGAAATCAAAACAATGGCCCCAGGGATTTTCCCAGGTTGTCATAGGTTTGATTTGTTTTGAGAACTCCGTATGCCTTATCAGGGGCTGGAGGAATATTGCTTGCCTAATTAGATGGCAAGCGTTATGACCTAATCAGATAACGCGCTCCTGTGCCGTGGTCTGGCGTAATCAGATAACGGTTTCTGCATCATGGGATGGCTGCTAGTTAATTTGTTAACCAGAATAGGGTCAGGAATAGGGGGATCGATACAGAACCTATAGGAATACATCACATTACAACTATTGAGTGATTTGCTGGCAGCCTTCCAGATGTTAATGGTGAATGTCCCCTTTCCAAGTGACAGCCAATCCACAGTCACTGGGATTGTTCATGCTCTGCCATCACTCCACTCTGGAAGTGGCTGGCTGATTCACAAGTTGGCCCCTAATGAGTGAGTGATCATCGCTCCAGGCAGTGCTGGTAGCAGTAGAATTAATGAAGAAGCAGCACCTCACGTCAGATCACAGTCAATGTAAAGTAAGTAAGAAGAACAAGTGGCAGGATACGACAGGACCTAGTCTTCGGAAAGCGGTGAGCAATAATGAGTCCAGAATGACAGAAACACCAGTGTGTAACAAAGCGTCAAGTGCAATGCAGATGGTACAAGTAGGCATAGCACAATTTTCAGTACAAAGGTCATCAAACAAGAGAATCTTCCAGCCACCGCCTTAGTGTGCCCAGTGAAAAGGCTCCAAGCTTTAGGAATGCTAAGGCAGAATACAAGAAAACTATTTTGGGAGAACAAATATTAATACAGAGAGGTTAAAGTGGTATGAGATGTGCTTGGCAGAGGCCGAAAATGATGCTAAAATATTTTTGAAAGGTTTTTTGTGCCAATGATTTTGTTAAGAAGGCAGACAATCCACCATGTAGGGTGGAGATAGCCAATTGGATGACTTTCTAATACCGCCCTTATGCTAGAGATGAAATGGCCGGATCTAAGGATTCTTCACCCAATGCTTAAGGAGTTGGGCTAACAATAGGTAAAAATACAGTTATTCAAAAGATAAAGAAATTATAGAAGCTGAAGGATAGCATCCCTGGTGGGTTGCCCAATATTGTTTATTTTGCACACCTGCACAGTTGGGGTAAACGTTGGTGGCTCTGTCATCAGCAGTATTCAGATCTTCTGTCTTGCCAAAACATGGTGTGGGGAAGTAATCTGTCCTATTTTCAAAAAGAGGGTGAGCAATTATGAGACTGATTGCCACCTGTTAACTTGATTTGAATGGAAAAGTTATATATAAAGTGATTGTTTCTAGAATTGAGACACAGATCTTTAGCAAGAAATTCTCCCACACAATGAACCAGAAATTAAACCATAAACATCTATGATGGATCATTGTTTCATGCTCCATTGGCCAGTGTTGAAATACATTAGAAAATGTAACCATCGCTTATTTGTTATATTAGCAGACTTTACGTCTGCATTGGACCTGGTTATAATCGGTTTTATTGTACATAGTTAACAAAAACTATTACAATACATAAAACAGATCATTCTAAAAAGTGAAGCAAAAGAAATAGACAAACACATTACTAAAAACAAAAAAATTAAGTAATTAAAAAATACATGATCGTATGGTAGTGGAAGACTGGTTGTTAATAAACAGCAATACAGCTTATTTTCATTGTTTGTTAAAGTAGTATGCATTTTAGCTGGTGCCATTTTGCAAGTTTGACTAGATCATCTAAAACCTTGTTCATGGCTTTGTAACCTAATCAATCATAACCTAAAGAGAAAAAGTCAATTTCCGTGGCCTTTTCTAGGAAAAGGAACATTTATGTTCTTAAGACAGTCTTCAGTAAAGTTTTAGGCTGATACTATGGACATTCCACATTCAAAATATTTGGAAATTTGGTGAGATTTACCTGCCATGGAGAACTCACTTGAAACAATGGGCTGTCAAATTCTTGGCATAAGTAACTTCTAGGGGCCCCATTTATGAGGCTGTGCGTCACTGTTACGCCACCGGTGCGTCACTTTTTGTGATGCACCAGTGGTGTAAAAAATGCGCCTTGTTGCACCATATGTACAAAGTGACGCATCTAGGTAGATGCGTCACTTTGTAAACCCCTGCGCCACATTATACCTGCGCCAGGAATAATGTATGCAAGGGGGTGTTTTGACGCAAGAAAGGGTCATGGAAGTGACGCAGTGAAATCTGTAAGATTTCACTGCGCCATTTCTTGGCTGCTAATGCATAAAAATCTTATGCCTGCATCATTGCAGGCGTAAGACTGATGCAGGCACTAACAACATGGGACTTGCCCATGAGAAAGTACACATTGCTGGAGTTGCGTCACTTTTGTGACACACTCCAGCAATGCGTCACTTTTGCGCCTACAGATACGTCAGAAATACTGACGTATCTGTAACGCCTTGCGACATGATGCGTCCTATTATAAATATGACGCATCAATAAAGACGCAAGGAGTGCGCACTGAGAAGTGATGCATTGCTGCTTTCACGCAGTGATGCGTCATTTCTCATAAATGAGGCCCTAGGAGTATAAGGCTCTGCTTTATTCATAAAATTCTTTATCTTGACACGGCATAATTTGCTTACAGCTCTTAATCAACAAGTCAACATTTTAAGTGGATTTATGCTGGACTAGGTGATTGTGGGACAACAGGATGTGGGAGCACACCGCTGACCTCTAAGGCAAGGTTCGCCCCTGGCATTCTGGGAAATGCAATCTCTTGCAGCTCGCTCCAAAATTTTTGAGCATTTCGCCACGGTTGGCACAGATAGTGCTGATTTCTAGACACGTGTTTCTGGTTTATTAACCGTCATCAGTAGAGAATACAGTCTTGTATTTTGGGGTTTGCTGAGTAGGGTGCCAAACAATATATCAGGTCCGGTACCTCTCACTGGCACGCAGGTGCTTCATCCACGAGCTCGTCAGCTCAATGACTCACGGGAGTACTTTAAATGGACAACAGGATGTGGGAGCACACTGCTGACCTCTCAGGCAAGGTTCGCCCCTGGCATTCTGGGAAAGGTGATTGTGGGAGACTGAAGATTAACCTGAACAGATTACTCTGCTCTATGTTTAAGCAGTTCTTGGGCATGTCTGGGAAAGCTTCTATCCCATACTGATGGGAATGATGGCATTTATTTGACCTTAATAATGTTTAAGAGAGGCATGATTGATGGCCTGTCTAGATTATCAAATCATTTTTGCATCCCTAATCTAAGAGAAGTAGCATTCTTTTTGATTTGCCTTTTGGCCTCAAGATAACCTATAGTGTGGATAATAACATCTAAAGGGGTGTAAGAGTCCACATGTTGTATTTAATGCCTTCCAATGTGCCAAAGAATTATTTTAATTGGGGGCCAAAGGACATTAATGTATTTTTTTGTAATTAGTCTCCAGCTGGTTGGTCTCACAGCACCGACATTTTGTTAGGTCGAGCCTGGGCAGCGCATGTGCTGCTCTGCGAGGCATACTGTATTCGAGTATAGACTAGAAGCTCCGCCCACTCTACGCCTATATTTTTCATTGGCTTGTGTCATTATCCTTTGTAAATGCTGGCTTCTGATTCATTAATAGGTTTGTTAGTCCCTCCTTAGTACCGCCTGGTCTTCATTTGTAACTGTAAATAAGGTAGCGTAGTCCTTCCAAGTGGATTGGCCCTCTTACTTCTGTTGTTACACTATGTGTTTTATTTAGTCTGTAAGCACTATTTTCTTTAATGAGTTTCTCCTACCGCATGTACGACATGCTTTCCTGCAACATTCAGCGCTCCATGCACACTTTCACTTTCCAAGCAGTCCGGGAAAATGGAGGCTGCTTCGTTGAAATGAAATAGGTCTTGCATTTACATGAGTTTGAGCTTTTGGCATTGTAAATGACAATAAAACACACAAGATGATGGACGGAATGTTGCACAATGGCAAAACAATCACCCCCAGTCACAGATCTGGGTTTAATCCATCGTTATTTTGCTCACCAAGCCATGTCTTTCCCTGGACCGGAAAAAGGCATCCTAGGACTGGTTTCTGGCTATCAGCCGTCTTCAGCCAGGATAGTTTGACTCCAGTGGCTTAGTGAGCACAGGACCCACGCCTGGGTATACCCTTGCCACATAGGGTGAACAGCAAAACACACACGATGATGGACGGATTGTTGCACAATGGCAAAGACGGCTGATAGCCAGAAACCGGTCCTAGGATGCCTGATTCCGGTCCAGGGAAGACATGGCTTGGCAGTTCGGGTTGGACTGTTCCCATGAGGCACAGGGTCAAGGCTGATTTGCATATGGCCATGTCTGAACTGGGTGTCTTGGTGAGCATAATAACGATGGATGCAAACCCAAATCTGTGACTAGGGGGTGAATGTTTTGCCATTGTACAACATTCCGTCCATCATCTTATGTGTTTTGTTGTTCACCCGATGTGGGAAGGGTATGCCCAGACGTGGGTCCGGTGCTCACTAAGCCACTGGAGTCAAGTTATCCTGGCTGAAGACAGCTGATAGCCAGAAACTGGTCCTAGGATGCCTGATTCCGTTCCAGGGAAGACATGGCTTGGCAGTTCGGGCTGGACTGTTCCCATGAGGCACAGGGTCAAGACTGATTTGCATATGGCCATGTCTGAACTCGGGTGGCTTGGTGAGCAAAATAACGACGGATTAAACCCAGATCTGTGACTGGGGGCGAATGTTTTGCCATTGTGCAACATTCCGTCCATCATCTTGTGTGTTTTATTGTAAATGACAATGCCTTTAATTTATGTGTTAATTTTCAAATCAGACAAATAAAAGGTATTGCCATTAACAATGCCAATAGCAAAAACTATCACAAATGCGAGACCTATTGCGTTGCAAATGCTTGTTCACTCTGTGGTGTCCTCTCATTTACAGGTGGTATGGGTGTGTAACTTTAGTGCCTGTATTATACTGTGTTAAAAAACTACAGACAGAATTAATTTAGAGTCTTTCAGAAGTAGCTAAGAAAAACTGCGTGCAGTTTATCAGTCAACTTGTAAACTGCTCGTTCGTTTATATATTTCAGTTTCCAGGTTTGTATATTTACAAGCAGTATAATAATCATAATTAGAAGAAACAAACTCCAGTTAAAAAAATCCACATTTACCTTATTGGGTCATATGTCTGCACAGAGTAAAATACCACTGTCATCGGGCCTGTCAAAATTGCAAACTAAGTCACACAAGCTGCCATGACTGGAAGTATTCTTTGATTCTCTGGGGTCCCTGTGTGCAGACCCCCTCAGGGGGACACTCGAGAGGATTCCCTTCAAAGTTACATGAACAGTGACTGCGTCCCCAGTCCAGGTTTTCCAGATTGCCAAACCCGGCGGGGAGCCTCCTCAGGCGGTTGTGTCCGAGCCACACACTGCGCAGGCGCGTCAGCCCGCAGAAAGATTCTGGAAGGTTCTCGAGGCAGTTGAACACAAGCAAGAGGGTCTCCAAGCGTTTCAGATTCTTGATGCTCTCGGGGAGCGTCTCCAGCTGGTTATCACTTGCGTCCAAGAAAGTTAACATTTTCAGCTGACAGACTGGAGCAGGCAGGGCGGTGAGGCAGTTATTGGCAAGGTGAAGACTGCGCAATTTCTGGAGCCTGGCAAGTTCTACCGGCAGAGAGGCCAGGCAGTTGTTGCTCAGTGTGAGCCTCTGCAAATTCTCCAGGCTGCCTATCTCAGGTGGGATCGCTTTCAGGCTGTTGGAATCCATGTAGAGGACGGTCAGGTTTCGTAAAAGCCCGATTTCCCTGGGCACGAGACCCATCTGAAACGACAGACAGCTCTCCCTCTCTGGGCTCATCTCAAGCACCTGTAGCGCCTCGAGGCCGAAGACCTCCGGGGGCAATGAGATAAGCTGCTTCCCTTCTATTTTTAGCTTCTTCTTCTTCCCAGAGATTGGGCTTTCCTCAGGTCGGTACTTCCACAGTGGGTTCATATTGAGAAGAAAGTAGGCCTAATGTGTCCAGGATAAATATTATTAAGAGCTTTACGAAATTGAAATGAAACCGTCATCTTCCAGGACCGACATCGTGGCTTCACACATTAAATCTGCCTTCGCACGTCTATTGCTGGTCTGTGCGTGTGATGCTAACCTATAGTCGATGGCAGTGAGTTGCCTAGCAACAGCTGGCAAGTAAACAACACATCACCGCACACGGTATATTTTCTATTTCCTTGTCAGGCACGTGATTTTCTTTGGAACTCGGTTCACTTACGGGCTTAATTTGTGTTTACCGTTCTTCTGAGTTGGATTTGTTTTGTTCCATGATCTCTTGTACTACACTCGTGTTGCTTCAAAGGCAAATATTTTGTTTCCTCCTGGAAGGAATGCTTTGTTTCGAAGTAATCTCCAAATGGCTGCTTCTGACAAACTAAACTACACATTATTCATTCTCCGAGTAGCAGATTTCCATAGCACAAATTGATGACAATGGTGTGCAGGAAGCATTAAGGTTGGATGCATAGTTTTCTTCGAAAAAACCGACCTCTCAATATTAGTTAACAGACGGGAATACAAGACTAGATAATCACATACATCAATGCATTCCCATTGATCTAATAAACATTAAAGAATATTGTTGTTTCACTTCTATACCTACAGACGTTTAAAGGATTTTTTGTAGATTTTAACTTCTTTTCCAGAAAAATGTGAAAATATAGTTATGTGTTCTTCTGATGTGGCTTTGCTCCACTGATTACCATCCTAAAGTCTTCACACCAGGCCCTCATCATCATCATCATGTTCATTTATAAAGCGCAATGGTTACACTAATGCCAGTGTATCCCCGCGCTGCGGTAAAGTTGACTGGAGAGCAAAACCCAAGCCATAAGCCACCTATCTTCGAGGAAAGAGAATGTTTTTAGTTTTTTTCTAAAACATCTCTCCTGGGACTCCATCCGGAGTTCCATCGGGAGGGCATTCCATTGTTTAGCCACCAGTAGTCGGATGGACCGTCCGCCCAACCTGGCCTTTTCAGTAATGGGAACACATACCAGGCCTACTCCCCCTGACCTCAGCTGGCGTGCAGGAATGTACAGAGTCACTAGATCAGCTAGGTACAAAGGGGCTTTTCTCTGTAGAATCCTGTGACAGATACAGAGTGCTTTAAAGGTGACTCTTTCTCTAATCGGGAGCCAGTGAAGCACCGCTCGTGCTGCTCTAGCAGAAGACCGTCTCGGACGCCTCAAAATGAGGCGGGCGGCTGCATTCTGCACTCCCTGCAAACGTATCAGGCATCTGGCTGGTGCGCCTAGATACAGGATGTTGCCATGAACTAGGCGCGATGTCACCAGCGCGTAGATCAATGTCTTCCTAGCTGCCATGGGTAGTAGGTCCAAGGTTTTCCGCAGGGCCTTCAGAATCCCGAAGCAATTCCCTGCCACCCGCCTAGTTTGGTAGTCGAAAGAGAGGCTAGAGTCTAACCAGACTCCCAGGTTTTTTGCCTGAGCACATGGTGTAGGTATCATCCCCAGATCTTGGGGCCACCATGTCGACGACCACACACCTGGGGCCCGCCCCACCACCAGCACCTCCGTCTTATCGCCATTCAGCCTCAGGCAGTTGTCAGCCATCCATGCCGCCAAGCATGCATGTCCTGAAGCTGAAGGCAGCTGACTCCAGCGCCTGGGTTAGGGAGACCACCAGCTGTGTGTCATCGGCATAGGATACGACCCTGATCCCAAACCCCTCAGCAATCTCCGCCACGGGAGCAACATAGATATTAAGCAGGGTAGGGCTCATGGTTGATCCCTGCGGCACTCCCTGGTTCAATTTGATGACCCTGGAGTAGTGTTCGCCATGTCTCACCTGAAAGCAACGCCCCGACAGAAAAGATTGTAACCAGTCCAAGGCATTCCCAGACACCCCACCTTTCCTCAGACACTGCACCAGAGTGTGATGGGCTACAGTGTCAAAGGCGGCACTTAAGTCCAACAGGATTAAGGCCGCCGTATGACCAGCATCCACAAATTGTCTGATGGACTCCGTGGCAAAAAGCAGAGCTGATTCAGTCGAATATCTGGCACGAAAGCCGAACTGAGTCGGGTGGAGAAGGTCATGTTCCTCAATGTGTGCCGTCAGCTGTATATTCACCATTTTTTCGGCCACCTCAGCAAAGTATGGCAAGAGGGAGATAGGGCGTAAGTTGTCTAAGCGCTCTACTCCAAGATTTGGTTTCTTCGGGAGTGGCAAGACCACGGCTTCCTTCCAGCATCCTGGGACGCAACAGGTGTCAAAGGAAGTCGCTACCAGGTGCCTTATAAAAGGCTCCATACATTCCAAACTCCCCTTTAACCTTTTCGGAGGAGCCGGATCCCTAGGGGATCCAGACTTAATGCTGCTACATATTTTAATTAGTTGTTCCCGGGGGAGGGGGGGGGGTTACAGAGAATTTCGTCAGCCCACCTCCTTCCACCACAGGTTCTCCAACTTTCAACCCCATCTCCTTGCCCCATGCCACTTCAGGGGAGGTGGCATAGATTTTTTCCACCTTCTCGAAAAAAAATTGGCTATCTGATTACAGAGCCCCACTGAGCCCTCAACTGGAGTGGTTAAGCTGGTAATGGAGGTTAACTCCTTGTAAACCTTGAAGAGCTCCTGGGTAGAGCTATTGCTGAATCGATTTTCTCTAGAAAGTAGTCTGCCTTGGCCTTTCTGACTAATTTGTGGTAGTTCCTTAGCTCCTTTCTATAGAGCTCTTTCCCCTGCACTGAATAATCTGCCCTCCAGATCCTTTCCCACCGTTTACATCCCGCTTTAGCTACTCTCAGGGCTTCTGAATACCATGGGGCTGATTTCTGGGTTCTGAACTGTTTTTTCTTGGCCCATGGAGCCGTGCAGTCCAGGGCCGCCATGATGGGTCTATCTAAGTTTTTACAGGCTGATTCTGCATCACTACCCCCCGGCGGGCCATCCTGCCCTATGGCCTTGTTAAAAAAGTCCCTGCGAGAAAACCCCCCACCTCCTACAGACCGTTATCTTGCTGCTAAGGATCGGTCTCTTGGTCATCAGACGTCTGTAAATGGCAGCAAGTAGTGGTCTGTCCAGATAACAGGGAGGGGGTCATGGACTCCAATATCCTCCCAGTTTGTAAACAAAAGGTCCAAGAGATGTCCTTTTATATGAGTGGGGGCAGTAGATCTGAGTTCCAGTTGAAAAGTGGCCATTTCCTGGCAAAACTCACTAGCAATGGGGCATGTCCTATCCTCAAGGTGCAGGTTCAGATCCCCAAGCACTATGAATTTCTCATAGCGTAAGGCGGGCTGCGCTAGATAATCCAGTATACTGGACACAAAATCTTTAGCATAACCCGGAGGTCTATAAATTAGGACCCCCTTCATAATGTAATTTTGGTCCACCTCAAGTGTAAAAAACCCCGCCTCACACTCCACCAGGCTGATATCTTCCAGCGTACAGTGGACGCTGTGTTTATGGATAATTGCGATGCCGTGCCCCCTGCCACCACTCCTATCCAAATGGCTGATTGCATAGCCCTTAGGGACTGCTTCTATAATATCCGGGGCCGACTCCTCATCCAGCCAGGTTTCAGTAAGAAACAGGATATCAATTTGGGCATCGACCAGAAGGTCATAGACCTCTAGTCTATGTTTCCCCAGGGACCGGCAGTTTATCAGGCAACACTTGAGGCCCTAAGGATTCTCTTTTATAGCATGCAAGGAGGTATAGCACCATGTAATCCTGCATGACAGCTTCCCATTCACTGCCTGGTCACCCCTTCTAGCTCAAGTTCACCTGCTCATCCCTGACCAGTGTCAGATTGGGATCAAAGTTTGGCCCGGGCACTCCCCCAAAAGTTGTCCACATTCCAGAATCGTCCATTTTTGTGTAGTTTTATATAGTGTGAACTCAGCTTATGGCAGGAAAAGGGGTACAACAGAGACTAATTTCCGTGATGGAAGAGGGACACAAATAACCTGAGGAGTTTCCTTGCTGTCCCAAGAGAATCCACCACCCTTACTTTCCAGTCCGCCGTACCCCAGTCCACTGCGAAGCAAGTGTTAATCTCTTCCCATCAGCAGCTTCTTGAGGCCTCTGTTTCACCTGGAGGGAGCTAGAGGGCAGAGACACTTCATTTTTTGACAGAAGCCCATTATCATTCTGCCTCTGACAATGGTCAGGCTCAGTATATGTATGCAAAGGCTATAATAACAGCCTTTTATGTTGTGCACTTGCAGTGGAAACAGGGATGGCCTTGGCTGATTGGACTTCTAAGGCCAATAAAAAAATGGCGCACCAACTGTCCTCGCAACAGGCCCATCGGACCATGTCTAATTGGCCACCTTGCCAGTCCGAGCCTGTCCCTGACTACTCAATAAGTCACTGTTGTCCAAACTTTTCAAGCCCCAGGGCTGACCATCAAATTTCCAATGGAAGTACCTTTCTATATCCCCCTCACCATGTAAACCACATTCTCCTCAACATAAGTTCTAGAAATGTTATGGTCAAAATATCTGGCATTCCTCTTACTCAATTGTACAGGTAACTGCATCCTTCCTGTTCTTCTCACGGCAAGGTGATCATTTCCGGCAATACACAGCAAGCACCCATGTGGCAAAAAGTAAGGCACGCTACTCTGCAGGTTTGTTCAAGTGGGCTGCTAATGCTACTTACTGTGCAGGGGCAGATAAGGCTTGGTACCCGTCTGCAGCCATTGATGCATACATTGTCTACAGCCACTGGAGATATATAAGAGCTGAGCCATGGGATCTCTGATTTAGATATTGTTACAGAACATTGATGCGTGGTATTGCTTGGGCCATTGATACACGTTGATATCAGTGCCCTGACATGTTATTGTGTAGTAAAACTGAACTGCATAACTTTTTGGGTTCATGCATGCAAGTTACCTTTTTATAGGAAGCCTTTCTCCAAACCTCTGTATGAAACCTGGACAGGTACATTTTTGTCAAAGCATGAATGGTAGCAAGAGGGTCAAGTGAGGTTAAAGGAACGCTTTTCATCAAAAGGGACTCCAAAATGTTGGTAAAATGGTACTCTCTATATATATGGCTCAACAACCAGGTAAATGCTCACTTTTGCCTACCATGTTTCACACTTGGAAAAGAATCGACATCTTCAATAGGACCGCCAAATCGGCAGCTTCACTGAAGGCAGGTGGGGATCTGTAAAGATGACAGGAAGTCCTTCCCGGTGCAAGGTCCTCACATCTCGGTCAACGGCAGCCTCAACAACGACACTGAACTTCTACATCACAGCCTACCACGTATCGTCGCCACTGCGTAGATCGGCCCGACGCATCACCTCGACTATGCCACTCATCCTTGACATCGTCGCGTCTGTACTTTTGTTCAGCTGTCCCAATTGGGTCCCTTGTATCCAGTCCACGCTCCATCGTGGTCGGCCTGAACTTTTGACTTTGCCCTGGTTGGGTGCGACCAGATATCTCAAATAACGCTTTTTGTTTCTAGTTACTATTTTACCTAAAATCTTCCAAATTCAATATCTCAAGTTCAGTTTATTGGACTTTTGATGTGTTAGTCTTGTTTTATTTATCAATTTAAGTTCTATGTTTGTTTGTAAACTAGTGTGCAATATTTCTGTGTTGTGTTTTCACTCTTTTACTGTTTGAAGTGTTGCACAAATACTTTACACTGGGGCGTAGCTGGTCAAAAACGTTAAGGGGATCTGGGTCTGAGATTTCCCAACTACAAACATGGTGGGCCTAATTGAAAAGAGTAGCGACGGGCTGAGGTCACTGAACAGGGATAAGAGACAAGCTTAGGGGCTTATTTTTGCTTTACATGTAGCTAATGAATATTGTCACAATTAATTTTCTTTAGTAATGTGTTGATTTGATGGTGTTCAGTTTTAATGTTAATTTATACGTGTGCTTTATGAAATTATATGCCGTTTCTTATGTTGGCCGATTTCTGTAGGCCTGAATTGTATTTTACCCTGGAAGCTCTCGCATTAGGACCGTTAGTGAATTTCATGGGCATGTGGAATTTGTTCTTTCTCACGTTTCTGTTGCAGGTGGAGAAATTCATCCTTGTTAGTTAGATTAATGTCTTTCTTTTAGGAGTTAGGCTTAGGGAGAATAAGATACATTGAGTAGCGAGGCTGATAATGAGGGAAAGTGTACTTTCTCAACGGAGAGAGCATGGGAATCAAGGTCATCGAGCCAAGGCCTGGGAGCATCGCTGCTGCCTGGAAAGTTACCTACAAGGAGGTGGCTTGCTTGGATCGTGTGATGTTGTGTTGCATCTTGGGATGCTACCTGCAAATTCCTGAATTGAAGTTAGGGACAGAGTCCAGGGACTTCTGCCTTGCCTTGAGAGAGGGAGCATCTTCGAACGATCTTTGTAGCTTTATGATACTTGAACCATTCGTAGTGGACTTCTTAGGAAGCCTTCACGTGCTGACACCTTTACTGAACTTTCCTCGGAAATGCTAAGTAGGGATGTCATGTTAGTGGTCGTGTAGGGATGAACAAACGCTTTTTATCTACAAACCTCCAATGAAGCAGAATTTGGATGTTGCAGTCATCAGTTTCTGTATCCTGATTTTGGAACTGTTTATTCTGTGCATGCTGCACCATTTAACTTCATCCATAGGTTTGCCTTTGCATTAGTACCAATGTATTTCTACATCCTTTTCTTGAGGTGCCTGTATGTTTAATTATTCTTATCTTTGTAATAAACTAACTAAACTTGATTGGAAGTCTTTGATTCTTCTGAGTCATAGTTCATTGGAACGGTAATTATTGATTGGCTAACGAATTCCCTCCCCTCCACACTTTCATGCAGATAAAAATGGACATCGGCCTAGGGTTCCAGAGTAAGTCTAAAACGTAGAGCCCAGCTCCTTCACACTTCCACTGAAGCTACGCCCCTGCACATTGCCTTTAGGTTAAGCCTGACTGCTCTGTACGAAGCTACTAGAGGGTGATCACAGGTTAATTTAGGGTTTGCTTGCCTCTCACCCTGATTAGGATTGTTGTTGCTCATTGATTAAGTCAATCTGCAACCCAAGTTCTAATGTAATGGCTCTCCTGTTTTGAGTTGTGTATTTTTCCCACAAATTTGGAAAAAAAGAGTCCTAGGTGTGAGAGGGGGAGGAGTTGTGCCCTGCCCTGATTGCACTTCAATGGCCCTGCCAAATGACAAACATAGTCTGACACCAGACCTGCCCTGCCTTTAATCCCCTCGTCAGTTTGAAGCATGGACCAGCGGAAGAGGAAGAACTGACCAGACAAGTGTTGAGGCTAGGCCAGGGAATTCCCCCATACAAAGGCTGGCACTAGGCATAAAAGTACCACCTTCATAATACTCAACCTGTGGAAGATTCAGAAGAAGGGCTGCCCTGGTGTCTGAAGGAGGAAGATTTGACATGCTTGCCTTGAACCTAGGTTCCCTAGAAGGGGCTCCAGGGGTCAGTTGGCTGACCTGTTTGACCTATAGGAGCACAACAGGCCTCCAGATGCCTCCCCAAAACTGACCAGTTGACTAGTACACACTTGACTTGTCTGAGCCCTGCTGGCCTCTGCTGGAGAGAGTCCTGATCCCCAAGAGGTGACTCATGTCCTGGACCGTTGGCTGGCATCAGGGTGTATTCCTCTGGAAGAAAAGGTGAAGCTACAGTTATTTTTGGGCTCCTGTTAAAAGCAAAGTGACCGTTTCACACCGAGAACTGACGGCCGCGACCATTGCCAAAGCGTAGGTCCAGGGGGGCCTGAATTTCCGGCCGACTGTCTGGAATGAATGAACACCAATGCAAAGCTCCAGTGAGACCTGCACTTGGCATGGACAGCGACAGCCCACATGAACCGCCTCAGTGAAGCTCCAGTGATGACCAGCTATTTGTGCCAAAACAGCAACCATCCGCAAAGTACGACCTGTTCCTCACACCATCATGACCTTTTGACAGCTCCAACCAACTCAGACAGCAGCTCCTCATGTGGACTTGAGAAGGTAACTCTTCAACAGAATGAACCGTGTCCCTGTGTTTGACCAATGTTGCTTCGCCATTGGCCTCAAGTTGTGATTTAACCCCTGTCCAGCACGACCAGATAACCATGTGTGACGCTTTCTGCTTTTTGGCTCAATTTTCACATAAAAGTTAAAAAATGTAAATCTCTTTTTCTACTGATTGGATATTTGACACGTTGGTGTCATTTTATTCATTACATTTTACTTTCTTTTTCTAATTGATTTGGGATTTTTCTCATGTTGTATTGTCACTTAATTACTGTTTGAGTACTGCATAAATACTTTACACATTGCTTTAAGTTAAGCCTGACTGTTTTTGTGCAAAGTTACCAAATGTTTAAGTACATGCTTATTTAGTGACTTTTGTGCTTCACCTTGACAAAGACTGAATATATATTTTCAGTCCGGTTTTCACCCCTCTCAACTAATAACCCAATTTCTTACAGAGTGGTTTGACCCTGCTAAACCATCATGGCATAGCCAAGAAGTCTAGCATGCATTTCCACTAATAATTGTTTTTTCCAAAGTCGTCAGGCATGTGGAATGTCATCAGTGGCCCCAGGTGACATCACAGAAGCCGATGTTCAAGCTGAATGCGCACTTCAGTAGTGGCCCAGCTATAGAATTAATGAATGAAGTTGATTCGTAAAGCGCGAAATACCCGAAGGTGTCTTAGCGCTAGGCGGATCAAGGACGGAAAAGGGGCGAAGGCCAAAAAATAAGTCAAAAAAAACTTGCTCTAAGCTGGCGGAAACAGCCAGGTCTTTAGCTGCTTTCTAAACAGCTGCAGGCTGTGTTGGGAGCGGAGGGCCAGAGGTAAGGAATTCCATAACTTTCCCCCCTGGAATGTCAGTGTCCTCCCGCCCCATTTTGCTCGATTAATTCTGGAAATCTGAATCTTGTGCTCCGTGAAAGATCTAAGCGTTCTCCTGGGTGTATACCATGTGCATAGCTCTTGGAAATAGAGGGGGCCAGTTCCGTGAAGTGCCTTGTGCATTAAGCACAATGTTTTAAAAGAAATTCTCCTCTCTACTGGCAGCCAGTGAAGGCCATGCAGTAAATGCAACACCGGTTTAAACTTGGGGATCTTCACAAGTGTTCTGGCCACTGCATTTTGAAGAGCCTGCAATTTTTTTATCAGGTATTTCGAGGTACAGAGAAAAAGTGCATTGCAGTAGTCTAGCTTCGACCCAATGAGGGCCAATATTACGGTCTTCTGGAGATCTGTTGGAATAAAAGGGAGTCTTTTTTTAGCGTCCGTAACAAAAAATAGCCCCCATGAGGTCTCTGTATTAATCTGAGCACTGAAGCATAACATGGTGTCAAAGATGACTCCCAGATTTTTAGCCTTCAGAACTGGCTTAGGTAATCCCCCCAACTCCTGGGGCCACCACGATGCATTCCAGAAGGAGGTTTCATTCCCAAAAAGCAGTACCTCAGTTTTCCCGGAGTTTAATTTCAGACAGTTCTCCTTCATCAAACCTGCCACTGCGGTCATGCAGCTGTGGAAATTGTTGGCATAATTTTCAACCTGAGATGATATCGACACCACAATCTGTGTGCCGTCAGCGTAAGAGAGCAAGAACAATCCAAAACTCACGATAAGCTGTACCAAAGGGGTGACATGTTCATTGAAAAGCGTAGGACTGAGCCCTGTGCCACCCCCCATGGGAGGGAGAAGGGACAGGATTTTACCTCTCCCATCTCGACCCACTGTTGCCTGTTTTCAAGAAAAGTACTCAGCAGCGATAGTGCCATATTCCTGAAGCCCTTCTGCAAGGAGTGGCAGCATTGCTAATGTATTGAACAAGAATGAGTGTCGTTGGATATTGCGCTGTGACAGTGTCAATAAAGGACTCAATTCTATGGAGGAATGTCACTCTGTGGCTTGAAAATTGTTGTACTCTATAGATCTGAGCTGTATCCTATTTATATAGTCCTTTAATATGCACATTTTCCTAGAATTGATACTTGTTCAAGGATATAGAATAACTGCTGATTATACTTTTGTTTAACAGTTATGATTTTTTTAGTTCTTTGTAATGTACAGTCCCTTTGTATATTGTTTATGGATACACACTAATTGTTAATTGCAATTATGGTCAGGAATCGATGATCCAACTAAACTGTAAATACCTAATTGCTTACTCTTATTGTACCTAAATTACTGTGGAGAACTCTCTTTTTTCTGGATTGCTATGTGATGTACCTAGTTAGGGATTCAGTGCCTGGCTTCTTCTAAAGCAAAACGTTTTTTAAATTCATTTTCTCAAATTATTGTTCTTTTTTTCTTTTATTAACACCGATGTTTCACTTTCTCTGAAATTCTAATATACGGATTTCTTTACTAACTTACCGGGCGATTATCTGTTATCTTTCGTTAATCACTAATTGCTGCTTGACTTTAGTCATGACAGCTCCTTGCAGCTACACGTCGGGGACGCTCGGAAAGGATACCACTGTTCTAAAATGGAGGTATCCTTTTCATTTGGCAGTTCTCTCTCTATATCAATGGATATCAGTATTTAGTTCCGGCTTCCGACCACTGTGTTAGGAATGGAAGATAACACATACACGGGACGATCTATACGCTGCAAACTTTTGGCGGCCGGTAAGAACGTGCTTTGCTTTGGTTGCGCTTTCACTAGTGTTGCGTAGGACAAGGTTTGGCACTATATATTTTTTCTGCCTTCTTTTGTAAGCTGTATGTAGGGCGACTCCCTTGAGCAGCGAGTGCCGTACTTAATTAGAGTTCCTTTGAATTCGAGGGACAGGACTGTTCCCGCCTGCGTGTAAAAAGCACTATATGCAATACATTTGTCTTTGTGTAATTAGTCACTTTGTCGGAAGTCGCCACTTACTAACTTCTGGCTGCTTCACGTAAAACACCCCCCTCTTTTTCCCCCTTCTGAAAATAAATCCCCTTTTTTTCGTCTTCCTTCAGTTCTGTTGTGTTAAAATACTAAGTTGGGCAGTTATTAACCCCTGGCCGTTTCCCATAAAACATTCTTCATCCCTCCCTTGTTTGAAAATAATCCATTGTGTGTCGCGACAGCAATTGAGTCGGGCAGTTACTATTCTAAATCTGGATGTAATCAGCCCTTGGTTTAATTTGATCTTGTCGAGGGATGCATACATTGTTGTCTCTCGGATTAGCGAGCGCCGTTATAATCGGAGTGGTTTTTCGCTTGAATATGACGGACCACGCTATGGATAGGCTTTTTCTAACGAGTCGTACATGCAATTTGGGAAATATTGTACGGTAGATTTATTTGGATTATGTAACTGTGAAATGATTAAATATCATAGTCAATTGGTGACAATGCCACAGAATAATTTATGGCCTTTTGTCTCTTACCTTCTCCAGCCAAATTATTGGATGCCCAGCTGGCTGAAAATTAATTGCCATTGCTTAAAAGATTCCTTAAATTCTCCCTGACACAGTGCGCTTTTCTTCTCGTTTTTCAGAGTAAGTTCCAACTTTTGGGCCACTTTGTACAGTGATAAATTGGCCCTGTACAGCTTTACTAACTCTGCTTTTTTAACGTTTTAGCTTTTCAAATTACATGCGGATGACCATAACTTAATGATTGGTCCCCATTAATTCGTAGACAGGTGATGTTGCCTGTTTTTTAATTTGGTTTGATGGTCGCTTTCTCTGAGTCACTCTAAGGTCTGCTGGTGCCGGTCTATAACTATCTCTTTGATTATTCACTTGGTGCACGTTCTCTTTCCCCTCTTTTTCTAGCTTACTTGCCCTTTGTTCAACCTTTTTCTTTGGAGTAAGCCTCGATGAACTAACAGTATATACGAACTATGCCAAATTCTAAAATTATTTTTCTATTGTATAGATATTCAACGCTCAAGCAATTTTCTGTCCTGAAGATGACCGCTTAAAACAAGCAGCGGTCAAAACGCCGTCGACGCTTCTTTGTGGCCCAAATTTATTAAGGACACTATGTTTATGTCTATGTTGTTCCTTTTTGCTACTATGTAATGGTTATGTGCCACATGTCTGGTTTTTGTCATATGTTTTTTCC
Source organism: Lissotriton helveticus (assembly GCF_964261635.1). Classification (NCBI taxonomy): domain Eukaryota; kingdom Metazoa; phylum Chordata; class Amphibia; order Caudata; family Salamandridae; genus Lissotriton; species Lissotriton helveticus. The sequence continues at coordinate 212,761,513 of NC_136063.1, read as the reverse complement.
ATGTACACCAGCATTGTTTGTCTTGAGCGCAGTTGTTTTTAATGATTTTGTATATAATAAACATTTTTTGTGATACTGACAACATTGTTCTATAGGCTTTTCCATTTATCTTTATTTTTATTTTTCTTCTATTTTTCATTTTCCTTCCAGATAGACAACGCATAGTTTTAGATGTGCTCTTTCCTTCCCTGAATCTATTGTTTGATGCTTTAACTGATTGTCCCTGGTTCGGGGTTTTTGGACAGCCCCTGTGGTTGTTAATAAAATATTTCTGAAGCCCAGCACGTGTAGGCGTATCCTAAGGAGCACATGGTGGACCGTATCAAAGGCGGTAGAGCGATAGGATCAGGGAAAGCTTCTCTGCATACTGAATATCATCGGTAGCCCACAAGTGAACTGGTAGAGAAGTTCAGGGCACAGTGAAAGTACTTGCTAGGGATGTCAAAAGGTCACTGTTCTAATGAAAACTAAATTGTAAAAGTGGCAACCCTTTGTTATCTCCAACAGCCATATAATAGCACCAAATTGGGTGCTCTGCAAGCAAAAGAGTGGCCGGCAGCATAAAAAACAATAGCAAGAACCACATTATGCCCCATAACACAATTCTTAATGGTAACACACTGGTATAATGTAAAGAAGTGCAAAATCCTGTGCTCTTGATGTTAAAACCATCTAAGCAATGGCAAATCAGCCAAAATAAAGGAACCTCAAATATTGAAGAAGGCTGACAGATCAGTTAATTTTATTTGTTATTTTTAAAGGCATCAACTCTTGCAGAACTTCAAGACAGCTAAAGCTATTTGTAGCTAAAGCAGTCTGTAGTAAGACCCACTAACAAATATGCACCCCTCATAACTCAGCAGTGCTCCACCTGTCACTGGTCCACCATGTTTTGTCAAACTGTAACGCGGGTGGGAGGAATGGGCAAGATACGGGTTTTGGTAAGGGAAGGCTTTATTGAGGCGTACAGGTAGTCCGTGCAGGTTTTCCTAAGGTGAAGAGTACGTCGTGGAGATCGGCTACGGCAGGACCGCTTTGTCTACCCTGGAGTGGACGCGCTCCTCCTTAAACCCTCGGGGCTCCTCCTTGGCCAGGCATCTTCGTCCTCCGTGGTGCCTCTCGACGGTTACCGAAAAGCAAGGAAACAGAATATCAGGGACTGGTCCCACAATATTCGACGCAATGGGGAAAGGGGGTGAGAAACCCGTGATACACACAACTCTCGTAAGTGAGGGGTTCGTGCACAGGGTAGGGAAACAGCACCAGAAAAAGGGAAGGGGAAACTCAGGCTACGCGGAAGCACCTTACTTCCCAAACCATCCCGCAACTCTCCCACGTACCTGGGAAAGCCACACACCTCCCCAGGGTGTGTGGCAGGGCGACTCGTGGGTATGTTGGCCTCCGGGCTTCTTCTCCTCTTCGGACACAGCTCGCCTCCGCTCCACCTCCGGTCGTATTCCGCTCTCTGTCTCCACTGCTACGCTCCGCTCCTCACTCGATTTTCCTCTCCGGTCTCCTCCTACGCTCTGGGTGAACAAGCACACCCAGCTGTCCCCGGCTTCCGCATTTGACGTTGAGGCCTCGTCATCAGGCTCCGCCCACTCGTCCAAGTGCAGTGATTTAAAGGGCCAGGGGATCACCTCACCATCGTAGGGGCGTGCACTGTAGTCCATCGAGGGTAGTTCTTGCTGTGAAGGGCAAACAAGAGGGGAGGGGTCTTGTAAGTACTCCGGGGGAGCAGCCGCTCCGTTACCCACCTCCCCCCCTGGACCTCCCGCTCGGGGAGAGGGTGGCGAGCGAGATAGTCCGCACCCACGTTTTCAGTACCCTTACGGTGATGGATGAAAAAGGAGTTGGGCTGCAAGGACAGGAACCACCGCATCACCCTGGCATTGTTAGATTTGTTGCGGGCCATCCACAACAAGGGGGGGTGATCAGTATATAGATTAAACGTGCGCCCCTCCAAATAATATGACAGTTTTTCCACCGCCCACTTGATCGCCAAACATTCCTTTTCTATCGTAGGGTATCGGAGCTCTCTCGGGAACAACTTTCGGCTAATATACAGGACAGGGTGATCTAGGCCATCCTCTGCCACCTGGGACAGTACAGCCCCGATACCATAATCTGGATCGTCTGTGAGCAGTGTAAACGTTTTGGAAAAGTCTGGGGATGTCAGTGCGGGAGTAGAAGTGATGATACGTTTCAGAGTGTGGAAGGCTTTTTGTAGGTCTTCTGTGAGTGTTATAGGTGTGGTTGACCTACCCTGTCCCCTAAGGGCATCTGTGAGGGGGGCTGATATGTCAGCGAACTGGGGAATGAATCGGCGATAATATCCGACCAGACCCAGGAATGATCTTAACTCTCTTCGATTAGAGGGGAATGGGGTGTCGGAAATGACCCGGATCTTTTCGATTTGAGGCTCTATTAGTCCGTGACCCAACACTTACCCCAGGTACTTCACTTTCTGGTAGGCAATTTTTGATTTCTTGGAATTGACCTTGAGTCCGGCTCTCTCCAGGGCTCCAAACACTTGGTGTAAATGTGAGAGATGGGTGGTCCAGTCGGAACTGTAAATGACTATGTCGTCCAAGTATGCAGATGCGAAACCCTTCAGATCCTTCAGCACAGCATTCGTCAGTCGCTGAAATGTAGTAGGGGCCCGGTGGAGGCTGAAAGGGAGGACTGTAAACTCATAATGGCCGTCATCGGTGGTAAAGGCGGTCTTCTTCCTGTCTTCCTCCCTTAGGGGCACATGCCAATATCCTTTCGTTAAATCTAACGTAGTGATGTACTTGGCGTTGTGTAGCTTTTCGATGAGTTCGTCCACTCTGGGGTAGGCGTCAAAGCTGGAGATCTCAATCAGCGCCCTAAAATCCATACAGAAACGGCGGGACCCGTCTGGCTTCGGGATCATAACTATCGGGCTGGACCAATTACTTTTGGAGGGCCTGATGACTCCTAGGTCCAACATGTCCTGTATTTCTTTGCGGATAGCAATTTGTCGGGCCTCGGGTACCCGGTACGGGCGTATCCTGACAATTTTCCCCGGAGTGGTTTCGATGCAGTGTTCGGTCAAGGTGGTTTTTCCCGGTAGGTTCGAGAATAAGCCGGTATGTCGCTGTAGGGTTTCTTGTAATTCTTGTTGCTGGGTTTCTGTCAGATCCTCGTTGCATACCAGCTGGTCTATGGTGAACCGGTCGTCGTCCCGACCTGGAGTGAGGTTTGTTAGATGTACCCCGGCAGGAAGAGGGCCAAGCCATTTCTTCAGTAGATTAATATGGTATATCTGCGTTTTCTTGGGGGTCATCTGTAGTTTGTAGCTAGTCCGACCCACGGTGGCCACCACTTTGTAGGGCCCAACTCATTCAGCCTTAAACTTCTGGGTTGAGGAAGGTAGCAGTACTAAGGCCCATTCATCTACGCATAGCTGTCGCCACTTCTTCCCCTTGTCATAGGAGATCTTTTGTCGGGTCTGACTCCGTGCGAGATGTATGTAGGCAAAGTCTCTTAGGGGCATATTATCAAGGACGGGTGTTAAAATTATCACTGTTTTATCGGCAGGAAACTGCCGATAAAACGGCGATAATAGGCTTGATAATACACCCTTGTTAATTCCCATAGAAGCCTATGTTAACACCACAACATGGGCTTCTATGGGAATTAACAAGGGTGTATTATCAAGCCCATTATCACCGTTTTAATGGCAGTTTCCTACTGATAAAACAGCGATAATTTTAACACCGCTACTTGATAATATGCCCCTTTGTTTCCCCAGTTTCATTTTCAGGTTCTGTGCGTATTTCAGCGGTCTTGAGGTTTCTTCGGAAGCCTCCTTTTCCCAGGCGTCTCGGGTCATCTCCAGTAAGGAGCGGGGTTGTCTTCCGTATAGGAGTTCAAATGAAGAAACACCAAGACTGCTTTGGGTCTGTCCCCGTATAACGTACAAGGCTAACGGCAATAACTTATCCCACTCCGTACCGTTCACCTCCATCATCTTTCAGAGAGTTGCTTTCATCCTACCTCTGCAGATTGGCAGAGCAGTTTTAACCTGATAACTGGAATTGGCAATTTAAACTGATTGCAAAGCCCAAGCCTCCCTTTTAATACATATGTCACCCCTGTTGCGCCCTAATGCAAGGTGCTACCGTGGAAAGGCTAGTAGACCGATGGGCAAGTACAGGGTTACACACTGACAACTCAGCTGTCCTAACTTCTATACAGGACTACTAAAGTTAGTACTTCAAGATATCAAAATAATCATCAAATTAAACCATACTTGATACCCAAGTCAAATTTAATGTAACTTTTTAAGCAATGCTACTCTGTTGCCCAAGTTTTCTACTGACCATTCTCAGATGCTAGCGACAAAACAGTCTTCTACCTCCTTGGGGAAAGTTTGAAGACTCTCAGGAACGGGAACATAGAGGCCTGCCTTTGGAAGAGGTGCTACCTCTCCCTGGCAGGAAGTCACACAGGGTGTGAGCCCAAAAGGCGAGTTTCAAAGGGGAAGCTGCCTTTGAAGGTCAAATAGTGGACACACACAAGAGGGGCTGATCTTTTGTTCAGGTAAATAGGTTGGTGTTGGGGAAAGAAAGGGGAGACCAGTTGTCAAATCATTTGTTCTGTGAGTGTGTAGCCCCCATTAGGGACACCTCTGGGATGGGCTACCAAGTTCCACACACCGAGCGGTGAGTTCTGCCATCTATGGAGTGAGGGGCATAGTGCATGCTGGATGCCACACATTGTAGGAATCACCATAACAGGGCACTGAATCAGTGCCCCAAACCATGGCACTGTTGCTTCTGCAATTGCGACCATATTTACTATTTTCATACAAATTAATCCATTGTGATCCATTATTTTCAAGTCTTAAGTCATTTTTAATCTGATACATCCACGACCAAGGAAAAGCCAATTTTCCACGATTTCTCATATCTTTGATGGGCCTCAGGAGACAGGCTTGCCGAGGTCAGGTCGACAGAATGGTTTGCAGCAGTTACCCCTGACGAAGGGTCCTTGGAGGCCCGAAATGCATTGGGTTGTAATAAACTGCTTAAAGATGAAACATGCCTTCAGTGGGTATTTTTAAATGAAGAGGTTCGGATGGCCCATCAAAGATATGAGAAATCGTGGAAAATAACTGCTACATTCATTGAGAGCACTTTCTGGGCATAAATATGCCATCCATGACACCCATACCTCAGATTACATTTGAACTGCAGAGGACCGAAGTAGGAATACCCTGCTGTTCCCTTGACGTGGCAAGAGAGACTGCACCTACCACTGTACTTGCTGATCCTTGGACTAGCAAAGAGAGGACCGTGCCTGTGGTGCTGTCGTGTAGTTCATACATAACTCATACACGATCTGCGAGTTTGGATAAAATAAACTGTGGGATTGGTTTCAGACTGATTCCGTGCACCCCCACCGAGTATGTTAGCCTGTCTGTGTCAGCTAGCTCACAGTGCCACTATAATCTCCTCTTACTAAGGAGAGAATCGATTCTGGCAACATCAGAGCATGACAACCCTGATCCCTCAGAATCGTGGAAACAATATACTACCTTTCGCTCAGTCATTCGTGCTCACTTCATTTGTCTCAGAGATACACAGATCAAACAGGCTGGCCATTTTCAATAAGAATTTATTGAACAGTTGTTATCCTAGTGTAGAATAGATGAGCTGCAACAACCATTAGACAGTAGCAGAGATATATGATTAGAAGTACTATGAAAGTAAAAGCATGGTACAGTTCTACCATCTTGCAGTAATCATGAATATATACAAGTACATAAAATACATGATAAAAAGTGCATACTTCTACAATGCCTCCCTAACTAGAGGTACCTAAATGTACCTAACATCTGTGTAGGTGTTATGCTAAGAATCTGTCTAGAATCTAGGCAACCCGATTACCTGAGAATGAGAGAACATGGGACCCCGGCCTGGTCTCGAGTTGGACACCCCGCAAGGGATGTTAGACCACTGCAAGCTGGAGCGTTTGCATGCAGGAACTTCAGCATCTCTCGTCAGTGTGTCAGACAGGAAGTCTCGGTCTCCTCTATCCTTCTAAGCAAGATTTGATGTACATATACCCATAGGTCTCCCCAGGGGTCCTACCTTGCTGTGTTACTGTGTCGTCCTAAAGGATGACGTCGGGCCTGAACTTTATACAGAGATATTATACAGGAGATTTTAGTCCTGTTGTGCTTCCAAGTAACCTCATCCATAATGTATAAGAATCGAACTAGGGAAAAACCTGTGTTCTGAATGCAGTGTTGTATCGAGTTAAAGGTCATTCCCTAAGAACTGTTATCTATGCAATGTAGGGAAGACGATAGGTGAAAGGTTGCAATGTTACCTGTGCCTATATAGGGTACCTACATGGAATATAACACCCACTCCTCTTCCAACTGGATGACATATGTAACTTATTACCGTACTACTAGCCTAACTAGATATAAGTACGCTCAAAGTTCATAAAACATTTGTTTTGCTAAAATGTTTAAACCTAAAAATTTCTAAAAAATAATGTTAAAAGAAAAGGTTTGCAAGCCATAGCTCTAAAGTGTCTGTAGTTATAGTCTGAACCACTATAAGCAATAGAAAGCCATGTATGCCCAAAAAACTAAAGGAATGTCAGTTTTGCTCTTGAGTTACCAAATTTAGCTTGTTTTATAAAAGGACACGTCTTCCAGCACACGATGAGCCAAAATGAGTCAATTGTTTATGTGTCCTGGCTGGTAGACGCAACATTTTCGTTGCTTGCTTCCTCAGTAGACGTCCCCTGTAGCACCTCGCAGAGAACGTCAATTGAGCACAGATGATGTTCCACACTGTACGCAGCCGGTGCTGGGACAGCCTGTGCGCTGTCCAAAACCAGGGTGTCTGTGTAGGAGCCGGTGTCCATACCAACAGGTGCAGTTGCTACCTGTGGTGGCTCGAGGAATGCTGCCATCAGCTTTGGAATCCCTAACGTCATCCTCACACTAAACAATAGCTAACACACGCACATGGACCATATAAATACAGCACCTCTTGCTGTCAGTTAAGAGGAGGGACCGAGACTTCATGCCGACACACTGACCAGAGATGCTGAGGCTCTGACATGCAATCGCTTCAGCTGACAGTGGTCTGACTAACCCTTGTGTGGTGTCCAACTCAAGTCCAGGACGAAGTCCCACACTCTCACTATTCAAGTAATGTGGTTCGACTAAATCCTAGCAGGATTCTTGGTTCTTAGGCTCTTTTGCACCTACTCACATGCTAGGTACACTTAGGTACATCTAGACAGGCATTGTAGGAGTACGCGCTATATTTTATAAATGCATTTTATATTCATGTATATGTTCATGACTATTGCAAAATGGTAGAACTTTACTATTCCTTTTTATTCACTGTACTGCTGATCTTATATCTCTGCTACTGTATAAGAATTGTAGTAGCACATATATTTTACATGAGAAGAACAACAGTACAATAAATTCTTATTGAAAACATGCCCTACTGTTTCTTACGTTTATCTGTCTGAGATAAAACGAGCAAGCATAAGTGACTGGGTGAAAAGTAGTATATTGTTTCCAAAAGTCTGAGGAATCAGGGTTTGTTGTGTTCTGAGGTTGCCAAAAACTAATCTCTTTGCTAAAAGGAGATTCTAGTGGCACTGTGAGCTAACTAATGCAAAAATAGGCTAACATACTCGGCAGGGGTATACAGAGTCAGTCTGCTACCAGACAAACAGTATATGTTATCCAAAAACAGCACAGGCCCTGCATGAAGGTTACTAAAGGAACTACACTACATGGCGCCGCCAACTTTTGGTACTTAATTAACAGTAGATTCTGAGTAGCTCAGTCATGCTTATTCTCAGAGAACCTACTTACAAAACCCAGAGACGTCTGGAGTGGGTGGGCATAAAACTCCGCCACAGCTGAGTAGGTGAGATATCCTATTTATTGGCTGTTGGTTAATCAAGCTTGAAGAAATTTTCCCTAGTTGTGCATAAAACCTTATCTTAAAATTCCTTGGACAGTTATTCTGCGTCTTAAACACAATATCTAACGAAGAAGGAGCCTTAAACCAAATAAACCTGGCACCTAATCAGTCAGAAGAAGACGATTGCACTCAATGTAAGACATACTCTGACAGTTAAACTACTCAAAAATGGGTTACCACCCAGAGGAGGTGTAGTAATATTCATGATAGAAACATTCAACAATTTCCAAGCAGAGGTATTCTACACATGGGTTATATTACCAGCAGCAAATGCTGTAGCAGAAACTTTTCATTATTACACACATGAAGAAGTTCCAGCGGTCTACACTCTGTTTGCGGAGATTGAGATTCTGCTTATCTACTAGGAACAATGTGTCTGGTTTATTGGCGCCCTACCCCATGTTACAATAAGAGCAAGGCTTGGTCCTTAAGGAAGGCCAGGAGCAACATGGCCGATATTAGCGATCTATGCACCACATCCTTACATTGACACAATGCCACGTGATGAACTGCTTGTCAAACTCAAAGAGTTGATAAAACTTTACAGAAACATGACCCACTTCGTCTTGAGGACACTAGTGGTCCAACCTACAGTTTTACACCTAATACAGCTCCTACACAGAGCACAGGTACTAAAATTACTCTACAAACATTACACGTGTTAATGGGCAAAGTGCCCACAAAACGTGAACAAATTCCCTTCTGGGTAGCTCAGAAAAGAACCCAGTTAGAAGCAGTATTCCCAAATACAACACCATTTGAAAGACACAGAATGTTACCAACCTGTTTTCACATGGGGATTACACCACAGTCACAGGATTGCACCTCTTGGGGTACAGTCTTTGCTGCCATATATGCCAGAACCCATGGTATTCCTTCATTAGCATTGATACCAGCTGTATTCAGACACATACAAAATTAGTACGGAGCATAACCTGCCTAAACTTAGGGATGAAGTTATTAAATAACTACGATCAGGTATAAGCCATAATACTAGCTAACATTAAAGGGGAAGCAGCATTATAATGAACTACCGAAAATAATTGAAATTGTGTATGCAAAATTAGGCAGGGATAGTTGGGGGGAAAAGCTTTAAAACCTCAACTACAGGGCAGTCCTGAAAAGGACACTTCTAAGCAGACACCTACTTCTTCTAAAAAGAAGTGGGATAATGAAAAAGAAAACTCTAAAGACAAGATATCTCAGTCCTCAGGTAGGTCTCCTCCACAGGAGCCCTCTGGAAAGAGGTACAACTTTAGGAATAGGGATATTATTAGGAAACTTGACATATCTGGATTCTGATACACGTTCCTCTCGTTCCTTTCAGGGCTGGAAGAAAAGTTCTGAAAGTGAAGGACGGTCAGAAAATAGGGAGGAGCGCACACAGTCGGGAGACAAGAAATAGAAAGTTGCTGGTCTGAAAATAAGACATGCCAAGAATTCCGAGGACACAACTTCTGAACGGGGAATGGGCTCTGACGATGCTAGACAGTGCGGCAGAAGTAACAATAGCTCACAAGAACCTGAAGGAATTTCTGGTGACAGCGGACTTGAATGATTACATCACAGTGGAACCACCAGACACCAGGGTGAGTGTCCCCCACAAGATAAATGAAATAACATTCTGGTTGGAGGGGGACAAGCCCAGAAAAGTAAAAAGTACTTTTTGGAAGAACTTATCCTCTGGTTATGACATCCTGATAGCAGAACAAGATTGGCTGCCTGCATTGGTAATGGAGTGCCCCAGGGGAGAAAGTATAATTTTTCATGCATTTTTCAACCACGTTCCCGTTCACTTTAAACATACATATGTACCTGAGTGGGCAGTGGCTCAAGCTCCAGCATTGTACAATTCTTACGCTGGGTGGGATGAGAACTCAACCTACCATGTGATCCCGTTAAAAGTCTCACCTAATGCTCAGAGGCAATATCCACTAAAGCAAGAAGTTAAAAGACTGGTAAGGGAGATCGTAGATCAACTTGAATACCCGGGGTCATTGAAAAATGTACCTCTCCAATGAACAATCCTTTGTTTTCCGTCTCTAAACCAGACAATACATATCGTCTAGTTTTAGATTACAGACATTTAAACTCATGCACAAAGACATTTGCTGTCCAAAATGCACATGGTGCTGCATTAATGAACAACATTGAGCGTAAAAAATGCAAAACTACAATTGGATTTTTCTGCCAAAATATAGCGCCTGAAAGCAGGTATCTGACCGCATTCAGTGTGTTAGGGTCCCAACAACCATTTTGTCAACTAGCCCAAGGGTATAAGAATAGCCCCGGTGTATTTTCAGCAAGAGTAACAGAGCTACTTTAAAAATTTGATGAAGATGTCCTATGGGATGATATTTATCTAACGGATGACGACTTAGGCACTTGACCAGGGTAAGCACCATTATTATGGGATTTGCCACAGAGTGCTACAAATATAACTTAAAAAATTGAAAATAGCCCACCACAATATCCTATTTTTGGGATATGAGCTACCAAGTGAAGGCAAAAGTCTAGCAGATAACTTTTTAGAAAAGTGTGCGCTGCTCCGGGCTCCAAAATCATAAAAATGTTTACAATCAATACTTGAATTTCTAAATTTCGGCAGGACATACATTTTAGATTATGCACAAAGGGTAAAACCTTACTATGACTTAATAAAACCTGACTTTTCAGCCAGAGATTGGACACAAGAACATACTACTATTCTTTGTTTACTCCAGGAAGACATGATTGCTTCCAGACACTTCCAAAGACGCGTAAACGTACGCCACTTGGTGAGCTGAAAATTGCGGGTCAATGCAGGTACACTTATTTGACCTTCAATGAAGGAGAAATAGTACCAATCACATACAAATCACACCTGTACACAAATGCAGAAATGAGTTTCACTTCATCAGAAAAAATCCTGACAGCCATTCAGACTGCTGTAGCAAGAGAAAGAGCACTGGCTCCGGGGAAACGCATTATTCTGGGAACTCCAGTTCTGGCTTCAGAAGCTGTTACAAAGGCCAGCATCCCAAATGCGAAAGTGTCACATCCAAGTTGGATACAATGGGCTAATTCTCTTACTGCAACAGACGTCGAATAGAGATTTGATCCAAGTTTAAAAACACAGGCATTTCCTGCAATATGAACAAGAATATCCTCTACCAATTGAAATGTTGCCTCTAGATCAGTATGAATATATTATTTATACTGAAGGATCTGCGCAACCGGCCACAGCAAGTGAGCAGCAATATTTTTCGGCGTGTGCTATTGTTAAAGGTCGCATGCGTGATGGCAAGTTCCATCCTAGTTTCAAAACAAAGCAATCTCTAGGAGACTGCACGGCTCAGTTTGCAGAATTAAAAGCACTGATACTGACACTTGTAAATACGATCACAAATTCCCCACACTTATCGTGTGTGATTCCTTTTACTGTGTACAGTCGTACAATGAGTACTTACAACATTGGTAACAAAACGTGTTTAAGGATGCAAAATGAGGCTCAATTGAGCACAAAATGCTATGCCAACAGGTAGCGGAGTTGAAATCCGAGCTACCGAGGACTCACGTGATCCATACACTAAGTCATCAACGTGATGGCGTTCACATTAGAGGGAATAAATTGGCTGATGAAGCCGCAAAGGGGGCTGTTCACGCGGCTTCCGTAGCTGCGCTGACTTGTTCAAAAACAAGAATAGACGGAGATATTATGGTAGCTGTCATCGCTTCACGCAAAGGCAGCACAGCAGTACCTACAAAATTTCCACTCAAATACTCCTACAATTTAGATGCACAATACATTCCATATGCTGAGATTCCTGGAGTGGGGGATAGAGTAATACCAAATATGGATCGTGGGCAAGGTTTAATACTAGCTGCACACAAGGGTTTGGGCTCGCGCACACAGGCGTTACAGCAACTATTTCTTTACTGAAACAGCGCTATTGGTGGCCAGGGTTAATTAAGCAAATTAAAGATTATGTCTTGAAATGCGACATCTGCTAGCAGATGAAAGGCTCCACAGTTGCCCGCCTGGCACAGATGCCATTATTAAAATCCGACAAACCTCTCGCATGTGTGTACTTGATCTACTGCAGCCCCTTACAAATGGACGGGGCTTACAGATATATCATGGTTGCAGTGGATTCATGCTCCAGATTCCTATGGGTATGGCCTCAGCTCTCGGCTGTCACTCGAACTGTTATCAAAGATTTACGTTTCTTTATAGGCACATACGCAGTTGGCCCGTTACATTCTTTTTATTTGTTTATTTATTTGACTCATTTGTATGGCACAACAAATCATCCCAGAGGGGATCTTTCGGCGCCTGAGAAGAGAAACCTAATATATAGTGAACTCTTTAGACTAACCAATTCTTGAGCATTTTTTTAAATTGAGATAAATTGGAGCAGGTAGAAATTTGTTCAGGGGGCTTGTTCCAGTGGCTAGGGGCCAAATACGAAAACGCACGGCTGTACGTTTTGGTCTTCCTTATTCTCCACGTACGGAGCAAATTATGATTGATGGATATCAGTTGTCGTACGGGTTGATAACATTCAATTTTCTTAGTCAGATATGTAGGGCCAGTCCCCTGGAGAGACTTAAAGACCATACATAGCAGCTTGAAGATAGCTTGTTTTCTAATAGGAAGCCATTGTAATTGGCACAGGAGAGGTAGGGAAGGGGTTCACGCTGGTTTATTGAGGGCAAGGTGAGCTGCCGTATTCTGGACAACCTGCAATCTAGATAACAGGTCTTCCCTTATTCCTACCAGCAAAGAATTGCCATAGTCCAGTCAGCTAACTAAGAGCGACTGAATGAGGGCCTTTCTGGCATTAAGTGGGATCTAGGAGAAGATCTTTCTAAGCATCCGCATGGTTCCGAAACAGGTGCCTGAAAGGGCCTTCACCATTTTTTCCATGTATAATTTGTTATCAATTATGATGCCTAGGTTCTTGGCCCAGACTCTTGGAGAGGGTGCTTCTCCCAGTTCTGGTGGCCACCAGTCTGGGGTCCATAATTCTTCAACTTTTCCAAACAGCAGTATCTCTGTCTTGGAAGAGTTAACCTGCAGAATGTTCTTCCTCATCCAGCTTGCTATACTAGTCATACAGTTTATGCACTTTCGTTTAGTTACCGCAGGATTATCCTCTATGGGAACTATCACCTGTGTGTCGTCAGCGTAGGATATGGTTTCAAACCCACAGTTTCTGTGGGTTTGAAAAGTGTGGCTCAATGGTTAGAGCGGCAGACCCTGATGCAGAGGTCTAGCCCGGGAACAGGGTTCAATTCCCCGCCTCGGCGGGTCTTGGGTGCAAAATTCCACGGACCTGATAATTCTTGCATCGGTGCCTATTCCAATCATGGAGTCCCACTCTGCAACTCTGGGCAATAGCTTGCTTAATCTCCACAACGGCCCCCCCAACGCTAAGGAAGCCTGGCCTCCACCTTGGGGGTGCCCAGGAGTGGACACCTCACAGGGAAAGCCAGGATGGGTTCCACAGCGGTATTCGTACAAGCGCCTTGAGACCCTTGCGGGTGAGTAGTGCGCTATACAAGTATCAATTTACAATTTACAATTTACAGTTTCTGATGATTGAGGTTAAGGGGGCCACATATACATTGAACAAGGTAGGACTCAAAATAGATCCCTGTGGAACCCCCTTATCCACCGCAGTTATTTGCGATACAAAGGAGTCCAACTGGACACATTGTGTCCTGTCGGGCAGATAATTCTGGATCCATTTAAAGGCTAGTCCTCTGACACCAATCTCTCGCAGCCTGTTCAGCAGGATACGATCAGAGATGGGATCAAAGGATACCGACAGATCAAGCAGCACTAACATGGCTGGAGTATCCCTATCCAATGACATCCTTAAGGTATCAGTGACCTCCAGTAGTGCGGCCTCTGTGCTATAAGATGTACGGTAGCCTGACTGGGATGTATCTAGTAATTTGTTCTGTTCCAGATAGCATGAGAGATGCTGGTTGATTAGTGTCTCCATGATTTTATAACAACAGGGTAGAAGAGAAATCAGCCTGTAGTTTTGTAGATCAGAGGGGTCTGCTAATGCCTTTTTAAGCAAAGGCTTGATGCGTGCATTTTTCCATTTACGTGGAAGCGTTGCTGTAGTTAGCGAGATGTTACAGAGTTCCGCAAGCATATCCGCTAGGACCGGGGTTATTTCAGACATACCCGCAGGTGGCACCGGGTCTAATGGAGAACCTGATTTCACCTCAGATAATAAAGAGCCTACCTGTTCACCAGTAATATCGGGAAAAATTCTAGGCTCGGAGAACCGGGGTTTTCCTGGAAGGAGACTCTATTGTGATCTTCAGCTTCAAGCCCAAAGGAGCGATAGATCAGGTCGATCTTATTAGTAAAATGGCTCGCTAGGTCCTCACATAGTTCCTGTGTGGGTGGCGGGAGCGGATTATTCTCCCTCGGGTTTGTAAACTCCTTCAGATTAGCAAAAAGCTCCAGAGAGGAGTTCTTTGCTTCGATAATGCGGGAACCTAGATAAGCCCTCCTGGCTGAATTACAGCTATGTAGGTAAGTTCTATGAGCCTCTCGATAGAGCAGTTCAGCTTGTTCAGATTTAGATTTTCTCCATTTCCTTTCTTCAGCCCTACATAGGGCCTTTTCCCTCTTAAGACTATCTGTGTACCAATGGACAGGGGCTGCCCTCACCTGGATTTTTACCCTCTTCAGTGGTGCGATAGAGTCGAGGACATCTGTTATAGAGGCCTCAAACCTTTCTAAAGCACTATCATAGTCATTGCAGTTCAAAAATACAGGGGTGTATAGGCCAGGCTCTGCAAAACTCTCTGCGAGGTTGCAGAGGACCAGATAATTTAGTGAGAGCCCAGGAAAAACTTAGAGCTGAATGGTAGGTCCAGCCTAACCTCTGAGGATGTTCAACTATAAATTCCGGGATGTTAGTAAAGATAGTATCCAATACGTGGCCCGCAATGTGTGTAGGACTAACAACTCTTGAGAATAGATTGAGAGATTTTATCGCTGCAATCAGGCAGGCAGACTCTGCATTGGAGCGAGCCTCCAGATGATGGTTAAAGTCTCTTACAAGTAGGAACTTATCTGATTGCAGCATATATGGGACCAATCTATCCAATAGTGCTGAGCAGAACTCTCTCTTGTTACCTCCAGGAGGATGATACACTAAGGCTCCCGCCCATTCAGTGATTTGGGCTCACTGCACCCTGAAGATCAGCAGCTCTAGATTGGGGGTAGATACAGTATCAAGGGTCTTAATATGATAAATGGGATGCCTGGCAATAGCCAGACCTCCTCCCCGCTTTCCTGATCTGTCCAGACAGCCAGGTCTCAGTGAAAAGACAGATGTCCGGTTTAGCGTCATCTAACAAATCCCATACTTCTGCCACATGTTTTGGGATAGACCTAACAATAAGATACAGCCCCTGTAAGGGAACAACTTGCTCCCTTTCTGTCTGCTTCTCTGTCCCCGCACACTACCCTTTACATGAGAAATTCTTAATGTAATGCGTGTGTCGGCTGCACCAGGTTTGCATAGTTTTGACCAATAACCAGCCACAGTGAGGGCAATTCCCTGCTGAGATGGTCTCTACTTCTTAAGGGTTGTTCCCCCCCCTCGCACAGGATGAAATGTATCCAAGTTGCATCAACCTCTCTCTAGAGTAGACCATCCTAGGAGCAGGAAAAACTTGTAGGTGGACAGGCAGAATCTCCTGGCAGCCAGACGGGTTTGCCTTAGACGCGGTCACAAACGCGGTAGTTTTATGCCCCGGGTGAATCAACCTCTAGAGCGACCGCAGCCCTGCGTTTAGCTCTCTGGCTTACAAAGAGATCATAGAAGAAATGGGCGTCGCATTGCGGTTCTCCTCTCCGTACCATCCTGAGGGTAATGCACTTGTGGAGAGAAAAAAACGGAACTTAAAGCAATCTTTAACAGCTAGGGTGTTAGGCAAGGGCGGTAGTTGGGTCAAACACCTTTATGGAGTACAGCGGGCGTTAAACAACCAGCCAAGAAACTCTCTAGGGGCTTTCACTCCATATGAGGTCCTCTTTGGGACACAAATGTGGGTACCTGATCTTGATTGTGGAGGCGCAGTGGTGGATCAAAATCCATTTGATATCCATGATTGTTTGGCTGTTTTACTGGATCTAAATGAATCCAGGACAAAACACAGCAGTGTCCATCTAAAGCAGACCACCACTGAGGGAGTCAAGGTCGGCACAGCAAGACCTGTCTGGATCCCAAAAGTCAGGTATCTGTTCAGAGAGAAAATTGTGGACAAAAAGGGATTTGGACCTTCATACAGAAAACCTGTACCAGTCCTTGCAGTACAAGGAACAAGAACGGTGCTGCTCTTGCCTCTTGCCGGAAAAAAGGAGAAAAGATTTGTCTCAATTGACTTAATCAAACCACACTATGTGGACAATACGAAACAGTAGGCCTAGTGGACTCCGCTGTAGCACACGCCCTCCTCTAGCTACAATCCAAGAAGTCCAAACAGAAAGACTCATCACGTTTGAAGAGCCACCAGTGAATGAATGAATGAATGAATGAATACTTTCTTGTAAAGCGCATGGCTACCCTCGGGCATCCCAGCGCTGTGAGACCATAGACGTGAAGAGACATTATTGAAACAAAAATGTCTTTAGACGCTTCCTGAAAGCAAGATGGTTAGTTTCATGCCTGATGTTATCTGGGAGTTTGTTCCATCCCTTGGCCGCTTGGAAGGACAGCTGACGGCCGCCCATCCGGGCTAACTTCACCCTGGGTACTACCAGCAGATTTCGCTGGTTAGAGCTTAGATGTCTCACCGATTGATGGCGACGAAACAAGGGGCCGAGGATGGTAGGGCCGACATTATGGATGGACTTATGCGCCAAGCACAAGGTTTTAAACATAATCCTCTGCTGGATTGGTAACCAATGAAGCGACCGAAGAGAGGCCTTTGCCGAGCATCGTTTAGGGATTTTCATCAGCAGACAAGCTGCACAATTCTGCACCGATTGCAGAATTTTTATAGGACCTGCTGGGGCCCCCATATAGACAGCATTTGCATAGTCCAGGCGTGACAGAATCAACGACTGGACCAGCATGCGTCTAGCTTCAAAAGGGAGGAGATCCAAAACTTTCCTATGGAACCTCAACAATCCGTAGCAAGTCGCAGCCACCTTCTTGGCCTGGTATTGGAATCCTAAAGAGGAGTCCAGCCAAACCCCCAGACTTTTTATTTGAGTCTTAGGCATCGGAGCAGGATCCAAGCAGTGAGGCCACCAGGGGTCCAGGTTAATTGGGGCTTTATAACCCAAAAGCATGATGTCCATTTTGGCCCCATTTAGCTTTAAAAAGGAAAAGGTCTGTCATCGGCATAGGTGACAAGTTGAATTCCCCAGGGAAGCACCACCTCAGCCAGAGGTCTCATGTAGATGTTAAACATGGTGGGGCTGAGTGATGATCCCTGGAGAACACTGTGACTCAATTGCAGCTGGTTCGATGATACCTCTTCCTCAAAGACAGAGAAACATCTGTCTGATAGAAAAGAATGGAGCCATTTAAGGGCCAATCCGGAAACCTCTGCAAGACGTAACCGGTGCAGCAAGAGGGAATGATTCACAGTATCGAAGGCTGCGCTGAGGTCCAACAGGACCACCGCAGCGTAGCCTCCCGCATCCACAATGCCCCTAGCCGCCTCCACCACCGTCACCAAAGCTGGCTCCGTTCCTTGCTTGGCTCTAAACCCTGTCTGGGTCAGATGTATTTAACCCGCGGTCTCAATAAAAGAAGACAGGACCTGATTTACATGTTTTTCAGCTATTTTGCTGAGACCCGGTAGCAACGAAATGGGCCTATAATTAGCCAGGTCTTCAGGGTCCAGACTAGGTTTTTTTAGCAGGGCCCTGACTTTTGCCATCTTCCAATAGGGGGGTACTACTCCTGATGCCAGGGAGGCGTTAATGACCTGCATATCACTGGGCAAACCGTCCCCGCTACCTGTTTGAGAACCGCCGGAGGCGCAACCTCCAAAGGGGAGCCCGATTTAAGGTTGTTAAGGAGACTTTCCACGGTAGCTAGATCTAGGGGTAGAAAGGCTTTGAGACCTCCAGACAAGTCTGGGGCTACTTCCTCCGACATCCGGCTTTTGCTCTCCGTCCTATCTGGAATAAGTGCAGTTGAGGCAAAGCTAGAATAGATATTGGATACTTTTGCAGCGAAAATAGCGGCTAGGTCCTCACAGCGTTTCTGTGGGTTAGGAGCAGGCCTAGTGGCCATAGGGGTGGAGACCAACATTTGAATTTTTAAAAAAATGTCTCTGGGGGCATTGGCTGCTTCCGTGATTTTACCCTGATAGTATACAGCTTGTGTGGATTTTAGTAATTTTTTATAGGATCTCAGTAATGATTTATATTCACTTTTGGCCACGGGGGCAAAATCCTTTCTCCACTTCCTTTCCGCCCGCTTGCATAGTTGTTTATGCTCCTTAAGTTCCCCCGAGTACCACGGTTGTTTATTAGGGCCCTCCCGATGCCGAACCTCTTTTTTGGGGTGGGTGGTGTCTAATATGGAATTAAGCCAGTTGTCAAAGGCTTCGTTAGCTACCACTGTCAGGTTTACACTCCACGGGATCCGCATGCAGCAACAATGCTCCACCTCCGGACCCTCCGAACACCCTGAAGTATACACACAGGGTGTTCAGATGATACGGTGAGGGAAAAAACCCCAAAAGGGGAAAAACCCAAAAGAAAAGGGAAGAAGGAAGGGGCAGCAGGGAAAAAGAAACTGGAAGACAAAAGTACAATTGTCAATGCAATGTTAAACACTACACTCATTTAATTCTCACTAAAACACAACCATGAGAGTCACCTGTAGTAATTGCGTACAGACACAATACTGCTGTTTCTTCAGCCTTCCTTCTAACCTGTTTAACACAAGAGAAACGTTTACACATGAGGCCTTACACACCATCTGCCAAAAACAGTGATTCTCGCTAGTAACCTACCCCCTAGCCTCCATTCATACATCTCTGGAGCATGGTACCATAAGTAATCCAGAAAAGCACCAATGAACAGGCAGCCCAATAGTGTGAAAGTAAAGTAAAAGATCCATATAGTTCGCCAGAAACCTCCTTAGATACAGTAATGCAAATGACTCCTTTACACCGTATATGCTCCCAAAGGTTAATCCAAACACGGCATGGTGTAGTACCTACTACTACCATCCGCTTTGGTAATTAGTAATCCAAGCAGTCTGAGTAGAACACCACGTCACAGATTCATGACGGTAGTGCGGAGGTCCTCATCCCCCCCTGCACTCCGCCACTTGCTAATCCCAGCAAAGTATCTAACAAACACACCACTGTTGGCTTTCACAGTGCGTGCACCTCTGAACTCAGTCAATCCAGAAAAGAAGCTTCCTCGCAGACGCGAGTCCAAACAAACACGCGAAGTTGCTCCGCTCCGCAAAGACAGGATGAAGAACAAAAAAAAAAAAAACAAACGCGCAAGCTAGCGCGTTTCAAACAATAACAGTCGCAGTCTCAAACCTCTCGATGAGTTTTACTGCAAGGACGTCACAGGAATACGCCGGACTCATGAGGAGCAGCCGCACACTCCATACAGCCAGAATCACGAGCACCGATCGCCGAACTCCGCCCCGTGATATCCTGCCAGGACGCCGGGAATTCTGGGAACGGTAGTTTAAACCCCGGTTTTGCTGGGAATTGTAGTTCATTGGGCAGGCGCGCTGACTTACAACCTGACAGTACGCCCACCTCACAAGCGCCTCCTAGGCCCAGGCTTCGCAGGAAACCTCCTGTGGAATGACAGTACAGCCCTAGGAGCATTGACGTTTTGCACCGGCTCCCACAAATCCTCCTCTGAACCGTACCCCTTCCAGGAGACCAGGTACCAAAGCGCCCCTCTGCGGAATTTGGAGTCACGGATAGACCTCACCTCGTACTCCAGATTCCCATCATCCGCTACAGCAGGAGGCGCTGTACGGCGAGAAGAAAGGGCTCTCTTTAACAACTGCACATGAAACACAGGTCGGATTCTCAATGCAGTAGGCAACTTTAGCTTGTACGCTACAGGGTTGATTTGACGCACAACGGGGTAGGGCCCTATGAAACGCGGATGGAAAACGCTCCTCAGTTTGAAGCGTATGTATTTGGTCGAGAGCCACACCTTATCCCCTGCCTTGAACTGAGGACCCGGAGCACGATGCCTGTCCTCCCATCGTTTGTACACTTCTTTGGCTTTCAGCAAATGTTTTTGCACCTCTTTATGTACTCTCCTTAAGGTCTGGACACGCTCCCTCACCGAGGGCTGGTTTACCAAATCCGCAGGGATATTTACTGGCAACGTGTTGGCATCGTACCCAAAATTGGCCCTGAATGGTGACATGCCTATGGAGCTGTGCCAAGCATTGTTGTACGCCAGCTCCGCCATCCACAACAATTCCACTTAAGATTCGTGCGCTTCCTTAGAGTAGCAGCGCAAGTACTTCTTCAATGTCTGGTTCAGACGTTCTGTTTGTCCGTCTGTTTGAGGATGGAAGCTGGTAGAGAGCGCTGACTCTATCCCCAATGCCTTGCACCACATACGCCAAAAACGAGCGATAAATTGAGGCCCTCTATCAGACACAATGACTCTTGGAATGCCATGCAAACGTATGACTTGAGATGCCAATAGCTGTGCTGTTTGACTAGCAGTGGGAAGGTTCACACACGGTATGAAATGCCCCATCTTTGTTAGATTGTCCACTACCACTAATACTGCGGTTTTTCCCTGATCAGCTGGTAGTCCTGTGATGAAGTCTAAACTTATGTTCTGCCATGGCCGATCAGGTGTGGGCATAGGCATCAGCAAACCTTTCTTTCTGGTGTTTTCCCCCTTTGCTCTGGCACATGTATCACACTTCTCTACCCAACGGTTAGCGTCTCTGACCAGTGACTCCCACCAGAAATGTCTTTTAAGCAGATTCACTGTCTTTGTAACCCCAGGATGACCAGCAGCCGGAGATTCGTGACACCAACTGAAGGCTTTCTTCCGAATCTCCTCCGTAGGTAGAAACAAACACTCCCCCTGGAAAGGCAAGCCCTGTTTCACCATCCGACCTGGTTTGGCAGCCGCCCACCGGACCCATGAATCCAAAGACCTGGAGCCCTTGATGTCATCCAGAAACCTTTCGTCACTGACCACACACACCACCTTAGCTGAAGGAATGATGGAACGCTCCTCCTCGCACTGTTTCAGAGGGATCTCCTGTCGAGACAGAGCATCTGCCTTCCTGTTTTCCGAGCCAGGACGAAACGTTACCACAAAGTTGTACTCGGAAAAAAATAGCATCCACCGCATTTGTCTTTGCGTCAGATGTCTAGCGGAGGACATGTATTGGAGATTCCTGTGATCGGTATACACTGTCACCGCCTGACAACCCCCCCACAGGTAAGGCCTCCACTCCTGAAATGCCCTTTTTATAGCCAAGAGTTCTTTCTCCGCTATGGAATAGTTGACCTCAGCCGAACTCAACTTCCTTGAGAGATAAGCCACAGGATGAAGCTGACCCGTGTGTGAATCCCTCTGGGACAGGACTGCTCCTATGGTTTCATCCGAAGCATCTGCCTCGACTATGAAAGGATGTTCCAATACAGGATGGGGCAACACAAGTGCCGTGGTGAAAGCTCTTTTCAGATCCCCAAACGCTTCCTCAGCCTCCCCTGTCCATACAAAAGCCTTTCCTTTCCGTAACAACCGAGTAATGGGGACTGCAGTCTGAGAAAAATGCAATATGAATCGGCGGTAATAATTTGCGAACCCCAAGAAACTCTGCACCTTCCTCACGTTCTTTGGAGCTGGCCAATCCCTTACCGCCTGTACCTTTCTTTCTGACATCTGCAAACCACTTGGACTGAGGTTTACCCCCAGGAATTCCACCTCATGAACCCCAAACTCGCATTTACTCAGTTTCACGTATAGTCGATGTTCCCTTAATTTGTCCAACACCTTGCGCACATGATTTGTATGACAAGACACGTCCTGTGAATAAATCAGGATGTCATCTATGTACATCACAACAAAGTGGTCCACGTATTCCTTCAGGACATCGTTAATAAAAAACTGGAATGCTGCAGGAGCATTACACAGCCCAAAGGGCATCACCAGATATTCATACAAGCCATATCGCGTCTTGAACGCCGTCTTCCACTCGTCCCCCTCTCTTACTCTGACCAGGTGATACGCCCCACGGAGGTCCAAACGAGTGTAAATCTTGGCCTCTCTCACCTGGTCAAGCAAGACCGAGATGAGGGGAAGAGGGTATCGGTTACGGATGGTATTTTTATTCAAGATGCGATAGTCCACACACGCTTTCAAGTCCCCATTGGCCTTTGCAATAAAGAAGAGAGGGGAAGCAGCTGGAGATCGGGATGGCCGAATGAACCCCAAACGAGAGTAATGCTCTATATACTCTTTCAAATGAGCTGTCTCAGGTACCGACAAAGCATACACCCTGCAAGACGGTATTGTGGCCCCCTCCACCAGATCTATGCGGCAGTCATATTCTCTGTGGGGGGGTAGAACTTCTGCCTTTGACTCGCTGAACACGTCACTATAGGCTAAGTATACCACTGGTATTTTAACATTTTTTTCCGCAGCAGTAGCTGCCAAAAGAGGGGTGGCTAACGTAGTGACATTAGCAGAAACACATGGCACTAAATGATCCTGACAACGCTCAGGAACGAAGTGAAATGTTTTCGTCTGCCGATCCACCACAGGGTTGTGTTTCCTTAACCAAGGCATACCCAAAATAATTTCGTACTGAGGTGCAGCAATTATGTTAAGGGACAAAACCTCAGTATGCACAAAGCCTTGTACCACCACCGACAACCCCAACTCGCTGGTTCTTTCGGTAATCTGGCCTGATGTTAAAGGCTGCCCATCAACCGCTAAAACTTCCTCGGGAATCTCCCTAGAGACACGAGGTAAAGCCAAACGTCTCACCAGGCCTTCATCCACAAAATTACCAGTGGCTCCGGAATCTAACATCACCATCACCTGATATCTTTCTAGATCACACTCCAGTGTCATAACTATCACCAAGTGAGGTTCTGTTTCATCGTCACCCAAGGAGGATAAAGATGTGAGTTTCCAGGCAGGCCCCCTTTTTACACCAGAAGCGTTGTCTTCCGTCAGTTCGCTTTCCTGCACCGTCCTTGATACAGCAACCTTCTTGAACCTACTAACATTCCCTGAAGACTTGGGTTTAGAAGGACATTCCCGGACATAATGTCCCTTCCTCCCACAGTACATGCATAAGCCCTGTACTCTTCTTGCCTCCCTCTCTTCTCTAGACAAAGGTGCTCTGAGCACTCCTATCTCCATAGGTTCAGGTGGATTTTCTGTCCCCCCAGTCGCCTTGCGCGGGTTTCTCTCGCCACCGTAAGCCCCTTTTTCCCATCTTCGTCTGTTACTCCCTCTGTCGGACAGACGGCTATCCAGCCGTAACACCAGATTCACCATGTCAACAAAAGAAGTAGGTTGAGGACCAACCTGGGCCACTACATCTTTTAAGTCATCATGTAACCCCTGATAAAAAAGGGACATTCTTTTTTCCTCCGGCCATTCTGCTTTGGCCACTAATCTGTTGAAAGCAGTTAGATACGTAATTAACTCTCCCCTACCTTGTCTGAAAGCTAACACATCTCGATCAGCACTAAACGTCGTAGCTCTGCGGTCAAAAACCCTCTCAAATTTGGTTTTAAAGGCTGACCAATCCGAAAGGATAGCATCGTCCCGTTTTACTAAGGGAACCGCCCAATCAGCCGCATCACTCACCAAATACGAGATCAAAAACGCCACTCTAGAATGGTTAGTGGGGAATGATGAAGGTTTACATGGGAAATGCATGAGGACTTGAGTCATAAATACATGCACCTTGCGGGGGTCCCCTGAGAACCTTTCAGGAGTGGCCAGTGGAATGGGAGGAGGCACAGTGACCTGGACATTAGAGGACGAGGCTGAAGCATTAAAAGGATTACCACTCAAACGTTCCACCTTGTCTCGTAAAGCTGCGGTCTCAGCTTTAGAAGAGGCCAACTCCTGCTGTACCAATACTAAAGCATGCAACACATCCTCCATAGACGCCATCGCTGCTACAAGCGGACCGGGCAGAGTGAAAATTTGTGGGCTCGTGATCCTGTCAGGTTTACACTCCACAGGATCCGCATGCAGCAACAATGCTCCACCTCCGGACCCTCCGAACACCCTGAAATATAGACACAGGGTGTTCAGACGATACGGCGAGGGAAAAAACCCCAAAAGGGGAAAAACCCAAAGGAAAAGAGAAGGAGGAAGGGGCAGCAGGGAAAAAGAAACTGGAAGACAAAAGTACAATGGTCAATGCAATGTTAAACACTACACTCATTTAATTCTCACTAAAACACAACCATGAGAGTCATCCGTAGTAATTGCGTACAGACACCATACTGCTGTTTCTTCAGCCTTCCTTCTAACCTGTTTAACACAAGAGAAACGTTTACACATGAGGCCTTACACACCATCTGCCTAAATCAGTGATTCTCGCTAGTAACCTACCCCCTAGCCTCCATTCATACATCTCTGGAGCATGGTACCATAAGTAATCCAGAAAAGCACCAATGAACAGGCAGCCCAATAGTGTGAAAGTAAAGTAAAAGATCCATATAGTTCGCTAGAAACCTCCTTTGATACAGTAATGCAAATGACTCCTTTACACCGTATATGCTCCCAAAGGTTAATCCAAACACGTCATGGTGTAGTACCTACTACTACCATCCGCTTTGGTAATTAGTAATCCAAGCAGTCTGAGTAGAACACCACGTCACAGATTCATGACGGTAGTGCGGAGGTCCTCATCCCCCCCTGCACTCCGCCACTTGCTAATCCCAGCAAAGTATCTAACAAACACACTGTTGGCTTTCACAGTGCGTGCACCTCTGAACTCAGTCAATCCAGAAAAGAAGCTTCCTCGCAGACGCGAGTCCAAACAAACACGCAAAGTTGCTCCGCTCCGCAAAGACAGGATGTTTCAAACAATAACAGTCGCAGTCTCAAACCTCTCGATGAGTTTTACTGCAAGGACATCACAGGAATACGTCGGACTCATGAGGAGCAGCCGCTCCCTCCATACAGCCAGAATCACGAGCACCGATCGCCGAACTCCGCCCCGTGATATCCTGTCAGGACGTCGGGAATTCTGGGAACGGTAGTTTAAACCCCGGGAATTGTAGTTCATTGGGCAGGCGCGCTGACTTACAACCTGACAACCACTGGGTCATCATGGGGAACCGGCGGACAACTTTTCAGGGCCGCCTCCCAATCCTCTACCGATAGTCTCGACCATATTCGGCTGACTTTCTTTGAGAGGGTGACCTTGTGATTCTGTATTAGGGGGGACCATACAAAAGAAAGTAGGGCATGGTCTGACCAAGGAACAAAGCTAGGCTGACCACAGGTGATGTTCCCAAGGTTGGTAAAGAAGTGATCAAGAAGGTGACCAGCTACATGAGTGGGGCTGGCCACAATTTGTTCCAAATGTACTATTCCCAGGGTATTCAACAGACACTGCAATGAAGCAGCGTCAGATTCATCCAGGTGAATATTGAGGTCACCCAAGATGGAAAAATTAGAGGCACTACTGATGGAAATAGAGATCTTATCTAGAAGGCTGTTACAAAAGTAATGATAATCACCCGGTGGTCTGTACACCAAGATCCCTGAGAAAGTACAGGTGGGCGAAAAGGATATGGAAAAGCCAAGGCTCTCACACTCATCAAGTGGGTTCTCAGAGGTTCTACACACTAAGGTTTTCTTATAGATAATCGCCACACCTCCTCCTCGCCCTGTCTTACGATCCAGCCTGATAATGGAATAGTTGGGCGGGAGCGCCTGGACTATCTCCGGATCAGACGTATCGGTCAGCCAGGTCTCAGTCAAAAAAATACATCCAGATCTCGTTCCTCTAGGAGCAGGAAAATGTCCACCGCATGTCTCGGGAGAGATCGGCAGTTTAACAGGGCGAATGTGAAGGAGTTCCTGTGGCCATTCACCAGCTTTATAGGCTTGCAATGTGGACATAGGGACCCTACCGCCCCTGGCAGAGTCTCCCTAGGACAACTAGCCTTGATGCCTCCTCTGATAGCCCTAAGCTGTTCCCCACTATAACAGAAGGTTTTTGAAGGTAAGGGTTCCATTGTTAAAGCCCCCAAGCCACGTCCTAGCCTGGCCTGGCACGGACGGGCACAGAAGGGCTTTCCTTAGGCGCTCCTTCGGCACGGTAAGGCGCGTCTGCTAACGCGTACGCTGCGCGTAGGAGGCCCGTCTGAATATATGCGCTTTAGCGCGGCGGCTCCAGCCCTAGCTCCCAACAACTAGCGTGGCAACCTCGTCCTCCCCCAAGATGGCTGCTGTGGTGACTCGGCCCCTCTAGGTCCCGTTCAGCACAAGCCCAAATCGGCCAAGGGAACACTGTATGGGGTCTGTGACACGGCGCAGAAAAGTGGTGAGTCTAATCGCTCACGCGAGGGGAAAGGTATCCGGTCCAAGGATGAGCAATTTACACATTTATTAAAATAAAGGCAGTGACAGTTGTACAGTTTAAAATGTATACAAATCAGCAAGCTACCTCCCGGCTTCCGCCTCAGGAGCAAAAACACTAATAACAGTTTTAAAATGTATTTATCACAGCTAGCTCCCGGCAACAGCCTCAGGAGGAATGAACGTCCCTAGGTCAGTAAAGAACGAAGGACTAAGCAACAATGATATGGAACTTGTTCCACTTGAACCAGGCATTCAAATTCAAAATGAAAATCAGAATAATTCACAAGTTGCAATAAGACCTAATACAGAAGTCTACATCAACGTGCCTTGTGGAGAGGAAATAACATTTCAACTAATCCCGATGCAATTCCTACAATTGATTGACCTGCTTCTGGCTATTTCATTAACTTTGATATGTTTTCTCTGGATCCAAGGGAGCCGGAAACGACGACAGCCAAAACACCATTGAAGCAAGAATTAAAGAACTTTCTTTTCTTTCTTCAAAAGACATATCTGGTATCACCTTGGATTGAATTCTGGGTAATTTCTGGGATATAGTTTTTTCTTTTCTGGCTTGGCTTAGTATTGAATTTTAGTATGCTTATCAATGGACAATATCTTCAACAAAGTTCCACAGCCCAAAAGGTTAACATCCTACTGAAGCCACATACATAATCACATCCTGAACAAAGAGACTTGTCAGTTCCTATACCTGATGTTATAGTATAGGACAAGGTTGATTTTAACATATTAGGCCCTACTGAAGTTTTAAAAATGAATCATGTATTTAAATTCTCGTTTAGTGATTTCATTACCTCCAGTACATTTTCTGATGATTGGGACACTGAAACAGTAAATAGCATGTTGTCTGATTTAGAGAGAACTACTGCATTTTCTAATAATGACATGTTAGAGGGTTCATCAGACTATAACAAATTGTACTGTTACCAACATTATTGTCATCATCTACTGCATAAATCCATTTCAGCTAGGAATGTTTTTGAGAACCATCAGTGGGAACATTGCCCAACACCACCAAAAAGTAGTTCACAAGCGTTTGCACAGAAATTAGCATACTTTTCAGGGTTAAACACAACAGATCCAGCCTCATATTATTATACGGTTGCACAAACATCAGCACTGAAAATGTAATATATATAGATTTCGATGCCGGAGTGGGGATCGAGAAGTGTTTCTTAGTGGTACAAACTGCAAGAATGTTTTAAGAGGTTCTCTCATGTGCCAAGATATTGTTTTGCACGGAGCCTGTAATGGTTCAATAGCGAATCTGTCTTGCCACGTGTAAGGAACTCCAGCTGCCGTGATCACCACATGTAAGGAGCTCCAGCTGCCATGATCACACCAGCATTTGAGTTACTTTAGAATGGGAGTTACTTGATGCTGAACAGTCAAAGTTGCTGTGGTATGCTCCCGGGCATTGCCTATCTGGTCACCGTGAACACCAGACTTACTTGCTGTATGCAAGTATTGTTTCCTCTGACAAATACAGTCAAGGAGGCGCCGCTATGGCCTTTACTGGATGTTTCTTTTATACAGTTTGATGCTTTTAGCAGAATTAAAGCCATGCTTATACAGCAGACCATGCCATTAACCTCCACTCGAGAAACCTTTGAACTTCAAGTTGCAAGGACCTCGACAGACATACAGCCCCTAATACGTACTAACAGCCCCGACATTTTGTAGAAATGGTTGGTCGTATCATCAATATGTCAGACACAAGTGGTATTGTACACCTATTTAAGACCATAGGGTCAGGGTTCCTTAGCACCTTTCGAAGAATCCTCGGAGTTATTCCTAACTTCATACACTCCATATTTGGAAGCATTTTCGGGGTCTACCTCTGATCCTGCTCGCAATAGCTGGAATCTTGATTGTTGTTTACCTGCTACGCAATGGATGGGCCAACCGCCAGTGAGATTGCAAAAGCTCTCCTGGAGAGATATTAATATGAGCGCATGGTACAACATCTGGGTGCATCTCGCCTTTGAGAACTAAGTGCTTCTTGGCTCTTATCATTCAGACCAGTCTTCGAATACTGCATCATACCTGTTTTCCGATTCCTGTTTTGCGGAGGAGAATGCAAGTTGGACATCTGTCTCACACCTCTAATGGAGACGCCAGGGGACTTTAGACTCCAGGCTGGAACCACTTTGGTCCCATGCTCAACTCTGTCCTCAGCGTATTTCCATCTTGACAAATACATTCCTTGAGGATCTGCAGGTCCCCTTTCCAACTGAGTTGAATTTCAGCTCCATGATTGGCGCCGAGGTATGGACTACAGCACCAGCTGCCTCTCCAACAGCTGTTGGCAGAGCAGAATTTCAACTGTGCACTCTTGACGTGCAATGCGAGGTACTACAATGTTTGTCCACTGCGGCAGCAGGCAGAGATAATATTATGTCTCCCAGCCAGGACATTTAATCTACATCTGGCTCACCGTGTGCTGGGAACGAATCAGCTTTTTCTTTCCCCTGTTTCTCAAAATAACTTTTTTCAAATGGACACTTTCCATAACTAAGCATGGCCTTCTAAGTACGCTTGCAGTAATTCAACTTGTGTGATCGAACTCATTTAGAACTTTGATTTGCGGAACTTTACTACGAAAGTCAAACTTTGACAAACAACATTTTTTCCTTGTTTTTTAAACTGTTTTTAAATGAATTTTTAACATTTTTTAGGAACATTTTAAATGACTCATTGATAATCTTATGCACTAACACAGTTATAAATGTGTATCTCAAATTGTGTATTATTTTTGTTGAGTATTAGGTGGAGTGCGTATTATATTTCATATCGGTACCATAATATAGGTCCAGGGAACATTGTACACCTGCCCTACATCATCTCCCCTTCATTTCATATGAACGAGCCTGATAAGGTCATAACTCCTAATAAAGACATACTGCCTTATAGGGACTGAACACCTTATAAAGACTGACGCCTTTTATTGACTAAACCTTTCACCTACTTCCTTGCTGAGGGAGGGTTCTTCCCAATCGATATTGCTAAAACGTCATCCTTAGCGCATATGAAAAATTTATGAGAATGACACCTGGGGTATACTTCACCTCTCCTATCCACGCACAAGATTTAATCCCCAATGTCATCCTCATACTAAACAATAGCTATTACACGTACATGGACTGTATAAATACAACACCTCTTGCTATCATAAAGAGGACGGACCAAGACTTCACGCCAACACACTGACCAGAGACGCTGAGGCTCCGACATGCAATCGCTCTAGCTGACAGTGGTCTGACTATCCCTTGCGGGGTGTCCAACTCAAGTCCAGGACTAAGTCCCACACTCTCACTATTCAGGTAATGAGGTTCGACTAAATCGTAGCGGGATTCATGGCTCTTAGGCGTAAGCTCTTTCGCAACTACTCAGATGCTAGGTACACTTAGGTACATCTAGACAGGCATTGTAGGAGTACGCACTATATTTTATAAATACATTTTATATTCATGTATATGTTCATGACTATTGTAAAATGGTAGAACTGTACCTTTCCTTATTATTCACTGTACTGCTGATCTTATATCTCTGCTACTGTGCAACAGTTGTAGCAGCGCATATATTTTAGATGAGAAGAACAACGGTACAATAAATTCTTATTGTAAACATGCCCGACTGTCTCTCCTGTGTACCATTCTGAGAGAAAACAAGCAAGCACGAGTGACTGGGTGAAAAGTAGTATATTATTCCCACGAGTCTGCAGAATCAGGGTTTGTTGTGTTCTGAGGTTGCCAAAAACTAATCTCTCTGATAAAAAGAGATTCTAGTGGCACTGTGAGCTAGCTAATGCAAAAATAGGCTAACATACTCGGCGGGAGTGTACAGAATCAGTCTGCCACCAGACCACAGTATATGTTATCCAAAAACCGAGCAGGTCCTGCATGAAGGGTACTATAGGAACTACACTACACCATGGCCTGAACGCAGAGATTGCAGCGTTCAGCTCAAACAACATAATAGAATGTAATTGAGATTGCCTGTGTTGTAATATAGCCAAATCGTGTTCTAGTATGTCTATCACAGAAGATACAATGTTGCCGAAGGAATATATCCTGGAGGTCAATGTATTTAACCCATTGTCTACAACTGCTAGAGATTTTTCTAGATTTATACGTAATCTCTCTGCTGCCTCTTGCTGGGATATTTTCCATATTTCATTGACAAAGGCACTCACTAGTGACATTGGGGTCCTTGAAACCATCCACCTCACCAACTTTCTATGATGGTGGTCCACCAACAAGACAAAGTGTAAGACATCACTTAACTTATTACACAAATATTATATGCAACAGAAGCACAGTACCTATGCATAACTATTTGCTACGTAACCTTTCCGGTTGTAGGTAATTAATTGGCACAGTTGACATGCCTGAATGATACACATCGGTAAGGCAGGCTGAAGTGTATATATGATGAACCAAAACATACACCAGTTGGCCAATTTGCAGAACCAGGTCTCCAACCTCATCGCTCCTATATTTCACTATGGTAGCTGACTTTGATGAGTCTCTGCACCTACATAACCCGGATGTATGACATTACAACGCATGCTTTTACCACGCATGCCTTTACATCACAGTTTTTACAAAGCATTTTGTTACAACGCATATTGCTTAGGGGTGCTGGATAGTGAATAGTTTAATTTACTATTCCAACTCCAGTCCCCGTGGATAGTAGGGAAGGTGTTGGATAGTAAATTAAATCCATTCCCTATCCTAGAGCGCCCCCCAGCGCAATGCGTTGTAATGACATGCGTTGTAATAGTTGCATCGTAAAAGCACTGCGTGGTAAAAGTTGCGTTGTAAAGGATGTTTCCCACATAACCCACATACTATACTCAGAGAGGTATAGCAATACCCATGCCCTCTTAATATTGATACCAGGAAATGAGTACGCTACTTATACATACTTGTTCCTTAAGTTAAGTGAGTTCTGTACTCGTCAGTGCTGTAGAGTATCGGATATTTTTCAGACATGTTCTATTATTTTTTTTTACTTTGATTTTTTGTTTGAATATCTTCTATTGCTTTTTTGAATGTTACACATAATACACATCATAACATCTGTAATAAAATTATAACATTGCATCACGTAACCATGTATAAACAGTCGGTCAATAGTGGCGATATAACAACATAAATGAGTCTTTCATCCGCCGCAGCATTGGGCGATAACATATCAAAAGATGGGCCCCGCTCGTACATCTCCGGTAAGTTATACCTATGAGCAATTATAAGACGGTTGACTAGTAATATGCATCAACATCAATCAAGAGAAATCATGAAATAGCATATGTGCATTTCGATATCCATATCTTTAGGGCCTTTTTCACAACTTAAGCAACAACGGAACACAAAACTATAAAAGGAAGATAATAAAATATAAAAGGAAAAGCGGGTCAATAATAAAGAACCAACCATGTGCCTTCACCGGTGCAATATTTCGCTTGTGGGGTATGTTCTGCGTGGGAGCCAAAAGGTATGTGTTCGCCGCGTGGATGGGGTCAGCATGGGAGGCAGAAGGGTCAGCGGCATGTGCAGTATTAGCGCCACATCCATGGCCTAGCGGGAGCAGATTGTCCGGCATTCGAAGAAATGTCACTGTGGTATTCCCTGATAATGTCTGTGGAATATTGCGTCGTTGGCATGCGTGGTGAAATGCCTTCAGAGTGTCATCCCAGGACTGCGCTATGGGGTATTTCCGCAAACCCGCTGTCTCCTCCCTTGTGCAGGATCGTACATGCTGCCCTTGCCCAGTTATCAAAGGAGCTATGCCAGTGCGTCACCTGGGGGGGTTCGCTGCGCTTAGTGATTAATCTTTTTGCTGTAATAAGCCCTAGGTCCCAGAATCTAGCAGGGACATTCAACTGTTTCGTTCGTTTATATATGCCTAATATGCATACCTCCCATGTGTGTTGCAACCCCACACCAACACCCTCCGCCAGGGTATCCGTCACTGTGCGCCAGAATGTTTGCAACATGGCGCATGACCATACCATGAGTAAAAGGTCTGCAGCTACAAGCATGTATCGTGGACATGCAGATGTTGTGAGTTTGAAATAACGGTTTATCTTGTCAGGTGACAAATACGCGTGGTGGATTATGTAGAATTGTATGTGCTTGAAGCGGGAATTGCACAGGATATTCGTGGCACCAGCCAACACCATTCCCCACTCCTTATCCGTCCACGCTCGTCCTCGTCTGCCGTCCACTTGTCCCGCAGAGTCCGAGAAGAGAACTGCGTATGCGTGAGGAGTGGGAAACAACCATTACAACGCAACTTTTACAACGCACTACCATTACAACGAAACTTTTACAACGCAAAAACCATTACAACGCATGTATTTACAACGCATGTTTTTACAACGCAGGTACCTTTACAACGCATACCATTACAACGTAAGTATTGGTAAGTATATAATTATATTTTAAATTTTATATGTTTGGGTTTTTTAAGGGGTATTTTTAGGGTTCAGGGTCAGTTTTCAGTTTTTGGGTAAAGGGGTAATTTTTAGGGTTCAGGGTCAGTTTTCAGTTTTTGGGTAAAGGGGCATTTTTAGGGTTCAGGGTCAGTTTTTAGTTTTTGGGGAAAGGGGTATTTTTAGGGTTCAGGGTCAGTTTTCAGTTTTTGGGTAAAGGGGTATTTTTAGGGTTCAGGGTCAGTTTTCAGTTTTTGGGTAAAGGGGTATTTTTAGGGTTCAGGGTCAGTTTTTAGTTTTTGGGTAAAGGGGTATTTTTAGGGTTCAGAGTCAGTTTTTAGTTTTTGGGTAAAGGGGTATTTTTAGGGTTCAGGGTCAGTTTTCAGTTTTTGGGTAAAGGGGTATTTTTAGGGTTCAGGGTCAGTTTTCAGTTTTTGGGTAAAGGGGTATTTTTAGGGTTATGTTATGTTATGTTATGTTAAGGCCATATTTTTTGAGCGCACGGCTGCCCAAGGGGGCGTCCCGGCGCTTTTGCAAAGAGGCCTAAGATCTACAGACACATAGAGGAGCAGCACAGTTGTCAAAAGAATTACGCAGGGTCAGTTTGGGGTTTTTGGGTAAAGGGGTATTTTTAGGGTTCAGGGTCAGTTTTGGGTTTTTGGGGTACAGGGGTATTTTTAGGGTTCAGGGTCAGTTTTGGGTTTTTGGGGTACAGGGGTATTTTTAGGGTTCAGGGTCAGTTTTGGGTTTTTGGGGTATAAGGTAAAAATAAAATAAAATTAAATTTAAATTAAATCAATTAAATTAAATTAAATTAAATTAAATTAAATTAAATTATATTATTTTCAATTATTTTAAATTAAAAAAAAATAATATATACTTACCAATACTTACGTTGTAATGGTATGCGTTGTAAAGGTACCTGCGTTGTAAAAACATGCGTTGTAAATACATGCGTTGTAAAAGTTTTTGCGTTGTAAAAAATTTGTTGTAATGGCATGCGTTGTAAAAGTATGAGTTGTAACGTCATACATCCGTGAGGAGTGCCTTTGCAAGCCAGTGTATACCACATGGGAACCATTCCCCATAACATGTAATTACTGTACCAGTAGGTGTACCGGCAATTCCTCGGACAGGTCTCCCCAGGCTCGCGTCAGTGTGCGTACAAGTGCAGCATGCAGGAGGAATTGCCCTGCAGGGAGGCCCGTGTCAGCTGCTAGCGTACCAAAGGGGACCAGCGATTCCTCCACATACAAATCTCCCACAGTATCCACCCCTACTCTCGCCCAATGCTCTAGCGCCGTCTCTGTGATCACTTCCCGCTCTTTGGGCATGCCCAGCAGCGGGAGCACCGGCGCATATGGTATCACCGTATTAGTGATCTTCAAGCTACGTACAAAGCATTGGCGCACTACTGCTAAGTGCAACTGCGTCGGACAAGGAGTTTTGGTCAACGGGTGAAACAGTGTGTGGATCTGCTTCAGTGTCAGGGTCATGGTGTCCGTAGTGGTATCTCCCAAGTTTTCCCACTTAGCCAGCTGGCCACCCACTGCAATTGCACAGCTAAGTAGTAGAGTTCCTGGTTGGGAACTGCCAGGCCTCCTGTCTCTGTGGACGCATATAACGTCCTCAGCGCCACTCGTGGTCTCCCTGCGTTCCAGATGAGATTTCTAATGAACGATTCCAGCTGACGGAAAATGCTAACGGGGACGTAGACTGGGAGATTGGCATAATAGTACAACAACCTAAGTAGCACTATTATTTTTGTTAACGTGATCCGGCTGGGCACATTTAAGGGGAGGGACCTCCAAAAGGTCATTTGCGCTCGTAGGGAAGAGATCGCCCGCACTAGGTTGCCCTCCAACACATCCGTGAGATTTCTATAGATGTATATTCCAAGATAACGGAACGTCGCGGGGTGCCAGGTGAGATGTACGCCGTTTACTGTGACGGCACACCCGGGCACATCCGTGTTGAAGGCATACACTCCAGATTTGGTCCAGTTGACCTTAAGCCCAGACATTGACTCAAAAGTGCGGAAGATGTCAGATAAAAATGACGATAAGTGGGTTAGGTCTCTGACATAGAGCAGTAGGTCGTCGGCGTACAGGGACACCGTGTGCAGACCATCCGCTAAAGGGATACCCCAATCCACACCACACTCCCGTAGTCTAGCCGCCAAAGGCTCCATCATCAAGGAAAAGAGCAGGGGAGATAGGGGACATCCCTCTCTGGTCCCCCTTCGAACACGTATGGCATCAGACAATAGTTTACCAGTACGAACCCGTACAGTGGGCTTCTGATACAGTAGTTCCACCAATTGAATATAGTCGTCACCTAGGTCAAATTTCTGCAGCACTGCCACGAGGTAAGGCCACACACACAGATTCAAAAGCTTTCTCTAAATCGAGTATCAGACATCCCGAATAAGATCATTGTTTCGTGGCGTAGCTCTGCACTCTAAATAGGCGCCTGATATTGAATGAGGTGCTACGGGTAGGAACAAAGCCGTTCTGATCGCTCTGGACAAGATCCGGCACCAGGGGAGCCAAGCGTTGAGTCAGCGCCAAGGCTAGGATTTTGTCATCGGAATTTAAGAGGGCCAGCGGGCGGTAAGAGCCCAAGTGCGTGCCATCTCTACTGGGTTTCAGGAGAGAAATCAGAGTAGCCTCATTGAGCGTGGGTGGGAGGGAAGAGTCATCAATGGCCGCTGCATATACCCGCAGGAGCTCCGGGATTAGAATTATAGAGTAAGCCTTGTAGAACTCTGCTGGTAGCCCGTCTGGGCCCGGGGATTTACCGTTAGAAAGGGAGAAAATGACCGTGCGTAGCTCGTCAGGTGTAAGCGGAATCCCCAACTCGTCTCGCTGCGCATCAGTTAATGTGGGCAGGGTAACTTCGGTGAGGTAATCAGCTATGTTGGCAATGGGAACGTGTACCTGAGTGCGGTATAGAGCCTTGTAATGCTCCACAAAGGCCCCATGTATGTCGCGCTGAGTGTATACTGTGGCACCCTGCACTGTAGTTATAGACGTCACCGGCGTTGTCATAGCGTCTTGTTTGATCAGCCACGCCAGTAATTTGCCTGGTTTATCCCCAAGATGATGGGTGCGTGCTGAGTGGGCTGCATAATTCAAACATTTCAACCTGTCTAGTAAGCGCGAATGCTCTGTCCGGGTTTCCGACAGCGACTCATCGTCGCCCGCCTCCGCCTCCTGCTCCTTCCTAAGTAGATCGGCCTCAATGCACGTCAGTTCCTTATCTAGCTGTCTCTGCATACCTGCCTGTGTGCCTAAACAATGACCCCTAGCGACCACTTTAAGAGCGTCCCATTCAATTTGGGGGGTAGACGCTGTACATGTGTTGTCCTCCAAGTACTGTGTAATGGAAGATGACAGTGAAACACGGAATGGGGCGTCCAGCAACAGGTCAGGTTGCAGCCTCCAGGTGGGTATTGGCGGGTGTGGACGTTCCCAAGCTAAATCTAGGAAATGAGGATTATGGTCAGAGTGGGTGCGACCCATGTAGTAGGTGTCCATAACATGTGATTGTTCAGACATGTTCCATGCATCCCTAAGTATTTTATTGGAAAAGGGATCAATAACATATATGGCATGTGTACAACGTTGAGATATGTCAGATTCAGGCTGGCATACCCTTGGAGACTGTACAATGTGAGTAGGCTGCCCTCTGACATACATTGGGCCTCTTATTCAAGAGGCATGGACAATGGGAGTCTCATATGTCAGGTTAGCTCTAGTGGCTCTGGCTCAAAAACACCTCCATGAGGCCATGCAAAGCCAGCATGCGAAATTTGCTATGCATTCAGACATATGGAGTCAGGCAAGCCAGTGCAAAGCGCAGCATAGCCATACTAGACATCAATGAGCTTATATCTTTTACATAGCAAATGCTGTTTAAGACCAGTGATGCATGTTTTGCCACATTCACAGGTTAGCTAAGCTGTGTAAGGTATGGCAGGCCTCATTAATGCGTGACTACCCAGGGGAGGTACGCCAAGGCGGATCATCGGTACATCATTATTTGTAATTCAGTATTGTATGCGTGCTGCATTCCAATGCACAAATACAAAAGTTTCATACTCTGCCTTAGTATTTCTTTGTGCTGAGGGCTGTCCCTTCTAGTGCAATATCAATTGTGTCAACAGTGCACACACATGTGCCCCATGGGTCAACGGTGCATGTTTATGCTAATCACACCAATGGGCTAATTTGTAAGCCTCTTGCGCCACTGGGGCCTAATTTTTTTCCATGTGAAAAGTGACACACCAGTGTCGCTAGAGGCTTCTAAACAAACACTGGTGTTTATAAGGTGGCCCGCTATGACTCAACGAACTACTCCTTCATCAATGACTTCTGCCAAAGGCTGCAATTTTCTCTGTCTTGCTGGCCAGCAAAGGGCAAATCCTTGTTGAGCTGTGCAGCATCATTACCTGTGAATTGCATTCCCACAGAGTTTTGCAGACAACTTTGGGGTTAATTTACAAGGCCCTTGCGCCGCAAGTGCATCACTTTTGTTAAGGGAAAAAGAGACATCTCGGCGGTGCAAAGGGCTTGTAAATTAGCCCCTTTATGTGTAACATATGTTCTGTAATGGCCCATTGCAACAGTACCTGACAGATGCTTATGGTGAAAGAAGCACCTCTGGAGCTGACCTTCACTATCTGTTGTGTCATCATATGAGTTGTCTGGATGGGCTGCGGGAGTGTGCATCAGCTCAATGCTTCTCAGGGACTCATTTGTATCACCTAAAGGGACACTAACACGTGTGTGGCCTACTCAATGTCACAGAGAGCACTATTGCACAGATTGTGCCAGCGCTTTTGCCACTGCATTTCTCTCATTTGCATGGGGGCATCGCTATTTTGTGCAAAAGGTCATGTGAGCCATACTTAATGTCACAACTATTCATCAATGGGTAAATGAAACACATAGGAAAACTCACCAATCATGTGCCCATAACAACTTCTCCACCAACTTGGATGACAAATTGGCCGAGGAGGTCAGACAACCTGCCAACCATATTGGCCCAGTGATCTTTAAGCTGATGGACATCCCAGTTGACTCCAAACATCCTCGCATCAGTTGCCGCTCATTCTCCCAAAGTTGCCTCCACACCTTCACAGGGTATACCAGGAGTAAATGTTCCCCACAAGCTACCATGTTGGATAGGTAATAGATCACCAGCCACAGGAAGTTCCCAAACTTTTCTCTCTTGAGGGGAACCCTACCCTGCCCAGGAATGATCCCAAACAAAGGTAACAAACGCCTAAACAAAACAGAACCCCCCCAAAAACCTACTACTAGCCCTATAAAAACAACACCCCAGAAGTTAAACACCAGACTAAACACAGGACAATACACAACAATAGACAACAAAACAGCACAAAAAGGACTTGAGGGACGTGACAGGGACAGAAGACAGCAGGTACAACTAACCAACTCCAAACACACCAAAACACTCTCCAGCACAGCATAGACACAACCACTCACACACTCAAACAGTAAACTATGACCAAAAGTGAAAATGAATGTAACTTCCTGGTTTGCATCATGCATGATACATGACATCCCTTCCCTTTAGCCATAACATCAGTTCCTAGGCAGATGTGTCTCATTTCTAGCCAATATGTAGTTTTTTTTACGCTACCAGTCAATGCCTTTAATTCACACCATGCCTGACAAGGCATCACTTGATCATTTAGACGCTTTGGCTGGGAGGCGTCATTTTCGACTGACTCAGTGGCTGCAAAATTCACACTTTAGGCTCATGCGTCATTTTTTTGGAACGCAATATAAATGTGTGCTTTTTGTGTGTATTGGGATGTGCAACATTTACAGGGATTGCTGTGTTGGGGATTCTACTACACATAGGGCCCAATCACTCTGGTAGCGCAAGTGCACATTTCGGACTTGACGATTTTTGCAGGGTCATCCCTAAACTTTTTGCCTCCCTCCTAGCCTTTTTTCTGACATGGTGTTGGTGGTTTTAGGACTCTGGGCACTTTAGCACTGCTGTCCAGTGTAAAGTGTGTGTGTTCTCTGTGTTAAATATGGTAAGGATTGGTCTACAAAAGTTTGACATATTTCATTTACCTGTCAGTCCCTTGTAAAGTGGGATCTCATATACCCGGGGCTGGTAAACTAAATGTTAATGGTGGGCTTGCAGTGCTGATTGCATCACCCACCAAAGTATCCTTGCAAATCTGTCTCAGGCCTCTGCCATTGCAGGGCCTGTGTGCGCAGTGTTACTGCCGCTGTGATGTGGCACCTAAAGTGTGTGCCATGTCGGTGGCCCCCCTTTTAATACATGCCAGTCACCCCTAATGTAGACCCTAGCTAGCCCTATGGGCAGGGTGCATTGTAGGTAAAAGGTAGGACATTTACCTTAAGTGTGTGACATGTCCTGGTAGTGACAAACAGCCATTTTGGTTTCTCACTGCTATGGTACTGCCCTCCCATAGGAATGCATTGGGGATTCCCTGATAAGTGTTTCAGTGGTAATTCCTGTTATGTGAGGAGCAGCGTGGTCAAGTTTGGTATGATTGGAATAGTAATAATAAATGCTGCGCAAGGATGTGCGCAGATTTATTATCTCGATTTTAGAAATGCCACTTATAGAAGTTGGCATTTCTGTGTGCTATGTGTCTGCCTGCCTGATGTGTATTGCATGTCTGGTTTTGGAGTGGCAGGGGCTATTGAGGTGTGTGTGGCTCCAGGAGGGGCAGGGTGAGTCAGCGCTAGGCTGAATAGTGCATCTGCATTTGGAGTAGTGGGAGAAGTAGTCCCCTGACCCTGGATAGGGTTTTGCCTGCCCATGTTAATGCTGGCTCTGCCCCCCTGTGGTGTGTCTGATGATGAGCCCCCACCTGACAAAGGGGTAGAGGAGCCTTGTCAACAAAGAGCTCCACACCCATACAAAGAAAAATGTTGGTATAAATATTGGGGCTGTGAACCCATGAAAATGTTGTTCCTGTGCAGGTGTGATGTGAATGACTGTGAAAATGAAAAAAAAAATGCATAGATATTGGTAGTGCTTATATGTTTATTTACATATATATAATATATATATATATACACACAGTTTTGTGTAGGCATCATTTTGTGACATGATCTAAGTCACTCATGATTCAATGAAACAATTATGAATGATATGGTCCAATGTAGTGTTACTGCTACTGATGGAACAGTTTGATGGGGCTCCTCATCTTTCTCAACATTCAGCAGTTCCTGCTCTTCATCAGCATCTGCCCAGGGTACATTTCTCCGCATACAAATATTGTGCAAATTCAGCAAACAAGTGTAATTTTGCGCACCATTGGTGGTGAGTAGAGCAACCGGCCCCCAGACACATCCAGATTCCTGAAGCAGGATTTCAGTATGAATGTCCGCTCTGCTATGGGCATGATCTCCAGTGTGGTTCT
Organism: Lissotriton helveticus; assembly: GCF_964261635.1. Classification (NCBI taxonomy): domain Eukaryota; kingdom Metazoa; phylum Chordata; class Amphibia; order Caudata; family Salamandridae; genus Lissotriton; species Lissotriton helveticus. The sequence goes on along the minus strand of NC_136063.1, from coordinate 212,721,038 downwards.
GTCTATTTTTTTTGTTTTTGAGGAGTCATCACCCACGGCTGCAGAGCATATCCTTGGTCAGCTGCAAAGGCAGGAGGGGTGAAATGAGTTAAGAGTCATGACAGGGGGTGACCCCCACATCCATGTGCATTCAGTAAAATATTGGTATAAATATTGGGGCTGTGACCCCATGAAAATGGTGTTCCTATGCAGGTGTGATGTGAAATACGGTGACTATGAAATAAAAATGCATAGATATTGGTAGTGCTTATATGTTTATTTACATATATATATATATATATATAATATATATACACACAGTTTTGTGTAGGCATCATTTTGTTACATGATCTAAGTCACTCATGATTCAATGAAACAATTATGAATGATATGGTCCAATGTTGTGTTATTGCTACTGAAGAACAGTTTGATGGGGCTCCTCATCTTTCTCAACATTCAGCAGTTCCTGCTCTTCATCGGCATCTGCCCAAGGTACATTTCTCCGCATACAAATATTGTGCAAATTCAGCAAACAAGTGTAATTTTGCATATCATTGGTGGTGAGTAGAGCAATCGGCCCCCAGACACATCCAGATTCCTGAAGCAGGATTTCAGTATGAATGTCTGCTCTGCTATGGACTGGGTCCTGCTTAGGACATGATCTCCAGTGTGGTTCTGTCTGTTTTCTTTTGTTCATCACCCACGGCTGCAGAGCATATCCTTGGTCAGCTGCAAAGGCAGGAGGGGTGAAATGAGTTAAGAGTCATGACAGGGGTTGCCCCCACATCCATGTACATTCAGTTATGTGTCCTGAATGACTCCTACACTTTGCCTAAGAGACGTACTATGACGTGTGATACATGCAAGTACGGATTGGAAATGACTGACATAGTACTACACATACAGGTGGACTGTCCTCTATAATTCACTTACAATTTGTTATACTTGGCAGTGCCAATGCTATGAATTTAATGATTCCTCACCAGTAAGGAGAGTCAATTAGCCATTGGGTCCACAAATCTCTGGTACTCATTTATTGTGTTTGTATTGGCTACTGTTGCTATTTCTAAACTGGTACCAGTCTGATTTTACAACCTGTAGATGGAGCTGGTGTTGTTGTATACTTCAGTCACACATATTTGGCTGTGATAGTTGGAGTCAATGTTGTTAAATGTGTACTGCCATGTGTAGGATAGTGAGTGGAAATCAATGTGGGACTTTACAGTGTACACATGGCAGTGCACTATGTTGACAGTACATAACGTTTTTAGAAATATAGCCATGGTAGCACTCAAGAAATACACCTTATCTGCTGTGGATATTGCACTCGGCCCATCTGGGCTGTTGGGAGCCCCACTAATGATCATGTGGCCCCAGAATGCCCTACACAGGTGGAAAAATGTGGAAATGGCGGGTTCCACACATTGCCAACAACCCTACCTCTCAATAGCATGGCAGTTTTAGACCCCCTTAATTTTGAACAAATCTCTTTAACAGCGTGAGAACGTCACCCCTGCCATAAATGAACTGCTAACGCTGGTACACAACAAGAGTTTAAATTCAAAACAGTCTACTATTGTTTTATTTATGCAATGGTTTTATCTAAATTTATTATGGAGAAGTTTGATACTGATGTATTGCAATTGTTTTAAGTAATCACATAAATAAAGATTTTACTTATTTACTTACTTAAAGTTTTTAGTTATAAATGAGTCTTGTGCTATACAGTGCAACTGGTAGACTAACCACACTACAGTGCCGCACTACTTGGGGACAGTGTAGGATATATTTTCTACATAATTCTGAATCCAAAGTTTGGTGCCTGCGCTGGCAGGAAATGTGCAGCATTGCTCTAAGACAGGCACATTATTCCCAAGATGACTATGTTGTTGGCTGTCAAGGGACATGTAGTTTGTGCATGAGGCTGTACCTTACAGCACAGTCTAGGCCTTGGAGGACTGATAGAGGGGTTTCTGTGTTGCAAAACAGTGTGCACATAGGATGGGTTGTGTGTAGTAGTATAAGTTTATTGATTGATTAATTAAAATCTTTACAAAGCGTAAGTGGTCAATTATGTACATTTGAATTACAATGCCTTATTAAAATGCATTTTTTTTAAATGGGTTAATCCTTTTAAAATTATATACATACATTATTAATACTGGTATAAGAAAAATAAATTCATATGATTAAAAGTTAGTGGAGAATATAGTCAGATAATGATCAAGAGTTGTATAGTTCTAATTTTTTCGATGCAATTGTTAAAAAATTTCTGAAAGCAGAGTTAATGGATACATCGTCAGGGGAAAGACATCTAATCAGTGCTTGTCTGCATGTTCTTATCGCTCTTTCATTGAATAGTCTTTTTAGTAAAGTTGGTCTTTCATTTTTTAGGTCTGGACAAAGGCACATGAGATGTATACAGTTTTCCTCACCAGCTCTGCACAACCGACACGATATGTTGTTTTCAAGTTTTTTCCAAGGTAAAGCATGGGATTCTCCTGGCCATATTCCGAATCGTGCTTTAATGAAGATATGTTTGCTTTCCCACGACCATGCTGTGTCCAGATACTGCTGAGGCCTCTTTTTTTTGTTGCCGTTTACTATGGACCAAGCGTGTTTCCTTTTAACAAAGGTCTCTTTGTCACTTATCAATGATAGGTAATCTGTTGTTTTATTCACAACTTTTTTTTAAAGATTCCTGGGCTATAGTAGTAGTCCAGATCCCCCTAACCCCAAATTCATCCAGAGCCTTGTCTAGATATTTCCAGGCGGATTAATTATTATTGTCCTCAATCTTTTTCCATAGAAGCTGCGAGATTAAGTTCTCCTTATCATTTTCCACTCTGTTCTATACTTTTATTATATGACCCTTTCGTGCATACAGTTGGTTATTCAAGCCAAATTCCAACCTGACTTGGGCTTGTGAGGCATTTTTAGGTAAGAGAAAAAGGGATCGAAAGGTTTTAGAGATAGCATTATTCATAGTTATTGCGTCTTTTCCATTTAGCGCCTCGCTGCCATAGGATAGGGAGGGTAACAGTTTCGCTGATATCACCTTAAGAAGTGGCTGATATGTTAAATTGCTAGTAGATTTTTTAATTATCCCAAAAGCACCTGTTAGTGCATTTGCTTTCCTGGTGATATCCAGTTTCTGAGGGCTAAAGTTACCATTATCGTTAAATATGACTCCCAGATATCTATAGGTTTCGACTTGCTCCAAATTTTCCTTTCCCAAGAACCATTTTGAGCTGTACTTCCTTCTTGAGTTTTTTGTGACAACCATAACTTTAGATATAGATTCATTTATTACCATTTTGTTTTCGTTCGCATATTCCTGTATGCGTGTTATTAACCGTTGTAAGCCCACCTTTGTGTTGCTTAGAAGGATGATGTCATCTGCATAGAGTAGATTTGATATATGTTTGTCGGCAAGCTTAGCAGGGTGTGCATTTATATTGTTCAAGGCTTCGGTCAAATCGGCTAAAAACAAGTTAAATAGTAACGGAGCCAATACACACCCTTACTTTACTCCACCTAGAGTCGGTATTTCCTTAGTTAACGATTGACCATTTCCGATACGTACTCTAGCCCAAGTTTTTGTATGCAGAAGACGGATAAGATGTATTAAAAAGGGGGGAATCCGTTGTGCATGTAATTTTCTCCATAGGCATTCTCTGTCTAGACAGTCAAAAGCTGATTTAAAATCAACAAAGCATAAGTATAAAGGTTGACTTTTTCTAATTGCTTTGTCGATTAAAACAGATTGGGCTAAAATATTAGTAGTTGTTCCTAGTCCTTTGATGAAGCCAGTTTGGTTAGGCGGAAGAATGCTGTTATTCTTTACCCAGTCTGATAAAGTTGTTAATAAAAGCCCTGCAAATAATTTTGCATCGGTGTCCTGTAATGTTATTAGTCTGTAGTTTTCCTGTAACGCCCAATCTCCTTTTTTGTATATGGGTGATATTAAAGACCATCTCCAGCTTTCCGGTAATATCCCTTTCCTGACTACTTCTTTGTAGACCTTTACAAGATGTTCTGCCCATTCATCAGGATGCTCTTTATACAGGGCAAAGGGTATACCATTTGGCCCTGGTTCTCCATTTTTCTGTTTCTTTATTAGCTTAGCAACTTGTTCTTGTGTTATTTCAAGGTCAGTTTCTTCTTTCTTAGAGATTCCTCCCCTGAGCAGTGCTCTTTGGTTCCAGATTTTGTAGAATGTGAATTCAGATGGTGCCCCAAGTAATTCACCCATTCTGTCTCAGTTAATACTGATGAGACTACAGCTTTATCTGGCCTAGTTAGGCTATTTATCAACTTCCGAAATTCCCTTGAGTTTCCCTGATTACTGGCATAAAAGATTTGAGTCCAAAGATTAATATTATCTGCCAATCTTTCATTCCAGATTAATTTCCTTAAATTTTGATTTAACTCCTTTAACGCGGTTTTAGTTTCTTCTTTATTCGGGAGCTTTGTCAGCTCTTTCCTTAATCGATTTCTAGTTTGTTTCATTTTCTGTACCGCATATGGAAGGTAATATGGGTTACCCTTTTGACTGCTCGAGTCACATAGCTGTCACTAGGGTCATTATGGTTACCATTATGAGTTGGTAGGTTTGAAATGAAACTGGCCCACTGTTCAATTATTGATGTGGATACAGATTCTTCCAAACCTTCCCTGGCCAGTTTTAAGGCCAAATCACTGGTCAATTGTTTGTTATTTGTTTCCCAGTTTAATTTCCGGTAATTAATGGTTCCAATTTGACCTTGCATTGTTTGATAAATGTGATGGTTTTTATTTATAAGTGATGTGGTGATAATTTGCTGACAGTGATCACTCTCTGGGACTTTCTTTAACTTGTATGATGTACAATTGTTAAAAATATTCAATGATACCATAGTATAGTCAATACGAGATTTGGTAGTATGGGTATAGCAGAACCATGCTGGAGGCGAATCCGTTGGGAATCTAGCGTTAAGTATTCTTAGGCCCAAAGCTTCTATATCACTCACAAAATTTAGACCTATTTGATTTTTTCTCGGTTTAGTTGAGATCTCTAGCACTTGGGCCGGAATTAACCACTGGTGATCTTGTGACTGTATCACCTCATCTCTTGTGAATGGGACTAGGAGATTTAGATTAAAATCTCCTGTAATAATAAAATCCACAAAGGGGTCCTTTATCCTTTGCTCTACCAGGTAGGTGGAGAGAATAGCACACATGTTCTTCTTAGAGGTAAATGTTGGTAGAATGTAAATATTAACCAATTTAAGCGATCTTTTTTGTTCGTTAATCTTATATTTTAGCAATACACACTGAATATTGCTGCTGTTTGTGACTAGTTCCACATGCTCCACATTTAGGTCAATTGAAATAAAAATTGCTAGGCCGCCAGAGGGGCGTCCATAATTGCTTTGCTTGATAGCAGGTTCAAAATATCCTTTGTAACCATGAATTATAAACGGAGCTGTTGCCCAAGTCTCCTGCAATAGAATTATCTGATTATTCTTAAGTAATTAGTTTATATTATCCATTTTTTTGCCTATACCATTTATGTTCCAAGAGCAAATTGTTGTAGCCATATTACAATTATTTATATTTTTAACCAATGTTTCCTGATTTACTTGTCATTGTTTATTGTTTCCATGTAGGGCCATTTTGATCCATAAATCATTTATCCCATTTTCCTTCTCTTTCCTTCTATTTTCTGGTTGATTTATGACTCCTCTATCTATTTGTTGAATTGGATTTTTTAACACAGAGAAGGATGGGTGCCCCTTTTTTTCTTTCTCAGAACCAGGCGAATGTTCTGCTTTTAAGAGTGGTGTGGGGTATTCTTTTGGTGTAATTTTACTTATCAATATTCCCCAACTAAGAAAGATTTCTTCTTCCTTCATAATTTGTTCTGCTACAGCTGGGGATGTGACTGTTAGCACTGTTAGTGGCAAAAAACATTCTGGATTTTGTAGGAAACCAACACAATCTATTACTTTAGTTGTCAGATTTGCTACAGATGGAGCCGATTTAAATAGGTACAAAAGGTTGCCTCTATTTAATGTATCTTGATGCCCTCTGGACTCATATAATGGCTTGAGGATTAGTTGTTCCTACCTCTGACTTTCCTTGACCCTTTCATTGTTTGTATTCAGTTGCTTTTTAACTATGTTTATAAGTCGTTTGTTGTTACCACTTCTAACTATTACTATTTGGCCTCTTTTTATCAATTTGTCCACCTCCTCTATTAAGTCAATTGCTTCTAACGATTTTGCCGGTTCGATTGATGACAGTTGTTTCATATTTGTTTCTTCGTTTAAACTTTGTTTCAACATTTGTTTTACCGGTTCAATGAATGAAAGTTGATTGATGTTTGATTCATCATTTAAGGCTTGTGTTAGTGTTTGTTGTTCCATGGTATCAACATTCGGTAGGCCTGAATTCTTTTTTCCTAGCTCAGTTTTGCTTATTTCCTGTTTTACTGAAGTGGTTGTGTGGTCCTTTTTAAATGTGTACCAATAAGGGTTTCATTTTTGAGCATTTTCTCTGTGCTGACAATTCTGATATTCTGGTCGAAATGCTCATTTGCTTTTAAAAAAATCCAGGTGTTTGTCGCTTAAACAATGAGCTGTGTCACTTTCAGATCTATTTTCTTTTGTGGTCTTATTTTTTGGGTCGTTAGCCTTGTTTATATGTTTTTCATGCTGTGCAAAAATATCATAGTACTTAATTTTTGTTGAAATCGGTTTTGTTAACAAGTCATTACCTGTATCTTTCTTAGGTTCCCTTATAGGCAGTTTCCCCTTGTTTCCCTTATTGCCTTTATTTTGCAATGTTCCCTCGTGTGACTCTTGATCTACTTGATCCTGCACCTTTGTTTTATTTTGCGCTTTGCGTAATTTTTTCGTGTACCGTTTTGTCATTTTGTCCAGGGTCTTGTCCTGATCACTATGGTCAAGATCATCGTTATCCACTTTGTCATTTTCCTCTAATTGTTTTTTGGGTGTCCCGCTATTGTTTTTTTTTAATATCCTCTTCAGTTTTAGCTAGCGTTGTGATCAATGATTGATTAGTTACTTCCATCTTAGTTTGTACTGGTTGGTAATCCTTTTTAATATGTTTAATTTCAGTTATACCACTTATATCTTCCTTATCATCTGTTTTCCAATTTTGATCACTTTTGAGAGTTGTCCTAACATCCTCTAATATGGTACTAATTACTTCTGGTATGGTTGTTAGTTTAATAATTATTGGCACGCAAGTACATTCTAAGTAAGAAGCGGATTTATCTGCTTGAGCTCTGGTTATCAAACAATTAAGGTCAGCTAGTTTGAGATCTATTCCTGCAACTGCTTTTGCCAATGTCCCTAGTATGTCAATTTGAATATCCATTTTGTTGGATTGATGTGACAGTGCTTCAAGGGTAAGTGATGATGTTTGACAAAAAATATCCCAAATAGAACCCAAATCCTGATTATCAATGGTTTGGAAGCTTTTACTCAGCCTTGGTTTCTGATCGATAGTTGGGGTATTATTTAAATTTCTCCTATTATAGACATCTGATTGTACTGATTGAACTGGTTCGGAGTTGTATCTTATTCTGGCTCCCACAAATTGTATCATTTCTATGCCAAGGTTTGTTTTATCAGATTGTTTAACAAATTCAATGAATGATAAATTCAGTGGGTCTTTTATTTGAATGCTTTGTTCGTTACATAGAGTTTGGCAACCTTTATTTTCTTCCTTATATGAGAGCATAGGCAATGGTATTTCCAATGTAGGTAAAGGAATTTATTTTTTTCTAATAGGACTCTTCTGTGGAGTATCATCCGATATGTTGTGTTTATTTGTTATCGGTACCAAACTTTGTGTGATGTTTTTCCTTATTTCGACGTTAACCTCTATAGGCATCCTAGTTGAAATGGTTACTACACCTGGTTCCATAGAGGGATCAACATGTGAGATCTCAGTCTTTATTGTTTCTACAGTGTTCACTGTAGAATCCCCCTCCTGTCGATCCCTTATACACCTTGAATCCTGGTTAGTGGCTTTTATAGGTATTTGATTTATTAGTTTATCCAGTGTGTTAGGTTTAATGTCACCATTGTTTATTTAGTCAGAGCCTTGTTTTAGTCCAATGTGTTGAATCATGATTTTCTGATTTTTAATAGGAATGATAGGGGTCTGTAAGTTTCCTATAGCTGGATCGCTTTCTATTGACATCAAAACTCCTGCTGGATCCTTTAGAAAATCAAATTTTTTAGGAATGTTTGTACTTTTTGCGAACATTCTTGCGATGATTGGTGATATAAGCATCTGACTCAGTTCCTTTGGTTGTGCTTTAGCTTTTTTTAATGTGCTTGGAACTTTAGATTTACGTGATCTACGTGCTGGGGGGCTGTAGTCCTCACCTTCCCAGAACGCATTGCTTTTTTTTGTTTGTTTTTTTGAAGGCGTCTATAAGATATAATACGATGTAATAGCAATCAGACTTCCAAGTAAGCAGACCGACCAACCAATCTACAGTACCTTTATACAACCATATACTATTGTAAAACAAATATTAGCCCTTAGCAAAAATGCTCTCAGAAGCTCACAAATATTCAAACAATATTCAACAAGTATTTCGCCTTCAGAAAACGCTCCTATTACATGTACTCCAGCTAGTAGATAGTAGTTTGACATACACAATGCTACTTATTTGCTAATTATATGCTGTAGGCTGGTTAGAAGCTTTCAGAAAGAGCATATGCAGGTTAAAAAGCTTTCCAAAAAGGGTTCTCACGACTCAAAGTGTTGTACCAGTATTGTAACTGTATTGCACCTGTGACTCCTGTGACTCAAAAGTCCTGTGTTATACTTGTGATTGCATGATTTCCATATGCTCAACTTGTAGCTAGATTGTATTATATATATATATATTTTATATAGCCCTCTAACAGCCTCAGGAGGATAACTAGAGATAACTTAGAAATTCCTCACCACATCCGGGAGGCACATCCAGGAGCCTGCTCATTCAGAGGGTACTTCAGTCCATCTCAGTCCATCTATGCTTCAACTGCCGCCCTAGCCCTGTAGAAAATCAGTTGACCATGCAGAAGCCCACCGGCAATGTCCTTCCGTGCACCGCAATCCCACAATTCAGCAGGCCCGCAGCAAACCTTCACCACCTCTCCTCCACAACCCCAGCCTGTCTGCTCTCTGCCTGCGCGCCTTGCCCTAAGCCACCCAAAACCGCCAAGCTGTCTAGCCGCCTACCGCCTTATGGCGGGACAGCCCTATGAGGTGCGGCGTGGCAGCGGGGCCGGCGCTAACAGGCTCCGGGAACAGCTGCCGGCGGGGTTAGCAGAGGCAGTGATAACATCTGCGTGTGGCATGCAATGGTTAAGCTTGTTAGCGGGTGGCGGATGGCTGATTGCAGGATGCGTAAGGCGGGTGCCGGCAATTCAGCAGCTCGCAGTCCAACGGTGAGGCAAGACGCCCCTGCGCCTCAGCGAGCAGCACAGCACAGCGGTCAACAGCCTAGGTACGTGACTCCTCCTCCTCCAACGTGTACGCAGGAAGTGAATCAGCAGTGCCAGTGGTTGTGTGTATATGATGAGCAATGTAATGTAACATGTTAGATATGATCTTGTGAGGTTAAACTATGACTACATTTCTCAGTTTCACAGTCTGGGATAAATAACGTCTCACGACCACTGGATTTACCAGACTAAAGTAAGGGAACCCTTTACTTCAACACGGTGTATAGACACAGCTTGTCACAGTGTTTCATTAGTGATGCTCTATCAAACAATTGAATGCACACACAGGGCTTCATGTAGCAGTTGTTGCCATAGGGCAGCACTGGATGTCATCTAGCTATGCTGACCTGCATCCAAAGTGAAGACCTGGAATATGCCATATTCCTATCATACAACAATTCCATGCTTCGTTCACATACGCACCATCACATATTAGTGACTAGAACCAACACACCCCACCATGCATCATGGTGCATGTGTGTCTCTGTTGTGTCCTCAAACAACTTAATGGATTCAGGGTCACATTCCTGCACCAAAAGCAAACAATCTATGCAATTTCCTCATTCTATGTGCAATGTGAGATGCAGGGTGCATAGTAATTGAACATGAAAAACAGACATGTAATTATGTATCCACATTTCACACCCGCTTGGGAAGCACAGTTTTTACAAACAGACCCAGGGCCCCTGATCCTTGGTTATGTGGAAATATGTGAGATCTTCATTTTTGTTGCATAGAAAAAGACACTGCAAGGCCCATGGACCACATTCTTTACATAGGGTGCATCAGTGCTGCACTTTGCACTGGCTTGCCTTACTGTATAAGTATGAAGCCACTCAAGAGCATGCAGACAGACTTTGCATTGCCTCATTGAGATGAGTTGGAGACATGCTCCACCAGAGCATCATGACCAGTGATGCTCCAGCAGCGCAGTTCACTTGTTCATGTGGCCCACAGTGGCTTAGGCGGTCTCAATATGTGTGACTTGTAGGATTGTGTTGCACATATGCCATGTAGTATAGAGCAAGTATGTAGGCCCACACCAACTACATATCCACTGTCTCAACAAGCCAAATATTAATATGGCAATATATTCAAACATATTTCATTGCAATGTGGTCTGTCTTGTGCTTGAGAAGTACTTACTAACCAGTAGGCCGTTCCCATACGTCCCACCTGGAAGTGCTCATTGTTGGTGGAATGACGGAAGATGAAGGAACCATGAGCACTGCCCACGTACTTTGTGAGGACATTGATGAAAAGGCATAGATGGTTCAAAATTACCTGCTCGTTCATGGAAAGCATGTACTTCCTATTGTAGTAGAGGTGTGATGTACCCACTCGAGGCACAAGCTGCACATTTGTGCAGTCAATTGCACCCAACACATGTGGAAATCCTGCAATGGCAAAAAAGCCTTGTTTGTTATCTTTTGGCTCTGTGTTGTGTTGGGGAAGAAGAGGTACTGGGGTGTGAGGCTTATGATGGCATCCAGGATGGAGGGTAGGAATTTAGAGAAGGATGCCTGGGATACTCCTAGTACTCTGGCTGTGGTGGATTGGAAAGTTCCTGATGCAAGCATGGTTAGTGTAGCCTGCATCCTGGCCTGCGGAGGGATCTTGGTGCACTGCTGTCATATTGGCTGCAGCCTTGGTGCAATCTGGTGCAGGAGACAGACAGTGGGCTCCCTCCTGAGTCTGTAATAGACAATAACCTCCTCCTCCCTGAGGTCAATTAGGGTAATCCACTGGCTGAATGTTCGCTCCCATCTCCTGCGCTGCCTCCGTGGTGATGGTGATGGTGATGAGGGTGATGATGGTCTTCTTGGTTCTCCAAGCTGCAGTAGGAGTAGGTCCATGGTACCGTTGAGCTTGCCAGAGTGATTTGGGTATGGTCTGCTTTTATACTAATAGACATGCGTCATTTTTACACCTGCTTAGCAGTAAAATTCTGCCACTATTCGAACTGTGTGTCTCTTTTGCCAAAGTAGCTCCATTTTCCAAAATCATTGTGCATACAGCTGCATCAGTTTTGTGTGTTTTTTTTCAGAGGGAACGTCTACCTTGCGTATCATTATCGCTAACTGCCACAAATGGATCTGGCACTAAGAAAAAATTAGGCGCAGGAGTTGATAAAGTGATGCTAAAGGCCTCTAGCATCGCTCTGTAAATATGGTGCTAAAACAATAAAAGCTGCAGCGTCAAGAAATTGATGCTGCAGAAGCACTAGCTCCTTGTACATATGCCCCAGAGCCTCTGTGGCATATCCATAAAGCGGTCACTAGAAGTCCCCCATCAGTACCTGTACCTGTAGTGGCAGTTACTTCATCCGGGTTCCATTGTATTTGTAGCCCGTCTGACACCAGTTTCACTGCTGTGGGGACCGGTTTTGTTGTTAGAGACCTGCAGGGGACATTCCTAATTGCAACTCTTGTAAATAAATAATGCAAAAACAAATGTTTTTAAAGCTTGCTTTTAAATAATTTGTTTTTGCATTGTTTATTTAGCAGGACTGCAAGTAGGAACTTGGCCGGCAGGTCCCCAGCAGCAAAATCATCTCCCATGGCAGTGAAACTGGCACCCACCCTGCCAGCCCACAGAAATACTCAGTAGCAAGTCCAACCCTGATGCCCATTGACAAGAATGGGCGGCACAAAGTCTGCATACGGCTTAAAGCAATAACCGTGAGAGCAGCACATCCATCCTGAGGGCGAAAGGGATAGGAGGCTGAGAACAGAGTGTATAGTGTGTCACGTGTAGCTGAGAGCATACATTCGCAGTTAACAATCAGCAGAGCTGAAAGTTATGAAAGTGACATTAGACAGCTAACTTCATAGACATGTTTTACTGACTGTTGTGATAGGTGTGGTTGCTCACTGGTCAGTTTCTCTGACCCCATGTGTAGGTTCAGGACTCATAGCTACTATGTGAAAGCAGAGCCTGTGATGTAAATAAAGGCTGAGTGGTTCTTGACCTATTCGTATTATTAGATCAAGAATGATGTGGTAACAAGGTGTGAACTCTGGTGAATAATAGCACAATAGAAACCCAGTGAAAGTGCAGTCTACCCTGCCAGTGGGGTCTAGCTATGTTGCAGAGACAGCTGGTAGGGAACGGGGTGGAGGGCAGAGGGGGTTGAAAAAATATATTTTGTTTAATGTACCTTTTCCGACTGCCGCATCTTTCCTCCGCTTCTCTGCTCTACCTGACTCCAGCCCGGAAGAAGCTGCGTGAAGCACCCGGCACACAGGCTCCCCTGAGCAAACCACAACGCTGCAATGCAGTGTTATGATTGGTCTGAGCGCCGTTGATCCGCGCTCAGATCAGGACAGGGAGTCTGTGCCTATTACCCACCAGGATATCCATTACAACCTTGGGGGGGGGGGGGGGGGGGGGGGGGAATATGCAAAAAGTGAGCATGTCTGCTTTGCCAGACAAAGTGCCCGGCCAAGCACTCATGTGCACTTGTGTGTGCTAACTCCTCCTCCCACCCTGAGTCACCAGCCCTGCCCTAACCCAGCCAGCAGAATCCAAAACTAAAATTATATTTACCTTGTTATTATTGTTTTACTTTTCCCCGTTTTGCTGCTCGAAGAGCAGTGGGGCGACGCTCCTCTGCTTTAGCGGAGGAGCTGTCACTGGTATGTTGATTAACTGTCGAACGCAGCATTTTTCTCCACAATTCAAGGTGAATGTCATGTATCTCACAACGTTGTGTAAAGTTCTGCGTTATAAATAATGGCCCTTCGCTGGTTTAGGGGTGAAGTACGTTTATTATAAGTCACAGAATGACAGAGGAGCGCCGGCCGACGCTTACAACCTCTCTCGGGCTTTTCGCGCCGCACTGGGAGCTGCGCGCGCAGCTTCTCGTGTGGGCGTCGCACGTCACGGCTACGTGACGTGCGTCAACTAGACTGCAAACGCTACATATCTCCCCTTTTTATTAAACAAGAAAGAGTCACTTACAGTTCATCGTCCAATTCAAAATCTCGGAACCTGGAAGGTCTTACCACCTGCCTTCCACTCCTTGTGACCCTGACTGGGCTCTCCATAGTCCCTTGACTCTGCGCCTCAGTGGTTATTGTCCCTTCATTCACAACTCTTCCTTCGTGCATGCTTCTCTCCAGCCTTTCGCTTTCCACTCCTTGACTTCCGTTTTCTCCTTCTTCTTCACTTTCCATTTCCACTCTCACTCCAACTTGCTGATCCGCAGCTGCTGGATTCCTCTCCACGTCCGAGCTTTCCTTATCTTCCCAATCAGCGCTCTGTGGCTCCCAGTCCAAAACTTTGTTACATCTGGCCATGCGGTCTTGGGACCACACGTTCCCGTCGCTTAGTAAAGCGGCCCGGTCATACACTTCTACCACTTGCAACGGCTTGCTGTATTTGCTGTCTCCCTTCTTCTGCAGGGTGGCTAATCTTACTCTTACCCACTCTCCTTGCTCCAGGCCTGTGCCTTGGACATTCCTTCGTTTGTTGTAGTGGTTGCTGTAAATTGTTTGTGCTCTTTCCAAGTTGGCCCGCACCACTGCAGGGGACCATTCACTGGTGATAAGCTTTTCCTTCCAGATCCTGTTGTCGTGGGTGAAAGGTTCACGTCCTCTCAATATTTGGAATGGACTATATCCCGTACCAGTGGGGGTTATTCTGTAGGCCCATACCATGTTCTCTAGTGCCTTCTCCCAGTTCTGGTCACTTGATATGGCCGCTTGTATGGCTCCCATCACTACCCTGTTAAATCTTTCCACCAAACCGTTTCCGGCCGGATGGTAGATTGCAGTATGCTTGACAGTGATGCCATTTCTGTGCATGAACTTAGTCCATTTCTCCGACGTGAACTGGGGTCCATTATCGCTTAAGATCGATTTTGGTATTCCTTCCCTCGTGAAAGTCTCGGACAGAAACTTTATGATGTTCTCCGTGTCCATGGATTCATCTACTCTCAATTCCGGCCACTTAGAATAGCGGTCCATAAGCACACACACATATTTCTGTGTGCCTTGATCGTCTAGGACCGGTCCCAAAATGTCTATGGAAAGTTCTTCCCACGGATTCGAAGGAGGACCAAACTTTCCTATCGCTGGCCTCAATGGTTTTAATGTCTTGTCCGCCCGTTGACATTGGGGACACTCTCTGACATGCCTTTCAGCCCTTAGGTCCATGCCTGGCCACCAATAATTTTGCTTGGCACGTGCCTTGAGTTTCCCTATGCCCAGGTGTCCCTCGTGTAGCAAGTCCATCAGTTTTGGGGTGAGGATCCTTGGGGGAATCACCTTATCACCTCGGTATATGAAGATCCCTCTGTCTCCTACCGACAATTCTTCCCGCACTTCAAAGTACGGCTTGAGGCCTGCTCTCATGCTTCTTTTGTCTGGCCATCCTTGTACGATGTACTCCTTTACTTCCCTTATGTCAGTGTCCTCTTCATATGACTTGGTCCATTCTTGCAGACTAATCAGTTTCTCTTGATCCTCTATTAGAGCTACCAATTCCCCACTGTCCACGGGATCTTCCTCTCCTGGCTCCATGGCAGCTGCCCTGCTTAGATAGTCCGCTACTCGGTTCCGGCTTCCAGGAATGTACTCAACATCATACCTGAACTCGAGCAACTTTAGAGACATCTTGGATATCCGAGGGGTGGCGCTGGCATGTCCACTCGACGTCAGCACCTTCACCAGCGGTTTGTGGTCTGTTCTGAGTAGGAAACGTGTTCCCCACAGAAATTGCCGGAATCTCATCATGGCCCACACGACCGCCAGCATTTCTTTCTCGATCACACTGTATTTGCTCTCCGTATCTGTCAGTGCTCTGGACGCAAAGCTGATGGTCTCCATCTCCCCTCTGCCTCTGTCTTGCATGAGTACCGCGCCCAGGCCTTTGTCGCTGGCATCTGTTGTCAGTACCGTGGTGCCTTGTGGGTCATATCCCTTGAGGGGAACAGCTCCAATAACGTCCCTTTTGATCAGTTCGAACTCTGCTTGGGCTTCTGGTGTCCACTGGAACACCGTGCTGTCTCTAGTCAGTAGCCTCAAGTGGTGGGTTTTGGAGGCGAAGTGTACTACAAACTTGCTGTAGTACTCCGCCATCCCCAGGAACGACCGAACCTCTTCCTTGTTCCTGGGCGGCGGTGCTTCAGCGATGGCTTTGACGTTCTCCACTTTGGGGGTAACCCCCTGTCGCCCGATCTCGTGACCTAGGTACGTCACTGACTGCAGTCCCAATCTACACTTCGACCACTCCGCCGTGAGGCCTTTGTTCTCTAGTGTTTTCAACACTTTTCCCAGCTTCTGATCGTGATCCTGCTGGTCTCGCCCCATCACCAAAATGTCATCCTGAAAATACTGGACATCCTTGCAGTCTCTGAACAGTTGATGCATCATTTTCTGGAATACAGCAGCCGCTGAGGCCAACCCAAAAGGCATCCGACAAAATTGGTAACATCCAAATGGGGTGATGAAGGATGTGAGCCGTTTGCTGTCCGGGTGCAGTGCAATTTGGTGATAGGCCGAGGTCAAATCGATAGTGGAGTACCACTGTACCCCTCTGGTCTTGGTCAACATTTCCTCAATTCTGGGGAGGGGAAATTTCTCCACAACGATATTCTTATTCAGTTCTCTCAGGTCCACGCAGAGCCGGACCTTACCATTTGGCTTCATTACGACCACCAGGGGCGCCAACCATTCTGCACAGGTTATCGGCTCGATTATTCCTTTCTTTTCCAGCTCTTGGAGTTCCATTTGGACTGCCTCTCTCACCGCAATCGGTACATTCCTCACCTTGTGGGCTACCGGAATGGCCCCTTCCTTGAGCACAATCCTGTGTTGGAAGTTTTCCATCCGTCCCACTGTTCCACCAAATACCTTCGGGTAGTTCTCCTTCCATTTGTTCAGATCCGGCCATTCTTCTTGCTCAGTCAGTAATATTTGCTCTTTTCCTCCTGGATCCAGTTTGATCCCTAGGTCCCCCTGGTCTAGCCATCCCAGGACCGAGGGTCCCTTTTCTGCAATGTACAGCTTGCACCATGCTGACCGGCCCCTGAATTCGAACAGTAAGCGGCGGAACCCCAACATTGGAATGCGGTCCCCGTTATAAGTGACCGGTCTTATGTCTAGCTTTTCCAACTCCGGTCCCAACTTGGGCCTGAATGTTTCTTCCCATACTGCCTGTTGGATGATGGTGAAGGGGGATCCTGTGTCCGCCACCACGGTGATGGTGATTCCTCCCATTGCCATGTCCAGGATGGGTTTTGTGGATTTCTTCCCTTCTATGCTCATTACCTGGTCGTATATGCACAGGACAGTAATCACCTCTTCTTCTGCTACTTCTTCCAGATCGTCATCACCCTGCTCAACGCATTTCACTGTTTCCTTCGATTGTTTCCTCCTACACACCTTTTCATAATGGCCCAGAATACCACAATGTAGGCACTTGGCTCTGAACGCGGGGCATCTTCTGTCACGGGCATCGTGGGACCAACTGCCACATCTGTAGCACGATTTCTTGCTGTCACTCCCTGGTTGTTTCCCTTGCCACCTGCTAGTGCCTTTGGTTGCCGCGTCTTTTCCTCTCTGGTCCTTACGGTGGTCTCCTTCTTGTATCCTGTTCACCATTGTAGGGGTACCCACATCTTTCTTGGTTGCTGCCGCACACCTCCTAGCCAGCTCAGCCCTTTTTACAATGACCATTACTTCTTTGAGCGTGGTGTTGCCACTCGCCCACAACTTGTCTTGGACCTGTGTGCTCGTGGTGTGCATCACGATCTGGTCCTTTATGAATTCATCCTCCCACAGTGCGTATTTACACGGGGCCGCTAGTTTCCTCAAGGCCCCTACATATTCCTCTATGGTTTCTCCAGCCCGTTGTTTCCTTTGCTGAAAGTTGAACCTATCCACTGATACACATATGGTGGGGCGGTACCTCTCGTCTAGGTCTTCTACTGCATGGGCATAGACATCCGTATCCGTGTCCTCTCTCTTCTTGGGCACCAGACTCTTGTAAATCCTGAGACCTTCCGGTCCCAGGTTCAGCAGCAGGATACGTTTTCTCCTTTGGGGGGTGAACTTTTCTTCATTTTCGTCCTCTAGGACCCCTATGAAATTTTCGATATATTCCTTCCAATCCTCCCACTTCATCAGGGGTTCGCCAGGTTTAGGTAGGAACTGCACCGGCGCTATTGCATATCCTGCCGGTGTGCTCATCCTCGCCTCCTTGACCTCCAACGCCTTGCTGGTGGGGCTCCCTGGGGTACTGTCCTTCACTTCTGTAGGGGCGTCCTCCCGGGGACTCCTAGTTCTAGTCCCCTCTTCCTCCCCTTTAGTAGCCAGCGCTGTTCCTACCTTCCACGGTGTGTCGGGAAGGTCTTTGTGGCACTGCGTCTCCTGTTGTGTGTAGAGCCGCTTCTCTGGCCGCTGCGCCGCCCCTCCGGTTGCTGTGGCACTGCCACGCTCCTCTGCCTGTCTTACTTGGTGGGCACAGCTTGCCCCCTCGTGCTCTCCACTCTCTCGGGGCCAGTAGCGCCGCTCTGCGCTTTGGCTCGTGATCAGGGTTCACCTGGTTGCTGCAGCCCACGTGGTGGTGGGTTCGTTTTTTTTTTTCTTTTTTTTTTTCCTTGGTTCTGGTGGGGAATCCCGCCCTCGTCGCCACTGTAAAGTTCTGCGTTATAAATAATGGCCCTTCGCTGGTTTAGGGGTGAAGTACGTTTATTATAAGTCACAGAATGACAGAGGAGCGCCGGCCGACGCTTACAACCTCTCTCGGGCTTTTCGCGCCGCACTGGGAGCTGCGCGCGCAGCTTCTCGTGTGGGCGTCGCACGTCACGGCTACGTGACGTGCGTCAACTAGACTGCAAACGCTACACGTTGCACTGACGCCTGACAGCTCTGATACAGCAGACATAAGGAAAATAATCTTAAAATGAATCTCGGAATGGTGGAGCCTGACAGGGGCTTTACCTATAGGGCTATTACGTAGCATCACAATTCTGGTATTGTGGAAACTTGCAGAGTATGGTGAAACGTGTATTATGGAAACTTGCAAAGTGTGATAACTACGGCATTTTGGAAAATAGCTAAGTGAGGTAAGACCTGGTTCTAAAGTGGTCATTTATATTATATCAAGATTCTACAAAGGTGCTTTCCTATTGTGCTGCAGAATGCACCATCTTCTTCACAAACTCCCAAAATATTCCTGGAAGTAATCCTGACTCCCTGTAAGTTGTCTTTATATCCTGCCACATTTTAGGCAATTACACTACAATATTTCTGAACTATCATTTGTTCCATATTTACCAGGTGCTCCATAGGAGGAGTCCCCGACCGCCTCTCTGATTGGCAAACATACATTTTTGACCCTTGGTGCACGTGTAATAAGTTATACGAAGTTGTCTGCGAACCCTAGAGATCCTCGTGGTGATAGGTGTCAAAAGCAGGCTAAAACGCCAAATGGCCTTTTGAATGGAGAAGTGGCACAACCTCTCTGGCAACATTTAACTGCGCAATTCAGACTTGCACTAAGGTGAAAACCAGGAGTTCATTTATACCACCTGTCCACCCCTAAGTGCTCTCTGTACAAAGCGCATCTACATTATTCTAGTTCCAGTGTTCCACCAATAAAAATAAGCAGTATTATATTACAATGTGGTAAAGCAAAACTCCATTCCTGAGTCATGCCACTTGTATACCACTCTCACTAGGCAGCCAATCGTAAAGCCAGCCTGCCTTTGAGTCACTTTCTATATTATTCTATATTACATTAAACCACCATTAAGTCCAAACGAAAATTAGGGTTTTTTGCATTATCCGCTATCAAGATCGTGGTAAGAATATGTTCATGGTACTCACATACTTATGCCAGTTTCCGCAGCAATATTCCAACTGCTTGTATAAAGGGTTTCCACAGTAACTAGATAGGCAGCCTGGTGGGGCCTGGTCATTAATTAGATACTCTTATAAACTGCTGCAATACATTTTCTTTTCTTAAACAGAAAAACCAAGAGAATCTGGCCAGCTTTGTTGTGAACGGAATGCCCATATCAATCACCGCTGTGTTACCCTACTGTGCAAAGCTTAGGGAACAACATGGCACAGAGAGCTCACAACGCTGATAGGATTTTAATAATAGGAGTCATGCATAATGTAACACTTGCACAGAAAAAGTTAAACCAAAAAGGGTTCCGAAGAATGACAAGCTTCGGGTGAGCATGTGTTCCACTGCTACAGATGTGACATTTAACTAGAAAAGATGAAAGCCTGTGGACGGCTTTCATAAGCAGCATCACGATTTGTGCTACATGAAAAGCATCAAATAGGTCACCTCAAGGTCCCTCGCTGGAGTGGGAACATCTTAAACAAATACAGACTTTCTGTGCAATCAAGTTAGCTCTTTGGTCTTACACAGCCTCACAATGGTTCCCATTCACAAGGCATTTTTTGACTGTTACTTACCAGCACAAAAATAAATTCACAGAATTAAAATTGGACCGTTTTTACTATCATAGAATGCGTGTGAGAAAGTGGTGATGCTGTGGGCTTCCCTTCTAGACAGGCGATGCTCATAGGCATGCAGACCTAAGGGCTTTATTACATAAAGAGTGAGACCACTCACAATTTAGTGTTTGTGAATGTATAATAATAGTAATTCCACATTTTGAAGCTCTAACTCATCACCCCTAAGGGTATCCAGGCGATTGAGCAGTCGAGGTAAAGCTAAGTAATTTTACCTCCCATGCCCCGGTTTTCAATGGCTTTCACTGGCACTACTTCCATCATGAATTGTCAAAAAATACATTTAGAGAATTATATCTGTGATAACTTGGTTCCTTTGCTTCAAGGTTAATTGTTCAAAGAAGCTGTGGTTTCATTTCAGAGCCTCCGGTCCTTGTCTTCCACATAGTAATTGTTTTATAATGGTGCAGGACGAAGTAGGATCCAAGTGTCATTACCATTGCTCTGCGCTGGTAACCCTCCAATTATTTAGGCAGCACATGGTTCACCGCCTCATCCTCAAGTCCAAAGCAGCTTTAACCCCTTGCCTGCGGGGCTAATTCCCCTGCTGTGCTGGGGGGCAGGGGGGCGAGCACAGCGCCCCGGTGCTCCTGACGAGCTCAGCTCATCATGAGCCACGGTGGCCGTATGCTCATGTTCAGCTGAGCTCGTCACGGCCACACCCGTTTCTTTAGAAGGCACAGCGGGGGAATTAGCCCTGCGTGCGAGCGTTGTGGCCGTTATGATGACCTCAGCTTGTCATGAGCACACGGCCACCGTGGCTCATGACGAGCTGAGCCCGTCATGAGCATGAGAGGGGTTAAAAAATGTTAATCGTTGCTTTGTCTACACTCTCATCACCCTATGTACCAGGATACGAGAAATTTACCTCTGTGAAAAGAGAAAGGTGTAATTTATTTGTATATCCCATTGGACCTCTGTGTTGATATAACATTATTACCTTTCAAATGGTGCCCTGGGTGCAGAGACAGTGTACTGTTTGAGAAAGAATGTGCCATAAACTTTCGCTGCCCTTGGGGCGGCACATTCAAGTGAAACATGGTGCAGCTGTTTAAAAGGGTTGTATGACATTACAACGCATTTCCTTGCAACGCATGCCTTTACCACGCATGCGTTACAATGCAAATATAATTACTACGCATAACCTTTACCACTAAAAGGCCGTTAACACGCATATTTTTACAACGATTTTCGTTGTAAATCCATGCATGTTAATGGCATTTTTTTGGTAAAGGTTATCTCCGATCCCTGCCCCAATTCTATAAACTCCTTTCGATTCCCACCCACAAACCCTTTTATCAAATACCCTTCCCCTAAATCAAAATAATTTACCCCATCTTTTCACAACCCCCTTATCCCTTACATTTGTATTTTTAAAAACTAAAATCCCCCTTACCTTTCCTCGACCTCTCCTCTCCAAGCTCTTCTGATGTGGCGTTGTACGTCGTAAAGAGGAATCGGAAGTCTCTTACAGTTTCCTCTGATGACGCTGATTGCCTCCACAGTACAACGGAAACAGGTGAGGTTTTTTGGGGGGGAGACCCCTCCAAGCACCCTTCTTTTTTGGAAGTTTTTTTTTGGGGGGGGGAGACCTCCAAGCCCCCTTTTTTAATAATAACAATTACCACACATGCCTTTACTATGTATTTCGTAGTAAATGTATGCATGGTAAAGGTTATTCGTGGTAACCACACATGCGTTGTAATGCATGCGTGGTTAATGTTATGCGTGAAAACGGCTGTGTTGTAGTGGCCGATTCCTGTTTAAGAGCTTCTCTGTATTTTTTAGTGCGGGTGCCAACCTGCTTGCACTTTGGAGAGGGGAGAGTGAGTCTGTGTCTGGGGTATTTATGGGACCCCCAGTCTCCCCTTTAGAAGGATGCCTTTAGGAGGTGCACTGAAAATGCTCCACCTTAATATGGCATGGGTGCACAGGCAAAACGATTTTCTCATTTGCATGGGGCAACTCCCCATGCAAATGAGCGTTAGCACTTTTATGATAGTGCTGGCACAACATGTGCGCCAGCACTATCTGAATTATAGAAGGGGACTCACAAGCATCTGTGGCCCCTTCTGAATACCCTTATGCCCTGTTCGCTGCACAAAGTGGGGGCATGCGTTGGTTGTGTCCCTGGGGCAAAATGTATGCAACAGTCCCTGATGTTGTATTATAGTATGTGCTCCGGGGGCACAATGAGCATGTGCACCAGTTTTGTGAGCCCCCAGGGCACTTTTATATTACAGAGGCGGCTGCAAACACTTGTGCCGCCCCTTCTGTAATACAGATAGCAATGGAACACATGCAGCACCTGAGCTATCTCAAGAGGGTGTTACTTTATTTGCAGCGGGGTGTGGCTCCATGTAAATGAGGGAATCTGTGTACCTCTGCATCCGGGCCATATTAAGGGCATAGGCGCAAAGGTAAAGCTGTCAGGGGACACATTGAAAGTGCACCACAAAACGGTGGCACACTGTCATTGAACACCTGATGGCAGCCCTCTGGATAGGTAAAAGGGGTCCTATGGACACCGACATCCACTTGCAGGCGGGTGCAGTCACTCACTGCACCCGCCTGCAAAGGGTTCTCTAATCCTTCTTTAAAGTGCAGGCAGGTTGCCGCCTGCACACTGAAACATGGAGCCACTTTGAAGCAGCCCTCCATATTTTACTTGAATGTGATGCCTGTAGGGCAGCATGAGTTTGCAGCTGCCCTGGGGACCACGCATTGACTGTACTAGGGCACACTTTCCCTGTATGCGCATGGCGCAGTTATTTAAAGGTGTGCTGGCGAGCAAGCAGGAAATGTGCGCCCTATGTGTATTAGGACCCCAAGAGGTTTAGCCGACTTAGATGTGTTTTAAGTATATTAAGTCTCCCTGGTAAGGCACTCTGAGTTCATTCCACATAAAAAGAGCTGTGTATAAACTTTGTACTGAAAAATTCATGCTCATATCCAATTACCATCTTTTCCTCTTTTCCGGTTCACAAAATGTTTCTGCTTCAGCAAGATTTAACCCTATTGATTTGGATTTCTAGTTTTTGTATTGCATAATGTTTGCACAATATTTGCAGGGTCTACATACAAGTCTATCGATCTTATGTCTTAAAGTACATGAAGAGCTAATATCTAGAACTATAATTTTAGATGACTTCAGCCTTCCTAGGAAGAAAGTATGCATCACATCTCTCCTCATACCGCATAGCCTTTTATGAAATTCTTCAATATTCAGAAGCATCCACTCTGGACATCCTTATTATTAAAGTAACATTGGCAAAGCTAAATAGGCCTGGTCTTTTATTACCGACAACACATCCAGTTGGCTATACACGTGCCCTTTCTCTTACACTCTAATAACACTGTAAAACACATAATGCTCCTACACAGATGAATACATAAGAATGTGATAGTGTTGGCAGAGCTGGCAATAGTAGTAGTGATGGTTGAAGCAAGGGTGATGGGGTGGCACTGGTAGTAGTGGTGATAGTAGTACTGGTGTTGCTGGTAATAGTGCTGGTGGTTGTAATGATGCTGGAAAT
The DNA here is from genome assembly GCF_964261635.1 of Lissotriton helveticus. Classification (NCBI taxonomy): domain Eukaryota; kingdom Metazoa; phylum Chordata; class Amphibia; order Caudata; family Salamandridae; genus Lissotriton; species Lissotriton helveticus. Next base: position 212,697,506 of record NC_136063.1, on the reverse strand, counting down.
ACTGATAGTGTTGAGGATGTTGGTAATTCTGATGATGGAAGTTCTAATGATGATAGTGTTGAGGATGGTGGTAGCAGAAGTGGTAGTGATAGTGTTGATAGCAGTGGTAATAGCATTGCTAGTGGTAGTAGGAGTCGTAGTACCATGCTGATAGTCAAGAAAAGGCAATGATAGTAATGGTATGTATATGTATATTTGTACATATGAATATGGTGTTTTTCCACTGCAAACCTAGCCACACGGCAGCGGAGCAATGTACAGGGTCAACGATAAGCGTAAAGTAAACAATTGATTGGAGCGGTAGCTGGTTTGCAGACAGTTAATGTATTGTGACATTGTATTATTTAAAGAGCTGCATCTTGAACACTTTCCTAAATTGGAGCAGCTCTGGGGCAGTCATGATTGATACAGGGAGAGATGGAAAAGGCCTGCTGCCTAGCTTTTGAATGTTTTAAACTTCCTAGATTGCAGTCTGAGACTGTGCTGGCTGAAGGTATGCGAAGAACCACCACAGATGGTGTGCTTGCCTGCGAGACAAACAGAGGTGCTGGTAATGATGGTTTTGTAAATGATGCTGCCTGGTTGGAAGATTGTGCGGGCCGATATGTAGAGCTGATAAAGGTTCATCAGTTTGGGGGTGATGTGATCATATTGCTTCAGGCCCTGGATAAGATGTGCTGAAGACTGTACGATGGCCTTAAAATGTTCCAATGCGGAGTCACGGAGGAGGAACTTAGCACCATCCAGATGCAAGAGTATAAGCGCTCACTCAACAGTTCTTAAGTTGTTAAACAGTTTAACTTTATTTGGAAGAGAGAACTAGTTCCGGGCTGTCTTTTGATTTTTTTGGCAATGTGTTCCTTGAGGGTGAGGTTAGTGTCCAGGTTGAAGATAAATGACTTGGAATTTAGTGCAAGTTGGGTTCAAAACTATCAATATTCGTGCAATTGAGCCAGGTTTGTACTGTTTCTTGTTTGTTGTTTTAGGCAAATAAAAATATTTCTGTCTTGGTTGAGCTGACTTTCAGGTAGGATGAATAATGTGCAGTCAGTGTATACTGTGTTGAATATCTGAAGCGGATGAGACTTTCTGGTAGAGCTGTGTATCATCAGCATATTGGTGGTAGAGGTAATGGAGGTGATAGTGATAGTGGGGACAGTTATGGCATTGGTGATAGTAGGTATAATGCTAGAGGTTGTGGTAATGGTAGTGGCAGTGCTAATGTGACAGTGGTGATAAGGATGATGACATTTAAGTTTCTAATACATTGATTTACTGGTAGATGGGGGTGAAACCCTGTGTAAACAGCAACCACAATCCTGGTCTGTGTGAAGTCATAAGTAACCCCAAAATAACCTGTGCACAAGCCCCTAGTAGCATGCCACATAACAGTCTAGCTTAACTTAAAGGCAAGTATTTCTGCAACACTTCAATCAGTAATTTAGTGAACATGTACCATTAAAGGACCCCAACCCAGATTTTGTAAAATAGAATATTTTGTAATAAATAAAACAAGACCAAAACAACAAAATTCCAATCAGTAGAACCTGAGATTTGCAGGTTTAACGATTTCAGTGAAAATAGCCGAAAAAACACAATGCGGCAATTGTGGATATCTGGTTGTATGGCACTGGGACAAAGTCATAAGTTCAAGCTGACTGTAATAGAGCACAGGCTGGCTACAGGGACTCCTGCTGAGAAAGAGTACCTTAAATCCTGGTTTGAAAATGTGTTACACAGCCAAGGCAATGCATCGGTTCTGAGGAGCTGTGAAGCTGCAATGTGAGGTCCTGCGTTGCCTTTGAGAGTCCCATCAATGAGTCTGTTGGTGAGACTGCCACATTACACCTATGCCCTTTGAATCACTGGCAGTGCCACACATTTTTACCAGTTGATCCGGTAACTCGATAGACCGACAAAGTCAGAGATTACTTCCAAGAGGGCTGGGAGTGAGCGGGATATGGCCGAGAGTGTGAGCAGGATGTTGTTGGCGTAGCGATAGATTGTCGGCATCCCTTCGGGATGTCAGTCAATCGCAGGGATTGAAGAAGGAAGGTCGCAAAAGGCTCAATTGAGAGAAGGAACAGGAGGGTGACAGTAGACAACCCTGCCGAGTCCCCTCCCATCAAACTGGGATTGAATTAGAGAGAAAGCCCCCACAGTTAACCTGGGCAGAGGGCAAGTCATATAGCCACTGGACCTTAGCTATAAAGTCCTCTACCAGGCTGAATCTCTGGAGCGCCGCAAACAGGTATTCCCACTTGATCCTGTCAAACGTCCTCTCAGTGTCCAGGGAGAGGGCATGCACATCTTTGCCCATGTCCGTGACAGACCACAGGGCATTAGCAAGAGTATGGGGGTGATTCCTGGAGGAGCTCCCAGGGACAAACTCCACTTGTGTGTGATGAATCAGGGATGGAATCACTGCCCTAAGGCAGGCCGTTAGGACCCTGGCAAGGATCTTAATGTACCAGTTGAGCAGGGAAATGGTCCTGTAGCTCCTGCAGAGTAGGGGGTCCTTCCTGGGTTTGGGGAGAGCTGCAATGGCAGCCCGATTGGAAATGGAGCCAAGAGAGCCGTTGTGCTCGACTTCCCGGAAGGCCTCATAGAGGGGTCCACCACATCCCTGTCTGCCCACTTACAAAACTCAGTGGGGAAGCCGTCTTCCCCAGGTGCTTTGTGGCATCGTAATCCAGAGATGGCCTGCACTATCTCCATTTCAGTGATTTTAACCTGGAGTAGGTCTCTACCAGACTCATCGAGGCAAGGAAGGTGCACAATGTCAAAGAAGGCTTCCAGATGGGCAACAATTCCGGAGCATATAGGGCTGGTTAAAAGGTCACAAATTCATCCACACACAATGCCATCTTGAGCAGCATTGTGGAACCGTTTTCTTCAAAATCACTTTTCTTCACTGGTCGCAGATATGCAACCTTGTTCAAATCACATTTACTGCAGCTCTCTTTTGTACATTCACATAAAAGCCTGTGTTAGTTAACTTGGGGCCAGATGTAGGTAAATATCATTTACCGATTCTAAAATACCGAATTTTACCGATTCGATATTTTAGAATCGGTAAATGATTTGTAGCTAATGATTCGGTAAATTTTACCGAGTTGGTAAAATTCGGTAAATACTGATTCGGTAAATACCGAATCGGTATTCCCCATTCATTCCTATGGGCCTAGCGGCCCATAGGAATGAATGAGAATTACCGATTCGGTAAATACCGAATCGGTAATAGGGGGTAGACCTACAAGGGTGGCAGGGTGTCACATTGACACCCTGTTGCACCCCTGTATAGTGCATGGGTGCACTATTCATTAATTTAGACCAGGAGTCCCCAACGTTTTCTGTAATAAAATCTACTTATAATAACGGAAAATAATCCCAAGCGACTATTATTATAGTTTTAAGAGTGACCGCATCATAAATGATTACATAGTGACCATATTCAAGATTACCAGCCCTGATTCCATTAGTGCATCAATCAGGGTTGCTAGCAGTAATGTAAAAACGCTTTCGCAATTTGAAATGCCTCTACTTGGGTAATACATAACTGCCATAACTACAATGCCTCTGGCATCAGGTTAATAATATTAGTTATATATGTCCTCAGCTCTGCATGATGTTTCACTCAAATATCAGCTTTAAATATATTTTGTTTGTTCAATATCTGTTATTCAGCACCAGGAGACCATTCTGGGTGAACGTGCGCAGGCCCGGACTGGCAGTAGTGGGCACCAGGCAATCCCCCGGTGCGCCGCACGGGTGGGGGCCGGTTTTGGGCCCCTGGGGGTCATTTTTGTTACAGGACCGTTTTTGCAGCACAGCTGCAAAATCGTCCCTGTAACAAAATCGGCAGAAAACTGGCCCCGGCAAAGTGCTTGTTCCCCCCCCCCCGCCCCTCCCCCCTTCACGGGGGAGGAGGGGGGCCCGCGTACTTTGCCAGGGCCGGTTTTGGTTCCCAGTCCGGCCCTGAACGTGCGCTTTACAAATACCCACACGTTATGTTATGTTATATTTTGAAAATCAACCACCTTTCTCCAAACATCACTTTATGAGTTCTGAAAAAAACACATTTTCTTCTCGAATACACACTTATCAATTTTGGTATGTATATATTAATTCAACCAACCAAAAATGTCTAATTTAGTAGGCTGAGCTGGACAGAGGAACAGCTGCGGCCCGGGCAGGTAAGAGCTGTGAGGCCGGGCTGGAGGCAATTCGACAGACGACCAGAATGGAAAATTAACTAAATAATTAATTTTCCCTTGTCGCCATCGTCGTCTGTCGAAATCCCCCCCACCCGGCTCCACCGCTCTTACATGCACGGGCCGCGTCTGCACAGAAAAATTACTTACAGGGAGCAGGAGAGCTACCAATAACTCAGAAAACTACTCCTTGGAGAAGCCTTGTTATGAGTTTTCGAAATACTTGATTAGGTTGCCAGGGCTTTGAATTTTCCATTTGCTACATGTGACTGCGAGAACCCTTCCTGCTAGTGAATTCTGCGTCTATTGACACACAATGTGGATTCAACTATATGACTAAGCTCATTTTGTATTCTGTTGTATTGTTGAAAAAAGTAAGTCATGACAACCTTTCCAAAAGCAATAAACACGTTGCTGTTATAATCAGTAAACCATTAAATCAGTGTGATAGGCACTTTTGGGTTCAAAAGAAGAAAAAGTCCGCGTTTTTTTGTAAGTTTGAAAAAAAGTGCAAATGTGTGAAAAATAGCAGAGAGCTCAAGTCGGAAACAAATTTGAAATTCAAGCTTAGTTTCCTTCCTACAACTATACTCTAACTCCCAATGAGAAACTTTGGAAAATGATTGATGAGATAGCTGAATAAAGGAAACTGGCATTTAAAGCAAATATGCCAGGTGCTTTGTGTACCTTAACACATTAGATAATTCTTGTTACTATGACACCTAAAAAAAACTAAAAGTAGTTAAATGAGACAGACTTACCTCTCTTCCGCTGCTCTGTTGGTCTTTGATGCCTCAGCAGCTTTTCATATCTACAGAGTGACCCCATGGAAATAGGTTTCGCCTATGTGATCAACAATAAGCTGTTTTTTGTTCAAGCAACATAACTAAGCGTTTAGACTGTGGCCCTCCCTTGGCCAATCCTATACCTACACACCCTCTTAAGTGAATAAGGCAGCACTACAGGGAACAATATCACATGTGAACTGGGAGGTTGCCAACATGGAGACGCTGGAAACAGCAAGGTAAACAACTTCCCAGAGTCAATTCAATTCAATAACTTTATGTGGTTTTTATGCAGAAAAAATAACCATAAAAGTACAATTATTATATCACAGTTCCAGAATTTAAAAAATATAGAAACAATCATGGTACATTATAAATAAACTGATTAAAATTTCATACATAAATTGATTTCCGTGATCTAAAAACATTCTTTAAAAACACAGAAACAGATGCAGCAGTTAAAATATTATCTATTTTCTGAATGGCTAAAAAGGCAGGACGACATTGCCTAAGTTCCATACTCTTCAATAACGGTACAATCCATCTTGTCCTAGAAATAGTGTAAAATTTACAAAATAACAAGAAATGCATGTCCGATTGGCTGGACAAATCATCACATGGGCATTTACACAATTATCATGCCCAGTCATTCATCTTGGGGAAGCTTAGGAATCTAAATAAAATATTTAGCCTAAACCGCGTTAAAAGAAACCTTTCAAAATCTCTCATGTGCAGCTTAACATACGGTTGAATATTAAAAGTGGTCATTGTGAAATGGTGAGCCACCACAGAAATCTTTGTCATCTCGGTATTCGTTCTATATTCTCCTAGAAACGTCATGCAAAGAATTTTAAGTTCCTTCCTGGAGACTTGGCACATAGATAAGGGATCACTATAATATTCTTGGTGGCCTATTTGTGTAAGAAACGTCTTTACGTAGTATAACCATCTTATTTTGCTAACATTATCAAGACTCATCGCGTCTTCAAAACCAGACAAATAAAAACACATTCCTCAGTAGTCCATACCCTGTGCCACAAAAGAACCGGTTGTACCTTAATAACATCTTCTAAATATGGTTGTCCAAGTTCAGCATGGCAAATGTACGTGGAGACACTATTCGGGACTGCTAAAAGATACCTCATAAAGCTGTTTTCTGCCACCTTTAGCGATTTCACATTTACATAGCCCCATATTCCAGCACCATAAGTTGTAATTGCTACACACGTTGCTCTATAAACGCATAAAAGTTCCCCACTCGGTCGTCTGCCCATTTTTCTACAAAAATTAGCCAAGGCCATTAAGAATTTACAGAACAACAACCTTCTTGGTTTTATCGCGTTAATCCATGATCCGGACTGATCAAACAGTATTCCCAAATAAGGAAAAGTGGGGGTAAAATCCAGTGGTTTCGAGTTAATGTACATTACTTTTTTCTTTTTTCTGCACCAATACCACAGTTCATACAGAAAGTTTTTGTACAATTAATTCTCAAATCCAAATTTGTCATGAATTGGGAGAAAGATGTAACCATCCTTTGCATGGCCATGGGTGTTCGGGCCATCAGGACCCCGTCATCCGCGTATAGGAGTGCAGGGACAGATCTACTAGCTATCATAGGCATGTCCCCGCACTCCTGTAACAGTGTTCTTTCTCGGTCATTAATATATATTGTGAACAACAAGGGGGCGAGAACGCATCCTTGCCACACTATTCTTGCAATACTAAACGGCCTAATACCCCCCGTTCTTGTCAAATCTAACTTTACCCCTTGCCCCCGAATAAAGCTCCCTAAGAAAAATAATTATATTTTCCTCTATTCTTAATTTTTCCAGGATCAACCATAATTTGCTGTGGGTAATGCAATCAAAGGCTGATGTTAAGTCGACAAAGGTTAAAAATGTACAGCCTCCCTTGGCTTTACTATATTTTTCTAAAAGAGGATGTAAATCAAGGCCCTGGTCAACGGTGCCAAGGCCCTTCCTAAATCCATACTGAAGATCACTAATTATCGAGTGTTCTTCAGCCCATGATTGTAATCTATTTAAAATCACACAACCGATAATCTTAATTGTGGAGTCTAATAACCATATAGGGCGATAGCATGAACAAATTGTTCTATCCCCCTTTTTGAATATAAGTACAATAATAGACTCATACCATCACCATGATGGTAACAATCTGGTCGAGATGCATGCATTAAACAACTGCGTAAGGAGTGGGCCCCATAAGGCCACGTTATTTTTATACAAATCAACCGGCACCCCATCCGGGCCCGGAGCCTTTCCTCCCATGCTGGCATTAATACCCAAATTAACTTCGTTCAGGGTAATACCCAGATCCAATATCTTAAAAGTATGTGGGGTCTCCTCGTCCACTACGTCCTCAATTTGTACCTGCTCTGATGCAGTCGAGGCACTGTATACGTCTGCATAATGTGATACCCATTCGCTCTCTGGTATCGCTATCTCTACACTTGCTTTTGCTTTGTCATTTAAAAAAGGGGCATTAACTGCTTTCCAGAAAGATACAGTATCTTTATTCAAGGAAGCCTCGCACAAAGACTCCCATGCTTCCTTTTTCAATGCATCCTTTCTTTTTTTCAGGGTCATCTTATAGATCTTTCTCATTTACCTTATTAAAATCTGATCTTTATCATTGGCATTTAAGGCACGCTTAAGATTAGAATATGCCTTAGTGCAGGCTGAATCAAACCAGCCTGCTGTATTTTCTCTAAGGTTATTCGTTTCAACCCATAAGCTTGTTTTAATATGTGAAGGAATTACTGCAAAGTTTTTAATAATTGCAGAATTGTCTGAATGTTCATCCAGACAAACACCAATATTAGAATCACATTTCTTTACTAGGTTATAAAGAAAATCTTCTGGGATCACTTTGGTCCTTTTTAGGGAATACCCATTTTGTCTATTCAGGACAATATTATCAATTAGCCGCCTTGGTCTACTATTTTTATCAGATTATTGATGAGGCATTATGATTTCAACACTTAGGGGAAAATGATCGCTTAGAGCGGTATCCAAGGTATTACAATTCTTAACTAGTCTAACAGATATCTGTATATAGTCAATTATAGAAAAAACACCTCTGCCATTGTATGTTGGACAAAAAGGGACCTCTGGTTGACAAATTCTATTAGCATAACCTAAGTCACAGCAAAACATGATTTAATTCATAAGGTCCCCACATACAGTGTGTTCAAAGTGCGTTAATCTAGTCTCTTTGTCCAACATTAAACCACATATCCCTAACTCTCCTCTCTTACATAATGAACAATTAAAATCCCCTCCCCAAATAACAAAAACGTCTTTAGAAAGACATTCTAGCAGGCTTTTAACATCTGCCCTCAATGCTTTCAGCATATCTTCCATTGCCTCGGACAGAGCATTGCTATAACAATATACAATAATCAAACAAAGCACTTTATCAATATGCATCCTGACCGTGTGATAATATCTATTATTATGGGGCATCTCTATTTTCTCACATTAAGAAGATTCGATATATAGGTGCATAGCTCCCCTTTAGCACTACCATATGTTGAGCCAATCGCTGGGGAAAATAATGTTTTAAAACCACACAGATGATGTGCCTCTTTAACTCAGGTTTCTTGTACACTCAATATGTCGTACTCATTTACGAGATAAATCCAGATTTGATTACACACCTTAGTTTTTAGGCCTGCCACATTCCAAAACATGATTGACCATTTCCCCTTATTAATTGTACTATCTACTTGGCGAATGCAACCAAGATTTGGAAAGGTTTGGCGGCTCCGGCAGCGAGAAGAGATGCCCAGTAATAGTCAAAAAACAAGCTCCCAGAGTCAAAGCGATGACATTTACTCTCTGAAAATGATTGTTTCCTTTCTGTCCCTCTTTAAGCCATTCTCCACTGATCAGCACCTCATCCTTTGTCAAAATCATGTTGTTTTCAGTTTTCGTACAGAATTAACATGACAATATGGCTGGCATTTAACCACTTTGCCACCTACTGTAACTACACGATTAGCAGTTTGCAAAATATTAACACCGAAAGCTGGTATATGTATTGCTAGCAATTTATGGATGGCATGCAGAACAAATCAAAACATTCACCCACAGTCAAGAGATCTGGGTTAAATCCATCATTAATTTGCTCTCCATGCCAACCCCGGTTTAGACCAGGGCATATGCAAATCAGTCTTGACCCTGTGCTTCATGGGAGACGTCCAGCCCAAACTGCCAAGCCATGTCATCCCTGGACCGGAAACAAACATCCTAGGACCGGTTTCGGGATTTCACACTTCATCAGCCACGATAGCTTTTCCAGTGGCACAGTGAGCCTGACACCCACGTCTGGGCATACCTGGCGCGCGCACTTAGGTTAGGAAGCAAAAGACACACAAACTGGAATGGCATGGGGAGAAAAAAAACTATGGATTTAGTCCCAGATCTCTGACTGGAGTGAATGTATGACATTGTTCTACATTCTGTCCATCAATTGTTCTTTTTGCATTTGTCACCCCGAGTGGGGCGGGTATGCCCAGACGTAGGTCCTGTGCTCTCAATGCCACGGGAGTCCAGCTATCCTGGCTGATGAGAGGTGAAACCTCGAAACCGGTCCTTGGATGCTTGTTTCCAGTACAGGGAGGACCTGGCCTGGCAGTTGGGCCTGGACTATTCCCTTAGGGCACAGAGTCAAGACTGATTTGCATGTGGCTGGGTCCAAACTGAAATGGCATGGGGAGCAAACAAAAAACGATGGATTTAGGCCCAGATCTCTGTACTGGGGTGAATGTATGACATTGTTCTACATTCTGTCCATCAATTGTTCTTTTTTGCATTTCTCACCCCTAGTGGTAAGTAACGTAAAAAATAAATAAAAAATAAATAAAACTAATTTTGCTGCGTGCGCTGCAACGCCAAATGCGATGCAGCGCGCACAACAATTTTTTTACGTTCCTTACCTTTAATCGTCCGTTTCCCGTATTTTATACCCCCACCGCCCCACGTCACCGCCCAGTGGAACTCCCTATACGAGCCGGCACTGATAATGATGCAAGTATTTAGGTGAAGTAACTTTACACTGGAGCCCTTTATAGGGCGATGTGCAGGCCTGCAGCCATTTGAGAGTGAGGTGGGTAGATCTGTGTAATGCTTGCGGAGAAGGCAGAGTTTAGGGGTTGATGTACCCATGCAGTCCTCCGGAGATATGACTATTAACAATATTCAGCCTCTTGAAGGGTGCAGATAAACAGGAGAGACAATAATAAAGTCTAAATAGATGTGTAAGTTTGACATGTATAGAGGTTAAATGCATATACAAAGAAGTCCTGCTCAGGGGTGGGAAGATATGCAAAAGAGGGCCTTTAGAAGGTGAGGAGATTACTGGTGAGCCCTTCTGAGCTGAGGTCACTTTTGCCTAAAACAGAGCCCATGACTCGATTAATGGAATCGCAAAGAAATGAGGCAGATAAAAAACAATGACCACCTTGAAGTGCTCCCTCACACACATGTTTTCTGCTGAACCCCAAAGGCCTAAATTCAACACAAACAAATTCAGCAAAAAGGAGAGGAGGAAGCCAAAAGGTTGGGGGGTGACCTTATAGAAAGGGTCATAAACAACACTTTGATTTTCATCTATTCAACCATTATGTACCTAAGTGCTATGTAATCAGGTATGAAAGGTCCAATAGCTGATCTAAGTTAATACAGATGGGAAACAGAACCCCAAATCATAGAGACCTGAAAATGATAACCTTCAGAGATTCTACTCCAATCCCACTGATCTAGTGTTGAATTACACTCTCCTCAACATGACACCCAACATTAGTTTAGCAGAGTAATAAAAATAGTAACCAGGACCACTCAATAATAGAGCTCTAGATCATCAAAAAGTTAAAGGGTTTTATTGCAAAAATATCAAGTTAACGATTACAAAAAAGTATTCAATATTAACCATGAAGGCTCAGATATGTAATAAATGTTCAGAAATAAGAATTATTTTAAGTCTCCCTGAACAGCAACAATCATAAAAGAACAGACAGAGTCTCAGGAGGAAGAGGAAAGTCATCTCAATCACTTCCAAAATTAAGGTTTTTTTCTACACATGTTATGAATAAGTAATAAGCAAAACTGCAAATTCAGCATGGCATGGTTAGTGATAACACATACTGGGAAAATCATGGTTCTTCTCATAAAGCACATTATACCGATCTTCACATAAAGCACATAATAATAACCCATGTTTATGAAAAGCTCCAGGAGTTTACGCGTTGTTGCTGCCCGAGATGCACAGCACAATATGAAACATTTTCAAACAAAAACAACATAGCCCAGTGTATGCTAGCACGCCTACGTAGGAAATAGCTGCAAAACTATCCTTGGGACTGCAACATTTGGTACACACAAAAAGCTTCATTCACAATACAATCTCTCTCAGGAAAAAAACTGTTGCATCACAGTGCCCTGTATTCTGTGAGGACTGTGAGGAGAGAAGACGTGCTGGGGGACATTGTTTGGTAGGGGTAGTGAGCCGGTGCAGGATGAACAGAACACTGAAACTGCATCAATATGAATAAATATGGTGTCTCTGTAAAAATGTAGCACAACTGAACTTCAATGATAAACATACTTCTAAATGTCTTATTATAAGCAATTCAAATGTGATATAAATAATTCATCCTTTACGAGTAGATTCCCCATAAAGTTCATTACTATTAAAAAATAATTGTACTTCTAGAAAAAAAACTTCTAGGAGGGCATGGATGCTAAATGTATTGCACAATGACATTTGGAATGGTTTTAAAGATTTACAAATGGAGAGCCAAGTAATACAGCAACATTAAAGTTGATTGAACATTTATAAATTCCTAATCTGGTGAGTGAGATTCAGGATTCAAGACAACTTTGTGAAAGCTGGATAACGGACTCATGATGTTTTGACTGCGAAGTCATGCCTGACTATAGACTGTGTACGGTATTTTAAGAATGCTTAAAAACAAGAGTGCAACTGCCCTTGAGTGCGGTTTTCGTCTCCCTTTGGTCTACATAGACCAGTGACGTCTCAAATTCTCAAATTGGGGTGTAACATGTTGGACAAAATCTGCAAGTTTCACAAAGATATCTGTATAACCAATGGGTCATCCATAATTTTCATATTTCTTTGGCACAGGTCAGGATCAGATCCCAGGCCTTTTTTCACCCAGGTTAATTGCTCTAGCAGCAGGAACAGAGGTCACACAAATAGAGTAATTAACAGTGTTTCACTCAGCTTCTGAGAAGTAATAGGGTGGGACTGAAGGATTTGCATCAATGAATCAGCTGTCACACTATACCAGGGATGGGTCTGCTCAAACCAGCTGAACAAAGGAGGGATCCCAGATCACTGAAACCAACACATTAAGATTTAATTGGGAAATGCCCTGCTAGTGATGCCAGTGAGGCAGGGAGCTGTGGCCCACGAGGGAGATATGACTAGTGACTCCTGGATGACTCCATTTTCAACTTCCCGAGCATGCTCTGCAGAAGGGTTGGGACAGCAGTGGAGAGGTGACATGGCACCATAGGATTGGCCAAGGGTGCTTGGCTTCTGGAACATTCCACCCCCCTTTAGAAATTCCAGCAGATGGGGCAGACACTAATGCTTGTTGTTTTTCAGCACTTTGCTGCTGGAACCTGGACCTGCCATGGAAAGCAAAGAAACAACCCTAATGTCCAGAAAGGAATAAGGTTTCAGCTCCAGTTGACCCAGGACCAGTGGGTCTCCCCAATGACCAGTGAGGCTGGCACCATTAAGCCCCTGAGGAACAGTTGGTGAAAGGCCTTGACTTCTGTGTCCAGAGTAAAAAACAGGCGGAAAGCTGGCACAGGCAGCCAGGAGTATCAGGTCTCTAAGGGTCCCTCGTGGCAAAAGCTTGTTATCAGGTGTAAAATGAACCCAGGACCATCCAATCGGATTCCACGGGGCCAGAGGTATGGCATTTTAAAGATTGACATCCTAAAACCTTTTCTTGCACTGAAGCGGGCGTGGCTCTATTGCCATTTTCTTCAACTACCCCCGGGTTGGGTCAGGGCCCAGGGTTCAGTGCAAGATGTATTAATTAATGTTCCTCAGGAAGGAGGCGTGTATGGGACTCCTTCCAAGGCTGCAATGAATGTGGGAAAGAATGCTGGAGTGTGAATCTGGAGTTTTTGTGGGTGTCACATTTGAATTCTGAGAATTGTATATAGCTTTATTGTCTTTTGATACATGTTGTATTTCATATGGTTTTGAGAAATTTTTTCGCTAAAATGTGCTTTAAAAGAATTTATAAAATAAAACAAAGGATTGATTAATTTGTAGATGGTCATATATGTTTTATTCATATAGCCTGGAGAGAACTATTTCCTATTATTGGTACTCAGTACTGGCAATTGTTTTGTTTTGATGTTAGATGGACTCAGCCTTACTGAGTTGAGTCAAGGCCCTTCGGCGTTTTCTACTGTTGCGCTCACCCATGCCAGCCAACGCAGAGGTGGAGAGAAATGCTGCCAACTCCCACGGCCTCAAATGGAAGTGTGGGCTGCATGTAAGCAATTGGGGCAGCTGGGGGTGTGCTCCCTTGCCTGCCCTTAATGAACGGAGGCATGGGAGTGCCTGGATGGTACCCAGCACCCTCCATGAAAATAAATTAAAAGGAGGAAAAGCATGAGGCCATGTGGCAAAATCAAGGTAGTTGCTCTCTTGGGCCTCTAATCAAATATGCATGACTCTGCTGGAGCACCCCATAATGCCATGTGGAGCTTTTTAACTTGCCTGATGTTCTGCACTCGTGGTAGCCCCATGATGGCAGAGGAGCCACCAATGCCCAAAATAAATTGTGAGGGGACGCAGGAGCACAACAGCTCCCACCTAAAGAATCTTTATATAGAAATGACCCTATATTTATGGGGTCGTAACATCCTGGACACCTCTGGGATTCTAGCAATGTTTTAAAGCACTCCAAAGGCTTGAGCTACAGCTTAGAGTGCTGCCTCCTCTAGAGGCTTACACCTATAGTTGCATTTACTGGGGTCTAGATATGTTCAAGAAAGTATGTGTTGCACAGTGCTTATGGAGGTCAAAGGTGATTATGTAATCTCATCTATGGTATTTGCCATCTACTGATATATATATTTGTACATTACTGCATAGTATTTAGCAGTGTATGTGTGTGTTATATTTGTACCTTACCTTTTTCTAAAAAAACAATACTGACTGGACAATCATTAATTGAAGGTTATTATGGCGTGCCAGCAAACAGTGATTATTAGCCCACACCACCTTCCCCGAGTAGGCCATGGACAGCTCTGTTTGACCACCCTGAGAGAGTCAAGAGCTACAATGGGGTACATGGCTCCCAGTGAGGAAAACTGTGGACCTAGTACTTGTGCTGGCCACACAACCAGTAACCCAATTCCTACAGGAATGAAATGCCTCCATGGAGAACTTGGAGCATAGACTTCCAAAGTCTCACAGACAAGACTGTGAAAGATGGCCCATCTGCTTTTTGTTTCTAGAACCTCCAAATGAATACAAGATAAGATGAGGAAGATTTCAATGATGTCACAGGCATCCATATTTGGAGACAATTATAATGAAGCCAGGACAATCACTCACAAAGCCTTATCAATAATATAAATCAGGATTCAAGCAAGCCGGGCCGAAGAGGCTGAAATGCCAGAAACCGGTCCCCGGTAGCTTGTCTCCTTTCTGGTGAAGAATTGGCTTGGTAGTTTGGTCTGCCCTGTTCCCATGATGCACTGGGCCAGGGACAGACTAATTTGCATATAGCCAGGTTCTGAGCTGGGATGGGGCAGTGAGATAAATAACGGTGATGGATCAAGCCCTGATCTTTGGACTGGGTAAGAGTGGTCTGCTTAATTCAGACACTCTGTTCATCACCACCCCCTTTTTCTGAATCGTTTTTGGCCACTATAGGTGTGGCAGGGTATACTCAGACATGAGTCCCTTTCTCACTGCTCCATCAGGATTCAAGCAAGCCGGGCCGAAGAGGCTGAAATGCCAGAAACCGGTCCCCGGTAGCTTGTCTCCTTTCTGGTGAAGAATTGGCTTGGTAGTTTGGTCTGCCCTGTTCCCAT
Source organism: Lissotriton helveticus (assembly GCF_964261635.1). Lineage (NCBI taxonomy): Eukaryota > Metazoa > Chordata > Amphibia > Caudata > Salamandridae > Lissotriton > Lissotriton helveticus. Next base: position 212,682,386 of record NC_136063.1, on the reverse strand, counting down.
GATGCACTGGGCCAGGGACAGACTAATTTGCATATAGCCAGGTTCTGAGCTGGGATGGGGCAGTGAGATAAATAACGGTGATGGATCAAGCCCTGATCTTTGGACTGGGTAAGAGTGGTCTGCTTAATTCAGACACTCTGTTCATCACCACCCCCTTTTTCTGAATCGTTTTTGGCCACTATAGGTGTGGCAGGGTATACTCAGACATGAGTCCCTTTCTCACTGCTCCATCAGGATTCAAGCAAGCCGGGCCGAAGAGGCTGAAATGCCAGAAACCGGTCCCCGGTAGCTTGTCTCCTTTCTGGTGAAGAATTGGCTTGGTAGTTTGGTCTGCCCTGTTCCCATGATGCACTGGGCCAGGGACAGACTAATTTGCATATAGCCAGGTTCTGAGCTGGGATGGGGCAGTGAGATAAATAACGGTGATGGATCAAGCCCTGATCTTTGGACTGGGTAAGAGTGGTCTGCTTAATTCAGACACTCTGTTCATCACCACCCCCTTTTTCTGAATCGTTTTTGGCCACTATAGGTGTGGCAGGGTATACTCAGACATGAGTCCCTTTCTCACTGCTCCATCAGGATTCAAGCAAGCCGGGCCGAAGAGGCTGAAATGCCAGAAACCGGTCCCCGGTAGCTTGTCTCCTTTCTGGTGAAGAATTGGCTTGGTAGTTTGGTCTGCCCTGTTCCCATGATGCACTGGGCCAGGGACAGACTAATTTGCATATAGCCAGGTTCTGAGCTGGGATGGGGCAGTGAGATAAATAACGGTGATGGATCAAGCCCTGATCTTTGGACTGGGTAAGAGTGGTCTGCTTAATTCAGACACTCTGTTCATCACCACCCCCTTTTTCTGAATCGTTTTTGGCCACTATAGGTGTGGCAGGGTATACTCAGACATGAGTCCCTTTCTCACTGCTCCATCAGGATTCAAGCAAGCCGGGCCGAAGAGGCTGAAATGCCAGAAACCGGTCCCCGGTAGCTTGTCTCCTTTCTGGTGAAGAATTGGCTTGGTAGTTTGGTCTGCCCTGTTCCCATGATGCACTGGGCCAGGGACAGACTAATTTGCATATAGCCAGGTTCTGAGCTGGGATGGGGCAGTGAGATAAATAACGGTGATGGATCAAGCCCTGATCTTTGGACTGGGTAAGAGTGGTCTGCTTAATTCAGACACTCTGTTCATCACCACCCCCTTTTTCTGAATCGTTTTTGGCCACTATAGGTGTGGCAGGGTATACTCAGACATGAGTCCCTTTCTCACTGCTCCATCAGGATTCAAGCAAGCCGGGCCGAAGAGGCTGAAATGCCAGAAACCGGTCCCCGGTAGCTTGTCTCCTTTCTGGTGAAGAATTGGCTTGGTAGTTTGGTCTGCCCTGTTCCCATGATGCACTGGGCCAGGGACAGACTAATTTGCATATAGCCAGGTTCTGAGCTGGGATGGGGCAGTGAGATAAATAACGGTGATGGATCAAGCCCTGATCTTTGGACTGGGTAAGAGTGGTCTGCTTAATTCAGACACTCTGTTCATCACCACCCCCTTTTTCTGAATCGTTATCAATAATGCAGCAGTTCTTAAATCATATACAATTTAAAACGGGAACCCAGCTAATTTAGAACTAAAGGGCTGGCATGGGAGCTGTACTGGAGTCAAAGGATCAGATAAATCCCAGTGTTGTGTATAATTTGGAGTTTCTGTAGACGATATTTAGGAATTTCCAGATAAAATGACTTACCGAGATCTAAGTGTGATATTAAATCAACCAAATTTATTTGGGAAATCAAAGGCAGTTGAGAGTCAAATACAAAACCTAGGACCTGACCATCAATGTCAAAATATTTTCATAACCCTGCCTATGGCTAGAATTCAATGTTGGGATATTTACAGTATTTAGTGATTATCAGTTGTTTTAAATACTTCAGTATGTCACCGCTTCTCTCACATCACCCCATAAAACTTGAAAAGACCGTCTACACCATGTTAGAGCCTCCTCATTGCTACTTGAATTCCTCAACAAGCTGAAGACCTGGCTCTTCTAAAAAGGCGCCTGCGGTGAGCCTCACACAAGGAAGATGAAGCGCTATATTAGAAACAACATAACCAAACCCTACATTAGATTTCAGTAGGTCAAATTTGCTGTATTTTAACAGCCTAAAACAGTATGTTATTCACCATGACATGACTTTTGGAAGCAGTAAGCATCAAAATGAAATGAAAAACACTTGCTCAGAAAAGCCCTTCAAGGCATTGAAACCCTAGTTCCACTGCAGTGATCCAGCAAGAGGACTAAACCTTGGGAGTGAATGGGCAAGTTTTGACAAGTTTAAAAAAACAAGAAATGACTTGAGGATGCCCGAAGTGAAAAAGGAAAGTTATTCCACAGCTTGGCCTCCAGTACCGTCTTGTGGGAATATTGGAAAAGAAGATGCTCTGGAGACTAGTGGGTGGGATGCTTGTTTCTGATCAAGGGAGGACCTGTCCTAGCAGTTCGGGCTGGACTGCTCCCATGGGGAGCAGGGTGAAGTTTGATTTGCATATGGCTGGGTCTAAACTGGAATGGTATGGCGTGCAAAAAGACAATTAATTTAACCCAGATCTGTGATGGGGAGTGAGTGTTTGATTTGCTCAGCATTTAGTCCATCATCTGTTCTTTTTGCAACAATAAGGGGCAACAAGTTAATTGCTTGTGCATATGGGTAATGTATATGTCTGTGTTATTATATCTATGTCTGCATGGTCATATATCTGTGCCTTTGCACCATGTATTTCCCCTGATCTTTGCTACACTGTGAAATGTGTGAGTGCTGGTGTACCCTACTGTCTCACCAGCTAGATGTGCACCAGCAATCAGACTGTAGCAAAATGGTGGGGCGATTGTGAGTAAAGGTACAGAAAAACATATTTACCAGGTTCCAATAAAGATGAGACTGTCCAAGAATTGATTTATGTTTTTGCAAAGACTTAACATGTTAATGTGTTCCTAGTACAAAGCAAACACATCAAGACTGACATTAAAATTAATAATGCAGTCCAATAGTATGAACAAACTGTTCCCATGGACATAAACACTATAGACTGATTGCTAACAGTAGAGCACTCCTGACAATGAGAAACATAAAGTAACACAATGACCCCACTGTGTGATGGTAGAATGGATAATAAACAAGCATTTGCAATGTAATCAGTCTTGCATTTGTGAAAGTTAGAGCTCTTGGTGTTGAAAATAACAATGTTTTGTACTTTTGTTTTTTACTTGTAGTGGAGTGATCACATTTGCATAGCACTATTGCCATTTGTATGATCTTGTGGCACTGGAGAACCAGAAAATGGGAAATGGGTGATGAGGGAGGGGAGACAAGAGTAATATGCTGCTTGGAAAAAAAGTATCAACATATTGGAAAAAAAAAAAACTTATAGGGAATGCAAGAATAAGTCAAACATGTCAAATGAAAGTAAAAACAACATGGTTACCTTAATGCTTTTACACTTATTTTTCAGAAATGTTAGGACTTTGACTACAGGGAAGAGACACGTTTCAATGTCCATAGGTTATGTCACTACAACACGTAAAGAGTATGGTTTAAAAAGATCACATCCCTGAACACAGAGCCAAGGGATACATTTTAAAAACTAAAATAAGGAAAACAGCTGATTAGGATCACATTAAATATTTTACACTCTATGCATCAACCAGTTATTGCAGTACCTCCAAAAATGGTGCACATCCCCACCAAGGGAAAACAATGATGCGAAAACTTAAGTAGCGCTTCACTGGCAAACTCTGTACCATTGTGCTAATGTGTGTGGGTGTGAATAAAACCAATGTGGTCACTTTGCAACCACTCTGTCTTGCTTTATTACATTTTTATTTTTTTATTTTTGTATTGTGAAACTTTGTTTATGCTCCATCTCGAGGGTGCACTTTGGAATAGAAAAATGTCAGAAAAAGATGCCATTTGCAGCAAACATGTTTCTTTCTTTTTTGGATCTATTTCAAAGAGGAACAAATAAAAGAAAGGAGAGGAAAGACAGGGTAAGAGCCCTTTGTTGAAGTCATGGTGTTCAGCAAGTTAGAAGGAGCGAGAGAGAGACAGAGACAGAAGGAGCGGGAATAAGAGGAAGAGAAAGAGAAAGAGAGAGGGGGCAGCTGCCAGCAGTAGAGCAGGAGATGTGAACACTGTAGGGAGGTGGGCGGTGTGAGATGAGTCTAGTGAGGGTGCGGGGGCAGGGTTCATCATATTTAGAAGGGGGCCCCTACACCGTAGTGAGGCAGATAAATCCAGGCGGTCGGTTGATTGATTGCGAGTGGACCAAAGATGTGCATTGTGACCAAACATATACAAATAAATAAGGCATTCTTTCTTGCGGATTCAAGAGTTTCTGCATTTTTTTCTGTTAACAAGTCACATGTGCATTTTGTGGGGCGGGGAGGGGACAGCGGTTACAGCACCCATTTCTTTTGTTACCACAACACTGCCTTAAAAAAAAGAAATATTCAAACTATGTAGGTGAGGTGGAGTTGGCAAGCCAGAGGGCATGTTTCCTCATCTCTGCGGCGCTTTTTCAGCAGAGCCTAAAACGCATCTTTGTGTTTGAAAGTGAGAGGATTACCGGCTGTATGCAGCCTGAGGATGTTCAGGGCTTCAAACATGTGTAGAAGAGCAGGGAACATTAAGCAAGCAAAATGCTATCACACGTTTAAACTCACATCAAAGGAAAACAGCTGATAAGGATCACACATTAAATGTGTTCCGCTCTATGCATCAACCTGGTATTGCAGTACCTCCCAGAATGGTGCACTTCACTACCCGGGGAAAACAATGTTGTTCAAAGAAAGATGAGAAAACGAAAGTAGTGCTCCACTAGGAAACTCTATATAGTGTGAGGTAGATAAAGGTGAGGCAGATAAATCCAAATGATTTGTTGGATTTCTTGTGAGTGAACCAAAGACATGCATTGTAACCAAACATACAAATAAATAAAACATTCTTACTTGTCCAAAACTTGAAGTGCGGCACCCGTGAAGCGGGCGCTGTGCTGACACATGACTCGAGAGAAAGCAAAAAAAGAAAGTAGTTGCACACAAAGCAACAAAAGGGGGTCAACTTGGTGAGTAAGGGGGGAAACATCCTTTACAACGCAACTTTTACCACTCAGTGCCTTTACAACGCAACGTTTACAACGCAAACCATTACAACGCATTGCGTTGGGGGGCGCTCTAAGATAGGGAATAGATTTAATTTACTATCCAACACCTTCCCTACTATCCATGGGGACTGGAGTTGGAATAGTAAATTAAACTATTCACTATCCAGCACCCCAAAGCGCTATGCGTTGTAAAGGCATGCGTTGTAAATACCGCATTGTAAAGGCATGTGTGGTAAAAGCATGCGTTGTAATGTCATACATCCGAGTAAGGGATACACACTGGCACCAGAGAAACGCAAATTACTTTGGGGATTAGGAAAGAAAGTCTCGAGTCGACTCGATAGCCTGTAAATCTGTGCAAAATAGCTTATTAAACGCGCTGTGAGCAGCGACGGGCGTTGAAGCAGGACAAATGCCACCACATAAGCATAGTGCGCAGTGTAGTTGTAAAGCACAAAACAACAAGCAGGAAGGAAGAAAAGACAGCTGCAACTCAAGGAGAGGGAGCCAGCATATGTAAAGAGCACTGCAGCTATTCAGAACAAGATGCAAAGAGTGCACAAACACTATGGAAAATCCTTAAGCGAAAGGATACTGTAATAGGCCAATACTCCAGGTAAGAAGTAAGACAAAATAAGGTGGGACATATACACATAGGAAACCATAGAAAAGAAAGCTTTTCAGAACAACACACACTTTAACTGATCACCAGCATGCCCCGCAGAGCAGCATCTGAGCTCTGCTAGGCTCGACCTAAAAATGTTAGCAGGCATGCAACCAGGACCAGCCTGGCCATAATGGGCACTGGGCATTTTCTCGGTGGGTCGTACGAGAGGGGGCAATTTTGTTACAGGGGGGCAGTTTTGCAGCAGTGCTGCAATAATGGCACCCTGTAACAAAAGCGGCAGCACTGTGCTGAAGCAGCCATAAGCAGTGCTAAAGCGGCAACACTGTGCTGAAGCAGCCGTAAGCAGTGCTAAAGCAGCAGCACTGCTTCTCACTGGCACCCCCCAAGACCCCAACCACCACCGACCGGTCCAGCTGAATTGCCAGGGCTGGCTTGTATTTCCAGTCGGGCCCTGCATGTAACGTTTGCCATCGCTATTGGAGCCTGCACTCTATCCTGCCAAGTGGACACCAGCAATGCTCTCTCTCGTTAGTAGTTACTTTGGTGTGGACCAGCCATCTCTACCAGAAGAAACCCTTGTGAATCACTGAATACGTTATATCATAGTCAATAATGTACATGCAACATACTCACTTACCTCCAACCTTTATCTCTTGCCTTCATTGTCTACTGTTTATTTTATATAAATAAATGTTTTTGACTTCCTTCCAGCAAATACACGTTTCTTAAGATATTAAAATATGAAAAATGTGTATTTTTTTAAATCCCTCCTGTCACTCTTGCCATGGTTTACAGCAAGGATAATTTATTACAGGACAGATATGCTATAAATAAAGTGCTGCAGACCTGACATTTATCAAAATGCTCAAAATTCCTGTGCATGCTCTTTCGAAACGAAGTATTTATTACCGCAAAAGGTTAATGTTGTCATTGCATTAAGTGCACTAGATAATTTTCAAACCATGTCAAAACATTTTGAGTGGTTCAATGTTGCTAATATAGCAAGAGATTGTTGAAAACGCTAATCATAGAAGCAAATGTTTTTTAATGTGTTGACAAAATATAGCTTTGCAGCCCCAGACCTGCCAATTAAAAGCCCCACAATCACCATGATATTGTGAAAATATGTTTTTATTTAATTTCACTCATTCAGTCATCAGTATTCACTCATCTTCATACCGCAGACATGTAGGAGGGGGGATAATTACCAGCCCCCCACCCCATCTGCACGATCAACAACTTCGTTGGGCGTGCAAATCTGACCAGTTACTCTACCAGGCACTGGGGCACTTTTTACAGGAAGCAAAGTAAGGATGCAGCACTCCCTAGTGGAGGCGTCAGATTACTAAATAAAAAATGCTCTAACAGGGCAAAGATGTTTTGGTGGCCAATAAACTAAAGAAAAAAAAAAGGAACAAAGCGTGGTGTCCCTGAAGTGGGAGCCACGCTCACCATTAAAGTCGCCCCCCAAATAAGAAATAGATTGCAGTGTCCCTAAAGCGGGCACCACGCTCCACATTATAGTTAAAAAAAAAGGTGAAAGAACGTGCGGTGGCCATGAAGCGGATGCTGCATTCTTCTAAAAAGCAGTTATATTATAAAAAAAAAGCTTTGCCATTTGGAGTGAGTGCTTTGGGGGGCGGGGGAAGCCGCTTTTAAAGTTAGAGCAGGATAGCGCTCTATACGAAAAGCGGTGGCCACCCTGTAAATACAAAAAAAAAAACACAGCCATTCTTTGTCCCCATAGTCAATATACAAAATAGTGCTCCCACACATATAACGCCGACTGTGTAACAAGCCAAGTAAAAGGTTCAGTTGTTAAGGGCAGTAACAAATGCAGACAAGGCGGTACCAAGGAGGAACTAACAAGCCTACTTACGAATCAGAAGCCAGCATTTATGAAGGGCAATGACACAAGCCAATGAAAAATATCGGCAGAGAGTGGGAGGGGCTACCAGTGCATACCCTAATACAGCATGCCTTACAGAGCGAGCAGTGCATGTGCGCTCCCCATAGGCTCGACCTAAAAAGACCCATAAACTGTTAGTGAATGAGGAACACTTCATTAAGCAAAATGGGGGCACTTTGCTTGTAGTAATGAAAGTCCTTGCACCGCTCTTGCTGTCTGCTGTCTTGGAGAAACAGGTTTGTCAGACAAAGCATAAAGATGCTTGTTCTGAGGTAAATGGAAACTCTGCAAAGCTAGAACAGTTGTGTGATACTGTCAAGTGTTGTTTTAACAAGTCTTTTATTGAATATACACATCTAATTAATGTGTTGGTGTTTATTTTACGTTCTAAACCAACACTGCGAAGTGAATTGCGCGTTCAACCACAACAAAGAAGCATATGAAGAAATACAAACACTACGTGGAAAAACTGGTGAAAAGAATTTCAAAATAGTATGAGAACATTCATGTAAAATAGCACATCATTTTTTTATCTCAGAAATCCCACAAACTACCTGCGTGAAGAGTTTACTGTTACAGATGGCGCTAACCAGACAGAATTTTTTATTCCATTTTGAGAGCTAATTTACGTTATATTTATACGTTCCATTTCCCGTGTAGTATACTTATGCTCTCAACCTTTCAGCACCTCATTTTCAAATGCCATTGCACTATTATTCCTGTTGTGCATGCACACTGTTGTGTGGTGCAAGCATGATGCAAAGCTCACATACATATGCATCTTAGTTGTGACTGCTTTAAGTTGGAGACTTATCGGGGAAATCCATTCCTTCACTATAACTTAACTGAGATCAATTGGTTGGTGTGCTTATACTTTATTCTGAAAGTAGGAAAAATGAGTATCAGATTCCTTTTGTCGGGTCTGGATACAACTTTAGTTCCCTTCCTTCGCCTCATTCTTTAAACAGAATCATAAATAATAAACCCAAACATAGATAAAGGGGCTTTGGTTAGCTGTCTTCAAACATTGGTCAATTAAACAGTCATTTACATTGGTCTTTCGCTCTTCACAACAAACAGCAAGCAACAGTAGTTCAGCCCCCTACAGCCATTCATTTGCTTGCATTATGAGTGATGGGAATTTACCTCATCGCTTGGGATCATCCTCCTAAAAAGGAGTGAACTTCAATTCCAGGGCGGATGGACCAATGATTTGTTTTTCCAATGTTTTATTTGCTTTCTGTATTTGAAAAATGTTTTATTTTTTGGGTCATCCTGGTGTGTATAAACTAACTGCCTGCTAATTTTAATTTTGCACATTCCCAAAACAGGTAGAAATCCAGTTTGAAACCCATAATCTGCTTCTCTGTCTGGCCAATAGCCTTTCTCAATGTGGATGCCAATCTTTACTCTAATGTCCTTGAAAACAAGCTTGAGAAGGCGTTCTCACACGTAATTCCTTTGAATCAGACTGGATTTATTGCTTCTAAACAAACATATGAAAACATTAGCAAACACTTCACCTGAAAGGCAAACCAAAAAAGGTACCTCGACATGTCTGGTATTTCTTTATGCTGAAAATGCTTTTCACCCTGGTGGACTATGCCTCTCTCGCATTGGTCACGGAGGAGATTGGCTTTGGCAACAACTATATCTCAGTGAATAAGACAAACTATCACTATCCTATTACAGAAATCTCACTCAATGGTACCCATACACTATGCCGGTGCTAGGGAACATGCAGGGATGTGCCGTACCATCGTAAATACGACACATCTGTGGCGTTAGGAATTTTTGCTAAACGCTACACTCAGCCACTCACTTGTAAGTATGCCCCATTGTGTCCACAATCTAAGGCAGAATTCCACATTTGTCATAGTGAGAGATTGCATTATGCATAGTTCCAACATTGTGTGTGGAACAAAATCCCCAGACGACAGAAACAATCACAATAGAGCTGTCTACATTAAAAAAAAATATTCATGAGCTAATTTGATCCAAAGGGAATATTTCCATGTTACATACACAGCTTAAGGAAACTATCTCACCCCATGCATGGGCACACATGAATGGTTGGAAACAAAGATCAAATATAATGAATACACCTAAAGAATGGGAGAGCTTGGGGGGAGATGAGAGACCTATATAGGAGCAAAACATTCATCAGGAATTATAAGATTTGTTACAAGTATGTTTATGGTTGCCATTTTACACACACTAAAATACACTGCATGTACCCCAATGCTGACCAGACCTGTATGAGAAGATGTGGTGAAGTCAGTGATTATCTTCATATTTGGTTGGGCTGTGCCAAGGTGTATCCATTCTGGTGGGACATGGCCAAGACCCTTCACAAAATACTGGGTTACCCTTTCCCAAATAACCTGGGTGTTTTGCTATTGGGCACAGGGCTAGAGGCTAATGGAGGCATCTCAAGATCGGACTGGCACCTGGCCTTTTAGTGGATAGGATCAGCAAAACTGAAAATCTTATTTTATTGGAAGATGGCGGAACCACAGACATTGAGAATTTTGTAAATAGAATGTTTACATTGCAGTTTTAAGGGGAACACCTTTTTTGTTTTGCGGGGTTTTGGCAGCCTCTGCTGGATTATCTCTCCAGAGGTTTGCTGATTGTGAATTGCTCGCCAAGACGGGCAGGCTGAGCTTTTCTTGTAATTGGTTCCTCCAAGGTGCTGAGTTGGACGGATAGACAGGGGTACCGGGTTGAGGTTGGGCTCCTTATGCTATATATTTTACTTTGTTTTGACAACTGTATACTATATCTGGGAAGGGGGTTAAAAAGTGTTAAGGGGATGATGTTTTTTTCCTGGCATCTTGAGGGGTCTGATTACAATTCTGTAATGTGCTGTAAGACTATTGGTTAGTGTAGGAAAATGCATGTCTATGTGCACTGGGACACTGCTAACCAGGACCCACTGCATGTGCTCTAACCTCTAAAAAATATCAAAATTATCTAAACACCTAAATTACAAGTTCAACTTACCTATACATTCCTAGTATGTGGTAAAACGTGTACCCAGGGCTTGTAAGTTAAATGTCACTAGTGGACGGCAGTACATATTGTGTCACCACTAGAGTGACAACAGGCCTACCACCAGTAATATGTATTGTCAAAATAACCACTTTTGACAAACCTAAATCCACCTTTTAAATAATAATAAATCACCCCTACTTAGGACTTAATGCCCAATAAGGCAGGGTGCATGACATTTAAAAGTAGGACATGTAAAACGTTCTTACAGTGACAAGGCCTGAAGAGCTATTGTCACTGTAGCAAGGTTAGCTGTTCCTTATGAAGGCATAGGAATTTAATATTACAATTAAACACTAAACCCACCTAGTAACCAGCTACAATTTCATCCTTGTACTTTTTAAATATTAATTTCAATTTCAGTTTATTGGTAAAGTCAGAGTTGTACTAAATATTCTACAAAAGTTATTTTTAAAAAGTCATCTTGTGCATGACTAAAGCCTCTATAAGCTCATTTACAGGAACTTCCAACAAGCACCCAGAAACTAAATAGGTCCTTGATGAGGTGTGAACTTGATCCTAGAGCGGAGACAAAGCCCTTGGGTGTGGGAGGTGTTCTGTTCCTCTGAAAGGATGACCATCTGGGTAGTACCAAGGAATTTAATTATCTTGAAAGCAGCCTACCTCATCACAGGCATCACAGGCAAATGTAGTTAACACCTGGGCCTACCCCATCTTTTGTCCTCCTAGCCATCCAGGGACCAAGTCTAGTTGGAGAGGAGCTGCCCTCAGAACTACTCATTTCTCTGGCTACACATTTATGGTGGACACATGAGCACTGCACAAGGGAAGAATGGTTCTACCATCTAGATTTCAGGTAGAGGGGGGGCACTTTAAGAGTGGTTACTGTAGGGCACACAGAAACTGCTGAAAAAGTGGGTGGGGCTATCCCAGGGAACCTTTTCCCTATTGGTTAGAGGGGGTCTAAGAATCACTTCCATCCACTGGCTAGGGCCAGGCATATATGTAGGTGTTCCTGTTTTCAGTTTCTATTTTGGGTAAATTCTGGTGGGGTTTTTTCAGTTTTTTCAACACCATAAAAAAACAGTGGTTATCAGTGGATACACATTTTCGTGTCATTAAAAACAACAGAAACCGCGTTTTTCCGCTGTTTATGGAATGTTTCGCTTTTAATTATTGATTGTTTTCTGCACTGATAGTGCATGTGTATAGACAGCATGTGTACAGGGTATATGAGGTCCAAATACATTTTTACAAATCAAACTTATTGTAGTCCACCAAACAATACTTCTTTAGTGAGTCTTTGGTCATACATGCTTGCTCTTTCCTCCCTTTGTAAACGGTGTTCTGTGAAACGACCCTCTCAACATTGACACTTGAGACAGGTGACGCCAAAACAGCCAGTACACAATATGTTAGCTCTGGCTAATGACATAGCTTTCCATGCCAATACTGGTGCACCATAAGATTTTGATTGTCTAGGATATGTTCTGCAACATATGCAGTGAATTGGGCGCATGTGCTCCCAGTTATTGAAGTGGTCAAAAATGAAGCAGTACTTCATTCAGAAGGGATCTAGAACTTGTGCAGAGTACCTCAGTGAGGCTTCATTAACTTCAAATGCCATGGTTGGTGAAGGGACATTTCTATGCACCATTGCAAGCCATTTCCCATGGACTACAAAATAACATTTCCTGAATTGCTCCACGTTTCTTTGCTTACCAGGGGGCAAGAATTTGAAGCATGTTGCAGTGCATGTTGCCGTGCTAAAGTCACTAAAAGTGTCGCCCAGCCTACTCTCACACTCTAGTATTTTCATTAAGTGCACCACAGCAGTCATGTTTTCCTGTAAAAAACTAAGCATGCAGTAGACTGTACTTTTTTCACATCACTATCAATATGTGACCAAAGATCATCACATTTATTGCCTTTGGCATCATCACTAAGAACAAATTCAATAAACGATCGCCACATGGATAACATGGCATTCACATCCTCTAAGACTGAGAACCACCGGCTAAATGATACAGTTAGGATGAATCTTTCTTTGATGCCACACAAAGCACAAAATGAGAAATATTTGTATTTTAGTTCCCGGACATAATGAAACAGTTTAACAGAATAGACTACCAAGTCAATAGCATTCTTCATTAACTCTGAAGATTGTAAAGATGGTTTCAGCATACCATCTAGCAAGTGATAAGGATCTCTCACAGGGAAGCACTTCAGCACAAGTAGCGATTTTAACAGGTAATCATACAACTTTTTCATATATGTAGCTGAGTTACTGCAAATACAAACAATGTCACTCCAATCTTTATTGAACTTGGTAGTAACTTTTTTTACCAACGCCTGATGTCATGTTTTCACCACTATCTCAGATGCTTGGTGACAACATTCTTTTCACATATACCTGTCACTACCCTTTGCATTCAATGTTTAAAGCCTGGGTTGTTTGGCAATTCTCCTACAATCAATACTGACTCGCTAGAAGAGAGGGCTGATGTATCAAAGGATTTCACCCATTCTCTGTCTGTGGGTAAATGTGATGGTACATATTGGGAAAGATTCTTATGAAACCAACCATTTTACCTATCAGTGAGATCAAATGTAGCCAAAATAACAAATATGATTTTGATATTTCTTTACAGTTTTTAAAATAACTAAATAAGACCTAAAACATGCTTCGAAACACTGCAACTTTAGACCAAAGACCACAAAACGTTAAAAAGTAGAAGGAAGAAGAAACAATATTTTATTGACATCCCTAAACAACAAAACTCAAGCAGCTTCATGTTATCCCAGTCTTTCTTGCTGCTGCCTTGTATAACAAAGTTGCATTGTATTGGCCCCTTCAGGAAGAAATATAAATTACTCTTTCACTCATCTTTCTCTTTCTCTGATTGGCACCTAGTTTGTGGTTGCGAAGGTGTTTTTTCAGTGTTTATATCTTTACATGGGGGATGGCTATTTTCCTTTTGGTTGGGTTTTATCAGTTATTATAGGTTTAAACCTAAAACCAGATAGCCTACATATATGACACACCTGAAAACCCTCTTCAGAACACTATTGGACCTATGGAAGACAGAATAAGAACTGCACCTGCTGTTGAGACCTGTGAAGAGATCTGGGAGGCTGATCCTACTTCCACTTGTAGCCAGAAAAAAGGATGCACCAAGGGTTCAGTTACTTGACCTCCTGCTAGTCTACAGGGCCAAAGAAAGCTGCTAGAAGCCCCTTTTTCTTAGGGCCCAGCTGATCAGCACCTGCGCAGGTGGCTTCTGATAGAGTGATCCTTGATCCTTTACCCCCAAGTGATTAACCTGAGGTCCTAGTATTGTATGATTTCTACTTAGTAAGTAAGACTGTACATTTGGATAGCGTATGCATCAGAGTATGGGAACTGAATCCACTCATACCAGAATGCTCAGTGTAGTTTGTCCTTGAACATAATGTACAGTGTTGTGATAAAATGCTTACAAAGAAATGTGCTTGCAAGAAGTACACTTTCTGAGTACGTTATCATTTACATGCAAAGCAGGCAAAAAGTCTCTTGTCTAAAAAGATGTCAAGTTTAAATGTGAACACAAAACATGGATGCTCTGGTGCACTGGCCCTGCTAAACATCATGACACTAGGACCCTTGGCTGTGTCAAAGTGTACTCCTCATAACATTCTGAACAATCTGAGACTTAGAAATGTTTTCGCTCCAAAGTCCTCCAGAGGACTAAGAAAAACCTGCCAAGTGAATCTGATGATGATTGGTTCATTAACAACCCAGTATACGAACAGTCTTGGCTAGTCATAGAAAGGTCTCTCATTAAGACTGCACCGCTCGCAGCTTTGGCAACTATGCATACAACACACCTACAACACTCCAAGAATATAATACAAAACACAAAGAATGCCCTCCTATGTTGTGATATACAATCAGAAGTGAAATTACAAAACTCCAATCTTGCCTCCTTATGGAACAATCCCAGTATCAAAATTGATGGCACCCCAATCTTCTGGTCAGATTGGTCAAGTAGTGGAATTAATCTACTGAAAGACATATACCTAGGCTCATTACCATTACCGTTCTCAGTATTGCAGAACCAATTCAATTTGACAAAATTGGATTTTTACAAACTACTGTAGCTCAAAGTTCAGATCTCTAAAAAAATCCCTCAAAGTGATTGCTCCATCCCTCCCTAACTTATTAGGCAACTTATTTAGATCCAGCCATATAGTCTCAGGCATATATAAGCTTCTGTTACCAAACCTAAACAAATCTCTCTCATGTAACCAAGTAAAATGGGAAGCGGAATTAAACACTAGAAATGTGGTGTCCGACTGGGATTACATTAACAAATCTCCTTTTTCTAATAAGATTTACCCATCACTATCCCAAACTAAATATATGATTATCAACAGATCATATTGGACACCCTCTAGACTTTTTAAAATAGGACTCATTTCTAGTCATAACTGTTGGAACTGTGAGAAACATGAAGGCAATCTAGCACATATGCTTTTCGAATGCCCGATCTTAAACACTTTCTGGAGTAAAATACTGGTTTGCAATAAACACACTTTCAATATTACACCCTCACAGGAGTTCTCATACATCCTTCTCGGCCCTTTAGACAATCAGCTGGTACAAGCCACCGTAAACAATTCTCTCAGGAGAGTGATACTCTCTCTTAAGTCATTATCTTTCACAACCGAATTGCGTTATAACACATAATCTACCTTGATTTCCTCTCCGCCCACACAGGTCATTTGAACTTTTTTTATTCTAATGTGTAGGATTTTTGTCCAATTCATAGACAAATTAGATCCTTTATATCATCTCCGCTGTTGGTCTTCCCGTTACCTCCTCAACATAACCAAGATGCAGGCAGTGGTTACCATAACATCTTCAGTATTTATTCATGATAACTGTGAGGTAATGCTATTACGTTCAAACACAACAAGAATCTCATGACGTGCACAATCTATATGTAGGCGAATGTTGTTTGTAAAATCCAAATGCCAAAATTTGTCTATGCATCTAAATCTTCAAGTCAAATACTACAGAATCTTCTCTTCTCCCCCTCTCTGTATCCCTATTCCAAGAGCGCTGCTGCGTTTTTCTGTATATTTATTTATTTTACCACTGTAATTCTATGCATAGGTACTGTTTATCCTGTGTTTCAAAACATTCAATAAAAAAGATTAAAAAATAATTTAAAAAAAGAAGTACCAATTAGTTATTAAGTTGGGAATTGGAAAACCCTAAATGAACTGAAAGCAAACATTTCTTTTTTATTTGCATTTGGCATCAGGTCTTTGATTGGGTAATTTTAGATTTTTTTTATTTATTTTGATTCCAGCTTTTTTGCACCTTTTGGACTTCTAAGGGAACATGAAGTTAGATCTGGCTACTCTGACAACTCTCACAGAGAAGGAGATACAGGCCGTATCCAGAGAAAGGAAATTGAAGTTAAGTCAGAGTGCCATGTATCACAGATCCCCGCCAAGAAAGAAATAGCTTGGTAAGGCAGCTGACGTGTGGGTGCGCACAAGGGTGTATAAACAGTCACATCGGTGGCATCAAAAGAAAGGTGGTGCAGCCTCCTCTTAAAGGTCATTGGGGAGCAACAAGGATAAAACAAGCATTATCATAGCCAATTAGTCTGGTGCTTTTGTAAGGAAAAGTTCTCCTTTACTAAATGGTAACGTTTACATGGTTGAGGGAATGAATGGATGAATGGACAGATGGCTAAAAGCTTGGATTGATGATTGAGAACATGGATGGGTGTTAATTAATTTCCAAATGTATGAACAGTCATTAGGTGAGTGAGTAAGTGAATGCATGGCTGGAATATAATATAAATGAGCTGATCCTGAGCCACCAAATAAGAATTTCTACATGGCGCAAAATTGTATTGAAAGAGCCGGACAGATTTTTTCCACAGAATATATCCAGTTCAAAAAATGTGCCATGTTGCTCAACATTTAAAGAGCTGAAACATATGAGTAAATGGCTCCAAGTGGGGGTCAGTCTGCACAGAACCGATTCCAGAAACTATTAGCACATCCAAGTTCTTCTTTCTTCACCCTGGAAAGTCATCTCTGCTGCAGGGTCTGTTGTGCTGTCAGATCTATGGAGATGCTACCCCGTTACTAGAGGAACTATTCAACCATAGCACTTTTCTAGAGACATTTAAACTACATAAAAGTAATAACGAAGACATTCTTTGCTGAATATGGATCTTGATATATAAAGCAATCCCAGAGCTAAACAACAGCATCACCATCAATCACATGTAATCTGCATGCAATATAAGGCCTTATTATAAGTTTGGCAGTGCAGGACTGGGACAGCCATGCCGGCGACCCGCTTCTGCACCTTCAAACCTGTGTGCGCATCATCCGCCAGATTATGAATTTTTCAGTCACTGGCGGGTTGTTCTTTCATTTTTGCAAGGCGGCGCCCTTGAAATAAGCAAAAGTAAGGCCCCCTTTGTTTCCTCTCTGCCACGGTATTCATGGAGGAGGAACTGCCATGAAAACCTTGGCAGAGAGAAAACTCGTAATATGTTTGGCAAGACAGCGGCGGTCCCGCCAAACGTATTGCGGCCCTCAAGACTGCCGCAACACCACCACTATCATACACATTGGCACCGTCATTGGTGACCACCACCAATACGCAAATAATACCTCTGGATGGTCATCAGGCACCCTTCTTCCATCTGCATGAATGAATGAGTCAATGCCCATACTATTAAAGCGTGCGGCTAGTCAGCGAGTGTCCCAGCGCTGGGATTAATACAAGCTGGTAACAGTAGTTAGTAGCTTTTGGATACTGAACATCAGTCTTGACGAAAGAGAGTCCTGCCAAGTTTCAGGGAACTTGACCGGTTTATCCAACTATTAAAAGTAGTTGTGGAGTGTCATTGGCTGAAATCAGAAAGACATGGAGAGTATTTACAAAACAAACTGGAGTACCTTATGTAAGGAATGCCCCCTTCTTTTACTGGTTTTGAAAAAAATAATGGGAGCTTATTAACAATATGTCATAGTGAACAGGAAAATCGCCATGAGGATGTCCTTATGCAACAGGATGAAATGCTATGGCTGTGTCTTTGTATGTGTCCTTTCCTTGGCTGTGTTTGTGCTACTATTTCTGTGTATAAGATGTCCTTTACTGTTATTGTGTTGTTGTAACCTACTTGTGTTGCTTTTCTTTTCTTTGTGAAAGTATTATATATTGTATATACAATATTAAGTCTGTCTGCTTGTGCTCCTCCCGTCTGTGTTTGTCATTTATTATATTAGGGGCCTTGGGAATGATGAATGATTGGCTCTAGGAGTGAGCACTTTGCCATTTAAGGGAACAATATTGAGTGTGGTGTAGCTTTGTCTCCATCCTTAAACTGCTATTTTGTGTAAAACAGTAGAGTTATAGACAAAACAGATGGATTTTTAACAGTTTGTGAAAGTCAACCTAATTGGTCATTATTCTGAGTTGCAAAAGGAAAGATTATTCCTTATCCCTGCAACATGGACTGAAAAGGTAGATCCTCCTCGTCTTGATCTTTTAAAATGAGAGACCACTATCAGCTATGCAGCCCCCGAGAACAAAGCCCGAGGAGGACAGTGTTGCACATTCCTAGGGTTAAGATAGTGTGTCCCCTTTCCAAGAAGAGCGGGTTGAGCTAACACTAAGGCTTTTAAAACAATTCTCTTACCAACAGTGTAGCTGTTTTAGATATAAGAACCTGGAGGTCCAACTAGTGAGCTTGAATTAAAGACGCGCTGCTGCATTCTGCACTACTTGCAAGTGCTGAATTAAAAAATCTGGTAAATCCAAGCACAGAATGTATCAATAGTCCAATCTAGATCAAATTAAAGCTTGAACAACTATTTTCTGAGCTACCCAAGGAAGAAATCCAAAAACGTTTTCAGTGCTTTCAATATCCAGAAACACAGTTGCACTACAGAGGAAACTTGGGCTTAAATGAGATTGGGTCATCAAACAACACCCCTAGGTTTCTTCCCACCTCCTTAGGGGAGGGGGTAGCTAAGCAATCACTTGGCCAACATCCAGTTCATCTCCATGATAGGTTGGGTCTAAAAAGCAAAATTTGAATCTTGTCTGGATTGTATTGCAGATTGTTTGATCTCAACCAGCTAATGGCTGCCCTCATAGAGGCAGAAAGGTTTTCCTTAGCTGAGACCACATCGCCCTCATTGGAGAGCGGTAACTAAGTATCATCTGCATAAGAGATGATTTCAAAGCAATATTATTCCAATAGAAAGGTAAATGGGGACATATAAATGTTAAAGTCTTAGCATCTGAGAAGTAGGGCTTCATCCACACTGTGTGCTCTTTAAAGTTTAGAAATAAACTGAAACACATCAGTGGTGAACCTCCCACCCCGATCTCTGCCAAGCGGTGAAGCAAAATATCATGGCTGCAGAACAACCTAATGGGATCAAGGTAGAATTATAATCCAGGTCATTTTAATGGATTATGTCATTTTCAGCACGGTAGTTTCCATTCTATGACCTGCTCAAAAGCAGGATTGAGAGAGGTGTAGGAGATCGTACATTTTCAAGAACTCTGAGAGTTGTTTATTGACAATTGTTTCTAATATTTTTGAGTCAGCTGGCAGTAGGAGAGATTGGTCTAAAGTTAGAAAGTACTGATCTGTTTGCATGATTTTTTTTTTTCTTTAGGAAGGGGATATCACTTGCCCTCTTCCAGGTCTTAGAAAGAGTATCCGACTGCAAAGAAGAACGAAACCAGCTAACATATATGGGCAAATAGTTTGACAATCTGTCTCAAAATATGTGGAGGACACTGATCTAGTGGGGAGCCAGATATACAGTTCCAGTAACATGCTTTTAGCTATTCTCCATCCGGAGTGTTATGTAGTCACATTATAGGACCGAGTTGCAACAGCAACATTTTTACAAGCTCATGTTTTAAAGCTGCCTTCTTTCTTAAAACACGATGGGGCATATTCTCAAGAACGTGTGATAACCATCGCAAATTTAGCTTAACGCAACTTTGCATATCACATTCTATCGCGAGAAAATAACACCATCTTAACGTCCAATTCCCAACCCGGCGGCACCATGCGATAGTAGCAGGATAACGCGCCAAATGACTACGTAAAAATAAACGCGACAAACAAAAAATGTGAAACACTAACGCCAAAAAAAGTTGTGATGCCCCAATGCATGATACCAAAAGCAGCGAAAACCAGCAGCAGGCCTGCAATTCCCAAGCGTCATGCGGAAAAATGCACTATAAAAGTAACAACAAAAAAACGCAACAAAACCAAATCAAACTGCGTAGCACCATGGATGCACCCGTACCGAGTGCAGAGGACAACTTGAACCCCACAAGCCCCACGGAGGACCAGCCAGGAACCCCGTGTTCAGGGAAGGGCAAGGAGAAGAGGAAGAGGAAGACGGGTTCAGTGCGCAGGAAGACTGGATCATTGTCACAGAGGTGATAGAACACTACCAACAACTGTTCGTCACCTCCACTGCGGCACTGGCAACCCAAACAGAAATATGGCAGACCATCGTCAACAATGCCAATGCAGTCGGAGTGTTGAGGAGGTCAATGGAGGAGGTGAAGAGGTGCTGGCATGATGTCCAAAGCCAGACCAAACAGAAACTTGCCGCCAACAGGAAGGCAGCAACGGCGACTGGAGGTGGGAGTCCTGCGCCACAGGAGGAGCTGGATGATCTGGAGGAAACAGAGGCCACAGTCACCATTGTGGAGATGGTGGCAGGAGTCGGGCGTGTGGACACAGCTCGATATGACCTGATCCAATAGAAACAGGGTGAGTAACGACCAAGGACCGGGTGGACGGGGGAGATGGGCACAATGCACACATGCACAATCATGTGTAGCACACTGCACATGCACAATGATTGTGGAACATGCCCCTTATACCCTTGTCACACGGCAGCGCACATACAAACACCAAATAGGCCCATGTGCACATATGGGCCCCCTCCAAATCAACAACAACACAACCTATCCATGCAAATGTGCTGAATCCAGAAAAACAGCGGCTGCGTGAGCCACACTGGCTAAGCAAGTGTCACTGCATGACCGATAGCATGGCTGCAGCCAAAATACATGACATGGTGCACGATTCGACATGGAGGTAGCCCAGTGTGGATCACATCCGTAAAGGAGCAGGTCACACTCCCCGTGCATCTACAACCCATGCTGTCTAATACATAGAGCAGACAAACAATGCACAAGACCACAAAATCTGTCCAAGAGCACAAATGACCCAAGTCACAAACATTTCAGTCCCCGAAAAGCACTAAATTCAAAGGCACACCGCCTCTAAGAGATAAGGGTCCTACAAATCAGAGCTGCATGGGCAACTCTCCCACAATGCAGCACACACACACAGCAATCACAGCACATCAACAATGATGGCAATTTGGTACAAAGTACAACACCTACACCACAGAACAGAGGACACAACAGGTTCCGCTTGTGCATAGTAACTGGCCACTCACATCTGGCATTGCCTGACACTGTGTGATGATAATGTACGAGTACAACCACAGCTCCGTCATGAAGTCAAAAATCCCACTGTCTGCCATCAAATAGCCAGCTCCCCCAAAACAGTCACAATGTACATTGTCATGCAGTCTATATGTAAACATCTGCAAAGCGTCAACATACATGGGACACTCTGGTAACCTGCATCTCACCTTAACATTGCAGAGGGACCATCAACACCAACTGCAGAGCAGACCACAAATCTCATCAGTGATGATGAAGAGGACAACCTTCACATATGTACAGACACCCTCCAATGGATAATGGACAGCCTCCGCACCCCACCCCCAGGAGCAGGGCAGCCCAGCTTCCTCGAGATAACCAGACCACCTGCACAGACCACAGAGCAGGAAACACACACCACCACAGTTGTCTCCTAGGACCCCCTGAACAACACATGGAATTTCTTTTTCTTTTTTTTTCCATATTTTTTAATTTTGGTTTTTTATATAGACAACCATACAGAGGTATACCAATATAAAAATTACAACAAAGTTTTCAAAAGTTCTCAAAAGCTGCCTTTTTATTGTCATAGCGCCATATAGTTTTTAAACAATAGACAATAAGAAATAAGAAGAAAAAAAAAGAAAGAGAGAGATAGCCAAAACAAAGTAAAGACAAGGGGTTTAGAAAGCATCTACAATTATCATTAAGTTCATCTTACATTCAGGGCTTACTTTTCTAGCTCAATCCTTCCACCCAATCTTTGAGTGGACTCCATATCTTTAGCCCTTTTGCTCGTCCTTTCCTTCCTTTTTGTGCATAAAGTGCTTTTTCTAGGTTAAAGATATGTAAGAATCGAGCTTTCCATTCCCCAAAGGTTGGGGATAAAGGATCTAGCCAAGCTGAGGCGATACATAATCTGAGCACAGACATAGCTACAAATACCAGCTCTTCCCCATAGTCTTCCTGGGCGATGACACCTAGTAACATAAGCTGAGGAGTCAACTGAACTTCTCTTTTTAGCAAAAAGTGCAAAAACCCTGAAACCTTGCCTCTTAATGTGTCCAAATTAGAACATGTAGAAAAAATGTGGATCATGTCCACCCCATGGCTATTACACCTAAAGCAGTGGACGCCTTCAGTACCACCCCATTTGACGATTTTAGCCGGAGTAATATATAAATCATAAAGTCTTGAATTGTCGGGCCCGTAGACTCGCCGTGCATAGCACCGTATTCGCCATTTCTATTGATTTGTGGAGACACGAATCTACAACGTCCAACCTAGCCTGCCATTTCAACGAGAGCTTTTCAATATCGTCGTTTACCCCCTCAAGCAAAATGCTATAGACCAATGTGATTGACGGGCCAGGTGTGCTAGTAAGGGCTTCCAGTGATGGAATCACTGAAAACCCCGATATCCCACCCACTTTCTTAAGGAGAAAGTCCCTTATCCGTAAAAACCGGCGATTAATGTTTAATCTGGCCATAATTATATCAAACGAGGCAATGTGTTCTCCAACCAATAGGTCGGCTATCCTAAAAACCCCTGCATTCCCCCACCTCTGGAAACATTCGTCAGCCAATATTGCCGGTATCTGATTATTATCTATTAATGGGGTATATCTACTAAATCTGCCAAGCCTATTTTCTTACTTATCCAGGCCCAGTTTCGATATGCTGCTATAAGAGTCTTAAAACGGGTCTTATTAAAGTAATTGGGCTCGTATATTTTCAGCAAACAGCCATTAGCATGTGAACCAATCAGGTTTTTGAATATAGAGGGCACATAGTTGGAATCAGTATCCCAATTTTCCATGATGCCAAACAAAGACCGATAAAATTTTAGAGATGCCGCTAAATAATATAACTTGAAATTAGGTAAACCAAGGCCGCCCCTCTCCCTAGGAAGAGAGAAAAATATATTAGATCTGCGTGTCCGCTTATAAGACCATATAAATTTGGCTATCTCCCTTTCAATCTGCCTAAACCATGAATTGTGAATTTCCAAAGGTATTGTGCGAATAATACATAATAGTTTAGGCAGAATCACCATCTTAATTAGATTACATCTGCCAATTATTGACAGCTTTAGACTGTCCCAGCGGCACATATCGGTTTTAATTTTACCAATTATAGGGGAAAGATTTGCCTCAATAATATCCTCAATTTTGGCTCTTATTTGTATACCCAAATATGTAGCCTCTTCTACAACCCTACTATCTACAGTAGAAATATGTCTATTAGCTAAAATCTGGGTTTTTCCCTATTCAAACGATAACCAGAAAACAACCCAAACTGCTCCGCCAATGTCTCGACTTCGGTCAGAGCACTCCCCAACTCAGACGTAATAATGGCCATGTCATCAGCATATGCCAATCATTTTTTAATTCTACTGTGTAGGCTAAGTGGGGAGATATTGGCCGAAGCCTCTAGACGCCTCAGGAAGGGATCCATATATAACGCAAATAACAGGGGGGAAGATGGGCACCCCTGTGTCGTGTCTCTAGCGTTCACAAAAGGCTCTGACTCACCTCCCATAATCTGTATCCGTGCTGTAGGTTTATGATACAGAACCTGCATAGCTTTAATAAACCCAGAGCCTAGGCCATTGGTTTCCAGACATCTCCACAAATACCTCCATGACACGCGGTCAAATGCCTTTTCGGCATCTAAAAAGGCTGCCATCATAGGTTTGCTTAAAACGTCTGCTGCATCAAATAGCGAAATAAGCCACCTAATGTGATCGTCCGTTCCCCTACTCTGAATAAAACCATGCTGCCATGCTGACATTAAATGCTGCATAACTTTATTCAAGCGTGATACAAAAATCTTTGAATATAATTTCACATCACTATTTAGCAATGTTATTGGTCTGCATTCAAAAAAATAACGATATTTGCAGACTTCCATGACACCGGAGGGCTAGCCCCAGCCCTGACTTCTTTAAACAGATCCAAAATCTCCTGGAAAATTTCCTTATAAAAGATTTTATAAAACTCAAGAGGTATAGCGTCTGTACCAGTAGCCTTGCCAGAAGAAAGATTTAACAGTGCCCTCTGTAGCTCTACTGGAGAGATTTCAGAACCCAGAAAAAGAGCCTCCTCCTGTGATAGTCTCGCCTTAGGTGGAAAGTCAGCCTCATAAGTAATCTCATCTTCAGCACGCGGGGCTGTCGCAGTATAGAGTACCCCATAATATTCTTTAAAGGCTTCTCTGATCTCAATGGCATCGGACAAAATATCTCCCTGCATATTCCTAATTGGTGCCCCGCCGCGGTCTGTTGTCTAGACCTGACCGCCAATAATCGCCCTACTGTTTCACTATATTCATAACACTGTTGTCTATTAGTGAGGTACTTGCTGGCCACTTTATTTAAATAGAAATCATTTAAGGCAGCTTAAGTCACCATAATTGAATCTGAGATTATAGAGCAAGCCCTACCATTATTAACGACCGAGATTAACTCAGTCTCCAAACGAGCTAGTTTCTGATAATAATATTTGATTTGATTAGCGCTTTTTTTTATTTATTGAGGCTAAATCTCAAAGTCTCCCCTCTAACTGAGGTTTTAAAGGCATCCCATACCATTCCTGGGGGTGCAGTGTCTTTATTAAACGTGAAGAATTCGCAAATCCACCCTTTCATATAATTTACATATTCCAGATCCAGAAGAAGTGCTCTCTCAAAAGTCAATTTTTTCTGTGACCTGATTGCCCCTGCTAAAGAAAATTCATACACTACCGGATTGTGATCCAACATAACCCTAGGAAACAATTCTATTAGAGCCTCCTTAAAAAGAGACGTCGAAACCAGAAAGTAATCTAGCCTAGCAAAATATTGGTGGAGGGCCGAATAGTATGTATATCCCGGGTCAGTGCCCCTCGGGTTAGACCATGCATCAATCAGACCTACATCTCTTAATAAATCCTTCAATGCCCTACCAAGTTGCGGCTTGCGAGTTACGCTAGCTGCCCCGTCTCCCTCCCTGGATCCATACAAATTTAAATCCCCACACACCAAATAAGGAGGGGGCCAAGAGGGGAGCTTGATGGATAAGTAGGTCAATACTGAGGGATCATCTAAGACGGGAGCATATACTCTGGTAGACACCGCCAGCCATGTTAGAGCTTTTCCGCCGCGGTCGGAAGGTGACCGCGGCGGAAAAGCTGCAGACCGATTTTGAGACCCACCGCCATCCTAATTTGGCGGTGGGTCTTTTGTGCCTCCCGGCGGTTTTCCCGCATCCTCCGGGCCGGTGGTGTCTTCCGCCGGCCCGGAGGATGCGGGAAAACCGCGATCGTAATGTGCCCCTTAGTCACACAACCATGTATTGAATAGGGCTGTGTGTGGGAATGACCAAATCGGTAGCATGCCAGAAGTGGCGTCCTACATCACATGTGACAACAGAACTTCACTTCACGTACCTATTCACACACATCTGTGTGGACACATTCTGTTTTGAGTCATAACATTGTTCCACATGGTCAGAGGTTGGACACCATACTCACATTGCTGAAGACACGTAAGTGCACAGGCATACCAGCAACTATCCCAAAACAATGTCTGCCTCACAGAGGTGGAGCTATCAAAAGGGATCTACCCCCATTGTACATGCGTCAGTCTGACTGTGTAGGGACGATGCTCATTGTGGCACACGATTTGTCAATCTAATCAACACTCATCACAGTTAGACACCAGTGAAGTTGCGTAGACTTTATTGGCATGTGCGTGTCAGTACGGACAAGCCAACGGCCACATCATGCAGGGAAATGTTTAAGACACTTACACGCAGCATGGGAACATGTCGAGGTGCAAGAAACGGGGAGGAAAAAATGTACACAAAATCATTACGGATGGCAACGGTCTCAGCCCAACTTGCCTTGCTGGACGAGTCATGTGATGTTTGGCGTCTGCCCATTGCCCCGTATGAGGGAACATGACTCAAAGCCCATGGGATCTACATAGTGTTGTGCCACCGGACTGCGCCGACTGTCTGATCTGCTGACAGTGATCTGTTAAAGGGTCCCACAAGGTCACATGTTGTGCTACATTGCCATGTGTGTACTCTCCCCCAGCAGTATGTCCGAATTGGGAACATTGCCAAACGACTCTGTGCTGCTCCAACCATGGAGCTGCATCACCTTGCACAGGTGTGTGTACACATGCGTAGTTCCACGCACATGCATTCTGAGTCCAGACAAAGACAGACATGTCAATCAACTGTTTTGGTGAGATATTTGAGCATTCCCCACGATGCAACAAGGTGTTGTGACCTGTGCTGTTCGTGACAATCCGATGTGGCTGCAGGAACGTAGTTACTCGTCCATGAATGTGAGGGCAGCTTCATGGGCAATGTGTTCCAATAGTACGTTGTTGTCTCGTTCAAGGAACACCAGGGTGAGCCAATCCATCAATTGGTCCGGGCAGGTGTGCTCAGTCCATGCCGTTTTACCAATCTGCAACACAGCCCAATACAGGAACGCCTCGATGTGGTCACTGCACACGAGGAGTTGTGCAATCTTCCATGCACAACTGCCAGCATATACACCAAACATCAAGGCATTCCATGCACATGTATCACGGTTAAACTCCTGTTCGTGGGCCAACAGGGGACGCACTGTCAGGTTCAGCTACAGTTGCGTTGGATAGGCAGACCTCCATGGGCCACTCGAATGTGCATGATCGGCAAGGGAACCTGGGCTGGATGCAGGTGACGTTGGCAAGACGGAAACTCAGATGGAAACTGATTGACAACACTGCCATTGGCACAGATCCCAACAGATGCAGCATTCATGCACGGTACAGTTCCACGTGACAGGGGTTGTGCATGTGCCCAGAAATGCCTGCCATTGCGTTGTTGGTCTCGTAGCACCACCACCCCTCAGACCGGTGGCAATTTGGTGGACGATATGCCAAAAATCTGGGCAATGAGTCGTATGTGTGTGCAACGTTTGGACGTATGTGTAGTTTTTAACCAATGTGACAAGGGCATCCCTGGCAGGTGTAGGTTGTGCAGGGACAAGTGTGTGCCCATTGGCTTTTCATTAGCACAGTTTGTGGTGTGGGAGTCGTCAGATGCTGGTACTGTATCTCACACAGGGTGCGCCAGCCACCTTCAGGACTAAGGTCGGGGGTTCGGTTGGCTTTCCGCCTTGTGTATTGAGACAAAGGAGCTTTCATACCTAATTTTAGTCTGACTACTGCTTGCATTTCTTAAATGTGATGTGGCTTTCACGCTGACTTTGATGCCAGGCCTGTGATTTGGGGTGCACCTATTTCGACACACACACATCTGTTGGTATGCTTGCATGTGCCAAGGGCCCGATTGGCCTTGCGTTCTTAGCTCAGTTCTCTCTTTCTCTCTCTCTCTCTCTCTTTCTTTCTCTCTCTCTTTCTCTCTCTCCCTGTCTTTTGATGAGTGCCTGACATACTTTCTTATCTTGGATATTGTCTTGCAGGCTGTGACTCACAGATTGTCCAGGGATGCCCCGCCATGGCTCCCTTTTGTGGTGCAGACTGTCGTCTGATTTTGCACCAGGTCAGAGCAGGTGTTAGTTTCCTGCTGCTAACGCACCTTATCGCATATTTTGGGTTCTTATCGCTGATCTGGCTGGTCGTTGAGAATGTTGTGGAGTGCTGTTTCCACAGCTTTTTGCATGGGAACGCCTACTCTGCATCTCATTAGCGATAGTTTGCCAGGGTCATATGTGGTGATGTGTTTTGCGGCTGCTATCATGGGTAAACTGGTGATGTCGGCTGTTAGTACCTACTTGGCAACTTTGGCTTCGATAAACTGCCAATAACTCTGCGATAATTCCTCAAGAATATGCTCTGATGACTATTTTTTACACGTTTACTTGCTTGCCGGTGCAGGATAATATTCTCTGAAACAACATTGCTTACATTTCAATTTTGTAGGCATATTATCACAATGCCTTGAACATGCTGTACAGTTCACCATGCAAAATGTTGTTTGTTATTGTCCATTCAGTGACAGACCTATCAGCGGCCTGACTAGGACTTCGGCATGACAACATGGGTGATGTTTATTATGTAAATGGCATCACTTCCTTGTTTACTTAGAGGCACTGAAAGGTAAGCACATGCCGTAATTCCAACCCATCTGATTCCTGTATACCTCATGAGAGGGATGAGGCCCAGCTCTACCCCAAGACAGCTTCCCGAAGACACTTACCCACAAGTAACTAGGGAGTTAGATTACCGTACAGGGATTTGGCAGATTCACCCACTCTAGGCACACTAGGATGGGCACGCTAGGTTGGAATAGAATATATAACAGTACTTATATGCACACATATATTCTGCAACAGCAGGTCCTTGTGCCTGCTCCCCATGCAACAGATGTCCTGTCCAGCTTGCCCGCAGTCTGCTACCCTCTTTCCTGTCTACCTGCTGCACTCTGTTTATGCCTCCTCTGCTCGCTTCTTGCTCTTTTTTGCATGTCCTGCTCATTTATCTACCCTCTATTTTCCTTTTTTTCTGATACTTTTTCTGCCCTCTGTTTTGCCTTTTACTGTTCATTTTCTGCCCTCTGTTTTGTCTTTTCTGCTTGTTTTTCTGTCCTGTGTTTTGCCCTTTCTGTTTATTTTTCTGCCCTCTGTTTTAACTTTTCTGCTAGCTGTTCTCCCCTGTATTATGACTTTTTCTACTTGTTTATATACCATCTGTTTTGACTTTTGTGCTCCTTTTTCTGCCCTCTGTTTGGCTTTTGCTGCTCGTTTTGCTGCCCTCTTTTGCTCTGGTTTGCCTTTTGTGCTCATTTTTCTGCCCTAGGTTTTGCCTTTTCTGCTTGTTTCTTCCCTCTTCCTGCCATTTCTGCAAGACCTGGAGTTTTGACCTCTCACCCAGTGCTGCATTCCACAAATGCTGATTGTTTGTAACAGCAAAATTGTTGAACTGTTTATATTTTACCATTCTCGTTATGCTAATAACATTCTGATTCCTTCTACTTTTCATTGCAGCACATTTATTTTACTCAAGGATCGCAATGCTTCAGTAAATATTGAAACTGCATGTTGTGTATTTCTTGTGTATCTCTTTGAGTATGCGTGAGAAACAATACGAAAAGTTCTAGATCTGTTACAACGAATTCTTGGGGAGTCAGGTTTGTCATGTTCTGAGGTTGCACAATCCATTTGTTACCTTGTCAGGTTACAGTTACAAATGGTGCACTGTGAGCTAGCAGGATTAACGCCAACATATCGGATTGTGTGCGTGGAGTCCGTATTGCACAGCTCTGATGCTTGTGTTGTCCAACAAGCAAACAGGTTTTTCTCAGAAATTATAAGTCCTACGACATGGCAGTTCCAACGTTTTAGTTTGGGTTCTTATTTAAAAGATAGCCAGAGTAGTTTTCATTTGTATACACAAAGACCCCACTCACCTACTAACCGGAGATGTCGTTAGTGTAGGGAAAAATCCTCCTCGGCTGAGCAGGTAAATCCTATGTAATGGCTGTAGGTTGCTCAAGCTTGAACCTTTCAAAGGATCACCCCATTGAGGTACCCTATATGAATTCCACATATTCATAGGGCTGACTAAGATGCAGCAATTAACATGGCAGTAAACTGCAGACATGCGGATACACAAATGCTGCAAAAACATTGACTGCGCCTTGCGGGTAGCAGCATTACTTTCAGAGTTGAAGCCCACAAAGCATTCACGACATAGGTATTCTATTCAAGAATTAACCTGTAGAAACACAAACAAGACAGTTTCAAACATACATTGATGCTGTAGTTCCTAACAACTACACAGATTATGAAGCACTAGGAATACCACTAACATACCAAGAACACCAAAATTGGTTTGATGGCACCATACCACATACAAGAAACAATGTCATACTAGGTCCTCTTAGCATTGAGTAGCAACATAGTCTTAGCCGGTTACACACCCTACCCAAATATAGAAAATCTGACAACTCCAGACCTATGTATACTAAACACATATCTGATTAAAACATATAAATGTTTGATACAATTTGTCATGAGAACAATGACAATCAATTATGCAAGGGCTCTTCAAGCTTCACAACCACAATTGGGTATGCCTGGAATTAGTCTTGGAATTAGTCCAATGACTATCACTTCAGTCATGGGTAAAATTCCAATTGGACGGGAGGAAATTACTTTCTGGATAGCACAAAAAACAAGCCAGCTTTTGGCATTGTTTCCCCATATGGGACCCCAAGAAAAACATTCTATTCCCATCATATACATGCCCGTGAGGGTTGGTCCCCGGATAGAATTCTAGGGGTCCAGTCTTTGCTGCATTATATACCAGAACACACAGTACACACTCATTAGCTGTTTTGGAGGAGATGCTTTAACAGATTCAAAATGAGTGCAGGGGCTGCCCTGGATTTGGGAACAAAACTGATAGGCAACTTTGCCGCAGTATCTGCCATAATGTTAAGTAACATTAAAGGGGAAGCAACAGCGTTGGCAGTACGCCAATGACTCACAAATTTAGCTCCAGGAGAACAGGAGCATGAATTACCAAAAATGATTAAGTAAACCAAAGGCAGAGATAATTTGAGAGTTAGACCTAGTGAACCACAAATTAAGGGTAATTCTGAAAAGGATAACCCGAAGTAGTTATCAGACTCTTCTACTAAGAAGAAGTGGGATAATAAGAAAAATAAAGAAAAGACTAAAGCACAGGGTTTTTCTCCTTAGCAGAAGTCCATTGAAAAACTCTACAATTTGCATAACAATGATAATATTACAACGCCTGTCAGGTATCAGGATGCTGATACATGTTCCTCTTGTTCTTGTCAGGATTCATCCAAAAAAACACTTCGGGAGAGAGGTATGATTGTAGTGCAGATCAGAGGAGTAGGTGAAACCAAAAAAGGACTCACAACGTTATTCTGACTATATAATAAAACAGGAAGACAAACCTAAACAGTCCAAGCCTCAATTCAAAAAGACTGTGGCTGGCCTTAAAAGGAAGCATGCCACGGATATTGAGGGCACTGCTCTTCTGAGCAGAGATTGAGCTCTGACCATGCTGGACAGCATGGCAGAAGTCACAATAGTTTGCTTGAATATTATGGAGTGTCTGACGGCAGTAGCAATGAGAGTGATTGTCGCACATCAATTATATGAGATGCAACTCCATATGAAGTGGGATATACAACTTCTCATGGATGTTGTCTTTTGGGATAACTTGTCATTTAGCTATGACATTCTCTTGGCTGAAAAGTATTGGCCACCAGAGTTTGATACGGACCATCCGAGGGAGAAACGGTTATTTACCTGCTTTTTCTGACCTCGTCCAAGATGTAGTTAAACAGTTGTACCGAACACGGGATAAGCTGAGAGGAGATACGTTTTGCAGTACTCTGTTTGGCGATTCGAGAGAAACAAAACAATTGGTGGACAACCTGGATTGACTTAAAAGGGTTGATGCACATATAGCGACTATTGCTTTCATCAGAATCCCTGTGTGGGTCGGAAGTATCACCGCACACAAAAATCCTAATTCTGGACATTATAGCCTTGAGAAAGTCGAAGGATCACACCCTGTTGCGACGAAACGCGTTGGCTGTTGCTGGAAAAATCTGAAATAAAACGTGACAAAGAGAATCAGAAAGAAAACCTGTTCAAATGTGTCTTTGTATTAATTTTTATGTTTATCACTAAAAGGGAAACTTTGTCTTACTTTAAAACGTGTGTTTAGGAGTAAAAATTGTTATACAAATAGACTAAGGATTTTCTCCTGTTAATATTGATAGATATAATGTCAATGTACGTCATGATATATGTATGTATAACAATGAACTCACATCGCTGTTGTCGAACCCACCTGGTATGACCTCCCCATCAACCCCAGAATTACGTGGTCAGGCAGGCCCTGCGACCTAGGCCTAAAGCAATTGTTTGACAGATTACAGGTTGTGTTACACGTAACACTTAGAGAAACGCGTGAACAGGAAACCTCAAATCGATCCCACAGATAGGCAGGACACCATAATGGTCTTAGGAGATTGGCCCCAATAAAACATGTTTGGCTGGTAGGGTGCGTGTTCTCAAAACACCATAAATTCAGATGCCACACTATAGGGGCCGATTATGATCGCGGACGGACTTACGTCCGTCCGCAATCACTGAGGGGGAGGGAACGTCCGCATGGGCTGCGGCGTTCCCTCCTGTACGATTAGGATGTGACCGCCACCCTGGCGGTCATATCCTCTATTACTTAC
Source organism: Lissotriton helveticus (assembly GCF_964261635.1). NCBI lineage: Eukaryota > Metazoa > Chordata > Amphibia > Caudata > Salamandridae > Lissotriton > Lissotriton helveticus. The sequence goes on along the minus strand of NC_136063.1, from coordinate 212,649,943 downwards.
ATTGCGGCGGGTGCGGCTTCAAGCTGCACCCGCAGTAATGTAAAAAATGCAGGTGTTGCATTTGTATGCAGAAAGAGGCAGGCACCGCGCAGTGCCTGCCGCTTTCCGCATACAAATGCAGGGGGGTACCATAGGTACACCCCATGTGCACCCCCCACCCCCACTTCACCTAGGGGGCCCGCAACGGGCCCCCGCAGTGATGTTACACATGCTTTTCCACGGCGGAAAAGCCGCCGCGGAAAAGCATGTTTCCCATCCCATCCTAATCTGGCTGAAGGTGTCTGAGAGACACCGTCACCATATTAGAGCTTTTCCGCCGCAGTTGTAAGCCAACCGCGGCGGAAAAGCAGCGGACGGAAACCAGGACCCACCAGCCATCCTAATGTGGCGGTGGGTCTTTGGTGGGTCCGCAGAGGATTTTCCGCATCCTCCGGGCCGGCGGTGGCTTCCGCCGGCCCAGAGGATGCGGAAAATCCGCTATCCTAATAAGCCCTTAAGTTAGGAACACTCAGCCAATCAGAACACAGCATGCACACTACACACAGTGATCAAAGTCTCCACATGCCGGACATCTGGACACATACCCACTGGCCCCACATTCTGTCCATGGAAGGTCGAGATACACCTGCTCTTCTTATCAAATGACCTGATTTATGGCCCCGTGACTTGGCACAGATTTCTGTCTTCAAAAGAATGTAAATTGTTTTATGACGCCTCATGTAATGTATAAAAAGAGGTCATAAACCAATGTGCTTTGAGACAGTCTTCAGACCCCGACTCTAATGCCTGTTCTCCCGGCTGCTACATTTATTGAAACCACCTGTTTCTCTTTTGCAAAATGCCTCTGGTCTTTAATGTTTTCAAGATAAATTCATATTTGAGCAACATTTTGGTGAACCAGCCAGGAAATATTTGGTTTTTCGAGCCTGACTGCTGTCAAAGGAACAGGTCTGTTTGGTGAACCAGCCAGGAAATATTTGGTTTTTCGAGCCTGGCTGCTGTAAAAGGAACAGGTCTGCTGGTGCGGCACCCGAGTAGGAGCTGGATTTTGCGCTTTAACAGAAACCACGCCATGAAAGTGTTGACTAGCTGTGATTCCCTAATTGATTTTCACTCCTTGGGCTGCTTAAATTAAATATTGCCAACTGCTTCTGGAATACGTTTCCTGTGTTGAGATCTCGCTAGTAAGGGTTGAGAGTCAGATAATTTTTCCATTTTTTGGATTCGGAAGCACATTATTAATTGGTGGCTAGCCTCATTGTTGGGGCGCTGTCTCACTATAGTATAGGTCCCCCTTCTCCCTGTCCGTCCTGAGGAAGACCGTAGCTGAGGTGTTGATCTTCCCTCCACAGCACCCCTGTCCCCTCTCCTGTAAAAAACTTTGAGAAAACCATATGATTAAATACGTGGGGAAGGCTCAACATTAAGGGAATAGAACCTTAGTTTTTTGTCTAAAGCATTGGATTGTCTTTTTATTCATTTTTCTCTCTTTCACTTGAGCACGCACTTTTGCACTTTCTATTGCACCTGGCAGTATCCCCTCTATTGCACCTGGAGGTATCCCCTCTATTTCTTGTTTTTAAATATGTATATAAGAATGTAAAATAAATAGCAAATTTATATTGCTTATAAATTTTATATTGAAATTGATTTTGGGTATTACCAATAAGATTGAATACACATTTGGCTTTCCATGTTCTTTTCTTTTGTAGTTTCTCAGGATTCAGTCGTATGAAATAACTCAGATTCAAATATGAGTATTACAATGAATATGTGGTAAATGAATGATGTCCAGGACCACCTTGTTTATTATATTGTCAAAGGAACAGGAGCCTGTCTGTATGGATTCACATCTGCACAGCAAGAATGATGTAATTAATTGGAGGTTCTGCTGAATCCATGGAACAGAGGTTCATCCTGAAACCCCCGACAGAGGGTAAGAGACTCGGGGCTAGATGTAGGTAAACGGGAAATACCGATTTCTTGATACCAAATTTTACCGATTCGGTATGAAGGATTCGGTATCTCCGATGTACATAAAGATTCGTTAAAAATTACCGAATCGGTATTATTCGGTAAAAAATAGCGATTCGGAAGGTTTGGGTAAAAAAAAAAAATACCAAAACCCCGATACCGATTCATAAATACCGAATCCAATACCGAATTGGTAAATATTGATTCAGTAATTTAAAAATTCGGAATTTGTTGAATCAGCCAATCCTGTGCATCCCAATTACCTCGCAAACAGGAAGTGGCCATATCCAGGCAGCTGCACTGAACCTGGAGCTGACTGTGAGGCAGGTAGCTGAGCAAAGGAGCCAGGAGCAACACAGCCTTTCTTTGCCAAGAAATAAATACTAGCAAAATGGCAAACCAGGAAAGAGAGAAGGATGGAGGTGAAAGAAAACAAAAAACAGAAGAAACAGATCTGGCTTGCGATTCAGAGCAAGATTAATGCCATTGGGGTCACCCAGCGCTCCATTGAGGACATAAAGAAAAGGTGGTATGACCTGAGGAAGACTGCGAAGGCGAGGATGGCGGAGAGGCAGAGGCAGGCTAGCAAAACTGGTGGAGGGAGGAGCAGAGCACCTGCACCAACAGCCCTGGAGCTCATTGTGGAGTCCATCCTTCAGCCGGAAAATGTGAGTGGGATCGGTGACGCAGACAGTTCCTTGCTAGAGCTGCCAGCAAACAAGGTAAGCTTCATGCACAGCATGCTGTGCACCCCCTCCCCAACCCCAATTCCCAGAGAGGCATAGGTACTCCCACTCCATTCCATGTTTCACTCATAACCTGCAATGCATTATGGGAGATGTAGTCATAAGTAATACATGTTCAGGACAGTCAGTCTAGCAAACCCAAAGGGATGTGACAGCAATCAGCAAGCAGAGGACAGTCAGTGTGATTGGCAGACATAATGTTTAATGCAATGCAAATGCTGCGAGATAAGTGAGTATATCTACATTCTGTCTTTACAGGCGAGACATCTCGCAGTGCAGCAGAGGGGAGCAGAGGGAAGGCACCCAGGCCAGAGGGGAGAAAACAGGAGGAGGAGCAGTCGCCTGCAGGGCACACTACCCCACCACCACCACCAGCGTCTCCATCCCGACCATCACCACAGCTCCAGACAACGCCGCCATCACCAACAACACCATCACCACTGCCACAATCAACACCACCACCACAGTCAGGCACAGTCAGGCAGGAGGCAGATGGAGGTGTCGGAGGAGGAGAGCACAGGGGGCCAACAGTCAACAGTGGCTGAGGACGGCAACAGGAAAAGATCAGAGTCCCCATCAGAGCGCTCCCACACATCCTCCAGGCGCCGCAGGGCAATGGCAGCCAGTCCTCCAATCCCGGGCCAAGGTGACAGTGTGTTCGCTGGGCTCTTCGGCAACATGCTGAAGGTCCAGCGCCTGCAATGGAGAGCAATGCGGTCAGTGCAGCGGGAGATGTCACACATGAATGCGCACATGCATCGCATCAAAAAGGGCATCAGTGCAATTAACAACACCATGTCTGAGGGCATGAGTGATGTGGCGTCGGCTGTGAGGCAGCTCTGCAGCAAGTTTGAGGAGGACCGCCTGTCTAGGCGCAGGAAGAGGCAGAGACTTGATGCATACACCAAGGCGGTGAACCGCCTGTCCACTGCTACCTCCCTCATGTGCAGGCGCTCTATTGCCATGCAGGAGGAGATTTGGATCAATGGGAACGGCCACATAGTGTTCCAACCTCCTTTATTTTACTACTGGCAGAGGTGGCCCTAAAAAGTAATTACTTTAAGTTCAAGGACCAGTTCTTTGTACAAGTTAAGGGTACTGCTATGGGATGTCCATATGCACCGGAAATGGCAGTGTTGTACATGGCCCAATACGAGGAACGATTTATTCTAAACAACAACCCTTTCAAGACTAAAATAAGGCAGTGGTTGAGGTATATTGATGATATCTGGCTCCTGTGGCATGGGGAGCCAGATTGAGTTAAACTCGTTCCAGGACTGGTTGAATGCCTGTCATAGGGACATTAAGTTCTCGATTCAGTCCAGCAAAACCAAAATGACTTTTCTAGATGTTGAGATTAGCATAGACAACAAGAGGTTAAGAACATCGCTGTACAAAAAAGAAATGGACAAGAATACAATCTTACATTATGAAAGTGCACATCCACAGAATCTGAAAGAAAATCTCCCATATGGGCAATTATTCCAAAGTAAAATCTGGTTCTCCTATAGACCCTTTGCCACCGAAATGTTTTCCTATTGTACCTCCAGCTCTCTTGGACAGTCTCACGGATCTATTCAACAAATCACTGTCTGAATCTGAATTTCCTAAAATATGGAAAACTGCCAGAGTTAGGCCTATACTAAAAAAAAACACTGCAGACCCAAAACTTTTCTCCAACTATCGTCCTATATCTTCGCTCCCTCATTTCGGTAAGATGCTTGAGTCACTGGTTAACAAACTGCTTGTGTTCCATCTCGAGAGCTGTGGATTGCTTGACCCTTCTCAATCTGGCTTTAGGGCAGCCCACAGTACCAAAATAGCTTTGCTGGAGGTATCTGATAACATCAGGCTTGCTCTAGATAGGGGACAGTCATCTATCCTCGTGCTGCTAGATTTATCTGCAGCATTTGACACCATCTCCCACAGCATTCTTGAACATCGGCTTTGGGAGATTGGTGTCAGAGGTAAGGCTTTACAGTGGCTCAAAAATTATCTAACAGATAGAATTACGATAGTACAGGTAGGAAAGACCAGCTTCTGTAGTAGACCAGCTAGGATGGGAGTACCTCAGGGCTCTATCCTGGGTCCCACACTCTTCAACCTTTATGTGACCCCTCTGGCCAAAGTGATTAGCTCATATGGTTTTGATGTCGTATCTTACGCTGACGACACTCAGATCCTGGTTACTCTTGGTCCAGACCCATCGGAAAACAAATCCCGGTTTAAAGACTGCATGTCCCAAATTGATAAGTGGATGTGCACTAACCACTTACAGTTGAATGGAGGAAAAACTAAGATAATGCTCTATGGCAAGGCGCATGAGCATTGGCCTTCCGATTGGTGGCCCTCAAGCCTTGGCCCTTGTCCTATTCAAACTCAGTCAGTACGTAATCTGGGCTTTCAAATGGATAATAAGAAGTCAATGAAAGACCATGTTAACAAGACAGTTGGCTCCTGCTTTGGTGTTATCCGTAACCTGCGCAAGGTTTTTAAGTGGATTCCGACTGAGGCAAGAAAACCCCTAGTCCAGGGACTTATTATCAGTCGTATGGACTATGGGAATGCCCTGCTAGCTTCTACCAATGAAAACCTTCTTTCTAGGATGCAGGTTCTGCAGAACACAGCTGCAAGGCTGGTACTAAATCTTCCATCAAGATCTCCTTCGGCACCTAGTTTGAAGCTTTTGCACTGGCTGCCAGTAAGAAAACGTATACGCTTTAAAATACTTTGCTTGACGCATAAAAATATGTATGTAAAAGGTCCCGATTTTTGGGGCAAAAAGTTAAGCTGGTATCAACCAGGTAGAACCTTGAGATCCTGCAACCAAGCACTCCTTTCATCTCCCAGAGTTCTTACCACTAGGTGTGGAGGGAAATCTTTCCAGTTTCTTGCTCCATCCTTTTGGAATAAACTGCCCTTATATGTTCGTACCACTAGTGATCACACTTGTTTTTGTAAGAACTTAAACACATGGCTGTTTGACATCTAATGCCCCATATGAAGTATATCTCAGAGTCATCCACCAGCGCCATGAGACTTTCGAGTGATATGTGCGCTTAATAAATTCTCTATGATTTGATTTGATTTGATATTACGGATTAGGAGGAACTGCACGGAGGTATCAGATTTTGAAGATCATGCGGCTTCCTTTTGTAAAGAAATGATGAGAAGAGGCTATCCTAAGAAATTAATCAGGCACTCTACAAAAAGAGCTAGATTTACACCATGAGAGAACCTTTACAGGTAAAAGAAAAGAAAGAATTGGATAAATTAGTGTGTGTGACTACATTTGGCCCTGAAACAAATTCATTCAGACAGATTATTCTAAAAAATTGGCATCTCCTTGAAAATCTGGAATATCCTTTTCAAAAGCCAATATTTGCTATGAGAAAAAATCCTAGCATTGGTCAACAGATAATTTGTGCTGACACCTCTCTACCAAAACAAAAATGTGACCTATTATCGAAATGGAATTTAACACCAATACAGGGCTACCGTAGGTGTGGCAATTGTGTGGCCTGTAATAATACTATTGAAGGCACTGAATTTAATCACAATGGGGTAAAGTGGAAACATACTGACTTTACCAATTGCAAAACTAGAAATGTAGTTTACGCTGTATTGTGGCCCTGTAAAAAATTATACATAGGCAAAACGAACCAACAGGTAAATACAAGAATTACACAGCACAAGTCCTGAATCAAAAGGAAGGTAATTTTACAGCACCAATGGTGGAACACTTTCTCCAAAAATCTCATGGTGAGAATGATTTCCAGTGGACTGTCTTAGCAGCAATTAATGCCACAAATAGACCGAATGATGTGGAAAGTACATTGTTACAAAAGGAAGCTTATTTGATAATGAAATTTAATAGCACAAGCACTGGATTAAACAGCATGAGTGAGCTCAACAGAATATGATACGGCAATGAATCTAGTGATTTAGGCAGTGTATAGGTACATGGGAGCTCTCTGTACAATGAAGTTGAATAGTACTAGTTTAGTTCAACATTGCATGAGTAAGCACAATAGAATAAGGAACAACATTTCCCAAGATGCACCTTCCATGAATAGGAAAGACACTCGATTGCGATTGGTGGATCTAAATGAAAACGCCCATAGACACTGTTTCCCCTAGACTGAGATTGTAAAATGGTGGCAACTGTTTGAGGACTGTGAGCATCGTGAGATAGATAGCTTATGAACGGTCATCGGGTGAGTACCTGGCGTAACAAGCATTAGATATAGCTATGAGTTGAGAATAATAATACCGGGCTAATAACCATCAACCGCACATTTAATTCCAGATAACAATGAATCTGAAGAAGTAAACGCAAAGACTGAGAAAGCGGCTTTTTTCAGGAGTGACCTGGAAAGAAAGGTATTTCACCGCTTATCTGAGACCGGTAGCAACAAAGTTGCGGTTTCGGTTTTACAAATTCCACATTTTTCTTTTTGCAGAAAAGAGATATAAAGTGACTAATTTCAGATAACTATGAGTCCCAAGAAGTAAATGCGAAGATTGGAAAAGCGTCTTTTTAGGAGTGATCCGGAAAGAAAGGTAATTTACCGCTCCGCCGAGACCGTTAGCAACAATGTTGCGGTCCCGGTTGTATAAACGCCATATTTTTAGGTCTCGGTACTATCCGGTTCGGCAGAACCGGAAGTAGAGAGATCTTATGTTACTTAGTAGGCTACTTTATCCCGCCTCTGTTTTCGTCTCTCCTCCATTGGCTGGCTTCCTAAACAGAGGCCAGCCATTGGAGGAGAGAGCCGTCCCTCCAAAGAAGCTCCGTCTTTTTCGGATTTGGGGGCGTGATTTTTTGCGTTCTTTAGACAGTGACGTTGCCTGTCACTCAGAACCACAAAACCACGCCCCCGATTCCGAAAAATTCAGAAGCTTGAAACCGCCATTTTGTTTCACTGCAGTGAAGGGTGAGCCTCGAGCCTCGAGCCTCTGCCCCCGTTTGTGCCGTTTAAAATACTCCTCTTATTGTGTTGCCAGTGTTTACAGCAAGCATGGGTGTCTCCCCTTGCCCCTGACCCCTGCAAAGTGCCCCCACTCCCCCCAGCAGAGCACACACGGACAGCAGACGAGCCCGCTTTTCACCCCCTGCATCGGTGAAGGAGGCTGCCGGAATACTTAACGATATACCATGCAGTACCTCCCTTTGTCCCAAGAGGGCCGGAGCAGTGAATCAACCTTGGGCCGCACACTGAAAATGATAAAACAATATACTGTTCCTTTTAGGTTACGAGTCCTAGAAGCAGTGCTTCAGCATTACGTAAAGTCTACTCCCACCAGAGTTCTTTAGTTGGGGAGCCAGGTATAGTGCAATGGAGGTGTGAAGGCATTTTGAGTGATGCAGGCCATGTTGAATATAGGTCTGGCCTCAAAGGGAAGTCAACAAAGCGTTAAAAGTACTAATGAGATATGGTCCTTCCTTTTATACTCAGAGGCTAAATTAGCTGCTGCATGTAGAACTGCTTTTTGTGGAGCCTGGAGCAATCGCTATGAAGTTTAAAAAAGGGAATGAAAAGTACATTGTGCCTAGACAGAAAGAGTTTTCTACGTACTAAGAAATCCAAGCAGCTTCAATTAACTTCACAAGTTCGAAAAAATAATAGCGGATGAATATTAATTACTATGTGCCCCCACTCCCCCCAGCAGAGCACACACGGACAGCAGACGAGCCCGCTTTTCACCCCCTGCATCGGTGAAGGAGGCTGCCGGAATACTTAACGATATACCCTGCAGTACCTCTCTTTGTCCCAAGAGGGCCGGAGCAGTGAATCAACCTTGAGGTGAGTCTGGGTCCCGGTTCTTACTCGGTAGCAGCTGGAGGCACACGCGAGAGAGAAGGGCTTCTCCCCCCTTTAACACCCGCGGGGCAGGAAGCTCTCCTTCTACACGCCCGCAAACCCACCCCAAACAGCAGTGGGGACTCGCACCATCACCGTGTGGGCGATAAAGAGTAACAAAAAAAGGGAAGAGATTTAGGGAAGCCTGGGGGATAGCTCGGGAGGTTGAGAGGTTGCTGCGTGATCTGTGTGTGAACTGCAGTTTACGGCTTACAATCCATTTAGGGGCCTGGGACAGTACAGTCCGTGACGTGTGATATGTACAGAGTACATATTAAGTATTATTGACAGCAGGGGTCTGTAGGATGAAGTACAAAAAGGGCTGCAGTATGCGTATTGATAAAGCAAACAAAGGGTTGTATAGAGGGCGGTGCGACCGGGCCCCCACACCGGGCGCTGACTTCAGGTGGGGGCGCCGTGCTTACAAGCATATAATATGGTTTTAAAAGCACCTGTATATTGTGTGTGCAAAGGGCGCTATTTCCATGCCATATCACGGATGTATATTTTATGTTATCTGCTAAGAGAACCTCCTACTGTCCCAGACGTCTTTCTTCGACAAGGGGGGGTATGCATATTTGTTAATTGCTTTTAAACTTGCTTTTGTTGATAGTTGAATTTCGCCAGTTTGCTACAAAATAAAATGAACTACAACATATTCAGAAACAAGGTAAATAAAAATAAAAAAACTTGTGAAAAATGCAGAAATATGGAAAGTGAAATGTGCCAATTTGCGTTAAGTAGCGCATGGTGTGCAATCTTGCCGCTTTGTGGTGCTGCAATAAAAGGTGATCTTAATGTCTAGGCTCTTTGGTACTTGTTAGATGAATCTTCCATTTGCCCTCCTTCTCCTCTCTCCATTCTCCCCCAACGGAATCTGTGCACAAGTGCATATTTCTATGGCAGATGCATTGACCCACTTCACTATATTTTTCTGATGTGGACGGCACCCTAAACCATTTCTTAATATCCTTGGTGAGTACCTCTAGTTGTGATTCGAATGTGCCTGCAGATCTCTTGATCACATCTTGGGCGTCGCCCCTTGCCCCTGACCCCTCCAAAGTGCCCCCACTCCCCCCCAGCAGAGCACACACGGACAGCAGACGAGCCCGCTTTTCACCCCCTGCATCGGTGAAGGAGGCTGCCGGAATACTTAACGATATACCCTGCAGTACCTCCCTTTGTCCCAAGAGGGCCGGACCGGAGCAGTGAATCAACCTTCTGGGCCGTGTTCGGATGTGTACATTTATGTCGGTAGAGATGCTGTTTTTACAGATGTTCTCTTCACTGCCACATCAGCAATCCTGCCCCCAGGCTGCAATGCAATGTCTTCTGTATCCAGCAGGTTCTCTCTCGTCTCTGCTCTTCGACAGCAGGAGAGTTCCTCCCAGTCACAAAGATTCCCGACCCCAGTCGAGAAAAGATCTGCCTCCTCGGAGGAATGATTGACGTCTAAGATTTCTATTCAAGAACACGTAAGAGAACAGTGGTGTCCATTCACCAGATGCCGAATGACTCTGCCCTTTTTCATGTACTTTCTTTACTCAGACTTCCATAATGTGCCACCTTAATTTAAATGGTAGTTCGGTGTCATCCACTGTTACAAGTCCCAGAATGCACTGATTGTTAAATGTAAGCTTGGCGAAGGTGTTTCTTCCTTCAGTGAGAGGGAGTCATCTGGTTACCAGTAGCGTAGCCCTCTGTCTGGGGCCCAAGTGCAAGAAAATGAAATGTGTGTCGTATGACAATACCATTTATTTATGTTTTAAAAAAAAAAATGAAAATGAAAAAAAGTCATGAGCAATGCAAAATAGGCTGACATATTGTGGTTGATTCTCACTTCATAATCAAGGGATTTAAAGGAATCTTTTCTCCTTGTCTAAACTTTATTGATCACTTGGCCAAATTAGATGGATACCATGGAAAGACAGAATAGTGAAACCTGACATAAAAATAATGCAATTTTGTTTTGTCTTTTGACAATATTTGTTCATGATTGTTGTTTGTATGTTTTTAAAAACAATTTTGTAGAGCACGATTCATTATTTGTAGACTTTTTCAAAAGGGTAAATGAAATGTTTTGAGATGCGGTTATGCAATTTTGATGTTTTTATTCTCCTTGTACCAATGTATTAAATCTACAAATTAAAGACGTAAGTTAAAACGTATAATTAAAATACCAGGATAAACAGAAGCAAAGTGTTTGTCTTTTAGCAGAAATAGATCATGCTTTCTAGAATAATTTGAGGTGTAGGCTATTTTCTCTGTGACTATAATGCAGGATGAGATGGCACACTGTAGTAGGGATGTGGCTAGGGGGATGGTCACAATGATCTCAGCACTTGAACTGCTACAAACTGAGAAGGTGGCCACTACAGCAGGGGGGAAGGGGACAGTGAGGAGGCTACTAGCCATAGTAGCATTACGCCCTCTCCCATCGAGACCAGGAGGCGCAGCGAACGCCACAGCACTGCAAAGGAACATACTGGCAGTGCAGACAGTGGGGCCAAAGAACGTGGCAGTGCAGCGCGTGGGCGCAAAAATTAGAGCCAGCCATGGTTGTACATTAATGGGTGATGTAACCCATGGGTGTATGGAGACTGTTTCAGATCTTGGTGGCGTGCACTGGTCATTAAACACCATCATGCAAATACAGCAACTGGCTATGTCTCCTTCACTCAGAAATAGTTGCGTGTTATCTCAGCCCCTCTGTGTCTCCCATCCGGTGCTGTTGCCACACCAGCTGCGCAGGGCTCTGGCAGTGGATTGTCCTCACCCTCGTCCTCAGAGTCAGTTAGTTCCACTGCTGTTCCTTACTTTGTGGCAAGGTTATGCAGCATTGCACATGTTGCTATTATTTTGCAGCAGATGATGGGCGGTACTGATGTACATCTCCACTTTTGTGGAGGCAACAAAACCTGCTTTTTAGCAGTCCAAAGGTGCCCTCCACAACGTTGCGCGTGGTTTTATGTGCCAAATTGTATCTCCTCTCCCTTGGGGTGGATGGGTTGAGGTATGGAGTTAGTATGAATGACCGGAGGGCATATGCGCTGTAACCTAAATGGGAAAGAAAGTGCAGTTAATTTGGGTCACCAATACGTTAATCCAAGGTATACATCAGGGTGTGTCACATTTGTTTACCTAGTAGGTATCCTTCCCCGAATTCACCAGCAGCCAGACATGTATGGATCCCACTGTTCCTGAATATGTAGGAGTCGTGGGTACTCCCTGGGAATTTGGCCACAATGTCAGTAATGATGAAGTTTGCATCACATATCACCTGCACGTTGATGGAGTGAGTTGATTTGCGGTTGCGGTATTTTTATTCTGTAGCTGCAGGTGGGCAGATTGATATGTGGGTCCCATCGATGCAGCCTATTACATGTGGGAACTGTGCTTTTTGGTAGAAATCCAGCTTGGTCTGCTGCAGCTCCGCCTGTGTGCTGGGGAAGCGTATGTAGTGATGCATTCTCTGCCTCATGGCGTCCAGAAAGGAGTTGAAGAAACGGGCCAGGCAGCTCTGTGACACAACACCTGCTGTGGCTACCACACTCTGGTAACTTCCTGATGCCAGGAGGTGCTGGCAACAGAGTACCTGTACATGGGTGGGTATTGCGTGCGCCCTTGGTGTCTGATGCTCCAGGTATGGTTGCAGGTCTCGTAGCAGGTCAAGGATGGTGTGTGGGTGTAGCCTGTACCTGTCATGGATTTCTGGCTCATTTATTTGGAACAGTGTGACACGCAGTCGGTACACACGCTCTTCCTGTCTCCAAACCCTCTGTCCTGCTGCTCGCTGAAGAACCGGGTCTTTTTCAGAACCGGTGGCGTCAGGGACACGCCTGATGTCTTCGAGTTCTCCGGTCCTGGCAAACAGAGACGCGGAATACTTCTCGGTGGCGTCAGAGATCAAATTTATTAGCTGCAGCTAGTAACAGTGAACCAAGCAATACAACACGGTGTATAACTCAGGAACCTGCTCAATTTTGGTAGAGCAAGACATCTTCTTTTATGCACAGTTTCAACCCATTACGAATGCACACCCATTGCAGCAAATTTTGACCAATAGAAACACATTTCTATACATTATCACATTCCAAAGTGCTCACTTTATATTGCACCAACCCACAAGTTAATTATTAGGACTGTCCCAAATTCGATTACCAAAAGCCGGACAAACCCATAATTGAAAGCACTACCCATGTAATGAAAAGACATAAAGAAAAGAGCAATTCAGATATAGTGTAGGATAAGATATGTGCAAGAAACTAAAGGCTAACGATATCCTGAACAATGATTGGATTTCCAGATTACTATCGGCTAACAAAACTAGTTTCGTAGAAGGGTCAGTTACAGGTGAAGGGGTCAGCATCTTGCAGTTCACTCGCAAGTCGAAAAGCCCCACGTTAATATGTACATGAACAACGAGGCCCATGCAACTTCGTTCGTTCGTTTACTACCACGGCCTACGTGAGGGCAACACAAAATGGCGTCTCAAACAACGCAAAACAAAATGGAGTCCAGTCCCGTAAACCACGGAACCTCATCGCAAACGTAGCTGCCTTACTATGACGTAGAGGGCCGCCATTGTGTTCACACTGTTGCATTTTGGGGCTGTTTTTATGCACTGCACCTGATTACCACCTGCTCTGGGTCAGTGGTAATTACTGATTCTTTAATACAGATTTAGGACAAATTCAGTATTACCGAATTTGGCTACATCGCATTACCGAATTTTTACCAATTCTTTATTTACCGATTCAGTATTTTGAGCTTTCGATGTTGACCAAACGGTAAATAAGGAATCGGTAACTCTTTCCCTTTCATTTACCGATTCGGTATCACCAATTGCATTCGGTAATACCTACATCACACAGGGCTAAATACCGGTTGGTAACGCTGAAATTTACCACCGGTATTTAGCCACCTACATCTAGACCTATATCTGATCCTTAGTTCCAGCATTTGGCATATGGAAAACTAGGAAGCAGCGTAAAAATATAACCAGAACGCCATGCCACTGACAGAAATCTAACATACTGCCTATTTTATATGTCTGAGCCGAAAAGTCGCAATGCGGCAGCGGAAGTGATTCGGCAGAGGTCACTTGTCTCCAATAGTGAGCAGGCTAGATACATTCATATTGAAAAAAATATGTTTGATTCTAAAGATTTGTTACTTTGAAGTCACTATTCAGGACTTCGCAAATAAATATAGGAATGATTAAGATTTAGTGAAAAATAAAGTCCCTAGTAGGCATACTTACCTGATTCTTTATTCTGGAAAGAGAACAATGCGTTTTATGATTTTAAGTATGCCACTACTTAACCATCAACTGTTGTCTTTGCATTTGTCACCCCGAGTGGGACGGGTATGCTCAGACGTGAGTCCTGTGCTCTCCATGCCACTGGAATGAAGCTATCCAGGCTGATGAGGGCTGAAAGCCCGAAACCGGTCCTTGGATGCTTGTTTGCAGTCCAGGGAGGACCTGGCTTGGCAGTTCGGGCTGGACTGTTCCCATGGGGCACAGGGTCATGACTGATTTGCATATGGCTGGGTTCAAACTGGAATGGCATGGTGAGCAAAAAAACGATGGATTTAGGCCCAGATCTCTGTACTGGGGTGAATGTATGGCATTGTTCTGCATTCTGTCCATCAACTGTTGTTTTTGCATTTGTCACCCCGAGTGGGACGGGTATGCTCAGACGTGAGTCCCGTGCTCTCCATGCCACTGGAATCAAGCTATCCAGGCTGATGAGGGCTGAAAGCCCGAAACCGGTCCTTGGAAGCTTGTTTCCAGTCCAGGGAGGACCTGGCTTGGCAGTTCGGGCTGGACTGTTCCCATGGGGCACGGGGTCAAGACTGATTTGCATATGCCTGGGTTCAAACTGGAATGGCATGGTCAGCAAAACAACTATGGATTTAGGCCCAGATCTCTGTACTGGGGTGAATGTATGGCATTGTTCTGCATTCTGGCCATCAACTGTTGTTTTTGCATTTGTCACCCCGAGTGGGACGGGTATGCTCAGACGTGAGTCCCGTGCTCTCCATGCCACTGGAATCAAGCTATCCAGGCTGATGAGGGCTGAAAGCCCGAAACCGGTCCTTGGAAGCTTGTTTCCAGTCCAGGGAGGACCTGGCTTGGCAGTTCGGGCTGGACTGTTCCCATGGGGCACGGGGTCAAGACTGATTTGCATATGCCTGGGTTCAAACTGGAATGGCATGGTGAGCAAAACAACTATGGATTTAGGCCCAGATCTCTGTACTGGGCTGAATGTATGACATTGTTCTGCATTCTGGCCATCAACTGTTGTTTTTGCATTTGTCACCCCGAGTGGGACGGGTATGCTCAGAAGTGAGTCCCGTGCCCTGCATGCCACTGGAATCAAGCTATCCAGGCTGATGAGGGTTGAAAGCCCGAAACCGGGCCTTGGATGCTTGTTTCCAGTCCAGGGAGGACCTGGCTTGGCAGTTTGGGCTGGACTGTTCCCATGGGGCACAGGGTCAAGACTGATTTGCATATGGCTGGGTTCAAACTGGAATGGCATGGTGAGCAAAAAAACGACGGATTTAGGCCCATATCTCTGTACTGGGGTGAATGTATGACATTGTTCTGCATTCTGTCCATTCACTGTTGTTTTTGCATCTACTTATATTGCTAGCATTGTTTTTAAGAAGCTTTTTAGATGTCTCACGTCCAAGAAGTCGGTGATATGTTGTCACTTTATAGGCCAGAGATGGAACACCGCCATTTCATATGCTTTTATATATAAGTTGCCTTTTTGACATTTGACACACATTTGCTTGTGTGCGGGTGCAGGATAATATTCTTCGAAACAGCATGGCTTACATTTCCACTTCGTAGGGATATACCTTGAACATTCTGTCCAAGGGCTGTTTTCACTACTCAAAATGTTTTTGGTTGTTATTGTCCATTTGGCGACATAGCTATCACAATAAGATCAACATTAGCGACCTGACTGGTACTTCAGCAAAGCAAAATGGGTGATGTTTAATATGTAAACAGCTTCACTTCTTTGTTTAGTTAGAGGAGCATTTCACTAGCACTGAGAGGTTGCCACAGCCCAGCTGATTCCTGTATACCTCAAGCCAGAAATAAGGCACAGCTCTACACCAAGACAGGCTTGTCGATGACACTTACCCACAGGTAACTGGGGAGTTTGATTATCCTACATGGATTTGGCAGATTCACCCACCCTAAGCACACTAGGATAGGTAGCGCTAGTTAGGAGTACAATATATTAAAGCACATATATTCTGTAACAGCAAAATGTTTAAACTGTTTATCTTTTATACCATTTTTGTTATGCCAATAACACTATTCTGTTTCCTTCTATTGTTCATTGCAGTGCTCGTATTTTACTCAGGAATCGCAATGCCTCAATAAATATGCATCTTGTGTATTCCTTGTGTATCTCTTTGGGTATGCATGAATAACCAAACAAAAAGGTTCTAGATCTGTTACCACAATTTCCTTGGGGAATCAGTGTTGTCATGTTCTGAGGTTGCACAATCCATTTGTTACCTTGTGAGGTTAGGGGTACAGACGGCGCACTGTGAGCTAGAACGACGAAGGCCAACATATCCAGATGGTCTGATGTTTATGTTGTCCAACAAATGTACAATTTTGTATTGAGAAAGTATAAGCTGCACGACAGGAAGTTTGAGTTGTAAACACTTACCTTTAGAAGAAGGCATTAGAACCTTAGGGGATGGTTCAATAGCTGAAATAGAGTATAGTGACTGTAGATTCATCTGGTTCTTAATAATTTTGTCTTCAAAAAAATCACTCAACATAGAACAAAGGTTCAGGTTAGCTTTAAGATGTGGTGCCAGTACTTTAAGGTCCATAAATGTAGACACAATTCAAAAAATCTCCCTGCAGCCGATTATTTGCCTCTCTTATCTTCTCAGTATAGAAATTAGTCCAAGCCAATTTTAGATTCTCATTGTATCAGCTTAAAGTTTGTTTATAAGGTGACTTCTAGTTATCCAAGTAATGTCTTCTCTAATTTATTTCCAGCATTTTACAGTGTTTTCTTTCCAAGGGGAGCTCAAGGGAAAACCAAGGGATGGAGTGCACATCTGTTTCTTAAGATGGGGGATAGGACATCTGCAGCAGCAAAGAGAGCCATTGGCTCCCTGCCATTGCCTCCTTATTGATCTCTCCAGATAGTACGGGACTAGAAGATTCTAAGGTCTCCTGCAAATCAGAGATCACAACGTTTTTCCATGCTCTAACTGAAAGATCAACTGCACCAGATGTTTCCCCTCCTGTTTAGGAAGAGATCAGGAAAAAGTCAATAGAAAATTATCAGACCAAACGTTCTCCATCGGAGCCTGCATAGGAGTGGGGATTTTTGACAGAATTAGATTGATGGTATGACCTGCGCTGTGAGTGGGTCCTGTGGGTATCAGTGTACGATTAAGCGAGGTTGAATTCTCCATGAAGGCCTTGGCAGGGGAATCATCAACATCATCAACGGGAAGATTTAAGTCTCCTAAAACTGTATTATTTCGGGTGCTATGGCGCAAACTAAGGAGGTAATGAATTCCCTTGCATAGCCAGGGAGCCAATAAATGAAAACCCCGGAAAATGAAGATTGTGCAGAGGAGAATATGCAGAAGGCTAAAGCTCCCAAACCTCCAAATTCCAACTGAAATGTGGAGCATTTGAGATTATTTTTAAAAGCAATAGCCAGGGCCCCTCCTCGTTGGCCCACCCTATCCAGATGCAGATACACAAATTTCTCAGGAAGCGCCAGTTGTAATTCCCGGCAAGAATCCTCTCTCATCCATGTTTCATTCATAAAAAGGACGTCAAACCTAGACTTGACTAGAAGACTAAAGATATCTAAGGCTTGTCTATGAAGGGAGTGAACATATTTTAAAGCATCCTTTAACATAGTCTGACCTCCAGCTGTACCATTACACCTCTTTACACCAGTATTCCCGAGTTGCAAAGAAACCTTACACAACTAATGCAAGAAGTATCGCCCAGGTAGTTAGGTAAGACTGACTTACAAACACATTGAGTTCCCGAAGATCTGATGCGGTATAACCCATACTTGTGTTGTCCTTTAGGCTAAAACTGGCACAGTGACTGGCGCTGGCCATGGGTGGGGCATGGGACATGGATAGGTTCACCTTAGCAACTAGAGCACTGCCCAACCAAAAATGGCACATTTGGCTGTGACAGGAGAGGGAATCAAGAAGTAGTGCCCCCAGCTACCTGATCCAATTACCAACTATCCAACACACACTTAAATGCCAGATCTTAAAAGGTTAACAGAAAAATATAATTTCGAAACTGCAGAGCATAAAAGAAGATTCCACCAAATAGCATGGACAATGCGTTCCGAACCGAATTGCCAAGTAAAATAAAAGTCCCCTCAAGTGATGTAACAAAGTAGCCTGTTTCCTTATTGGCACATATTTATCATCCCCAATAGCAAATATATATGTGAGAAACATATGTTTCCACCTTTTCCAAGGAATTACCGGTTCACCTGGAGTTGAAAGAAAGGAGGTGGAGCCATCATAATTGTTTAGCCATCCTGCAAAAACACTAAAACCACAAGCTAAAACAATACATTAATATAACTAGGTAAAATAACAATACAAAACAATAAGAATATTAAGGTTCCTTTAGTTAGGATGACACCAGTCCTGTTTCTCTATCAAACAGTTGTCCTTCCTTAGATTCCCTGAATGATTGAAGAGCATTAGCAATTGTCCTTTTCTATTTTTGCAGGTCTTCCTCTCTGCCACAGATAAGGAATGACACTTGCGCCCACATAGTAAGCCTTACTACTTTCATCAAAACACGATGGTCACTGTGTGCGGATGGCCCAGTGGGTCAGGATGATTACCCCGTGCAGCTAAACCAGTGGGCCATAATGATTACACAGTGCAGCTGACCCAGCAGATTACTAGGGCGGTGCTTCAACAGGTTTTCTGACTTACCCTCACCACACCCTTTTGCCTCCTACCAGAATCGCATCTTCTTCCTCGCAATTCAGATTCATGCTTTACTGCGCACTACTCAGCTCATGCTGTAACATGCGGCAAGGCTTTAGATTCCATTTCACTGTTCTAGTTGTCGCACTCCCTTCACATGCTCAATCTAAAACCAGTGTAAGTCAAATTCTTAATTCCTCACACACTGGAACAATGATCCTTCTCCTTTGTGTGCTCAAGAGTTGGAACTATTAAAAGTCACTTACATTTTGGTTAGAAGCTCCAGCAGTTTAAAATCACACAGCAGTAATCGGTTTTTCTAGGTGTGGGAGTCACTGGAACACTATGTCTGTCCCATGCACAGACACTCGTTATCAAAATATGTAGCAATCCACACCAAATTAGTAATATTATCCTGTTTATTTCTACACAAGACAGTGACCTACAGCCAGTTCCCAGCTCTTTTCCAACTGCCTCCCTTAGAATCTCCTTACCCCCAACAATCCACCCATCACCCTATAATGATGATGCCTACAATAAGGCATATTGAATCATAATCAAAATGTTGTGACACATGTAACATCATTATACATAGAAGTCAAATCTTTTGAGGCAGATAACTTTATTACAATAGAGAGATAAGCTCACACAACGTTTCATTCATCATTATTACTAACACTTTAATAGATACAAAATGTACATGCTATGAAAAATTTCAGCACAACATAAAATACTTTGTTTTTTATTTCGCTGAAACAGATTGATGATTTTAATGGTACAGCAACAAATCCCACACGTCTTCTAATGGGAAATTGCTAACATGCTTTGGCTAGATCAGTGACTGAGCACCAAATAAAATATTAATTTGCTTTAAATAGAAATTATTCTTTAATATAATAATACATTGAGTGGTGTTCTATAAAACCATGAGTTGTCCAGCAGAAATAGCCAAAAATTAGCTATACATGTAAAAAAAAAGTAAAACGAAGCACCATATTCCTACTTTATTGTTATGTTGTATTTCCGCAAATATTTGCAGGATCCACCTACAAATCTTTAAGTACTGCAGAATGCTACCTGTCTGCAGCTTGGTAATAAATGTTTTATGAATTGCTCTGACCTACTTTGTTGTTTTACTAGCACCAGTCAAATATGTTTTTAAATGCAACACAGAAGATACAACAATATACCTGTTTTTCTGTATTCACATAATATGCAGTTACCTGGGAATAACACAAACAGAAACAAATTGAGGGCTTCAGTACAGATAGAGAGGCTTGCTGAAGAGTTTGAAGGGGGTTTCAGTTGGAGTTGTGTTCACGATGTTCAAACACTAGAAGAATATTGTGCTAGGCTCTAGAATATATGTGGTTGAAGACGGTATGATAACATCAGTTTCTTTTTATCCTGAAGGTGCATAAAGAGTAATGGTAATGTGGCACATGCTTAATAGCGTTACCTTATTTTGAAACTCACAACTAAACAGTGACTTCTATAGCAAAATTGCAATAAAGTGTTGTTAATCTTGGCACATTGTCTCCTCACCTGCCTTTGGCTAGAATCACCCTATACAAATACCACATACATCCTTCCTGATTGTCCACATATTAACTAATACTAATTACTATGGCCCACATACATCAAAGCAAAAACCGTTCGAAAACGGGCAGATTCTCGGAATCAGCCCCTATGCTGACTGGTATTTTTGCATTTGGGATGCATCATCCCAAATGCAAAAATCGCAATTTAAGTAATCTCTAAATTGCGATTACTTAAATTGCCATTGCATTTAAGGAATTGAAAATTGAGATTCCTTAAATGCAATACATTAAAGTAAAAAAACTAGCGATTTCGCTAATAGGGGGAGCAAATTACCATAATTTGCAAAAACTATGAAAAATGCACTAAAGTGCATTTTCCAAAGTTCCATTTTACACACACATGCCCTCGGGGCATGTGTGTGTGTGCAAGATGTACTCATATGCAGATTTCAGGGGTGCAACAGGGTGTCCTTTTGACACCCTGGCACCCTTAAAGTTGCAATCTCAATTTGCGATTCTCTATTTAAGAATGTCTTCGCATTCAATCCTATGGGCCTCTAGGCCCATAGGAATAAATGGGGAGTTATTCATTTATTGCGAGTCGCATTTGTGAGTCGCAATTAAGTAATGTTGAGAAATCGCAGTTTTTTTAGCAATTTCTACATGCATAGCCTTTTGCTATTCCTTATTAGCGAATCCTTATTTTTCGCTAATAAGGAACCGCAAATGGCATTGTTGATGCATGTGCCAGTATATGACTTAAGGCACCTGAAACACCTGGATATCTAGAAACACTGTACATGTAGTATATCTTGGGTTATACTGCATACTTTCCTGTTGCTGATATGTCTGTTGCATACACATGCACGGTATGCAGCCAACAGATAGGCCTGCACAAGTATTGTCAGGTACATCAAGGATGCCAGAATAGCACCAGAGTGGAGATAAAGAAGTGTAAGAAATACAAGACCAAAAAGTAGATTTGTCTTTAAGCACTTAGGATCCTAGCAACATCAGAAAGGATCCTATCACCTGAAATGCAGAAAGAAATTGAAGGCACATCTCTTAAAATTGTACAATCTCAACATACAAGAGGGGCGTAAGTACAACCTGTTTCTTGTAAACAATTAAATAATATAATATAAGGCTCACACTTGAAATGTAGTTCTCTGCTGATGGGTACCTAAGATCTCACTATACAAATACTATTACATACAAACATACATGCAAAATTATAGACAAAAAATGGAGGCTGTAGTCTGTTGCTAAAACAGTTGGAGTATCATTATCATGAGAGATTTAGAAATCATAACCTCCTTCCACATAATGAAGATCAGGACATTGTGAAAAATTGGAGAAGTGATGTGTGACCTCATAGCCAAATCGAACACACACTTGGCAATTTAGAGAGCTCAACAAAGACAACAGGCGCAGCCTGTACTTCTCTTCAAACAAAGTGCTCCTCTACTTCTGGAGACAAAAGCAATTAGGCATTCATTTACAAATTATATTGTTTGCAACTCTTTTAAAACAAACAGTAGAAACTCATACTTTGGAAATGCTATCCACATGGGTGTAATACTAAATCGTAGCCACACTGAAAGGAACCTGTTGTTCTTAAACCTTTGAGGTTTTTATTTTGCACATTTAGCCATACTAGCAGGGGAGCAAGGAATATAAAATAAATACTGGAAAAATAGTTAATTAACAAATTAAATACATACACATTTTAATATATATAACAACAAATTGTTAACTGAAAATCACAACTATTTCTAAAATGCAATTGTTTAGGCCTTTAAAAGTCCCAAAGAATAATTTTCAATAGAATGAAGGCTACCCAATTTTGATTGAAAGCAGTGGTTCTTAGAAACATTCAAATAATTCCGTGGTAGACCTTCCTACTTATTCTTTGATATAATACTCAAGAAGTTGTGACAACATGAGCTATTATCTCTCGTGCTAAGCCTGAAATGACTACTATGCAAAAAGCCATACAGAAAGTAGGAATACATTCTGCTCTCTTCATTATTCTATTATTCCAACTGTCACATTATTAAAAGCACATACTCAGAGATCACATCAAGAATTGCCCTTCTTTATTAGGTACTGAAATATGTGTATCAGCCGTAATCTCCATGTGGACCTGTTCCATACTGCCTTCTTGACATGGAGCACAACCTTAACTATCTCAAAGTGACAAATTCCCATCCTAAAACATTCCAACCTCGACTTGAACCATGTACAAAATGATTACCCAAAATCTAACATCCAAATCAAGTTTAAAATACTACAATACAGAAGTCTGCGGTATCTCATCTCAAACCCTTTCTATATGACCACCATCTGCTGAACACTATTCATTGAGTTTCCATTCTTATGTCAATACTAATGCAGCCTTGTTCCAAAGTTGAATTAATCTTCTAAGGATTTCAGATAAATATCAATGTTCCTGTTCATTCACCCTGGATCTTTCACACAGTCAACCATTTGAGAGGCAGGTTCATAATTACTGCATAAAGGGCTCTGTGCTTAGTTCTCTACATGGGCCTATTCATATCACTAGTCTGATCCTGATCATCATCTTGTCTTTTGTTTTAGATACCAACATAACATCTGTCTCCAAAAAGCATTTGCTGAGTCACAGCAGCTCGCCACACCTTCAAGAATTCCATAAACATTTAATCTGGGTGCTCTCCATAACCTTCTGTAACATAAGCATATACAACTGCTTGCTCTAGGGTGATGATTTATACCTCTGATCGATGCAATTAGCATTTACATTTGAAGTGTGGAATACCAAACCATATTATATACATGGAAATATATACATGTTTGCCAAAGCATTTTATGCATTTGTTGTATTTAATTGTAAAGAACGGCTAATCAAAGTTTTACTATTTTAGAATACTTTTCCAATCAAATACAATGTCAATGTGATACAACATAATGTTCCATAACACTATTAATTTGAGCACTTTTTTAATATCAATGGCTATTTGTGAGTTATTACAGTTTAGCTTGTTCTATAAGAAGAAAGCATGGAATTGCTCATTTAAAAATTGTTGTGATTCCACATGTTAAATTTAAGATAACTGACAATAACTTCATTGGTTTTACTCAAAAATGGCAATTTGATATTATCATCACTTATTGTGAAGTTTTAGGCTTTGTTGGTATTAAGAGGGATGGTATAACTTAGCAGCTTTCACAACTTCACTGAGTACTGGGATGATCTAAGTGAAGCTTCTTGTCTTATTACACATAAAGTTTTTCTGTTGTTTGGTTGAGTAAAAAGATTGAGACTTTGAGATGATCTCTGCGATCCTCCCAACAACAATCTCTTTCCATATTTTATGCCATATGATCAATTTGCTAAGGACCAAAAGTCTTCTGAAAAGACATACCTTATCAATTTCTTACTAGCGACAGGGTTGAACACCACCTTTTGCAGAGGGCTGACAACAGACCAATGATTACATAAGCCAATAAAGCGAACTGTAGAAGCAACTAAAGTGTACCAAACCAACAAGACACATCACTTGAAATTAAATAAAAACTAATTGAAAAATATTAATTCCTGTTTCTCAACATGAAGTAATTAATATGTTTTGTCATAACACAAAATGTGTGTGAGCAATATACTACCAACTTCTCTGTTTCCAGTTTTAGGTTAAAATATCATCTTAATTACTGCTCTTAGTAATGATTTGCTATTGACATGATGTGAAAAAAGAATGGAATATCTCTAAATGGGAATTTTGACCTCATAAACTGGTCCTTTCAGTGAGAGCTTCCATTTCTCTTCTTATGGCAATCTTGGATACTAGGATCATTATATTTTTAATTTTTAATTATTAATAAGAGACCATTGGCGTATGTATTCACCATCTCTGGTTGAAACCAAACCTAAACTTACTGAAAAGCTGCTCTTTGCTTACCAAATACTCAATAATATATTTTTATCTTCAATTTTTAATACCCCTTTGTTTTAATTTTAATGTTTATGGGAATTTGATTGGGAATTATTAGACTTTACTTTATTGTATTGTTGTGCATGATTCAATTTAGTTGGTTAATTATTTAAGTACCACAATTGTCGCCCTAGGGCATCCTGGCGCTGGGGCAGAACATAAACGACAAGCGACAAAAAGAACCCAAAAGAATGACCAATAAGCAAAAAAAACTGGTTTACATCTTCCTACAAAAAAGGGCAGGCAAGCTAGATTGCCACTGATAGAGGAAAGTAGGTGTATTCCAGACCATACAGCCTGGAATCTAACAGGACCCTCTGCCACATTGTACCTTATGGTGAAGTGGGATCTGTTGAAGTGGAAGAGATCCTGATCATAGAGGTTTGGAGGAAACATAAGGCAAAACAAAATGGGAGAGCAACTTAGGAACAGTGTGGTAGAAGGCATAATGTACCAAACAGAGGGCCTCAAAATGAATATGCTGCTTTATGGGCAGTCAATGATTTGTTGTGTTTTGTGCTCCAGTGGTTTTCAACTGTTCGACCTTTCCTCAATTATGAATACAAAATATTTCAACTGTGAAAATATATTATGCATTACAGGTTCTACAATTGTTTTGGATTTGAGAAACAATTACAGCATCAAATGTGGTCTCTTTTATTTCTATCCATACTTTGCTTGCAACAGAAATATATCACCTGAGAGAGATTAATGGTGCATGTGAAAAACATCTAGGATAAAGTTGTTACGTTGATAACCCACTAAAGCAAAGTCATTGCTTGTTTCTACTTCCCTTTTTATTACGAACTTTGAGAAACTCTTCAAACCTCTACCCCATAGTAGAAAATGCATAAATGGAGAATTCTTGAGACCTGCTTGTCATACTTTGCTACAAAAGAGAAACATGAGCATTTGATTTTACTCTCATTGGATGATCATGCATGCAAACAAGAAATAGATTCCCAAGAGCATGCTTTACACCTGTCTTTCACTTGATTAGTCTAGAATATGACTTAAACAGCACATAGTGTGCATAACACATTAGGATGAATTTACTAACTTTAGCTCTAGATTGATTTAGGGGATAACCTGGGGATAGCTATGTATTCTGAACTTTATGGTTTGTTCATTAGGAATAGGCTTAGATCAATAGGGAGGTGTATGGGACCTCCAGAGATGCTTATGCACATTCTTGTGTACATTAATTTTTTACTTGGATGTTACCAGATCTGTGAGGCATAAGTGACTGTTGCGCAAAATACAGTATGCTGTCTACTATAGAACATATGTACACATTCTCATTTATATAATCCTACAAAATTGGTTACGCGCACCTCCTCCACTCTGCCCTGTCCCACTCAGAAGCACAGTTCCAGTGGAAATATATATAACACTAGATTTGCATATGTTCAAAACACATTTACAATCCCTGATTTCCAGTTATCATGAAATGCTTATAGATAGCTTCTCTGTAACACACAGTAACATAGGCAGAAGATGTGAAATGAATGTTGGAGATTATTCACAAGGTTTACAGAGTTAAATTGAACATAGGAACACACTAATATTTTCCACTGTGGCTCAATGTACCCTTGGGTAACTGCACATTTCTGCAGATTGAACTTTATTCAAATAGGAATTGCCTTTATCTCATTGTATATGGCCCTGTACACACTGCATAAATATAAAGTACTCATATCATACAATAATCACAAGATTACATGAATAGTTTAAACCAAAGATGTTGGTTCAAGCTTTAGTTATATTCTGTGTTTGTTTGGCAACATAAGATATACCCACCGTAGGTTTTGCTCTCATTTTTGAGTAATTCAAGAACCAAAGCCAAAATTGAGGTTTGGATGTGTACAGACATCTTCTTTACCCTTGATCTGAATACCTTTGCTAAAAGATATTGTAATACTTCCACACTCCAGTCTGACAGCATCTATCAAATGGACAATGTGGAGAGAGCAAATTCATCTTCAAGTCTGTCAGTGGCTAGGAGATGAAGATTTGGCTTTAGCAAATAAAAGGTTTTTACACCTTTTATCTGGGTATCAACTGATGAGCAGAAAAAATGTTCCCTAGACACCTGGCCAAATGACCAAATTGTAAATTGCAATTTGAACCATCATGTGTCCTGCAGCACTTCGATGGCCATGTAAAGATTGTGCTTATTATCTCTTTATTTCATTATTGCAATAAAAGTATTGCTTTGAATAGCTCTGATGATAGAAAAATAATAAACTGCACTTCAATAAAAAATGTATAATCATAACAGACTGACCGGCAGCAGATGTTGGTTTTCCTTATGTTAAAGAACTCCAGAAACAAACAAAACACAAGTAAAAACAAACTTCTAAAGTTCCTTAGTTTTTTTCATGGCAGAGTCCAGGTTTCTAGCATCAGTCCGTTGCTCTAAATATTAGGGTCCCTTCACATTGCTTGGTCTAGCAGCAAGACTTGCATAGTAAGCACACTGAGAAGGATCACACTGTCCATTTGCTCCTGGAGGACCCTGGGGTCCAGGGAGACCAGTCATTCCTGTTTCACCCTGTGGTCCTGGTGTTCCTGGAATTCCATCTTTGGCATAACCTGGCTCGCCTGCAAGACCTGTGAAGCAGAGGCAGTGAGACTATATCATTAAGTTAATCACTAGACATGCTATAAATTGCATTGTAAACGAGACAGTAGTACATTACCAAATGTATTTTGACGGGTGCCTACTATGTTGATATTTATCCATGACAAACACAACTAATATCTAATTGTCCTTCTTTATAAATACTCTGCCTTCTGATGATAGAAATACAAGTAATCTTTCGTCTTTCTATGAGTTCAATAAAGCAGACGTAATGAACCTTTTGACAAAAATTAAATTGCGCTTGCCCAATGATAGCTGTCCTCCAAGTATTTTAAAATTGGTATTGACTTGTTTCCCAGACATAGCATTATCTCTTCTTAATCTGTCTCTCAACCAAGGCACAGTCCCATGTTCCTTTTAAATGGCGGTTGTAGTCTCCTTGCAAAAGAAAGCAGGTGAGGACCCCCTCAATCTGCAAAATTATCAGCCAATTTCTCTCCTCCCCTATTTGGCAAAATTGCTTGAGGCACATGTAGCTCAACATCTCTGTTACTTTATAGAGGCCTCAAAATCCTTGATCTCTGCCCAGCAAGCTTTCACCCTGCTCACTCAACAGAGGCAGTGATCCTCTCAGTAGTAGATGACATTCAAGAGGAAGTAGATAAAGGCAACACTCACTCCTTAGTCCTCCTAGATCTGTCAGCAGCATTTGACAAGGTCGAGCATGGCCTCTTGGCTAACCGTGTTAGAGTTGAACACCAACATGAACATGAAAGTTGCAATTTTTTTATTATGCTGATGACATGCAACTCCTCTTCGCGATTGACAGCACTCACAATCCTAAGCTGCATTTCTAAGACATCATGCTGTTCATTCGGATTGGATGAACATCAACCAATTGAAAATAAACTCTGACAAAAAAGAGACAGCAGTCTCCAAAAATAAGCTCGTCCTTTGGAGTTCTCCTTTCCGGCCCAATGATTTGGGTCCTCCTCGCTCTCCAAAGAAATCGGTAAAAAAGTATTGGTTTTACAATTGAAAAGGATCTATCTCTGAAACCACAACTTGGCTCAGTGATATCGTCCTGTTCTTTCCAACTTGTTGCACTATTTTCAAAGCCTTGCACATGAAAAGTCTGGCATTTATTAAATCTGGGATCCAGTACGACCGTGCCCACGATCTCAGATCCACCCATTTACACCTGTTAGTGATCCCCAAATTTAAGAGATTTAGGATATGTGGATTAAGTTTTCAGTCACTGCTCCACGTGTCTGGAACACCCTTTCCCTGGAACTCAGGACCACCTCTTATTATAAAAAGTTTAGACAGATGCTGAAGACTTGGCTCTTTATGAAAGCCTATTAAATAAGCTTCCTTTGCTCCATACAAGCTGAATTAACATAAATAGCAAAACAATATGAGCATCAGTACCATATACCACACCACATAGTGCTAAGCCTACTTTCCCTAACAACTGCCTATGAAGAACACAAATTTCTAATAAAAAACTGTTGTGTTCACATAGCTTACAGATCATGTTGATAAAGAGAAACATGCTGCTGGAGAAGACAACTTTAAATGCATTCACATGCTTATGCAGAAGGCTGAATATGCAGAATAAAATGGATCTTATCGCTGCTACATGTTCCTAAAATAGAAGAGTCTCTGATAGCATTCCTTTCCTTGCGCCAGTATTATATATTTAAAAAGTAACCAGACTTTCACTGTGTTTTAAAAGAAATTGCCTCATTCTTCTAATTTACAATGTTACTTATTTTAAATTGTTTTAATTATTCAGAGTTGAAAGTAGCCAAATATAAGGATTACAGAGAGACATCCTGTTTAGGCATGAAAGAAAATGTTACCTTTGGTAACAATCTTTCTGGTGAATAGTATGTCTATCTGCAGATTCCTCAATTCTTGAAAATTCTAGGCACCTCTTGAATATTCCAGAAACTTTCAATAGCTTTCCCACGCCAGTAGGAGGTACCAGCTCCATTTCTGCACTGGAAACAACACCATCACAATGTCACTGGAGCCATAAAGCACCCATCCTAGGGTCTTGACAACAGTTTCCATCTATTTCATGTCTTTAAGGCGATTAACAAATGAGAATGACATAGATATAACTGGTGCAATGCTATCTTGTCACCAATTGCTTCCCTGTTACACACACAACCCTTAGGTGTCTGACCAACCTTCAGATTGGGAGGAGTGGGATCAGTGAGGAATCTGTACATTGCTAAAGCATCCACCAGAAACATCATTACAGAAAGTAAGTTATTTTTCCCTTTTTTTTCTTCTACCTCATTTCTCCCCACTTAAATAGGTTCTAAGAATTCATGTGATAAGTAGTGGGTCTGAACTCCCCCAGCAATCCTTCTTTAGGGATTTGAACTCCCTGTTAATATCACTGATATGGGGAAAGGACACCGCCGGGTAGCCCTAGCGCCTCTACAACTCCCACGTGACCAAGGTGGTCTGGGAGCCCCATCCTTCGAGGCCTACTTCCTAGCAGCGCAGTTACGATGGCTATCACACTGGACGGTGGGGCGTCAGATCGAAGAGACAGACACGTGAACTGGTACCCTAACGATCCCCACGATACATAGACTTTTACTACAGGGCACAAAACCAAATTCGGCCCATCCCATCCTGGTGAAAGTAGCGAGCGCTTGCATGCTCAGACTCCACTGTCTCTCCCGCGCAAAACCATTATACTCCCCAATGCTGCACTGGCAGGACTTCCCAGGGGGAGAGATCATTACACTGCTCGAGACATGCAGGTCTGGTCAGAATACGCACTCACAGAAGTGGAATCACTGGTCACGTAGGCCAATTAGCCATGGGTACAGGACACCACCTAATCACATGGATTTATAAATCCATCATTACGCTGATGGCCTCAATGCTAACTCAACTCAGAGAGAAATGGGCGGAGGAATTCGGTTGGGCACTTCACAACAAGGAACGACTCACAGCCCTAGAGCAGCATAAAAAAATCTTGCGCAACCAGCGTTTCAAGAATATTCAATTTAACAAATTTCACCAAGCGTACCTCACCCCACAGCGGCTTCAGCGATTTTATCCTATGGAGAATTTCGAATGCCCCCGCTGCCACCATCCCAACGCTACATTTATACATATGCTTTGGGCACGCCCCGATCTACAGTCCTACTGGACTGAAATACGCCCCACGGTACAGACAATCACAGGCCTGACAAACCTTAGCACATAAGAAGTGTGCGGCCTGGGAATATTTAAATGTAAAAAAAGAAGAAAAAATAAAAACACGATTCGCAGTATTAGCTATACTCCTAGCAAAATGCAACATCACAATGCATTGGTGTTCTCCTATGGGTCTCCCGATAGAAGCATAACCCAATATCAATGGCATGGGCAACCCTCCTACATGATTTCAAGGACACACGCCAGACATCCACAACATCCCAGTCACCACTATGGCGTAGTAATACCCCCAATCTCCCACAACCAAAGTACGCACATCCGGGAGGAGCTCAACACCTCCACCCCCCAGCCCAGGTGTTGCCCACTCAAACCGTGACTTGGTTGCGACCACTGGTAAACCACAGTCTACGTTAGTACACTCATAGGTACAGCCCTGCACCCCCCTTTCCTATCCTCCCCTGTCCCCACCATCCAAGTTATCCCCACTATCTAACAGACTAAAAACAATACCAGTACACTTCCACAACTGCGGCGGAAATACTCAGACGAGATCCTAACAACCAAGCACACCATTTTAGATCAAATACCCACAGTCACTTGCAAGTGGCGTATGAAGGACAGTCCAACACATCCAAACACTCTGCATATCCACTACCGCATCACAATGGCAATTTAATGTATCTATATGATGGAAAACTGCATATGTTGTTGTTTATGTCTGTTAATCTGTTGACATTAAAAACTCTAAAACTCTTTTTAAAAAGAAGTGGGTCTAGAAGGCAAGTCAGATTAGGAGTTTATGTAGCACATACCATGCAAAATGACGATTTCCCCTAATTCCGAATACAGCAATAATGCCTGGTGAACGTATGCGAGGATGCCACTCTACAAATCTTTGGAACAAGGACAACTCCTACCAGAACAGTTGTAGAGGATTTGGCCTTGAGGAGTGGGCTCAGAGACTCCTTCTTAGCAAGTGTATGGCACATCATTATGCAGATAATACTCCATTGAAGCAAAGTCCTCTTTTGCCTTGCCTTTGCTGCTCCCAGCATAATCCATTCAGAGCTGATCATCAGACTTAATTGGTCTGGTGTGGTTCATGGATATTTAACCACCCTCCTGGGATCCATGTATTGCAGCCACTCCTCTTCTTTTGTGAGATGTGGCTAGGGATGAAAATAAGGGGATGAGTGGGGTAATGAACTACCCCATGAGAAAGTGGGTCACCATCTTGGGCGGGAAGGCATCGCTAGTTCAGAGAGTCAAATCTCTGACTTGTCTAACTGATTTTATGGCAACCAAGAACACTGTCTTTATTGTCAGTAACCTTGACTGGCAGCTGTGAAGGGGTACGGATGGAGGCTCAATCAAAAAAGTCAACACTTAAGTTAGATCCATTGAAGTATGATAAAGGGGGTCTGTTGATAAAATTGTATCAACCCTTTTAAGAACCTCTTAATGGGAGATTTAAAAAGGAAAGGCTGATTTGTAAGGAAGAGTAAGGTTAAATAAGGTTGCCCGCTATCATTTAAGAGTACCTATAGCACAACCCTGCCTTACAAGCATAAGTGCATGTTGAAGAATTGCTGACAGGTGGGCTTGCAATGAATTTCTGCTCTCCAGGTCACAAATCTGTGCCACTTTCCACAACAGGCTATATTCGTGGAGTGATGACGTGGAGACAGGATAACATCCACCACCAGAGGTGGCATCTGAAAAGAGAGAAAATGACCCGGCTGAATATAAAGACATGAAGGTAGAGGCTCTAAAGCCTGATATGCAGGACACTCCATCTCTTCTAGGAGAGGAGCCCCCCCTGAGTCATCGACTGAGGCACAAGGAGATGTGAAGACAGTCTGCATACCACACCCTTCTTGCTGAATCTGGGGCGATGAGAATAGCTTGGACCCGGTCTTGGTAAATCTTTCTCAGACATTGAGGAATCAAGGTTATGAGGAAAAACATGAAATGAAGATGAAAATCCCACTTCAAACAAAAAGTGTCCCCCAAGGCTCCTCTCAACAGATACTGGGGTGCACAGAGCTGAGGACATTCAGCATTTCCCAGAGTGGAGAAAAGGTCCACAAGAAGTGTTACCCAAAGGGAAAATATGCTCTGCACCACCTCTGGGCATAGATGTGACTAGTGGTTGGCAAGCTACTCTGACCTTCAGGCCTGATATACAGCGATCCGGCTTGGTGGTTGGCGGTTAACCAAATCCAATGTCGTTGAGCCCAAAACCATAGCCTCAACGGCCGGTGACAAAGAAGTTGTGACCCACTCCTCCCTGTTTGTAGCTGTACAAAATCACAGTCATATTGTACGTCAAAATCTGGACAGACAGAACATGTATGGACGAGAGAAAATTCATGCAAGCTAGACGGTCTGCTCCCAGTTGTGGAAGCTTGATATGAAGCAGTAATAAAAAATAAAAAAAACAGGGGAGTTTGATAACAGTCATTCACATATCCTCCCTGGACACACACCTATATAAAAAATGTGACATGGTGACCCTTTGGTTGAGATTGTATTCCTGCCTTTTATTAGAGATAGTGAGTCATTGATGATAGTGGGTAGAGAGTATAGTGAGGATAAAATAATATTGCCTGTAAATAAACAAAGTTGCTCTCATTTATTTAATATCGGTGATCTACAGAAAGATACAAAAATCTAGAGGGGACCAATCGAATAATAGTTGAACTTTGATCCTAATGACAGGTCTACATGTTTCACACCTTGCTGTCTCCAAAGGTCTATTTGCGTTTCTTTAAGGCCTTATGGAAGTACCCTCTATATATGTGGGCAACCTAATCTAGGTTATCCTTATTTATTGTAAAAGTATGCATTCAATAACCTCACTGAGCATCCCACACATCTGGGAACTCGCATGATCCAGCATCCGTGAACCAGTATTGTAGCTTTACATGGCTACCATTGGATACAGAAACTCAGCACCCATACAGGATATTAACCATATCCTTCCAGGGTGCCTGCTGTCAGAAGCTGCACCCTTTTCCTGCACCTGCTAACATTGTAAATTGACTCATCAACCAGGCTAATATGTAAATAGCCAGTTGTTACAAACAGCTAAAAGAAGTAGCATATAGCTGATTTCCAAGTGCTCCCAAATTTGGAAAATATGGAAATGTAAGCAGAATGAGAGGATATACCTTAGTATAGGAGTTAGGACTGATGAAGCATCAGCTACATCACAATAATTATGCCCACTGCGTTTTTCATCTGCTTCTTGAAGTTGGTATCCTTTTAGTATGGCTGAGAGACTGAGGAATCACTGCACTTGCCGTTAGTGACTAAACAAGTGCACATCACAGAAGGACTCAGGACACCAATGTCAGGATTGTCTAACACTAACATTTAAGAAATACATCCCTATTTATTAAATCAGTGCATATTTTACCATACAAGGAAATGCCTGTTATGGGTTGCTTTCACCCTTCAAACTTCTTATCAAGAGAACTCAACCTCTTTAAACTGACCATTACTTTTACCATATGCAACTTAAAATGCATTAGGTATGGGGCTATCCAACATGCACTTGGTGTACTTGAATACCTACATGTCATGTATAGGGCTATAGAAACTCGAATAATCCTTCATTGCTATTGCCAAAACTATTAGTTTCTATGTTGTCTGTCTGGCTAGTGCCAGCCAAAGAAGTGGTATAAAACCCTAAAGTAAGTAATCTATAGATAACTCATGCATTCCACGTGCATGGTGAGTTTATCTTCAGCACAGACCCCCTATTCTCCAAGTACTATAAATACGGACATGGATCCAGTGACAATGTTTCTGTATGCATTCAGCTAACTAGATCATATTTTGGAGTCTAGCCTTCATAACGGTTGAAATGACCCAATAGAAAAGTAGGAAGGAAACTTTACTAAAGCCCATAGTGCTGGAATTCTGTCAATACAGAAGGAAAAAGTCTAATGTTTTCACATTCACTTCCCCAACATGATCATATTTTAACATCTTAGGTCTTGAACCTAACACACCTTTAGTGACTGTTCATTTGTCTTTTATTTGCTGTTGATATACAAACTGTTTTATTTCTCTCAGTCATTTGCTTTGATACTGATGGTATTGGAATGTTGACGTGCAGTTCTCTATAACAAGAATTGACCAGAGGCTGCCAGATGTCCCTACCCACTGATTAGGGTGTCCAATATGTATTTTATATTTCACTGTGTGAACACTGTGTTCCAAGATAGCAGACTGTTCAAACAGAATTCAGAAAATCTTCTATATAAATTACAATTTAAGCTAAGTTGAGTTTCCCAGCAGCATGATGTAGACATGCAAGTTGAATGGTTTCTGTCAAAGATCTGATGGCATGTCTTGCCTTAGACAGTTCTCTGGTCCTTCATTAACCATGATGGAATCTCTGAAGTACCCTTCTTTTATTAAAATTGGCAAAGCTAAATCTTTGCAGCCTCTGCAATTTCCATGGAACTTCAAGAAGGTTCCAAAGATATCTGCTGCTCCGCAAAACCATAGGTGTAATACAAATAAGTATACGATTGTGTCGGTTTAATAGGATGAAGGTCAGCAAATATCATTATTTTAAATATACGATGGTTTCAAAGCCAATATAATGAGTTCTCTTGCTAATTGATATTTTAACGTAATACTTTGAAGATATATGTGTGCTCATCATGGGAAATAAAGCAGGTGAAAATACATTACAGTTAGGAGTCCACAACAATAAATGACATAGAGAGAGCAAGAGAGACATTGTGCACTCAAACAATGTACCTGGAGACCCTGGAAGCCCCATGTCTCCTCGCTGACCAACACCTGGTTCTCCCCTCTCTCCCTTTGCACCTCTGTCGCCTGGGGAGGAAAAGGAGATATTAAATTTACTTTTTATTTTGCTCTCATGCCAGAATGTTCATGATGTTACATGCACTGCTTCTCATTCTGTTAAAGATTCCCCTTTTGCCTGTGAGTATTTTCCATGTCTGCCCACAAACTAGGTGATGTAATTCTAAGGGACAAAGCACATCTTACTCAACAGCACATATAAATTGGTATTGAATGATACCAAGATAAAGTAAGATAAGTGTATAGGAATCGCATTATCAGAGAAGTCACTGGTGGTCCATCAATGATCATGGTACTGGTATCTAATGCCTATTGGGGTCTTCAGTCCTCCTCTCAATAGCCGAGGTGATCATACATCATCCCAGTAGTTCTTCCCTATCCTCAGAGAACACTTGAGCACTCCAGGCATATTTCAGATGGAAGACAGCTCTTCTCGTTTAGGGGTGGCAAAGCTAATCATTACACCATGTCCAAAAGGGCACCAGAACCATAAATCAATGACATTGCAACTTAGATTTAGCTTTATCTCCAGAAAAAAAGCAAAACTGTTTGCCACTGCAAACTAACCTCTCTATTTTCAGTTACCAGAAAGCATACTGAGAACAAACATAGGAAGACCTACTCTATCTGAGCCTCCTAGTGCATTTGTGGGTCTTGGAAGTCACAAACAAGAAAATGCATTTAATTTCCTGTGTAACCTGTGTCAACTGTTGGACTGTCCTGTAATGGTCACAAGCACCGAAGGACTAACTTACCCTTGGGACCCATTGGGCCTGCTGGTCCTTCTGGTCCCATCTGTCCAGGAATGCCAGGCTCTCCTGGAGCACCAGGTCTGCCACCATTGCCATCTTTGCCAGGAGCACCAGGAGGACCTGGCCTACCATGAGCTGCTTTAACATGTGCTGGCTGCATCTGCGCCATGAGGTAGGCTAGTTTGTCTGCAAAAAGAATGCACAGTTGGATTATCATTGAAAGCCCAGATGGAAGTCTAACTTCTATACGTCATCAAAGTCAATTTCAAGAAATAATTATAAAATAATTATAAGATTTTGCATCTGTTGTAGGAGCTATTGTGGCTGACTAGGACCTTACCTTTGAAGTAAGATGGGGACATATGGATATCAGTGAGATACATATACTTAAGGAAGGTTGATACAGAAGCTCATAAATAGATCAATGATGAAGTGATGAACACCATAGCCATAGAACTGTTGGAATAAATTTACCATTTAAAGTAAATAGTGCAATACATTATTGATCCCTCTTGTAGACTTTAGCAAGCAAGACACATGCATACATTTCTCTATCACATACAAGACGTAAGAATAAACCAGGTTCTGTAAATATAAGAATATGCCATAGAAATGTACAAATCAACTTTGCAAACTTATAATAGCTTTAATTAAACCAGGATCCCAGTGAAGGTTTACTTCTAGGTCTTCAATGGGCTCTGGAGATGCTGCTCTGTGCATCACTGATCTCTTATCTGGACAACCGTCAGCAACGGGTATCGCTCCCTCCCTTCAGCTCAGAGGAGCGGAGAGTAGGACAAGGAGTACCCCAGGGCTCAGCCATCAGCCCTATACTCTTTAATATTTACCTCCGCCCTCTGGTCCAGCTTATTAAATCATTTGAAATCTCCGCATTTAATTATGCGGACGACACCCAGCTGGTCGTTTCACTGGAGGGACAGGACGCAGTCCCATTGGAAACCTTCCACCGATGCATGCAGGCTGCAGTGGAATGGCTCCGATTGAAGTCGCTGCAGCTTAATGGGACTAAGACAGAGGTCCTGTACTGTTCCAACGACCGAGTTCCCCGGGATCTCCCATATGACTTCTGGCCTTTGTCTTTCTCAGAGTCGGTGTCAGCTTTACAATCGGCGCGCAACTTGGGTGTCAGTTTCGGGCCCAACTTGCAGCTAGATCTGCACGTAAATAAGACCACCTCAACGTGCATGATGCTGATCCGCATGCTGCGCAAAGTTCTGCCCCTCCTCCCTGAGCAAGCCAGACCCGAAGTAGTGCGAAGTACCATCTTAAGTCGACTCGACTATTGTAACGCACTACTTCTGGAGGCCCCGATAACACTACTGGGCAAGCTACAAAGGGTGCAAAACATGGCTGCCAAACTCGCCCTCTCCCGCCCCTACTACAGCTCATCCATGGCAGCGCTACAGGAACTCCACTGGCTGCCGGTCCATCTACGCGTTTGCTACAAAGCAGCTTGCATTGTGTTTAGGGCTATCTATGGCCTGGGCCCGGTCTCTTTGCGGAAAATGTTCGCCTGGTATCTTCCACCTCGAGCCTTACGCTCCTCCTCATCCAGGTTACTCGTAGTACCGCGTTTCCAGAGAGTGAGGATGGGCGGCCGATCTTTCAGAGTAGCGGCGGCCAAACTCTGGAACTCCCTGCCGATATCTCTAAGGAGTCTTGAGGATCTCTTAGCCTTTAGGAAGGCGTTAAAAACCTACCTTTTTCTCAGGACAGGCTAAGTCGCTGAAATTGTTGGTTCATCGTTCGAAGCGCCAGGATGCCCTTGGGGTGACAGGTCTGCGCTCTACAAATATACCACGATACGATACGATACGATCACTTCAACTGATGCCATAAACATATGTGGCAGAACAATGCAATAAGCATTGTTTCCTCAGCTCCTTACAATTTCCACATTGAACGACTTACAAGGAATTTGTTTAATAGGTGAAAAACAGATGCATGTATCTACATTTCACTAGGAGTCAGTAGGAAAAGTTACAAAAGGCCAGGACACACCACAACATATGGTCTATGTTATCACAACAGATGTATGCATGGATATAAACAATGCTGCCAGTGTGGGAGATGAGCCCTGGGGGAGGTTCCTATAGCAGAGTGTTGTTATTGTGGTTTATAACCATTTTATTTCAATGTAACCTCAGTAATATCCTAGAATGTGTCCTCCAAGAAAGAAACATAATTGTTCACCTCAGCATTAATAGAGGTCAGATCATATTGGCAGACAGATAAAAGAATCAGAAAAATTTGGGAAATATTGAGGTAACACAAGCAGAAAGTTGGTATTGAACATTTTTTAAGGTTCATCATTGCTGGATTATATTCAACCCACTTTTAAAACTTTAAGAGTGTATCCTGATTCAGCTATCCAGCAAGTCTTCATTTTGGTTTCTGGCGAACAGGACAAATTCATGTGCATTGCTCCTTTTGCAAAGAACATGACTAGCCACGTGCCATGAGACACAAAAAGTCTCTAATCCAAGATCAAGAAAGAACCAACAGTTCTCATTGTGATAAGTGGATTTACTAAGCCATTTGATGAAAGAGGTAAGGCCAAGAGATGGCAAAAGCTTGCCCTCACTGTCACTCAATCTCATTCTTTTCTCTATGACCCGTCTGGTCCATCTTCATTTCAACAGCAGGTGGACCAATTTGTTTTTCTACATGCTCTACCTTAACTCAAAAAGAACAAAAACTTATTTTCCGTTCATATAAAATGGAAAAGTTATCCAAACAATCATAAGTAGGTAGGCTCCAAAAATTGCTTACTCTCCAAGGAGTTCAAAACCCAAGATCATTTTTATAATTTTGTATATAATTAAAAATGTGATGTGCAAATATCAAATGGTAGATGGTGTACAACACAGTCCTACAAATGTCCTATGAATTACTACTGACGCTGTTTGAACAATAAACTAATACTTGCCACTTAAGTACTAGGAACACGAGGAAAAGTAAAGTGTTCTGACCTTGAGCTGTATTTTTATGTCTACATTGATTGCTAATGGGGAGCACTTATTCTAGAGAAATAAACTATGTATAAGGTCCTGACTAGTTTGAATTGTCCAGCTCTGTATTGTACAATAAATCGAAAACAAGAGGCCATGGGATTTTTAACTTACTATCCAGCTGTTTCCCTAACTCCTCCGAGATGAGTCTTCTCAGGGTATCCAGTGATGGAGGGTCACCCTTAAAAATGAAAATGATTAAAGTCAAGTCATGGTTTAAATATTAAAAGAGGTACTCACTTAGACACCACTGGTTCTAAGCCCAAATGTGGATTCGCAACATGCCATGATTCTGAATAAAACAAGGCGGATGAGTTAGTTACTTACCTTCGGTAACGTTTTATCTGGTGGAGACTAGATCTAGCCACAGAGTCCTTACCGTAGACTTATCCCCATGCGCCAGACTGGACCCGGAGCCGGGTGTCTATGGATGTGATGGCATCAGAATCCATATAACTCTCACCTGACGTCAGTTTCTTCTGCGATTACTTTCCATGCTTCAACTCAGAGCCACGTATAGAAACTGTTTTGGAAACATTGTGCATAAGAAAGCCCTATTTTTGAAAAAGCTTATATGAAGAATGACTAGAAGTCTAGTTTGTCCTTATTGTTCTCCCCTCTGTCTACCTTTTTTGTGAAAACAAAGCTAGATCAAGTCTCTACCAGCTAAGGTTTTACCAAATGTAAGTAACTTATTCATATGATAGAGATGTCTAGCAGCAGATTCTTTACCTTAGAATAGATACCTAAGCAATATCGTCCCCAGAGGAGGGTCTGCAAACCGATTGCAGAAGAATCCCCAACTAGGCCATTCGACACCATAAGAAAAAGAAGACACCATCCCACCAAAGAACTCGGGGAGAATTCCGTACAGAACCGAATCCGCAGCCGTGCCACAACATGGGAAAGGACACCATGACAAAAGAATAAGACAAGTGGGAGAACACTCCATAGAACCTTAGCACTACACTGCCTCCCGGAATGTCAACTGGCCCATTGCTAGGAAAATCACAATCATGGCCACAGAGCACATGAAGTAGAGGAAACACATCGAGGAAGAGTGTAGCCCTCTAGGACAATGAAATGCAGAATCCCATGAAATCATATGAGCAGAAAGAAACAGCACTACTGACTAAGCAACACTATTAGGCAGTTGAAAGACAACTGAGGAGAAGTCTGGGAAGAGTCTAGGCAAAGTCAGCACAGCCAGAAGAGAGAAGAAAGACTACAATGGGGGACTGGAACAAAGGGTTAAATGGAACAGAGCCAACACAGGGGAGGCCTAGTCAGAGAAGTAGGCCTTACTATAAGCGAAATTGCATTGCAAGAACAATGCGATAATTGAAGTACCAGCCAAAGGCCAGTGTAAAGAACTGAAGAAACAGAAGAAGAGGCACCACTCATAGCCCAACAAGCATGAAAGCCAGAAGAAGGATAAACCTCGGGTGCACAGGACAACCCGTGCCCGGTCAACAAGCCAGGGAACAAAGCAAGTGAGGATCATGAAGTCACCCAAAATCAAACTCGGTAGGTAGACCATTACAAGGGAGCTGAATCCCCAAGTGGCTGCACATGCAAGAAGCACAGGAAACACCCCGGAAAAGAATGCAAAGGGATCACAAGCCTCCGTACGTGCAAACCCTGAGAGCATGGGCAAGGAACCCATGTCCGAAAAGAACAGAGGATGGAAAAAACAGCTATATACCCCAAATAGAGGGGAGAAGGCACATCCAAGAACAGCCAGTCCAGTAACAAAACGCTGGGGCGGAAGAGTTAAGACAACGTCCCAATCACAGGGAAAAAACAATTGTAGCTTCGCTCAAGGCAGAAGGAAGGGAAAATAGGCAATGTCGAGGCACATAAGAGGAAGGGCAGCTGAGTAGGCCACCCAGGCCAAGAAACGGACATGGGATGACTGCAAGGAATTGGAGAGAGACAAGAGAATGGCAGGAGCCTGTCCTACCAATGCATAGTGAGAACTAACACAAGAAGTTCTAACGGCGGGGAGAGGATGTAGCCTTATGGCTAGAGCGGTTGACCTCTGGGCTGGGGAACCAGGCTCGAGTCTTGGCAAAGACCCTCCACATTCTGTGATTCTGGGCAAATCACTTAATCTCGCCTTGCCTAACAAAAAAACGAATATGTCCTTCTGTAACGAAAACTAGTGCTCATATAAAGCGCTCTGAGAGCCGATGTCTTGGGTCTAGTTCACGCTACATAAAACTCTAAAAAATATATAAAATAAACTGCGGAAGAGACAAAGAAGAAACACCACTAAATAATTTACCGGACAATGCACTCAAGGTCAAAAATCATGCCCCTTCCCTCACATCAGCTAGGGAAGAAGGGCACTCTACAGAGTGGAAGGAATGAAATCCCTGCCCGGTGTGGAGAAACACTCAACAACGAGAGGCAGAACTCCAGTGCACCATCCACCAACTTGCACCGGTACACAAAAATACTGCATATGGAATCCCCCATGAGGGGTACGCTGGTGTCAGAAACAGATGGTGGAGTACCTGTAAGGCATACAGACAAAGTACCCTGTCAGACAGGAAACAAGGCACAGGTGAATCTGTGGAATCCATTGCACCACAAATCAGCAATGCAGCCACCTGACGGCCATCCTGGATCAACTGAGCAAGGGTGTCCCGAGAGTCATCGCTGATGGAGTGTAGAAGATTTGAGAGCGAATCCCATAATGCATGGGATAAACGGCCCAAAACACAAGTCGTATAAAGGAACCTCAAAGATGAACTTGTAGCAGAATAGATATATTGGCCCTAAGCATCCACACCTTGAGACTCCCTGTCCAGAAGTACGTCAGGCACGGAACCGATGTTGGGAGAGGATGTAGAACCACAAAGCTTCGTGGAGAAGGCTGATGGAAAAGGCAGAGCGAGTCTCCAGTGGCAGAATGACACATATGAGCTATAGGCTGATCCGCAGAGGTCCTTCAAAAGGGCTTAGCCCATGTGCCCAACAGAATATCAAAGACTGCTTCACTGAAGGGAAGCACAGGCTCAGTTCTCAGCTCTATGCAAAAGCTGAACAAAAGCCAATCAACCCTCCGAAGCGAGGAGGAGAAAACAGTCCCAAGAACAGAGAAGAGTCAAGGCCAATAGCATCACCAAGGTCCAAAACCCAATGAAACTCCAGAGGAGGCTCATCTATGTGAGCCTGCACATCACCAAAATACATGTGTGCCATGGACAAAAAAGCAGGGGGCTCTTCCGAAAGCAGAAGAATGTAGCCGTCATTGTTACAGATGCCTACAAGACGACACCTCAGTATCAGGGAGAAGAATCAAAGTAGAGGCAATCAGTGTCGTCGACGCTAGAGTCAGTGCCAACAGATCCAATATAAGCATCACGTGTGGGAACCCCAAAGGGCTGTGCATCGGAGCCGAAAAGGAGTCAAGCATAGATTCAGAAGGCCCCACTGACACCCTGGGAGGTGGTTCCGCAGAGTTAGGGTCAGTTGAGGCCTCACTGACCTCCTCGGTGGCCAAGAAGCATGCCAGAGGGAGAGTGAGAGGCAAATATGGCAAGAAGGGAGCGATTGTAGTCCCTCAACTGAGCCACAGTCATCTTGATGCCAGAAAAACCAGTAGGCATGGGACAGACACCTACTCTGACATCAGAGGAACAGGAGGTGAGCCAGGGATACTGCGTGTCCGCAGAAAAGCCGGGGAAGGCAGCAGTGCAGACCACCTATGTCATGACTTACCAGGCAACCGTGAGGACGAAGGTCATCAGGAGCTGGCCCTCGAGTGGTCCTGGGAGGAAGAAGATGACCATGCCCAAAGAGGGGCACCAACGACTATAGCTGAAGACATGAGCGGAACTGTTTGGAGTTAGGGTGCGTTCCTAGACACAACATGCAAGTAGGATGAGGGCTCGACATTGTAGTCCCCAGGTCC
Organism: Lissotriton helveticus; assembly: GCF_964261635.1. Lineage (NCBI taxonomy): Eukaryota > Metazoa > Chordata > Amphibia > Caudata > Salamandridae > Lissotriton > Lissotriton helveticus. The sequence goes on along the minus strand of NC_136063.1, from coordinate 212,607,539 downwards.
CCGAAGATATCCAGAAAAAAGTACACTGTTTCGTCGACAACATCGAGGTAGGCCAAAAATGCCCAGAGGTACCGCAATCCAGATCCACATGGAAGCGCAGAAAGGAAGAAACTGATATCAATGAATCCGGGGAAGGCTTAAATGGACTCTGACAACCTCACAACCGAAGAAAGACATCATTCAGTGTTGTCTGGCGCCCTCTACCGATGTGCAGAAGTACTGCTGTAGAAATATTCCCAGATATAGTCTGGCGCCTGGGGATAATTCTCAGGAAAGGAATCTGCAGCTAGACGTCTCTATCAGATAAGGAATTTACACCTAAGCCAAGGCATGATTTTTTGATGCAGTCTTCATTTCTACTTTCAAAGTTTTTAGTACAATTTATGGCCTAAAGGATCAAAGCGCCAACTGTGACAATCTAGTTGTGTAAGACAGTGTAGAAAAATATGGCCGACAATGATGGAGCACGGGTTGGCCTTGGAAGAATTTTCAAGAAAAATGTTCTGAGAAGGTAAAGATTAGTGGAGAAAGACTTCAGGCGGTCTCTGATAAGGATGCTTCATTTTGGGGAGCTGTTGCACAAAGTGATAGTGAAGATTTCTACGTTCAGACCTAGTTTCTAATTTGGAAGTCAAAAAATTTCCCTTCGCCGAAAGACCGCTGAACTGGATTTGCTGCTGCAGAGAAGAACGTAGCGTGAGTTGCCAGGAAGTCAAGCCAACCAGTGATGCACATTGGGCAGATAGATGATCAGGTTGGTCTCGATCTTTTCTCGGTTCTCAGAGCAGTTTTAGCCAAAAACTTTCTACGTACCAAGTTTTTGGTTTTAGCTATCTGTGCACCTAGAACACCAAAGCCAAGGGTCCAGGACTGGAGGGGCTCCACTTGGGGATACAGGGCACACTCAGGATGGGTCCTGGTGCAGATTCAAGCTGGTGGTATCCTGTTATGTCCCTGTGGCTCTGAACAGGCCAGCAAACTAGCCCTGTGAGTCACTCTGGTAGTCCTGAGTTCAAGTGATAAAGCAGGGCTCAAGCAGGAGGACAGGCCTCTAAGGGTTCAAGGCAGGCTCTGGGCAGCAAAGAAGTCTTTCCAGGTTCAGCAAAGTATTCTTGTGGAGTACAGCGCATGTCACAGCAGCAGGCAGTCCTCTTAGAGTCCTTCTGCAGGTCCAAAAGGTGAACGCAAGAATGGGTCTGAGGACCCTAGTTTTATACCTGGTGCCTTCTCTGAATAAAGGTTTCTAGAGGTTTCTCTTTCAAGTGATCAGAATATGCTGTATCTCCTGCCATGGCTGCAGGGATAATGCAGTGGAGACAGGCCTTTTGTGTGAAGGCAGAGCACAGCCTATTCCGTTGCAAGTGCGGCTGTGCCCAGTTCCGGCCCTCCTCCAGCAGATGTCCCTTTCAGGAACACCCAATCTTTCTACTGTGTGACTGTCTTGGAGGAATCAACTAAGTCCAACTAACAACTACAACCAGTCATGTGATCCAGGGAAGGCTGGAGGCATCAAATGGCAAAGAGCAGAAAAATGCCAACTTTCTACAAGTGGCATTTACAAAATTCTAATTTAAAATATGACTTCCCCAATAGGATAGGATAGTATTTATAGAGGAAGGTTGTCAAAGAGGATCTTTAATGACAATTTCACAAATACCAAACATGAAATGCTTATCTGTCCCAATCTTAAGTTAACACTTATTAGGTGTAATAAGGCAACCCAATGTTATCCCATGTGATAAGCAGGTCTCACAATATAAAAAACGAATTTAGGAGTTTTTCGCTAGGCCTGGGCCAAAACCTATGGCGTTCCACTCTGCAGAATTCCGTGGAGTTACAAAGAACTCTGCAAGATTCTGCAGAATTCCACGAATGGGCAGAAATAGGCATGTCACGCTGCTCATGCTGTGATTTAGCGCCAGAAGCTCGTTCCACACTGAAAAAACAGCATGAACAATGCCACATGGTGTGCCAGAGGGTGCAGTTTCTTGAGTCTATTTTGCTGGCGCTCAAGTACATTTTCTACTCAAGTGGCAGCTTTCTGACTGCGAATGGTTGCAAAAACCAGCGTTGGAGAAATCTCACCAGGTACCCTGCTAGCGACTGAAAATCTCTCCTGGGGATGCCGAATCTCACTTGTGCTTCCCAACTTAATGGTGTGTGGAAAAAACTCTGCCATGTGGTGGTTGGCGGAAAACGGCCAGAATTTGGCATAACAAGTGTAATGGGCAGTTGCCAAAACTTCCCTTCTGCTGGCGTACAGGAATATATCACCCACCCCTTCTACCATTACATGTAAAACTTAAAAATATACATCCAACCTTTTGATTACAATGCACCCTGCCATATAGGCTACCTAGGGCCTACCTTAGGGGTGACTTAGATGCAATTAAAGTGGAGTTTAAGGCTTGGCAAAGGAGTTATAATGCCAAGTCGAATTAGCAGTTTAAAAATGCGTTCAGGCTGCAAAGGCAGTCTGGGACAGGTTTTTAGGGGATACTTAAGTAGGTGGCACAATAGATGCGATTTAGTAGTGGGATGTCTCAAGGAGGCAGGATGAAGGTGGTTAACTGCCCCCGCACAATCTTGAAGCTTGGAAATGCAAACTGTGCAGGCCCAGGCACAGTAGCTTGCCCTGCTGCTGAGACAGAAGATCCTCATGAAGCAGTAGTTTGATTGGAGGACAGGTGATCATGCCCAGTAGTTCCGGATACCACACTCTTCTGGTCCAATCTGGTGCCACTAGGTTGAAGTGGGCCTGGCAGTTCATGATCTTACTCAGACCTAGGGTCAGGAGTGGCAGCAACAGGAAGGCATACAAGAGTCTCAAGCTCCATTCCAGATGGACTGCATCACTCTCAGAGATCCACCTTGGAAACTCCAATGTGGAAAAGTGGTTACATTGCACGTTCTCGTGGTAGTGAAAGATCGAGCTAGGGTTCTACACAGAGATGGAAGATGCTCTGTGATCTGCTAAGCACTGAAGGCTACATTAATTCACCCAGGCTGTTAAAGATCCTGCTAGTTGGTTTACCAGTGAAAAATTCCCTGGTGTTCCAACCACTTCCAAAAGCATAGAGCCTACTGTCATAAGACCCAAAACCACTCTCTGCCCTGCTTGTTTCAGTATCGCATGGAGGTGGTGTTATCTGTGAGCACTTGCACCAGCCATTGGTTCATAGTGGGCAGGAAGGCCTTCAATGTGAGTGATTCACCCTCCACTCCAACAAATGAATGTGGTGCTGAGACTCTACTGGAGACCAGCCCTCTGATCTCCATCTCTCCCTGCTGGCTTCCCCACCCAGATGCAATTCATCCTTCTCCAGTGTCAAATTTGGGTGGAGTAGAGGGAGGGGTCTTCCCTTTACCCAACTGAGGTCCAGTACACACTACTGCAGATCGTGTGCAGTATACTCTGCAATCTGAATACAATCCTCTAGTTTTCCCTTGTGCTGATTTCCCACTGCAAAGCCTGTATGTGACGGCTGATATATTTTACCAGCAGGATGAAGGAAGTCAACATTCCCAGCAGCCTCAGAGTGACCCTCCCTGAGATCCAGAACAGAGTCTTTGGAGACATTGAGCTCATATCCCCAATGCCCTGGACTCTCCACTCTGGAGAAAAGGCACAAATACATACAATATTCAGGATGGCCTAGATGAATGGGAGCAACCAGGAAGAAGTCAGGTGTGACTTTGGCACATTGGATATGAACCCTAGTGATGTTAGAAGGTTTGCCATCGTATGGATGTTGTTGTTGACAGCCTGTGCAAAGCCTACCTTAAGCAGTCAGTCATCAAGGTAGGAGATGTCTGGTACCCTCAAAGGTGTGCTGTGACCACTTTTGTGAACACCTGAGGGGCACTTGTGAGGCCAAAAGGAGGCAGTGGAAATTGAAAATGATTGCGACTCACTATGAACCTTATATAGTGCCTGTGGGTGCAGGACAGGAATATGGAAATAGACATCTTGGAGATCCAACCCAACCATGCAGTCTCTGAAGTCTTGGGCAGCAGGACTTGGGCAAGTGTGGGCATCTTGAATTTGTCCTTCAGAAGTCATACAGAGGATAACAATATAAACTAGGTTATCTGTCCTTCTTCAGCACATGGAAGTAGCTGGAGCACTGCCAAAGTCTTAATTCCAGTGCCACAACCCTCTCAAAGGTCTCTTTGGCCAAAAGGGCCTGCACTTTCTGCTGCATAACTGATAGATGGGCCTCCATTAGTTTCCATGAAATTGGCGGAAGGTGCAGGGGAGTGGCAAAAATAAGGATGACGTAATTCCGATGTACAAACTGGAGACACAACTTGCTTGAAGTGATGGCTGCCTCTGAATGGGTTACTGTGTGCTGGATATGACACACTAAAGAGGTTTTTTGGATGCAGATCTGGAGGGCAGGGGACAGAGCTACACATTGTCTCTGCTGTGCTGGAGCTGGCTTTTTTTGATCAACCGCTTTAGCCACGATAAGGTTGGAAGGCCTGTTGGGCATGTGGAGGAGCCAGACTGGTGACAATGAAACTCCCTGCCATTAAAGTGGCACAATTGGTGGAATTGACTGTTGGGTGCAGAAAGTCACAAGAACGTGTTTTGGCCCTGCTTTCCTTAGACCATTCCTGGGCAGTAACGGTCTGGTTGCCAATAGGTATGAATCAGCAAAGGGGATGTCCATCAAAGATACCTGGACAACCCCATATGCCTTATCAAGTTGTGGCACCAAATTGCCACACTCATACCCATCACTCGACCTAAGCAGTTGGTATTGTCAAAAACAGAAAGGATTTAACACAGCCACCATGGATAGCTTCAGTCATTGATGCCCTGAGCGTACCTGGAACTGCAGACACGACTTGAGCCACTGTGTCCCATAGTGGAGGGGTGAGTAGCAACCTAGAAAACAGCTGGCTTTCACTGAACACAGTACAAGGATTGTGGAAGAACAATTCGTTTACCAAATGTTGCTATTCTTTCCGACTCGCTATCAGGTGGGGTGGTGGTGAAGTAATTGGTATTTATGATACTGATGGACGCCTTCACCACAAAACTCTCTGGCGCAGGATGCTGTGTAAGAAAAGCAGGGTCACCTTGTGATGAGCGAAGATGTCAAGCGACCTCCCTATAAACTGGTGGTCATGAACATGGTCTTCCCCCGAGTGGCCAATGGGGTATCTTTAAACGTTAATAGGGAATCGGCAGCTGGTTTACCAGGTACCTTTGTCACAACATTGGTCTTCACATCCATAGTATGAAGTTTTAGATCCATTACTTCTGCTGCCCTATACCTAACAATGGCGGAGGAGGCACTTTCCTCAGTGGCAGGGCAAAAAAGTGAAACAAGGGCAGTATCTGGAGAAGTATCCAGAACAGTGGCTCCTTAGAGTATTTCATGCAAATTTACTTCACCATACTGGGAAACAAAATCATCCTCTCTTCAAAATTGTCCTAGTCTGAATCTGTGCCAAAAGACTGTGTAGAGCCTGGGCCCTACCATGTGGTAAGGACAAATAATCAGAATCAGAGAGATTGGTCACCAGCTGTGCTCCTGTAGGAACATAGTGCAGCCTTGGGTGAGATCATGGTGGATTGTGTTCAGTGTTGGTAACCACAGTGGGCTGGAATCCTTCCTCTGGTGTCAGCACTGGAGTCTAGGCAAAGTGCAAAAGTGACTGGCATAGCAGGTCATGTCAGAACTGAAGTCAGCACCGAAGCCTGTGAAGAACAGATGTGGGTCTGGAGCGCCAGAAAATGCTCCTGTGGATCTTTGGTGCCTGAAGGCCTGCCAGATGGAACCGATAAAGTGCCAAAAAAGTGCCTCATGGCCTCCCTAAATTCCTCTACTTGCCGCAACATCATTGACAGACTTTTTGGTGTATTGGGACTAGGCTCGGAATTGGCTACAATGGGGATCTGGGGCATGACTGGGAGTTTCATTGATGTCCACGCACCTTCTCTGGAGTTTGAGAACGGCAGGAAGGGGCCAGTTCCTTCATAGTTTTCTTATGCTTCATTTTGGACTTAATGAATACTTTGACCTCTATGATGATCAGGTCCTTTCGACTTTGAGCAGTGGAACCTTCCAGGTTTTGAAACCAACAGCTTCACCTTGCAATATAGTATGGTGTTTGGATTGATGTGAGCACAGTTGTTGTAGGCCCTGGAATTAATGCATAGACTCCAGGTAACATAAGCATACTCAATGAGGGTCAGTCATAGACATCTGGTTCTGACACTCCCTATGTGACTTGAACCCTGTTGTTTTAGATGGAAACTTTGCAAGAAAAAGCCCTTGGAGTAGCTCCGGATCTGTGTCAGAAGCCATGGAAAGAAAAGAACTGACGTCGGTGCATATGGATACCTCTTCTATGCTGCCCTGCTCTTCACTTCTGGAGTGGAACTATGTTGGCGCAGAGCCCCACAACACCACCTACCTGCACTCAGAAGTACAGCTTTAAAGTTTTCTGATCCAATTTGATGCTCGAGAAACATTCACAAGGTGAGGAACCTGTGGTTTCAATTATCCATCAGAATAACTATTCTTCTCATGTGATCACCAGAGTAGTTGAGCCTTCTTCAAGACGCAATTTGAGAGTGAAAATATTATTGCATCAAAGCAGACAATGCAGGTGATAGATAAGATACATTGTGCCGTGCCACTGCAATTTCATACCTCTGTTTACATCAACATTTGAACTGAATGGCCTGTGTAAAATGTATTTTTGAGTTCTTTCACTTGTCAGACAAAAGAAATGTAATTGCAAAAGTTGCCAGTGCAACATATTTTATCACAAAATATTAGCGCAAAATGACACCCATGCAATGTTGGTTTTAGTGCGCATGTTGTTTGTAGGAGGCCAAGCGAAACACACATGAATATGCAAGCCAATTTAATACAGACCTTTTGAAAGTTGATCGATGGAACGGTTTTCTACTTTTAAACATGTGGTACTTGGAACTGGATCATTAAACAACAGGAATTCATTGTTCATGACCTTACCCTTGGTCCTGTTTGTCCTGGTTGTCCGGGTGCACCTGGTGGTCCGGATGGTCCCCGTTCTCCTGATAGTCCTTGTGGACCCATGATTCCTGTGTGACCTTTGTGGCCGGGTGTTCCGGGTTCACCAGCTGAGCCTTTCTCTCCCTGGGCTCCTTTGTCACCTTTAATGCCTGGATCTCCCTAGATAGAGGATAACACCAATGAAACCCTCAGTATTTCATCTCCACCAATCACCGTATTAGAGTTACCATTGTATTCATATTCAAGACCATTCTATATGTAATTCAAATTGAGGCCCCTCACTGATGAACCTCTGCTGTTTTATGCACATCAGGATGAAACATTGGACAGACAACGAGAATGCATCATTTGCAGGCAATAACTACCAGTATACGCCTGATCATGAAGCAACCTCTGGCTGCCTGCCAATAGCATTCTTGCCTTTAGACATGTAGCAATAACTTCAGTAAAGTAGGCACACCCTTTAATTGCCCGAGTGGTCATTATTAGCCATTGTTATTTGCAGCGGTAGGCAGTAACATTTAATTTGAATTTAATTTTCTATACGAGACAAATAATCTTTCTCCTGTCCTTAAACTCAAGACTTCGGGGCATATTACCAACCAATAGAGATAATTTTTGGCTCTAACTTGTTTAGAGACAAAAATTATCGCCGCAAATCGGCGATTTTTATCGCAGATAAACCTTGGTATTACCAAGGTTTATCGCAAATGCGATAAAAAACGGCCGCAATGCATGAATATCGCTGAAAAGTCAGCGATATTCATGCATTATCGAGCAAATGCTCTTAGCCATGTTATCCACCTCCCATTGGATAACATGGCTAAGAACTGCTCCTGGGCAAGTGTTAGCTTTTGGAGATATTCACGCTTAGCGCGAATATCTCCAAAAGTTGGTAATAGGAGATAGCGATGTTAGTGACTGTTTTCAGTCGCTAACATCTTGGCACGCCCACTTTGAATGTCATTAGTGATAAATATCACTGGCATGCAAAGCGGGGCCCAAGATGGTCCCTATCTCCTATTAGCTGTCGCTAACTGGTGTTAGCGACAGCTAGGTAATAGGCAGATAATTTTATCTCCGCTTTCTTGGCTTTTAAAGCCAAAAAAGCGGAGATAAAGCCCCTTGATAATATGCCCCTCCATTTTTCCAGCCTGCTATAAAGAGCTCATGTCGGGTTTGTTGAGGAAGCATAATACTAACTCAGACATGTTTTTTTGGCAATGCATACTTAACAAATTGTTTCAATTTTTTTAACAACTCTTCTACGCTGAGCGGAAGCAACATGGGGGAATGTGGGGGTGGGTTTCAGAAACAATGAGGGTGGGAGAAAGGAACTCAGATGTCATGGGTGGGGGACGGCACGAACACGGAGAGGGGAACGTAGAGAGGAGAAAATGGATGATAGAGAGCCCCACAAGAGAAGCACTTGGGTGTAAATGCAAGCCGGGATGGAAAAAGCACTTGAGAGCATCAGAGAGGAGGATAGGCAAAGGCAGAAGGGAAGCAAAAGAGCAACAGGAATGAGAGCGGCATAAGGGGAGAGATACACAAGGGACACAGCTGGAAAACACGCTGGGGCATATTACCAACCAATAGAGATAATTTTTGTCTCTAACTTGTTTAGAGACAAATATTATCGCCGCAAATCGGCGATTTTTATCGCAGATAAACCTTGCTATTAGCAAGGTTTATCGCAAATGCGATAAAAAAAGGCCGCAATGCATGAATATCGCTGAAAAGTCAGCGATATTCATGCATTATCGAGCAAATGCTCTTAGCCATGTTATCCACCTCCCATTGGATAACATGGCTAAGAACTGCTCAGGGCAGGTGTTAGCTTTTGGAGATATTTGCGCTTAGCGCGAATATCTCCAAAAGTTGGTAATAGGAGATAGCGATGTTAGCGACTGTTTCCAGTCGCTAACATCTTGGCACGCCCACTTTGCATGTCATTAGTGATAAATATCACTGACATGCAAAGTGGGGCCCAAGATGGTCGCTATCTCCTATTAGCTGTCGCTAACTGGTGTTAGCGACAGCTTGGTAATAGGGAGATCATTTTATCTCCGCTTTCTTGGCTTTTAAAGCCAAAAAAGCGGAGATAAACCCCCTTGATAATATGCCCCGCTGTCTTGTACAGGTCTTAAACACAATTAAAAAAACATTTTTTGGCGCACCGGAAAATGGAGTAGTGGAAGGACACAAGTAATGTGTCCATGCTCCAGGGGAGGCACAAACACAGTCAGTGGAAAGAATGCCCACACGTGCCAACATAGTAGAAGCAAGCAAATGACTGACAATTAAGTTAACCAATGGGAAGCAATGGGCGGGCTCTACAGCCACTGTAAGCTAACCTATCATTATGTTTTGCAACAAACAGTGCATGAGCTATCTCAGGCGAGACCTAAAACATCTGTTACAAAAAAATTGTTCAAGAAAATTAATTACTTCTTAAGAAATAATTACTATTTGCTACTAGAAAGCCAAAAATAGCATTCACGATGTGAAAGTCTAACAACTGCATGTGCACTTTCCCATTTCACATACTGGCATGCCAGTTTAGTGATGCTAAAGCTGATTCACAATTTTTTACTTGCTGTCAAAAATTAATTATTCATGCAACCCTAGAATCTGGATCACAAAAGTGTGCACATTCTGCTCTTGGGTGACTATTCTAAATATATATGCAGCATTTACTGCAATAATGAGGACCATTCAACATACCCGTTCACCTTTTGAGCCACGTTCACCAACTTTCCCAACAGCGCCCTGCAAATAAAAAACAAAATGTAGCATCTAATTGTTGCAGGACATATTTTGTCATGCTATTATTGAGTGTAATTTAAGAGACTCGTACTCGGAAATATACTAAGACGCAATATCAACATATTGAATGTAATGGACTATTTGCGCACCAAATCTGACTTAGATACCTGTGTATATTCATGTTTTGTATTCACAGAGCTCTAATTAAAACTTGAAGGGGCATAGTATTAAACGCGCATAGCGCAATTTTCATTATCGTCGTCTATCGCTGGAATTCAGCGCCAGTTTAGCGACATATTATAAACGCTTTTCACCCGGACGAAATTAAATTCAGCGATAGAGGGTAATAACATGCATTAGCATGAGAAAAGCAGCGAAAAATGACCTGCGATAATGTAAACCTTGATAATAGGCAGGTGTGGACTTAGCTCTGAGATCCACCTCCCATGTTACAGATGGCTAAGTCGGATTAATAGCAGGAGTTAAAATCCTGCGATAAAGAGGCCTTTCCGCGACTTTGATCATCGATTGGCGGGTCTGAGGCATCCTTGTAAATATTGCAATGCAGTTTTAGCGATGTTTACCCATGTTGTTCTGTGAGGAACGCCCACTTTGCATGTCATTAGTGATAATAATCGCTGACATGCAAAGTGGAGAAAAGACGGCTGCTAACTCAAGGAAACACAAGTTAGCGTGTCCTTGAAAATAGAGCGATATTTAAATCACCGCTTTTTGGCCGAAAGCAGCGAAATAGTGCTTGGTAATATGCTCCATAATATTGCATTGGAGTAACTCTTCCCCATGGATAACTGAGGAGCTTTTCTGGTCCATCTGCAAACGTAATGTACTCAGGTCAAAGTCAGAAGTAAACGCATATTCATGGTGGTAAGTGGAGGCAACACCCTCAAAATTGCAGTGCCTAGAACCGGTTTCTTCATGGGAAAATATTGTACCCTATCAACAAAATGAAGTGGAATTTAAGGGCCTGATGTACTATAATTCCATTAGGAAAAAATGGCTGCAATTTGCGCACCGACATTTTGAGAATGGCATAGTATTTTTATGACTGACCTTTGTAGTGATAGGTTGGTTTACAAAATACTGAATCACAGCGGGTCACAAAATGATCTGCCTAATTAGTAGCCATTAGGCTGGTTGCAATTTGCGACCCCCTTGTTTACTGGAAACACCTGACCTGGTGTCCTGCAAGGGATAGCAGAACACCCCATCACAAAAAAATTCAAAGCACCCTATGTTGCTTAACACAACAAGTGCAGCATTTTTTTTTACTTTAAAAAGTTTTTTATTTTGAAAAACTTACAGGAAAAAGGCAGTGGTTGCATGGACCAATGCCTCCTCCCCCTAGGCCTGCCATCGCAGTTCTTAAAGGCATTCCGTTCCCTTTGCCACTCAGTTACCATCCCAGCTCGGGAGACTGTAACTCAACAATGGTTTGCACCTGCAATTGCAGTCGTAAATAACTGATTACTTTAGCAATTGGAAGTAGGAGGGTTAAGAACATTTCACGTCCCCTTCTATTTGGGATTCAGAAAGGATCGTAAAAGTGCTTTTATGAGTCAGAAAAAAAGTTTCCAACTGGTAAAATGGCTTTGTACATAAACCCTGTGATTTTGCAAATACAGGGTTTATAATCGCCAAAGAGGTTTCTACATCAGGCCTTACATTCACCTTTACTGGTATGCATATGCAAATGTATGCTATGTACCTTTATGTATGTACACATGGAAACTTATCAGGATCATGAAATTCAAAAATAATTTTGCAAATTCTCCTGGACATGGGTGACTACACAATAGTCCCACATTTACTCCAAATGTAGGAGAACACCTGCTGCTCTTTGTGAATTGGGCACTGCAACAATATAGCAGGTGGCTGTATTGGCAGACTGGCGATGTGCAAACACTTTTGCGTGGCAATTCGTTGTGGTAAAGTGTGCATCGATTTGCAAAAGTAGCTGCAAATAGTATAACAGAAGCTTTATTCTACATGTGCTAATCAGTTATATTTAATTTTGACGTATTTAAAAAGTAGGGCAGGTTTTACTTTGGGACCCAAGTATGTTTAACTGCTGATGCTTTTCTTCAACTTTAACTCACAGCCCTCGCTCATTCACTTTAGGAGAACATTCCGTACTCTGAGGGATGCCTTGGACAGCATGTAGCAGATAATCGAAAATCATTACTCAATCAATCAATAAGTGATCTATCTATGATTTTGGATAGGTGAATAGTAATGAAGGTAGAAAATTCAAAATAAAGCCCAAATATAATCATTTCGTAAAGAAAGAGTAACCATGTAAAAATATTACCAGAAAAGGAAATCGGTGATTCCAGAGTTGAGAATCCTCAAAAGACTGCACGGTTATTTTTAGATTAAAGTGGCCAGAATGAAGCAAGCCAGTGCTATCCAATTTGAATAATAAATGAGCGAGCAATGAGCTCTTTTGAAGATAAAAGAGGCAGGATACTGACCTCTAAATATGAATCAATTCCTTAATTAACATATATTGATTGTTTTTATGTTTGATAACAGAGTAAAGGGTTTCTGTTGTGATGTTTTTTTAAATCAATAACTTGTGAACAAAGATGTGAATTAGACTTTGAATTAATTGCAAATTTAGTATGTAGCTTTAGAAAACTGAAAATGTGAAAATTGAAATTACATTCCCCAATTGATAGCGAACAATGGGGCATATTACCAACAAATAGCGATATTTATCGCTAAGTAGGGTTAGTCGCAATATTTTTATCGCCGTGTATCACCGGTTTTTATCGCTGAGATAACTTGCTATTAGCAAGGTTTATCTAAAAAGCGATAAAAATCCAGGCGATAGCAGCGAAATGCGTGAATATCGCTGGGAATACAGCGATATTCACGCATTAGCGATGAAATGCTCTTAGCCATGTTATCCACCTCCCATTGGCTAACATGGCTAAGAACTGGTCTGGGCAGGTGTTAGTGTTTGGAGATATTCGCGCTTAGCGCGAATATTTCCATCGCTACGCCTGCCTTGCTAATAGGCGATAGCGACGTTAGCGACTGCTGTCAGTTGCTAACGGGTTGGGTACGCCCACTTTGCATGTCATTAGCTATAAATATCGCTGACATGCAAAGCAGGCCCCAAACCGCTCGCTATCGCCTACAAGTTGTCGCTAACTGCTGTTAGCGACAGCTTGTTAATAGGGCGATAGAATTATCGCCGCTTAGCGGCCGAAAACGGCCGCTAGTGAGGCGATATTCGTCTATCGCCCTTCCTTGGTAATATACCCCAATGTTACTATGAGGTGATATTCCATCAGTGCAATAGTAATACATATAAATCTGCAGAATGTAACATACATGCAACATCCAAATCTGCGACTTGTCTCCTACCGGGAATGACAACGTATTTTTAATGAATTAAAAAATGTAACTTACAATGATTGAAACAAGTAGGCAAATTATTATAGATCATCTGCTGAACTTTGCCTCAGCATTTACGAAAGAAGAATAAAAAACGAAATTATGTAAAGCTTATAGCATTATTAAAATCACACTTTTATATATTATTGCACATTGACATATTTCGGGGGCAGGAAACCGGATTCCATTTGTGATTGGCATATACAATAACCAACACTGTTTCAAAGTATTGTGTGCTTTTTGCATACTTTTGTGTAACCCCTGCCAACAAAACATTCAGCATTTGCAAAATATCTACATAAAAATTTGACATTGGGTATTTTGCATTTGTAATGTAAATAAATGACAATGGATATGATATAAGAAGGGCCCTTACTGCTCCATTTGCCATCCCGACACTTGAAAGTACCAATTTTCAGCATTAAATATGCACAAAAAGGTAGATTTGGGGCAGTGGTATATAGATAGAAAAAACATGATATAGTACATTTGTACAAATGTGGTTTAAAGTAGATCCTCATATGTGACAACATGGTAAAAATATGGTTGATTGCTGACAAACAGAATCACTGGATCAGTAGGGGAGAGATTGCTCCACCAACAAAACCCAAGAATATTCCTTGAGAACTCACCTCTTTTCCTTGGGATCCCTTCTCTCCCGGCTCTCCCTATAAGATAATCGAGATGAAGATTCAAAGTTAGAAAATGAAGAAGCTCACTATATGCATGTGACTCCCAACACGGAACAAACCATTAATGTGTCATGTACCTTCTGTGGGGAGTATTGTGAACATTCCTCATCTTACTCTTTCTTGCCTGCACCCACACTCAGTGCCATCATAACACGTGATAAATTGAACCCTCTGTCTAGCTAGGCTAATTCTAGATGCTCTTTCCAAGTGTACATAGTGAAATCCAGGTATTATTTCAAGCTGAAGTGAAATAAGTCTGCCTGAAACTTAGATGATGCTACCTATCATTCATGCAGGAAGGCCCAAGTGATATGGAGACATAAGGCCTGATTACAGTGTTGGAGGTTGGACCGCCGACAGGCCATTGGTGGCAGTCTGACTGCAGACAGCCCTTCGGTACGACCACCGTATTCCGATACTGGCGGTTGAACCCTAAGCTGTTGAACGCAAGACTGACGGCTCCTCCAGGATCATAGTTCCCAATGGGTTGGCAGTCGGAGCAGTGTCCCTGAAAGACAGCGGTGCAGAATCTGATGAATCTGGCTATATTGCCAGGTGAGTGTGTGCCCTCTCTGAGAAACAGTTATCAACTTGTCCCTTTTTGCCAGAGGTAGAAAAATAACGAACATCTCTTATTGGTTCTGGAATTAACACCCTTGAAGGCTGTCACTACTTCAGCCCCAGGTCGTCAGGGAGGCTAGGGTTCCTGCAGGGTCCAGTCCACTATGGTCAGCTGGGCCTTCTTGGAACCAGGCAGGGCAGGAGGCCAGCCACGTGACACACGTAGAGAAGTTCTTGTCTATGTGTGCCGGCAGGAGTTCCTTCTTTCTTTCTTTCCAGCAGCTTCCGGACAGTCATCTTTCTTTAGGTTTTGACTTTTCAGGTCCAAAAATATTCTGAGGAGGTTACGATGAGGTACCAGTATTATCCTGTGCACTAGCGGGGATTGTTAATTCCCTGCACCTGATCCTGGCAAATTACCTGCAAAATCCCAACCTCGTTTTCCAGCACTTCCTTTCTTGCCCCTCCTTCTTTCCACTCTCATATGGCGATGAAGCTTTCTCCCCTCTGCTAGTGCTAAAACTAGCGTTCATACCTGTTAATAGTTCAGACAGAAAGTAAAGGAAGAGCTTGCCCTATATGGGATCTCTGATTCAAAGGAAGAGCTGTGAAGCTAACGGGCCCGATTCACAGAATGAATTTAAGACTCAATCCTAAACTTACTACTATTTTGGTATTCACAGAATGCACTTACTACTTTTGGCATTCACAGAATGAACTTACTACTTTTGGTATTCACAGAAGTTAGGATTTTGTCTTAAGTTTGTCTTAAGACAAACTTAAGACAAACTTAAGACAGACTTAAGATAAAATCCTAACTTAAGTCTGTCTTGAGTTTCTCACTACATCTGTAGGAAATCTACTTTGACCATTTAATTAAATTTCTAATACGGAGTGGAAAATAACTTTGATCGTCATTTTTCCGGGGCACAATAAAATAAAGTGACTTTTATTCGTAGCTAGGCTAGCTCATGAATAATGTAAATTTGCATACACACTGGCAAACAGTTATTGTAACCGAACTGTGGCTTACTCATGTTTCCTAATATCTAGCATGGCACTTTTATATGTAATATTCACAGAGAGTAAGTCACTACCCAACTATGGGCAAGGGAGCTAATCACAGAACAATATAGCCGATTGAGGGATTTGGGGGGGGGGGATGTCCAGGCGCCCCCTGCATATAACAGAGGGGCGCCATTAGTCACTCCACAGGCATGAGCAAAGTGGGAGTCCCTCATTGGAGTTTCCATGAAAGAGGGTTCCCTGTGATGTCATCTCGGGGTGCCGCCCGGGACCGCAGCATATAAGACATTGCAAGGAAAAGGATTGTCCTCTTTTCCCTCCACTGTGCACCGGTATCCATTTTACCACATTCTCACACCCACCCACCCATTCCTGGATGAACACGCAATTAGCTGAATTTCTTGCATCAGAAAAGGGGGCTACCCCAAATATGGACTAATTTACTGAACTGTCCACGTGGAGTGGAGGTGTGTTGATTTGTGTGGGCACTGGGCAAGCAGGAGGGGGGGGCTGACCTGCAGGTGTTCCTGGATTTTACTGCCCTACCCCAGGATGCCTCGAGTTGAACATATTGGGGGATCTGCCTTGTGAGAGGTACCCCGGTAGAGACAGAGGGCTATGAGGTGTCCTGGTGTATGTATTGGTATGGAATAGCAGGTATTGCCTGCCCAACCCACTGAGAGATGGGGAGAAGTTCCTACCATAGTATGTATGCCTTAGATGCCCTTGGTGGAGGGCATTGGTGATGGATAAGGAAAAGGGCCTTTGGCACTTTCCATGCTGAAGTGTTCAGCTGTGATGGCAGGTGTAGACACCTCTGTATTGCCTGCACAATCTTTTAACTGTTTTGCTAACCTTATGTCCTGCATGCTCATAACAATAATGTATGTTGTTGCTGATCTTACGTCCTTTTTTTGTTTAACAATGACACTATGTGAATAAAAGGCTACGCCCTTGGTTAAATCACCTTAGGATCAACAAAGACAGAGAGGCAGCCGGGCTAACGGCAACTGCACTACCTAGGCTAGTCACCAGTGTTCTTAGTACTTGTATTGCCCACCTCAAATGGCCAGCTGACAAATAACCACAAATAGAAACATGAAGAAGGTAGATGAGAGGCAATGCACAAGATTAGCAAATTACAGAGTCTACAAAGTAACATTCATTCAACAGTCAAGTTGCAGGTTTTGTTGTATGTCTTTATTTAACACAAGCTCTGTGTGCAGCTGTAGAAACAGCCAACGTGTTTTCCTTAGCAAGGGCTTCTTCAGGGCAATAAAAAGTAATGAGGTGTCTTTGGTCAATGGATTCAATCTGGTAGCTTATAATGGAAGCAAAGCGTCCTTCGTAAGGATGTGATCTCCAGAGAAGAGGTCGTAGGCCGTAGGTAGTGCCTATGTATCTTCAATATATAAGTAGTGAAAGTCGCCTCCAAGGCGGGGGTAAGTTTCAGAGGGCAATTTGATGCCTCCAGTGTGTCTTGTAAGAGTACTTAATTGAATCGGTGAGTGTTTCTGAGTAGAGACTGTGTGCCGAACACTCTGGATTAGGAACAATGGATCCATAAAAAATGAAACAGATCCCAATTGAGAAAAGGCATCACATGGAGAGGTCCTAGGACCTGACCATATGATTGTCAACCGCGTTTGACCTTACATCGATTTAACACGTCATCATCGGAGCAAAGAAATTTGTGAGATCACATGGGGGGGGGGAAAATGGGTCCCAAATGAAAACTATTAGATGCCCTCAATTTTGGGAAGAGAAAAATTGATAATTATTGGTGCAATGGTTTATAAGCCTGTACAGGAGTTACAAGGAGAGATATGGATACAATTATCTCAAGTGATGCGTGAGACCCAGGTCATGATGGTGGTACCATAAAGGCGCTACTGCCATGTATAGCAGTGGTTTGCTTTGGAATATATACTATGGATTTCTCGGACAACTATTTAATTTGGAAAAGCCTGATTTCGGAAATGTTTTGCTCATCAAAAATATTTTTAGGTGCAAAAAAATATCTGCTGGTATAATTCCCCACACTCTAGTTTACAGAACCACGATTTGCAGGGATATGCACATATTCATGTGCCTTCAACTGTGGGAAAATCATGAACTGATACAACTTCGGAACTGTTTTGGTTTCAACTAACCATTATGACTCTGGAAAGATTTGCAAATCAAGTTTAAATAATTCTGGCGTTTCCAAGCTGGAGAAGCGAAAAGGAACCCTACCTGAGTTGAAGGCGATGGAGGAGAAGTGTTTTCTCTAAGAAATGTGCTAAGTAAGATTCCTGCTAAACAAACTCCGACCTGCAGACATTCAATAGGGCATGTTTAGTTTAGATCGTTCCTGGAAATCTGCAGCTTTTGCTGATTTCCAGGAGCAGTCTTGAAATCCTTTGATCCGCCAAGTAGAAAGTGATCCAGTCAAGTTGTAGCATATATCTACCTAGAGGTAAGTTCTGACTTTAGCCCAACAAATGTAGTTCTCTGTTCCTGGTACTTACTGAGATCTTCTACAAGTGGGATAGCAAGGGGGTTATTGACCTTCATCTGACTTTGATGTGAAATAAAGCCACAAATGGCCTGCAGCAGAGCCACTTACATCCCTGAATACTGGTGCCACTGCACCTGCTTCACCATGACTAGTGATGCCCCTGGCTTCTTTAGAAATGGTCATCCTCACAGTGTAGCACTTAGTACATACGTGATATTAGACAACGCACACAATAGACTGTTTTCAGTATCAAGAGTGTTGAAACTCTAACAAAAAATAACTGGAAGGATGAGGGCCGACTGCTCCTCCAACTTTACTTTACAAAGCATTTAAAGGTCCAGTGAAGGAATAGACCGACCACCTGCAGGAATTGTGTGATTAAAGGCAACGTCCCTCCGTTGCCCAGCTTCTATTTCCTGTGATAGCTAACCTTTCTCCTGCAGATGCACTCAGCGGAGAATAATTCGCAGTACAAAAGAGGCACACTCTGTTCTTCGGTACTATATAAATACCTGTCAAGCTGACACACAGTGCAGATAATTGCAATGTGCAGTCATTCAACCCGTGTTGCCTGTGAAACAGCGATGCAGATCTGTGATGCGCATCCACCGAACAAATTAATTTGAAAAATACAAGAGCTCCAACTTTTCACAATGGGAGAAATGGTCTGTGTCATGATTTCTTTCTCCATCATCACAGAAACAGACAAGGGATGTGGGCACACTTTATGAAGACATAGCCCTATCGACACTGCATGCAACTCTGTCAACCAGTGAGCAGCAATAGGCACTTTTGGGGGTTGTGGATGCGATTTAAGAAGCAATTTCAACATTTTTGGGTGATCCGCATCTACCTAAATTGGGCTAATAAAAGAAGGAAACTGTGTGTGGTCATTTGCAAAAGTCAATGCACAATAAAGAATTTGCATGCTACGGGACGTGTAGGTAACTGATGTATGGTCTGATTGATCTGATTGGCTGCCAATCAAAATGATAGGGCACACAGCACTTTTCCAATTTAAAGAGTTCGTCTCTTAGGACCATTCTCATTGAGGACGGGCGCCATCTTGGAGCGTCCCTGCGCTCCTCCCTCCATTTCTTCGCCTATTTAAAGTCGCTCTCTCCCGCGCAGCGGGAACGCGCAGCTGGACGCCGTCGCTTGCCGGAGTCTTGCCAGAGTCCTGCCCGTCTGCACCCGTCCGCACTAAGGACGCGCGGGGCGCGGCAGGACATCATCGTGCTGTAAGTATGATCCATCAGTACTCTGGCCAGGCCCTCCGCTCGATTAAATGTAGTTTGCCCTCTTGTCCACACTCGGCTCAGCATCCCCTATGCGGGCCCCATACCTGCCCTTGTGGTTGGTGGGAACTACCGACACCGACGAGAGCTCCTAGCCAGATACTGTTATGTCGTAAGAAGGAACTTCCTTCTCCTACTGCCATTAAACTCTGGCACCATAATGTCAGATCTCTGTCGAAGCATCATCGAGATATTTTTGAACTTATCTCTCTAGAAGGCCCTGATGTCTTCTTTATGACGGAGACCTGGCTTGGCGATGAGGACTTGGCCATTATTAATCTGGCCCTCCCCTTGGGTTACGCTATCCATACATTAAACCGTAAGGGGAGAGGTGGAGGCATAGCTGTGGCTTTTAAATCTTGCTTTACCTGTACCTGGAAACCTATGGACTTGGCCGGTGCAGAGTGTGCTTATTTCTCTATCAGCATCAGCCAGTATCAAACACTGTCAGGTCTTCTGATATACCGCCCTCCAGGGAGTGACAGTGCCTTCAGGAAAGCTCTTCCTGAGCTGGTAAGTTCTCTCTCTCTGTTCTCCTCCAACATTACCATCATTGGCGATCTCAACATACACTTTGATGCCATGGAGATGCCAGCGATTAGAGGTCTGTTGGACGACCTTGAAGCAGTACAGCTACCCCAACTGGTCTGTCATCCGACTCATGAGGGTGGTCACACTCTTGACCCGGTCTTTACTAACCTTCAACTGGCCGAGGTCTCACCCCCTAGACCCATGGGATGGAGTGATCATTATCTTATTGAGCTTGTTATAACAACAATGACATCTTCCACCGGGAAGCCCGATAAATCATCTTTTAGGCGACCCTGGAAAAAGCTCAAATTGGAGGATTTCCATCGCCTCCTGATCACTACACCTCTGGCTCATTCGGATGACATTGCAACCGGATATAACATCTTCTGTGCTTGGATTGTCCAAGCCCTCGATGTATTAATCCCAGCCAGATGGAGTAGGAATCGATGCTCTCAGCCCAATCCCTGGTACTCAGAGGCACTCAGGCGTATTAAAGCCACCTGTCGCCAAGCCGAAAGAGCATGGAGAAAGAACTATGATAAAGATTTGAAAGTATGCTACTTAGCTAAGGTAAAGGCATACCATAGAGCTGTCTGCCGGGCCCGTGCTGATCACTATGCACAGGAGTTTCAGGCAAGTTCCAACCCATCCAAACTGATTTTTAAAGTCTTGAAGGAGCTCACAGTGAACAGACTTCCTACTACGGAGATCTGTTCTCTTGCTCACTGTGAGTCGTTAGCCAGCTTCTTTGTGGAAAAAGTAAATGCTATATACCGTTCTTTTCCCAAAGTTGACCCTGACAGTACGAACTTATCATTGCGTACTTCTCAGTGCTTGGCCTTTTTTCCCATACCATCGGAACAGGAGTTCAATCTCCTAGCGGCCAAGGTCAAGTCTGGCTCACCAGACGACCCTTTGAGACCGGATCAGTTTTTGGATTCAGCGCCCTTCTGCCTTCCTCCTATTCGCCATCTGATGGAGCTATCCCTCACCACCGGTTCAGTTCCACCTAGTTGGAAGGCGGCCTGTGTTATGCCCATCATAAAAAAACCTGGATTGGATCCGTTGAAGCCGGAGAGCTATCGACCTATCTCCCTCCTCCCTTGGGTGGCAAAGATCACAGAGGCCCATGTGAATAACATCTTAACAAAACATCTGGCCTCTGCACACCTACTTGATCCTACACAGAATGGTTTTAGATCTGGACATAGTACAGAGACGGCACTCCTGTATATGGTTGAACATCTCTGCTCTGTGCTAGATGCAGGTCAAACGGCGGCACTGGTCCTTTTGGACCTCAGTGCCGCCTTTGACACTGTTTCTCATACCATTCTCATACGTAGGCTTGGTGAGGCAGGTGTTTCAGGCAGGGTGCTGGATTGGCTTCAATCGTTCCTTTCGAAACGATCCTTTCAGGTCGTAGTGCCACCGTTCAGATCTAAACCTCATGCCATCGCCCAAGGAGTCCCGCAGGGTTCGGCGTTGAGCCCCACGCTCTTCAACCTCTACGTTCAACCTTTGGCGGAGGTGGCGAAGAGTTGGGGTCTCACTATGGTATCATACACCGATGATACCCAGTTGGCGGTGGCTCTCAATGGGGGCTCTGACCAACTGGCACCGAACTTTGCGGATGGTTTGAGGGCTGTTGCTAGTTGGCTTACTGCCAACTGTTTACAACTTAACGCCCTCAAAACTGAGGTGATGGTATTGGGGAAACATCCTGATCTGTGGGGTGCTAGCTGGTGGCCTACTGAGTTGGGACCTCCTCCAACACCTGTTCCAGAACTAAAAAATCTCGGCGTCTGGTTGGATTCTAAATTGACCTTGTCGTTCCACACTAAGAAGGTAGCATCCACGTGCTCTGGCATTCTGCGCGGTTTGAGGCCTATCCTCAAATTTTTTTATGCCCCCACCCGCCAGATGGTGATACAAGCTAGCGTATTATCGAGGCTCGATTACGCGAGCTCACTGTTTGTGGGTGCCAACCAGGCGGAAGTCCTACGACTCCAACGGGTTCAGAATGCGGCAGCTAGGGCCCTAGTGGGCTTGCCGCGCTTTTGCTCAGCCCGTAGTACCATATTCAAACTGCATTGGCTGCCTGTAATGAGACGCATAGAGTTTAAAACCCTCTGTTTTGCGTTTAAAATTCTTAAAACTGACACTCCCACCATTCTCCAGCACCTCTTGACTTCATACACCCCTTTGCGCAGCCTCCGTTCTGCCGGCCAAAATTTGGCACTTGTTCCTCGGTTCCAAAAATGTAGACTGGGTGGCCGATCGTTTGCGGTTTTGGCCTCCAAATTGTGGAACGCACTCCCCCTCTACATACGTTCTTTAGAAGATCTTTTTTTATTCAGGAAAGCTGTTAAGACCTATCTTTTTCCTTTATCTTATTAATTACCCCCTACTCCTTCTGCGTTGTTGGTTATGTTACCGTTTTCAGATATAGCGCCGGGACACCCCTTTGCTGGGGCAGCTGTGCGCTCAAAAAATTCAATTAACATAACATAACATAACATTGACTGCCAGGTTGCTTACAGCCCACTAGTTATTTATAGCATACAAATTCTTGACTTATTTTTCACTTTATTACTACAGATTAGTTATAGTTGTTATTTGGAAATTAATTTGTTGTTTCAAAAATGTATGACTATTGTGATTCAAAATGAGCTGTTCTGCAACTGACCGCCAACACCAAAACCCTGAGTGTGGCCTGCCATCAAATCCCTGACCCATGGCAACTGTAAAGAAGTGTTTATTCTCTTTTCTGTATGTAGGGTTAAGCTTGGTTTGGAGTCTAAGTATGACCATGGGTTCATTTTAGGTAATAAAATAGTAAAATTACAATAGATGTGAAGAATACGTATAGTGAAATCTAAAAACTTGCAGTTAGTTATCTCTTATTTTCCTGAGTTTATCGCTGAAAAACACAAATCCTCATACCTGCAAGATATCCAACTATCCTATCCATCCCATTGTAGACACAGACACAATTCAGGCGAAGACCCCATGCTCATTTTGCTTGTTTTTTACAAATGTGTAGCATTTACTTCAGCACCTTCTGGAAGTCTCTACCGTTCTTCTGGCTTGCCCATATTTTTTGTTCTATTGTTCTCATCCTAGTATAGATGGATGGTGCGTCCAAGTCTCCCGTACTTTTGTAGTTAAAACACACATTTTATTTCCACCTTCTTGAACAATTCTAAATCCACTTTAGAACTTGCCACTTCTATCTTCACGCCTCTTCACCCCTCACATATGGGCCATATGTTTTAGTGTCTTTTCAGCAAGTTGCGGTTTACAGAATGTGGGATACATTTCAGCTCATGAGCTTAGTTTTCTTAATTCAAAAACTTTAGGCTTCATTTAATAACTTATCATCCACCTAAGCTTGACTTTTGTGCACTAAAAATCACATCAGTGTACGTAATTCACAAATCTAGAATCACAACTGCGAGACATTATGCCCAGAGATGGAATGTGCGAGTGGGGAACATCCGTGGCATAAAAGGGATTAGAACTTGGGAAGACTGTGGACAGTCATAAAGTCGCAGCTTTCCATCATTCCAAGTGGTATTTACCTACATTTCACATAGCAATTTGCTTGCAGAAAAATTGGAATAAGTGTCCAAATCTGATGAAAATAAAGAGCATATAATAAGCTAGTGGTCATTTCCACCATACTTGTTATGTTGTGGAAGGAAGTGTTGAGGGGCAGTGTCACACTTGGAAGTCTACAACTTGCATAGTCTACCGTAACTATTCCTTATGATTGCTGTACAATCTCAAAAACAAGTCCAAGCAGGTTTCTAACTTTCAAAAAAGGGCTTCACACCCATGGATCATGGCACCAATGCATACTAGAACTGCTCTGATAATTGTGAAGCATCTGCCTGAAACTGGTCCCTAGCAAATGTGAGGCAGCTTTCATATGAATATGCCCCTTTAAGTAGTATGCCTACTTTATTACTATTGATTAATGTTCAAACATTGCAATACAAGGATAAACTTGCCAGAACACTAATAAAGAATTTGCATAGAATAGTTGATAGCACATATTTAAAGATATTCCTTCATCTTTGAGTATATCTGACTGATTAACACCTTGGCTGCAGCCGGAATTCCGCACCGGTGCTGAACATTCCGATCGCGGGTGTGGTCATGACGGCTCCCAGCCGTCATCAGCACACGCCCACCGTGACTCATAACAGCCCGGAGCCGTCATGAGCACCGAAGGGGTTAAACCTCCAAATTGGTAATAACATAGCATAATGTAAACTGTCTCAACATATTTGTAAATTAGTTGGTCTGCAAAATGGCAAGAGACTTTATGGTTCACTGAAATGTATAGACTTTACATATAGCATCAATCCAATTTACGCTTTTCACATTTGCTTGCCCTTGGCAAACTCAAAGCCGGATTGACCTTAGTGTTGTTCTTTAGGGGTGTCTCTGATCCATTAAAATAGCATCACCCCCTCAGATATGTCATGTAACCTGATATTCATCATGAATAAAGTGTGTTGGTCTTTACTTACGGCTGGGCCTCTCGGTCCCTGAAATCCAGGAAGTCCGGGGCTGCCATTTTCTCCTTTACTCCCTTTCGGACCCTTGAAATAGGGAATAGAAAAATTACATTTTGTTCAATACTTACATTTCCCACACATTATAATATTTTCTTAAATGTATGTCTCATTGCATGCACAACTAAGAATGGATTTAGATTTGGGTGATAATGGACAAGTCTCTGATTTCTGCGGAGAGTACTCAACCCCAAGGATAATCAACCAATGGATCCTCCAGTTTGAGCACTTCTTCAAGAAATCAGAGTATTTTCTGTTACTGCCAGACGTTTGATGCCCCCCCACTTCTAGTACCAATAATATTTTTTCTGAGTGTATTTTTTAGAGAAACCTATTCTGAGAACAAACGTGACTCTGATCGCATGGAACCCTACGCAACAAACAACTTGATTGTTTTGTCTTGTTCCACAGCCCACTCCAGATTCTTGCTGTTAAGCACATCCACAGTATTCTCCTGTACTTTGGCACTCTAGATACAGTTTGACATAGCTTGGCAGCAGCAATGCACTCCCACATTGCTGCATGCATACCTCATTATGGTGGAATATGAGCTTTTTATATCAGTATCTGAATTGTAGTAAGACGGAATAGGAATAAAATACAACAGTGGTAGGTAGTCTTAGATCCATGAATCAAGGGAGCAGGGCACTTATCCTCGAGTTACTATAAGATTTATTGAAAGAGAGAGGACACCAAAATATAAAAAGTAAATAGCATTCACAGTACATTATATTTTCCAGTTTAATCCCAGGTAGAAGCAACCTAGGGTTGATTGTTTTAGGGTTTATTCTTTTTGTTGGGGATGTGCAGCTTGGATGAGTTATGCAGGCCTCACTACCAATGGATCTACACTACCAACATCCACCATGCAGATGGTGCATGGGAGTAACTTGAGCCCCTGCTGGACAGGCAGGGAACTACTTCAGGGCCCATTCAGGCCAATGAATATCTGTGAGATATGGAGACTTGGGGGCCCCACATCACATTTTACAGGGAAGCCCCATCTTGTGTTACACCACTGAGAAGGTTAGAGTTAAAGTCAGGAGGACTGGTGGCAGACGATATGGCCCACATAGGACTAAACACCTGTCCACATGGGCTACCCTTAACTCTGTACACTATATACCGTATATACTCTAACAAAAGCTAAACTCACTTCTCAAACTAGATCAATATACAACTGAAAGGACCCTTACATTTAATGATATTGTCTGGCCAGATAACTCTATATAACCTAAATCTTTGCTCACTCCTTTCAAGGATGTATTGTATATTGAAGCTGATACCCAAAAAGCACAAAATACAAAACATTCAATGCAATTTCTCTCCATGCTCATATGTCTAGCTCTCCGAAGCCTTTTCCTTATCACATTCTCTTATCTTCCATTTTCATCTCAGGAGTTTTGACACATCCACCACAAATTATCAAACATAACTTAATTTCTCTGGGACTTTCCAAAAATAGTGTGACAGCTTAACGTGGATAACGTCTTTTGTCTAGTGTGTAAACTTCCAAAGGCATGGAAACTGCTATGAACACAGTACTGTAAGTTTGCACATGTTAGATGACGTATTTGACACTCTGGTTTATAATGCTTTAAATTAACATACTTTTTTTTGTTATAGGAGAGTGCCATTGCTTCCATATAACACCAATAGAAGTATTTTCATAGATACATTTAGGAGGAAAATGCGGTGCTTCCACCAGGGGAGAAAAAATTAAAGTGAATTTACCTCTTTTTCCCACACAATTTTTCAATGTAAATTTAAAAAAAAAGTTTGCAGAAGGAAAGGCAATTTTCTGCTCAACCTGGTTTGTGTAAATATGGGTTTGCGCATCTGTTCCAACATCATGCTAAAATGCTCTTCTTGACTTGGGTGCAGCATAGGAAACTACACAGGCACCTGAAGATACTTGGTTGATGACAAGAGGGTGGTTCTGAAAGCCAGTCTTTTTGGCAAAAGGATACGTATTCTAGCCCCACCTACTTTTACTAATGCAATTATATTGCTAACGTTTTTATTGTATATACAATCACTCACTAAAATAAATGCTACCCTTTAGTTTCTTTTTTTTTCAGAAATGCACCACTTAATAGACAAAATATGAAGCTAAAGTATCATATTTTACTTACATCACAAAATGAATCCATACAGATTTATGTTCTCCGACTATGGCCCTGATTCTGAGTAAAGGGGAAAATTCAGGGCCAAGGTATGCAATAATTAATAAATACCACATTTGATGTTTTCCTCTGACAGACTTTGCTAGGTAAAACATGGGAACAAGCCCAGTAAAAAGCAAAATCATGAACTTTTAAGTGTGGTAAATAATGAATCTTCATGGTATATCTCTTTTTAAAGTGAGGACTGTAGAAAAGAAGCCACAGAGTAAACACCACACCAGGAGTATCAATTTTCACTGGTAGCTTTACTACACTACCCATTTCCTCCTTACTTACAATCAAAGCCTACAGGTGAAATCAATGTGCCTATTTACAAATATTGATGGAAGTGTACATACCTGTATACCAGGAGCACCAGCATTTCCTGGAGCACCTGTTGGCCCATTTTTGCCCTGGAAAGAAGGCAATACATATGAATACATATTCTAATTTCCTTCTGCTGTATTTATAGCGTACTGTACTGCATTTAATGAATATGTTGTAGCACTGAACTAGCTGAGTAATGATAAAGTGTTTTTCAGCAATAGAGATATTGAGAGACATCTATACACATTTAATATTTACAATTTGTTTGATTTTCACAACTAAACATTTCACATATTTAGAACTGTATCACATTTCACACATGTTCACAGTTTTAGGCATTAGGAGATTAAGCCCATAATCACATGGTTATAAATCAAGATTGTAAGTGCCATTAAAACCAGATCATTATATTTTAAAGTCGTCAGCTTATGCACTAAAACACATACCGTTCTCCAACTTGTCTTCTAGGATAGTCTTCACTGCTAACACCTGCAAACTCCATTTCCTAATAAATATTTTGCTATTTAAGCAGGCTGGTCCCTGTTTCCGCAATGGAGCACAGATCGGATACAGGGACCAACAGTACCTTGTGTGAAGGATGTTTCCACATCGAAGAACCGATGCGAGGCGCAGAGGAGAAGATGCATAGGAATTGATCCCTTCAGATGCAGGCAATGCATCAGTTCCAATTTGGGCAGCCAGGGATGCGTCAGCACTGAACCCCTCTCGATAAAGGCGATGCGTCATTGACGAGGCCCACAGCAAGCAACGGGAGGTTCTCGTCTTCAGCGGCAGCGGCGATGTGTCAGCATCAAGGAGAAATGCATAGGTTCTGACCGGTGCAACAGCAGCAATACGTGGATTTCAGCAGAAGACAGCCACAAAAGCCACTTCTAAGGACTCTAGTGGCACCACTTCGTAGGGTAGTAGTTACAGTTTGCAGAGTCCAGAGGCTGTAGCAAGGTTGTTGGAAGTCTTGATGTCCCTGAGGAGAAGTAAGGGGCCTTGAGCACAGCTGACGTGCACATGGTCTCCCTCAGGGTGTCAAAAGTGTTCTGGAACGCCTCTGTCAGATCACCTGACATGGATGCTTCCTGGAAATCAGCTCTGTCAAGGGTGCAACAATTTTGCCATACCCCTTGACAAATTTCCTGTAACAACCAGCGAGCCCTAAGAAGGCTCTCACTTCTGTCTGGGTCTTGGGGAGTTCCCGAGACAGAATGGTCTCAATTTTGGTCTAGAGGGGCTGCACCTTGCCACCTCCCACTTGGTGACCCAATTAGACCACACAACCCTGTCCTATCAGAAACCTATTGGTTTTGAGATCCAGGTCTGTGCTGAGGTGGCACAGGTGGTCCTCCCAGCTATAGCTGAAGACTGCAAAGTTGTCAGGATAAGCGACACTGAAGTTCTCCAATCCAGCCAGGATCTGGTTGACCAACCTCTGGAAGGTAGCAGGGGCGTTCTTTAACCCGAAGGGCATGACCCGGAACTGGAAGTGCCCTTCCGGTGTGGAGAACACAGACCTCTCTTTTCCCTCACGGTCAAGGCAATCTGCCAGTACCAAGATGTTAGGTCAAACGTACTGAGGAACTTTGCAGCTGCATGCCAATCTATGAGCTCATCAGCAAGGGTATAAGGTGTGCATCAGTCTTAGTGACCGCATTGAGCCCATGGCACTCCACGCAGAACGTAAATTCAGGTGTGACATCTGGAGCAGTAGCCTTGGGAACCAATACCACTGGGCTGGTCCAAGGGCTTCTAGAGGGCTCAGTTACTCCTAACACCAGTATCTTGGGAACTTCCTCCTCAATACTAGCCCTCACAATGTCAGACAACCTGCAAATTTTATTTTTTATTGGTGTTCTGTCCCCACTATCAATATCATTGGCTCAACATGTAGTGAGTCCTGGGGTAAGTGAAAATAGAGAGGTAAACTTCCCGAAAAACTGGCAGCAGTCTCTGTTGATCTAGGGTCAGTGTAGGGCAGAGGATGACACCCTCCACTGATCCATCCTGCTCCTAG
This sequence comes from Lissotriton helveticus, assembly GCF_964261635.1. Classification (NCBI taxonomy): domain Eukaryota; kingdom Metazoa; phylum Chordata; class Amphibia; order Caudata; family Salamandridae; genus Lissotriton; species Lissotriton helveticus. The sequence continues at coordinate 212,578,619 of NC_136063.1, read as the reverse complement.
GAAGATAGGAGGTCGGCTAGAGGTTCACTCTTGTCTTCCACCACATCATCAGTGACCAAGAGCATGGTAATCTCAGACCTCTCAAAGTGGGGCTTGAGGCGATAAGCATGCAGGGCCCTCAAAGGGTTACTAGGAGTTTAGAAGTCCATTCGGTAGGTTACATCACTCTTGCGCTCCTTCACCCTATAGGGCTCAGACCACTGGTCTCGCAAAGCTTGGAGCTCCATGGGCTCAATTACCCCTACATTTTGTCCTGGCTCAAACTCAACTAGAGTGGTATTCTGGTCATACCAACGATTCATGTCCTTCTGACTGGCTTCCAGATTCTCCTGCATGTGTTTCTGGAAATGGACTGTTTAGTTTCGAAGGGTCAGAATGAAGCTGACTACATCGTGGGGGTCTCTCCTGGGAGCTTGCTCCCAACCCTCCTTTACGAAAGTGAGAGGCCTCTCAAAGGATGCCCATAAAGAAGTTCAAGGGGGCTCAAACCACCCCCGTTTTCTGTTACCTCCATTTATGCAAACCAAGGTCATGTCATGAGGACGTCCCTCTTATGCCTCATGTGTTCTGGTAGACCTCTAATAATGCCTTTGAGGGTTCCATTGAATCAACCAACTCATTGGATTGGGTATGGTAAGGAGTGGAGAACTTGTAGGTTACCCCACACTCCTTCCATATGGCCTTCATGTAGTTAGAAATGAAGTTGCCACCCCGGTCAGATACCATCTCCTTGGGGATACGTACATAGGTAAAGATCCCCATCAGTGACCTGGCCACGGCAGGTGCAGTCACTATCCCCAGAGGGATAACTTCCGGGTACCGGATGGCATGGTCCACCAAGACCAGAGCAAAAATGTTGCCCATGGATGTCTTGGGGTCCAGAGACCTAACGATGTCGATGCCCACCTTCTTAGAGGGGTGCAATGACAGGAAAAGGTTGCAGGGGGGACTTACACTTCCCCCTGTCTTGCCTCTCACCTGGCAGGTAGGACAGGATCTTCCGTACACATCTGAGGCCTTCCTCATTTGAGCCGAATAGAAGTGGGTGCTAAACCTGTCAAATGACTTGTCTTGTCCCAGATGACCTGCCAGTGCACAACATGAGCCTGACCCAGTAAGAAGGTCCTGTAGCACTGTGGGACCACCAACACAAGTGTTGCACCAGGCTCAGGAAACCTAGGCTCACAATGCAGGAAACCATTCTCCCAGCAGGTCAGGTGCTTGCCAGAGGCGTCACCAGCTGCCTGGGGCTCAGCCTGCTGCCACAGACCCACAAACGAAGGACATTTACTCTGTTCCTTGCAGAACTCCTCCCTGTAGGGCCCACCTTCCTGCTGTCAGTTCAATGGCTCAGGCAGGTTTCCCAGTTTGGCTACATCTCCCCTGTAGCTCATGGTGCATCCCCCTCAAGTTCAGCCTCTTCCTGGACCCTGGGAGTCTCAGAAGTGGGTTTCCCACGCTCCTTGCCTTTCCTATTTCTGGCAGGCACCGGGGCTATTCTTCGGGTCCTCTAAATCAGCCTTTTGGGCTACCATGGACCGTCTGGTGAAGTACACCACTCAGGCAACACTAACATATCCACATGGGACCTGAGCTCCACCTCCTTCCAGGTGGCATGCTCCAGATCATTACCCGGCGGGCAATCAACAGGCATAAATGCACTCACAGCTTCCCTCAAAGAATCTGAGACCCTCCCCCATTGAAAGGGAAGCAGAGCCACTGGGACTGACTCTCCCAGTTGTCAGCTGCAACAACTATGTGGAACACATTAAGGACTACCTGCTCTGATGACACCAGATGACACCTGACGGTTGTCATGCTGGCTCCTGTGACTCTCAGAGCTTCCACCCCTTACCCATTAACGGTGACCCACTGATTGTAATTCCTAGTATTTTCAGGCATTGGGATTCTTTGCATCATCTCTATGTCACTGAGGGACACTAGGTAAAGCTCTACACTGTCCCCAAAACCATCTAGGACCACCTCCCCCCCAAACGCTACACTAGTAGGGGGGTGGGTGCCCAAGTCCAAATAACTAGTTTGTGGCCATTTAGAGAAGTCCTTGCTTTAATTTCTGCCCCCCCCTTCTTTCAGTGAGGACCCTTCCCACAATTTGTGATGATCCCCCTAGAAACCTTCTTGTAGACCCAGGTCCCGATCAAGCAGTCCGCCTTCCTAGCTCCCTGGTATTACTGAGCTTACTATCAACAAGGTGTTGCCCAAGATCTGGAAAACAAAGACTGAACAGGTGCTTTTGTGCAATGAAATTATACATCATTTACCTCACTGCCCTTCACCCAGCCATCTAGTGCTTTGCAAAAGGAATACACACAATGCACCCAGGACTGTTGGGATATCTTCTGACTTTCCCTGAATTTGTGCCTGTACCTTTCTGGGGTCAGACCACACTTCTGATTGGGGCCTCTTTTATGGGGATATATCATTCTGTCACCCACTCCAGCTCCATCAGGGTGTCCCTCCCTAGGAATGTACCTCCACAGACTAGCTCCCCAATCCTCCTCCGGGACCTTGTGCATCTGTAAAGCAATCTCATAGGCCTCAAAGCATCTGTCAATGTAGTCTCCTGACACAAAGTCAAACACCAAACCCTTGGGTAGGTGGACCCTCCTGTCAGAAGGCACTGAAGAATATCTGCCACCACTGGTGTCTATTTGCTTGGCTTTTAAGTACAGTTTCCGGCTCCTCTCATGAGCCAAGTGCTCTAGAGAAAGCTCTCTTCCATGGCCAGATGTTGCCTCTCCATGGCTAACCTTGTTTTCTTATTCTCCATGCTTTTTCTCCTCTAAGGCTCTCTCAGTCTTCTCCTTCTCCAATTTGATCTCAGCCAGCTCCTATTGAAATGTTCTCTCCTCCCCCCTGTCCTCCAGCTCCTCTGGGGGCAGGCCTCTTGATATACTGATTCCTGCCCCGGGGGAAACCTCCACTCCACTCGCTCCCTTCCCCATAGGCAGTTCTAGATTCTTCAGTGAATCCTGGTCCAGCTCAACATCATCCTCCATTATCTCATCCTCCTTCTCTGGGGTATAACTGCTGCATTCCGGCCTTCTAACCAGGCATTCAGCACCTTTTGCATCTCCACCTTCCTGGTGAAGCCTGTTGTAGAACCCCTTACAGAAATTCTGGAGCTGGACCACAGTGTAAATCTCCAGCTTGGCCAACTCACAGTCTGTTTTTGAAGGTGCAGGTATAGATGTATCACTTCCAGTCAAAGACATGATTTCAGCAAAAAGCAAGAATGGCAATCAGGGAGGATTGAAAAAATTAAAAATGCCAATCAGAGAGAGTAGGCGAAGAAAATGCCAATGAGGTTCAGAGACAATTGATTTGATTTGGTCTTATATGTGGATGATAGTGTACACCACATTACTGTAAGATAGTGCACAAACAAAAGTCCTATCCTCACTGCTAATCACCAATGTAAGAAATTGGGTCTCCGGTTGGCGGGCGTATGCACTTTGTTCAAGTACGGACCACCATCCTATTCAGGGATAGTCAGTTACACATTATAAATTAACCTATGCTCACCCTATGGTAACTTGGCACAGAGCAGGCGGGCTTAACATAGGAGACAATGTGTAAAGTATTTGTGCAACACTTAAAACAGTAAAACAGTGAAGACGCTACAGAAAAGTTATCTACACATAGTTAGAACAATAGAAATTAAAGTTTTGATCTGCACAATACCAAAATGACAAAACTCTAAAAGGTAGAATCGGAGTTACAAATTTTGAAAGAATTTCTTCAAATATAGTTCTTAGGAACATAAAGCCCCAACCAGGCTTTCTCATCGTGCTTGACCAGGTCAACTATGAAAGTTCAGGCCACCGCAATCGAGTGCAGATTGGACACAGGGAACAGCCTTGGCCCGTTGCAAAAAGTACCTTGGGTGGAGGATGCATACACATTGAGGACCCAATGTGTGGAGCAGAGAAGGCAATGCGTCGGCGTTGATCCCTTCAGATGAAGGCAATGTTTCGTCATCGAGCCGTGCAGCCGGCAATGCGAGGTCCTTGTCTTTAGCAGCAGCAGCAATGTGTCAGCATCAAGGGGGAATGCGTGAGTTCCGGTCAGCACAACAATGGCAATACATGGATTTCAGACGAAGACATCCAGAAAACCTATTTCCAAGGGCCCAGGCCTGGATTGGCATCACTTAGAAGGACAGGACTCACATTCGGCAGAGTCCAGAGGCTGTAGCAGGGTTGTTGGAAGTTTTTGATGTCTCTGAGACTTCAGAACAAGAGGCAAGCCACTGGAGTCACTCAAAATGTGAAATAGCTATCTTTTCCCAATTGGAAATTACATCACATTATCAAATGTAATATGGAAATCCCAATGTAATCCTATGAGAGAGATAGGCATTGCAGTTTACACAGTACTGGAGGGCCATTTTGCAGTTACTCTAGCATCCTCCCAGACACACTACCACTGTAAAACAGGGACAAAATGGGAAGATGAACACTGCATGTTTGTCAAGTGGGGCTAGTTATGAAGTAACAGACTGGATCCACCATCTCTTCTTTGTCTTGTAATTTAACCAGACATTAACATAATTACTGTAAAGTGAGGGATGTTCAACATATTGTAGCGGCTAATATGTTCATGTATATATTATATTTACGTTGCTTAATCAATAAAACATTTTTTTTAACTATCAAAGCACAATATATCTCAGAATATAAATATTACTATTATTATTAAAAATGATTTATAAAGTGCGTCCTCACCCCTAAAGAAGATCCCGGTGCTAGACCACATACTTTCCCTGTTCTAACTTACCCCAAATTGTTAGAGCTGAAACAACCAAGTCTTCAACATTCTCCGAAAGACTAACAAATCTGATGTCAAATGTAGATTCAGAGAAAGAGTATTCCAGTGGGCAGCTGCCAAAAAATTAAAAGAGTTCCCGCCCATTCTGGATTTCTTGATTTGTCTACAATATATCAAAGCCTGATTAGTGGAGTGGAGATCCCGTGTTGGCTTATAAAATAGAACTCTGTCTAGTAGGATTGCTATCTCATTGTTATAAAGTGTAATGTAAGCGTGAAAAACTAGCTTTAAAATGATTCTCTTGTGAACTGGAATCCAGTGAAGAGAATTGAGTCAAGCCAATGCGGAACTGTGGCTAGGCCTGTTACAAATCAGTTTTGCTGGCACAATCCGAATAGACTCAAAACATGTGAGCAAATAATCCGGCATGCCCACATATAGGGAGTTCCTGGAGTCTAGCCTACCCATAATCAAAGCTTGAACAAGATTACTATGCCATGCCACTGGGATCTGCCAAAATATTCTGCGAAGACTGTGAAAAATTCCAAACAGCTCCTGCACACTGTATTCACCTGTTCCTGCATTGAATGAGAATCGTCAATTAAAAAATTCAAATTCTATGCTACCCTTTCAGGCCTGGGTGCGAGACCTAACAATGAAGGCCACCAAGAATCATTGCAGACCTTGCAGGTCTCAGTAAAAAGCAAGATTTCTGTTTTGTGTGCATTAAGTTTTAAACAATGTGCCTGCAACCACCCGGCTACTTCTGAGAGACAGCCAACTAAATTCCTCTTTGTCTTAAAGTACTTGTCTTCGATGGAATTAATCAGCTGAGTATCATCAGCATACGTAAAGATGTTAAACAGGGTGGAACCCAGGGGGGATTTCTACGGAACTCCAAATGCAGTTTCAGAGGGCTTGATTTAAAAGGGGGCAGCTGTACAGAATGAGAAGCCATATTATCAAGATGGGGCGATAAAATTATCGCCGCTTTATCGGCAAGAAACTGCCGCTAAAGTGGCGATAAAGGGCTTGATAATATGCTCTATAGAATTCCCATAGAAACCCAGGTTAGACTGGGTGTCTATAGGTAAGCACAATTCCTAGGCCCTCCCAACGATATGTCTAATTCAGACTTGGACATACTAGACCACCTACTTCCGGCACAGAAGAATGGTCCAAATACTTTCTGAATACTGCGTACAATAATGTTATTTTACAGTGTGTAATCAAGTCAACAATCGGGCAATCTTACCTGTTGAAGTTGGTCCAATGTAAATGAATTAATTTTTAGCTGGTCAGGATGTGTGATTCAGATTGCACAATAGATATTACTTAATTACTTCCAAGCACTGGACTCGGTTACTCTTAGCCACCCCAACAATAAATGAATGCAGGAAACTTACCGTCTGTCCTCGAATGCCCCGGGGGCCTTGGGGTCCTGGCGGACCCTGCTCTCCCTAGAAATATACAAAATAATTAGTTATAAAGTCCTAAGGATGGAAGATTTTAGACTTTATTCCCATTTTGTAATAGTAAGAGACAAATACAACCACACCTCCATTTATGGTTTGAATTCTCCAAAATCCTGATTGGCACATTCAGGACTTGAGGACATTTTTGACACAAATCAATGTTCTGCAGCGGAAAATTAGACAGTGTAAGGCTTTTATGCGATCTTATGTTGTTTGGTGTTGTGCTCACTTAGCTCTCAGCCAGGCTGAGAATTGAACAAAAGGAGTGCAGATGGCCCTTTCAGTAAGACATTTGTGTTGCATCCAGATGCAATGAAAATAAGAGGCATCCCTCAACACCGGAAGGTTGCTACCCTGAAGGCAAGGCGCACACAGTGCTGGTGCGGCTGGGATGTAGGAACATTGCACGGAAGCACAGCACATATCACTGGGGATGCCCGCATCCCAATAGCAGCTGGAGCCGGGTCCCGCTGGAACCCCGTGTTTTCCAGCATTGCTCCTAATACATTTTCCTAGTTAATATGTATGTGCAACTGTAGTCTTAAAATGCCTGATATAAATGTTCAGTGAAACAGGCACCACCATATTATCCTGGAGTTAACTGGAAAGCATTTTTAAACATTCAAAACCGAATTCCATCTTTAGAAATACATTTGTGTTCAAGTTGTATAGGCAAATGTATATATTCCTATCATACTTATGCCTGTGAATTGTGCACACTGCAGGCAGTCCACAGGAGTATATATAATGTTGTAGTAGTGTGATCAGACATCTACAATTTGCTGATAGTTCAAAGATGTACTTTTCGAGATTGTATGGTTCTTTAAAGAGTTGATAATCATCTGGGATTCGTAGATGCTTTGTTTTTTTTTTGCATTTTTGTACGTCCAAAATTTAAAAATACCTATTGCATTTCAGAAGAAAACTTCTCATTTGTAAAAAACCATATACATTTTCTAATCATAGAAGTTTAGTCAAAAGGAAATCGATGCATCGCAGATGTACATGTATGGTTTGCATAAATTACCTACTGTAATGTGGCCTAAATTCTCTATTTACAAGGGGCTAAAATGCGCACCTACATTGGGCCACAAGTCCTGATTTAGAAATGGGACCAGAGACCAATTGGGCGGGTGCAAATGCAGATGATGTCCTCGCATTTCTAGCCCAGCCCTCAATGGATAACAAAGAGCTTATATACATTGGCGCCCTGGCCATGTGGCCCTGGGGACAGGCCTGCTGAGGTCAAGGAGGCTCCACCCTCATAGTAATGTCAACCAATGGAATCAGAAATAGCACCTACAGGCCATAAATGGTTTGCTCATATCAGTGCTTAGATTTGCATGGAATGTAAACCGGTACTCCACTGTTCATGAAGCACATGACCAGTAAGGTACATATAAGGTCACTTCTGTCTCTTATTTTCTTGCTTTCAGTGCTTAATTTGAGCTGGTGGTTTTAGGTGGGGCCTACTGGCACTCATATTTCATAAACTGACTTTGATCCAGAGAATGAGAGAAAAAATCACAAAAGGGGGGGCTATGTGGGGGAGGGGTATGGAGAAGGGAGAAAGATTGAGAAATGTGACAAAAGCAGAATGCAGGGGTGCAGAGGGTATCTGGTCGTGTTTTAACCACTTGGATGCTAAGGTGTTTTATGGCTTTTAATGTAATTTCCATTGAAATCAATGGAAACTCCATGACGAGTTACCCTTGTCATTAGCATCCAAGTGGGAGGCATGAGGTAGAATCAAGAACACTAGCCTTGGAATTTGGCTCCCCACCCTTTGATAGTGTTGTCCACCTGCTTCTGAGCAAAACTTTGGGCGCTGGCTCTTATTCTTTTACAAATTAAGCACTACTTGTTTCCATTGGTCCTTATTTTGTGTTTCGCCGAGACTGCAGAAGGGGAAACTAAAGGAGTGACAAGTGCATATTCCTATACAACACTATGTAAATTAGGGATGCACTGGAATCTGCTCCGGGCGCATGCCCCACCAGGGCAAAACTTTGTGGGGCAAGATGCAGGATGCATGAATAAATCTACATTTTACGAACAAGCACATTTCTTTTGTGAATTTGTGTGGGCCCAAAATCTTATATTCCCTAAGAGCGTTTGTTGTTTCCAGGATGATGTGCCTCTTTTTTTGTGGAGCATATTACTATTGTACAGTACATACTTTGACCTGAGCCTCCTCCAGGTGTTTACAACAGGCAACAAGCTTAGGAGCTGAGGCTGAAGGCAGTGCAAGGTTCTCACAGTACCTGTGAGTGGGTCAGAAAGCTGTAAGGAATATATGGTCATCCAATCCTTGGCCTCTCTGCATAGCACACAGCGCAATGGCCACGTATTCCAGCTGCAATTGCGATGCTGTGCAAATATGTGTGAAGGAATTCTTGACAAGGAGGAAGTAAAAGAAGATGCAGTGCTTACAGAGGAGTAGGTCTGTTTGAGGGGTTGTGATGTGGAGGAGATGTGAGCAACTACCTTCAGGAGAGAGTGAAAACAGTGAGTTGAAGGGAAATGTGTAAGATAAAGATAGAGGAGATGAGAAGAGGAAAAGGGTGTACATACCTAGCAGAGTGAACATAATGGGAGCATTTCAGGCACTCTGTAGACCCCAATACAACGCCAGGGGCCAAAGTAATATTTAATTCACAATCCCACGAATTGTGATTTTAAACATTTTTATTTTCAGTAGTAATTACTTACAACAGAATCATTGTTCTTAGTCATTTATCTTCAAAGCTAACAACCATTGACCAAGCCAATAGCCTTGGCTGGCTTTAGATGTACGGCAGTTGTTGAGTTATAAAGCTCAGAGAGGCACCAAAATACCGGTCGGGAGTCAAATCACAGATACTTAGTCTATGTGTGTAGACCATGCCCTAAACTGCTTTGGCCAGGCCTCTTTTAGAGACCCTCCCACACCCATTTTTTTTCATCTAACTTAAAGCCCTGCATAAGTGCACCAAATATTTGCAACACCGGCCATTTGGTTACTGAGTTTACATTAGTTTCATCATGTTTGTTTTGTACCCCATATAGAACATTGTAAGGGGGAGAGGTGCAGACCTGCAGCCCTTAAAGGGTAGAGATATCCTCTGGAGCGAGGTTTAAGTGATACAACGACCCTATTATATACTTCAGAACAAAAAGGCATGCCTTTTGGAGCGAAAAACGACTCCTTGAAGTACTACATAGGACCAGTAGTACGCCACAAAATGACACACCCACTATAGCAGTGGGAAGGGCAAAAGAAACCCTTTTCTTTATATAACCCTCGCCCACTCTAGTAGTGGCATGCTCATCATCGGGTACACCCTGCCTCCTAAATGTCAGGGTGGGCTTGACTGTGTTTCAGGGAGGTCTTATGAAGATAATGTGTAAGGGGCGTAACATTAAGGATAACATTTGTCATCCACACCAAAGGTATACTTTATTAGTGGGGTGGGAGGGAAGGTTAAAATTAGAATACTATGAGGCTGTAATGATGTGATGGGCCTATGCCCTATAACACCACCATGTTTCAGCCCTGTTCTACTGTCCTGTGTGAGGTCCTGGGCTTTTGTCAGGTGGGTTTGTAACAAGGTTTCTCCCCTATTGACGTTACCAATGTGTGCTTTCTTTTGTATGCATCAGATTATTTATATATATACTTGCCGCTGTTTGGGTATTACCCAAAGCAAGTGGGACAAACGTTCCCATGGGGCGTGAGTGGGCGGCCCTGTAGTCAAACTTTCCTCAAGGCTCCCTAGTCCGTCTTGTTACTTATCTTCGGCTCAGCTCCCCTGTATGTGGTTTTCTAACCCAGTAGTCATCCAGTATACACCAATACAGTTAACACATAGGAGTTACTTTGGCTCCTCGTAGTATACTTACGTCTTTCCCTGGCGATCCTTCGCGACCAGCAGGACCCGTCAAGCCCACTTCACCCTACAAAGCAGAAAACAAGAAAGCAGTTGAGTAATAGTCAGATCCACCCAATGCAGCAGATGACCTAGAAATGTCTTGAGCCTTAACAGACCGCCTGGAGCAGGCCAGGAGGGCTGTGTGTGGCTGACAATAGGTCTGCAGTGTCATTTCATCAGATTCACGTCTGTGCACACCGGTCAGGGCTGCGGTGACTGAGCAGCCAAGCACAGTTTAAATTGCAGTGGGATTCTCATACCTCTTGGGGAATATATATTTTTGTTCCTTCACACCTAGTCATGGCTCATTCCTTTCCTCCCCACACTCATAATCGATATTCTTCCTGCTCTGAACTTAATTTCAGCCTCACAAGCGTTGTTTTTTGTGGTCAAAGCCTTAGTGCGGCGTTTAATTCCATGGGCTGCGCTTGCAGAATTCCAGCAGGGATTTCATCTTCCCAAGTGGGTCCTTTTAAGCCTTCTCCATCCTATAAATGGTGAGGTTTTTTTCTGTTCAACTTATGCTCAGTACAATTGGACCGTTTCATACATAAATCCTGACACAAGATATACATGAATATGTTCCGCATGCTAAGGAAATAGGACAACTGTCCATATTGAGTATACCTTCATACATTGCTGGTTAGTCTAACAAAATCTCTGTATGCAGTCAATCTGACTTCTCCAAGGTGCATGTTTCAGTAACCCCTGTATTCTTCCCACTGACCCCGAAGCTTCCCACTTTCTCAAGCAACCCCGACTTTTGTACACCACCTTTTCTGCTTTGCTGCACCAATCTAAATCAATTTTCCAATATCGTAATGATCAGAGGTTTGATACTGTCAATGGCTGGAGTAACTCCTTCTCCTTTTCCACGGTGCGCAAATGAATTAAACACCTCAGATGTTCGTGTTAAAGAGCGGAAATGCTTTTTCCATGAAAAAATTATTTTTCCCTCCCCGAAAAAAAATTGGAAAATTGACAGAGGCTCTTGTTTCTCCCAAAGTAAGATAGTACTTTGAGTACAATTCCACAGTGAGCAGGGCCGGACTAGGATCGCAAACCAGCCCTGGCAATTAAGTCAAGTCAAGTCAATACATTTATATAGCGCGCTACATACCCAGAGGGTCTCAAGGCGCTTGAAGAGGGGTGGGGAATTACTTCTCGAATATCCAGGTTTTAAGTTGCTTTCTGAATGCTAGGTGGTTTTGAGTGAGACGAAGGTGCATGGGAAGTGAGTTCCAGGTTTTGGCCGCTAGGTAGGAGAATGATCTTCCTCCCATGGTGGTTTTGTTGACGCGGGGAACAGCAGCGAGGGCTTGGTTGGAAGAGCGCAGCTGGCGGGGGGGAGGGTGTAGAAGGAAAGACGTGTATTGAGGCATTCGGGTCCAAGTTCGTAAAGAGCTTTGTGTGCGTGGGTGAGGAGGCGGAAAGTTATCCTCTTATTGACGGGGAGCCAGTGGAGGTTTTTCAGGTGACCAGAAATGTGTTCTTTACGCGGGATGTATAATATGAGTCTGGCTGATGCGTTCTGGATGCTTTGGAGTTTTTTCTGAAGTTTTGCTGTGGTACCGGCGTAAAGGGTGTTTCCGTAGTCCAGGCGGCTTGTAACTAGTGCGTGAGTGACCGTTTTTCTAGTTTCGGTGGGGATCCAGCGAAATGTTTTTTTGAGCATGCGAAGAATGTTGAAGCAAGATGAAGAGACGGCGTTGACTTGTCTGGTCATCGAGAGCGAGGAATCCAGGATGACGCCTAGGTTCCGTGCGTGATCCGTCGGGAAGGGTGCTTTTCCAAGTGCCTCTGGCCACCAAGAGTCGTCCCAGGCGGAGGGGGAGGTACCTAAGATAAGGACTTCTGTTTTGTCTGAATTCAGTTTCAGACGGCTATGCTTCATCCATTCGGCTACCTCTTTCATTCCTTCATGTAGGTTGGTTTTGGCGATGTTTGGGTCTTTGGTGAGTGAGAGGATCAGTTGAGTGTCATCAGCGTAGGAGATGATGTTGAGGTTGTGTTGGCGTGCGATGGTCGCGAGGGGGCTCATGTATACGTTGAAGAGGGTGGGGCTGAGTGAAGATCCTTGTGGCACGCCGCAGATGACTTCAGTGGCCTCTGACTTGAATGGTGGGAGGCGTACTCTCTGAGTTCTTCCGGCAAGGAATGAGGTGATCCATTCCAGTGCTTTTCCTTGGATTCCGATGTTTTTGAGTCGTTGTAGCAGGGTGTTATGACAGACTGTGTCGAAGGCTGCGGAGAGGTCGAGGAGGATGAGGGCGACTGTGTCTCCATTGTCCAGTAGAGTTCGGATGTCGTCTGTTGCTGCGATGAGTGCGGTCTCAGTACTGTGTTTGGCTCGGAAGCCGGATTGTGAGGAGTCGAGGGATTTGTTGGCTTCGAGGAAGGCGGCGAGCTGGTTGTTGACAGCTTTCTCGATGACTTTGGCCGGGAATGGAAGGAGCGAGATGGGGCGGTAGTTTTTGAGTTCGGTGGGGTCAGCTGTGGGTTTTTTCAGAAGAGCGCTGAGTTCGGCGTGTTTCCAGCTTTCTGGGAAGGTGCCGGAGTTGAGGGAGCAGTTGATGACGTCTTGGAGGTGTGGTGCTATGATGGAGTCTGCTTTGTTGAAGATGTGGTGAGGGCATGGGTCTGTGGGGGATCCTGAGTGGATGGAGTTCATCAGGCGGATGGTGTCCTCAGTGGAGATTGGGTTCCAGTCATTAAGGATGTTCAAGGGGGGTGAAGGTACGGCAGAGGGTTGGGTGGGTTGGTCTTAAGTCCGACCGGCCTCCGGGTGGGCTGGGGGCTGGCGGGAACGCTGCTGCGCTTTTATTACAAGGGACCGATTTTGCACCACTTCTTCAAAACTGGCCACCAGCAACAAAAACAGCCCCCACTGGTACAAAATCGGCCCCCACCCTTCCGGCCCACCGGGGAAATGCCTGCTGCCCGCTACGGCCTATCCGGCCCTGACAGTGAGTAATACCAGCACGGACAATGTTTACAGGACTCTTCCCAAGAGTATGACTGGAAAGCATCGACTTGCAGAGCTTTCCATGTATTCCTCTGGAAATGGCTTGAAACTACCACAAAAAGCAAAACAAATTAAGAAGGTATGTCCAGCTCTCTAATTACTTTACGGTTTATTTATTAATTGGGCCTGTGACTCGATCAGACACCACAAGGGAAGTTCCAATTGTTAAAAAATAAAAGTAACATCATCGTCTAACATTGTGAGACATCAATTACCTTTTATAATATGTAATTCAATATAATCTGGAGTTTTTTTCATACAGTTTATTAAATGCACAGAAATTCCTGGGATCAAGTGGAAACCGTGTAAGCTGGTAAACTGGATTTCCCTCCTAATAAAAAGTTTTTCAAGAATAATAACCCTTAAAATGTTATTATAAAGTGTGTTCTTTTAAAGCCTGACATTTTTTATCTATCGATCCAACGCCGGCGGTCTTTGGGGATCAGAGGCTAGTATAACGTAAAAACTACTCCACAGCTTCATAAAGATGAAAGTAAGAAAAGCATCTACAATACATTTCAAATCAGAATCAAGCGCTGTGCAGGAAATACAAGAAACTGGTATCGACGTTTATTAAAAGCAATTCTGTTGTTAATACCCTTCCCGACATTTCTAATCTCCCATTGCATTGTGGACCTTGTAGTTGCATAGTTTACAATTAATCTGTTACAGTTTAATAGCAGGTTTCAATAGTCCAACTGCTTAGAACGACCATTAAAGTTAGTCATATGGTAATGTCTTCCTCACTTTACTTCAATGCAACTACGAATACATATTTCACTTCATTCGTAGCTCACTGAAGCAACGCACCAGTACTGGTTTGGAAGCACCTAAATATTCTTGCAACATCTGCCTGTCAAGAGCAGTTTGTGCTGCAAAGGGACAGCTCTCCAGGGAAGAGTGTTTCAAAGTTGACTGCTTCGAAATTAAAGCCTCCTATTTTTGTGTTCAGGCGTTCGCTCCTGCCACAGACATCTGTTTCACGGTTCAGTTCCTTGTTCGTGTTTTTAGATGCCTTGCTGCTTGAAAAAAGAAATTGAATGCTGAGAACTGTAATTCCTGCCAGCGTGGTCCCTGAGAGATGTGCGGTGACACTGATATACCTGACAGTAGACGAGGAGCTCTAAAACATTAAGCAGCCTTCCACGTATCCGCACCGTGTTGGGGCGCTGGCGCGCGTGCAATGGCTGACATGGCGGCGATGGCGCGAGGGACAAGGAACGCCTCCGGGTCAACGTGGATCATTCCTCTCTATGATGTGAGGGAGAAATACCGTAGGCAGCCACGGTGTATTCTAAGTTGCAATGTTTGCAGTTTGTGAGTAGAAATTAAAGATATTAGACAAATCTGGTGCAAGCTTAAATGTATTTATCTTTTCCAGAATTTTAAAGGATACGCCATGCTTCTGCAGCCATAAATCACATGCATGTGTTGCAAACAAAAGGCAACGTGGTTTCAGAAAGTGAATTATAAGAGATATATAGAATTGCATAGGTGGAATGCCAATCCAGATCAGGGGCATAGCGCAGGCCCCAATCCCATCTGTGAAATCCATGAGATATGAGAGACTCAGGGCCCATTCCTCCTATTCTACAGGGAGCCCCCATCACTTTGAGTTACACCACTGATCCAGATAAGATTGACAGCTACCTGCATATTCAAAAGAGTTCTGCCTTGGTTTTTCCACTGAGCTTTAGCTCCACCTGTGCCTTGTTACCCCATATGCCTCACTCCTTTTTGAGCTTTCTCTTCTAACTCACTTTCCATCCATCCAACAAACTTGTATTTGTTACATCTCCACTGTCAGACCTCTCCTGTCACCCTCACTTCACACCACAAGGTACCATACAGAAGATCTACATCTTTCGCCTCAATCCCCTCGCACAGAAATCCCTCTCCACCCACCTCCACTCCTCGCTCACCCTTTCCACCCTATCGGCAGTTCCTTGCCTTTCCCTCTCAATCTGCCCATCCAGCATCCTTACCCACTCTTTTTACCAATCCTCTCAACTCCCACCCTTCTTGCTTACTCTCTTCCCATTCTACCATTATCCACCAATCATCATCCTTCTCTGCATCCTCTAACCAATGCCTGTCCTGCATCCTCATTACAGCTAGACCAATGAATGAGAATCACAATAACATCCATGACCTGATCTGTCACACAAGTGTGGACCTCTACCTCCCAACAGAGAACTAAGAAGATGGGTATGCAGGTATCATGCTGAATGTCAGCAAGCTATCGGGCAACTGCATCCTGATCAGAAACCATCCTGATAGGACCACAGAAGAATCAGCAGTTTTAAAAAAATTACCTACTACCAGCTACACTTTTCAGCTGAAGAATGCACATTTTACATCAGTTTGTTTAGAGAGTGAGCCGAGCTTGTTATAAACACAGTCATCATTACAGCACTTCGAGGCAGTAAATTAGTCAAGTTGAAAAATAATTAAAGAGTTTCAAACATACCCTTTCCCCTGGTGCTCCTGCTTCTCCCCGGTGACCTTTGAACCCCTGAAAGACAGAAGCGAACATTACTGTGTGAGCATCACCCACTTGCCCTCTGATGTGGGCGTGTAACCAATTACAGATGGTACCATCAGATCCTTCTAAATCGGAACCAAACTGCTGACAGAATGCCTTTGGCTTATATTTCTAAAAGCAACTTTTTCACTCCATGAATAATAGTATTGGGTCTTTGCAACCTAAATCTGTCACTTCTGTGAGAAACGAACATCTTTTGTCTTCATCCTCTTTTGAAACAACTATCTGGTTATCGAACAAGAGTGTCTAGATAGGATGCCTGTTGCATTATGCAGCAGGTATGCACAGATCTAAATGTATTCCAAGGTAACCTATATTTAAGAGCTGCACTTGGCAGCCTCTCCTGCTGGGCAGTCAGTGATCAGAGACAGGGAGGGGTGGAGGATGGTTGCCTGGAAGAACCTGGGCGTCATCGCATAGAAGCCTACATAAATCAATCACTGACTGCAGGACAAGCTACAATCACAGTTCGAGAAGTGAACATGCACAAAAAGAATCACTCTAGTATAACTCTGTTCGTGTGCCTAACCATTGGGTCTAATAGCCTGCTTTTGCACCAAACGTGAGCATGAATAATATAGAAAATGCATATTCAGGCCTAGTACAATTCACAGAGCATATCTGCACATCCACTACTGAAAAACAAGGTGTAACTTATGCACGTGCCAGGCATAAAATCTATGCAAATAGGGATAGCATGGGGGTAGAGTGCAAAGAAGCGGCGCATTTCTTGTCCACAATGGACCGCATCTGAGCCCACGGTAGCATCTCTGATCATGCCCATGGAGCGATTTGGCTGAAGTGAAGTGGTATTGCCCATACAGGGCTGGACTAGGGAACCAAAAGAAGCCCTGGCTAAAATGATCAAACTTGATAAGCTACATTCGTTTTCGCGTGCAATCCCTCACTTTTCATCCATTCTCTCTTTATCCTCTTTTTTCATCTGTGATCACTTTCTCTCTAACTTTCTTTCCGTTTTCTCTCACTCGCTCTTGAAGACTCCTGAGCCTTCAGCATTTAACATTGGGTAGCTGGGGGTAGTGATTTAAGGCACCAAGAACGGCCCTGGGCTTTCAAATTAGCTTTTATGGGCTCCTTATTAAGAGGGAAATGCCCGGAATATAAGGCCAGTCCGGCCCTGTGCACACCGGGGAGGCCATGACTGGTTATTTTAACCTGTCACCAACATCCATGGCATTATGCAGTATATATGAAGGTCAGTGGCGGAGGTGCGAGTCAGGACATAAAAGCAAATTAGAAGATTGTGGATCCACTAGTAATATAATTTAAAATGTACCACCTCACTTATATATATATTTGGAAAATAATGTTCCTGTCATTTGTGAGACATCTCTGGTTGACCTTCATTTCATAATTTGCTGTCTCTGCTTCCACATTCACTCTTATACCGTACACAGGCTAATTAATTATATTGGATTTCTCTCAAATACGTTTTCCAAGAATTATGAGCAAACTCATACTTACCGGCAATCCTCTCATGCCTTCTCTTCCAGCAGGTCCAGGCTCTCCTGGTGCGCCCTGAGGAGAAAAGAGCACATGGGGTATTACTTGCATAACTTTCCTGTGAATGTAAGTGTGAGGAGGGACATGTTCCAGCATATTTGAGGAATAGTAAGTTGTCTAATGTCATGGAGGGACTGCAGTTTACACAGTCGAACACAAGCATCTTGTAGATGTTCAGGACCGAAGAGGAGAAGAACAGTTCAATGTAATCTCAGCTCAACCATTGAGGTAATAATTGAGAATTTTACAGACCTGTGTCCACCTGCATTTCCTTGAGGAAATTTCCGGGAGGTCTGTGGACAATAGCTTTAATCAGTCACCCGACTGAATTTGGTCCTGGCGATTTTGAGGCCCGGGTCCTCTTTGAAACGTGTGTGTGTGTCTGCTGGGAGCGCTTGCTCCAGGTAGCTCTGGTGCAGAGAAGGTGTGTGTATTCAAATGAATCATGAAGAAAATTGCAGGTGTGAGGGTGGACCAGTTTATTGTGGACTGGGTTTCTAGGCTGGAATGCTCTTGCCACCTCCCACTGGAGACCTCCCAAGAACACAGGTGAAGAATGTGTAAAAGCAACTTTGCCAAAAACATAATTTAAAATTTCAAGCTGGCAAGCCCATGTCAATTCGCAGGTGCAGAAAGAGAGCTTGATCCATACATAGCTTTCAAATGTGGACTTGCCTGCACTAGCAATAACTCTTACCGTAGGTACACAGCTTGGAGCAACTCAGGTTGAGTGCAACCCCCAGGATGGTGCAGCTGAAGATTATGTAGCTCCATAATCGATTGTAAGTGCCAAAATCTAATCCTTCAGTGAGGCAGACCTCCAGTTAGTATCTGACTGGAGGAGAAGTGTGGCTCAATGGTTAGAGCGGCAGACCCGGATGCAGAGGTCTGTCCCGGGACCAGAGTTCAATTCCCGCCTCGGCGGGTCTTGGGCTCAATTTCCTCGGACCCGATTATTCTCGCCTCGGTGCCTAATCTAATCATGGGCCCAACTCTAGGCAAAAGCTTGATTAATTTCCACAACGGCCCCAACAGCGCTGGGATGCCTGGCTTCACCTTGGGGGTGCCCAGGAGGGGACACTTCACAAGGAAAAGCCAGGAAGGGTTCCACAGCGGTATGCGTACAGTGACTAGAGGCCTCAGGGTATAAGTGCGCTATACAAGTACGAAGTTTTTACCGGTAATGCAGAAAAGAGGTACCAGGGAGTTTGAAGTTATGATTAACTTTATGACAGTCACTTGGAAACTTTATCACCACTATTCCTTTTTGATTTTTTCAAATGATTTCTAAGGTAGCACTTGTACCTGTTCATTGGGAATGTTTTGACTTTTTTTTTGCTTCCAAAAAGTTTTAAAGTTTCCTCTTGACCAATATTTTCATTGATGACAATTGTCGTTTTTTATCATTCATTTCCATTAGTGACAGTTGCCATAATCTTTGTTTTTTATGTTATATTCATCTATTCATTTTTGATGGTAGTAATTTCCATCATGATTGGGTTTACATTCATGATGTATTTATTTCGAATATAGCGTCGTTTAGCAGTGAACATTTTTTGTCATTCTTTATACTTTGAACCTGTTATTGCTTTCTCTTGATCTCTGATTCCTTATCAGTTATACGCTTGTAATTAAGCTCGTTTTGCACATTGATATGCTTCTCCTATATTGTTGTTATTGCTGGTTTGCTGTTCAGAGCACACTTTGCTTCTTTGTCACTCTTCTCAGTCACTGAAGTCAAATGTTCTGTGCATTGCCTGTGTCAAGGTAAAGTCTTTTTGAGACGTTAAACCAGTACTAACTTTCTGTCCTTGAGATATTTTTATTCCTCTCTTTTCGTGCAAAAAACCTAATCAAAGTTGTTTCATGGTATCCTGGACCACACTACATTTTTACCTCAGTCACTGACAATCTACATAGGTGTCCGTTGATGAATTGTACATACAAATATCTTTCGGCATTATTTAGAAAAAGTGTTATTGTTCCCATCCCCGATGCCCAAGGTACTGAACTGAAGGGTTTAGTGAAAATGAGCGGTGGTAAGCCTATGTTACCTCCTCTGTTTGTCGCATTATTGGGTAAGCCTACGTTACCTCCTCTGTTTGTCGCCTTATTGGGTCAGCCTATGTTACCTCCTCTGTTTGTCTCATTATAAGGTTAAGCATTATTGGGTCAGCCTACGTTACCTCCTCTGTTTGTCGCCTTATTGGGTCAGCCTATGTTACCTCCTCTGTTTGTCTCATTATAAGGTTAAGCATTATTGGGTCAGCCTACGTTACCTCCTCTGTTTGTCGCATTATTGGATCAGCCTACGTTACCTCCTCTGCTGGTCGCATTATTGGGTCAGCCGACGTTACCTCCTCTGTTTGTCGCATTATTGGGTCAGCCTATGTTACCTCCTCTGTTTGTCGCATTATTGGGTTAAGCATTATTGGGTCAGCCTACGTTACCTCCTCTGTTTGTCGCATTATTGGGTTAAGCATTATTGGGTCAGCCTATGTTACCTCCTCTGTTTGTCGCATTATTGGGTCAGCCTATGTTACCTCCTTTGTTTGTCGCATTATTTGGTTAAGCATTATTGGGTCAGCCTACGTTACCTCCTCTGTTTTTCGCATTATTGGGTTAATCTATTCATAAAATTCCGAAAGTGAAAATAAAAGTTGTATACATACTGCTTCTCCTGGAGGTCCTGGTTTTCCCTCTTTTCCGTCTTTTCCAGCTAGGCCCTGCAAGTGAAAAACACACATCAGGCTCTCCTACGCTAATTAACCATTTCAACCAGGTGAACTGTTACAAAGTAATGAATAACTTACAAACGCCAATTTCAGATCAGTTCTCACGTCTCTCTTATGAAACTCGATTTAATCGCACACGTTGCTTCATGTAAAGCAGGCTCAGCATACATTTAGAGCATTACTTTGCCTCTGCCTTCGATCTAGAGCTTCACTGCCACTCGCTATGGCTCATAACCTTTGTTTGTTTTCCCTGGATGAAAAGGTTTTTCATCAAATCAGAATATATTCGTCTCTCATTTCCTTGAGAAGGACCCTTCTTGTGCGATCACTGCTGTCAGCGAAGGCGTGACATTTCCCTCAGCTCCACGCGCTTTTTATACAAGGAGGTAGGTACCACTTGGTGCACTACTCATAGTAGGGAAAATGAAAGTCAACAAATCCTGTTGCTGAGTCTTTGCCAGTGATAAATAGTTCCACCTCCCAAAGCTGTTTACAGTGAAGTACCTAACACAAAGCTGCACTGACCCCTACACCACCATCGAGCACAAATTACAGGCTTTGCAACAAATGCACATTACAAAATAATTCAGCCCATGACGTAACCAATGGATGAGGTGGGGTTGTGCCACACAGTTGCCAGGCTGATGGCTGACACAGCAAGAAAATGTCACTCACCTGCCCCATACACCATACCTGTGTATGTGTGTGTGTTACACAGAGCCAGATTATTGCTATGCCTGTCAAGATATATGGGTGGGATATACGTCTCCAAGAGCATAAACTGAGTGGAATTAGATCTAGAACATCCTACCCTCCACCTCAGGCATCCGCGTCACTTACCCAATTAAAAACCTGGCTTTTCGAATGATCCTACCCCTATAGGAATTAGCAGCGCCACCCGCCCCACCACCCAACGCCTTTATACCCACACGGGCGAATAGCCGGACTGTATAAGCCCCTAATTGATTGATTGATTGATTGATTGAACACATAAGGAGCATCAAGCAGCGGATGTATGACGTTACAACGCATACTTTTACAACGCCTACCTTTACAACGCAATTTTTACAACGCAGGATCCTTTACAACGAATGCCTTTACAACGCATGACATTACATCGCAGATGCTTTTACAACGCATGCCATTACAACGTAAGTATAGGTAAGTATATAATTTAATTTATTCTAATTAATTTAATTTAATTAATGTATTTTTTTTAAATAATTTTTAAATATATATATATATATATTTAATTTAACAATAATGTAGGTGTTTAAAAATAATATTCTAACTCCAGGGGGGAGTAATAGTAGGGTAAGTGCTGTAAAAATTACTATTCTAACTCCAGGGGGGTGTAATAGTAGGGTAAGTGCTGGATAATGTAGGGGTAACAATGACTATTCTAACTCCAGGGGTGTTTAATAGTAGGGTAAGAGCTGGATAGTGTAGGGGTAAAAATTACTATTCTAACTCCAGGGGGGTGTAATAGTAGGGTTAGTGCGGGATAGTGGAGGGGTAAAAATTACTATTCTAACTCCAGGGGGGTGTAATAGTAGGGTAAGTGCTGGATAGTGTAGGGGTAAAAATTACTATTCTAACTCCAGGAGGGTGTAATAGTAGGGTAAGTGCTTGATAGTGTAGGGGTAAAAATTACTATTCTAACTCCAGGGGGGTGTAATAGTAGGGTAAGTGCTGGATAGTGTAGGGGTAAAAATTACTATTCTAACTCCAGGGGGGTGTAATAGAAGTGGGTAAGTGCTTGATAGTGTAGGGGTAAAAATTACTATTCTAACTCCAGGGGGGTGTAATAGTAGGGTAAGTGCTGCTGGATAGTGTAGGGGTAAAAATTACTATTCTAACTCCAGTGGGGTGTAATAGTAGGGTAAGTGCTGGATAGTGTAGGTGTAAAAATTACAAACTTTTTTAAAAAACTTTTAAAAAACTTTTTACATTAATATTAAAATTACTTAACATTTTTTTTAATTTATATAAAGTACTTTTTTAATAATTATTATTTAAAAAAAATTAATAAAGTTATTAATATTTAATAAAATTTTTTTTTAATTAAATAAAAGTTTTATTAAAATTATATACTTACCTATACTTACGTTGTAATGGCATGCGTTGTAAAAGCATCTGCGAAGTAATGTCATGCATTGTAAAGGCATTCGTAAAGGATCCTGCGTTGTAATAGTTGCGTTGTAAAAGTAGTTTGTGGTAAAAGTTGCGTTGTAACGGTTGTTTCCCTCCAGCAGCATGTCATTAATGCCAATTATTCACATAGTCTAGCTCTGGAAGTGCACATGGCCGAGCTTCCTGCACACACAGCAAGTACTAGTTGAGAAATGTATTTTATTTAATGTCTTCATCACTTACGGGAAGTCCAGGCAATCCGGGTGGACCTTGTGGACCTGACGGGCCTTCTTTTCCCTAAAATCAAAAGACATAACAACCTTTAAGGCAAAACTATTTTTTCATAAGGCAGACCAAATACACGGAATTCTAAGCAACGACATTAAGAATATCTATTCGAGGATATTATCATTGGGTGTGAAATTGACCCACAAATTATTCAACACACCTGGCTTTTGCAACAACAACTTTGAGCATTGGCACACTTTGGAATCTTGACATCTATATAATTTCAGGTTTATTACCGTACTCAGTGAATCCGTATTTCTTGAACAAAGTGAGCCCTCTGCATATTAATTTAATTTTACGAATCAAATGTACCAGTTCTATGTATGCAAACGTCACCAGCGGTTTGCTAAACTAAATCACTGTAATTAGCAGGGCTATTTTAAACCGAAAATGTTGTGCAAGTCTGAAGTAAATATAATAATTCTTCTCCAGCACATATTTGACACGAGTCTGCAAGTGAGAAGAGAGGAGAGCAAAATGAAACAAGGGAAATGGGAAACCACGGTGATTCCTCCATGTGCAGGACTGACCCCTCAGAAATCCTCCATCTGCAACCGACATCCACATGTCAGCATAGTGGTGGACTTCCTTGGTTCTTGCAAATGGAATGTCCTGGGAAGTCAAGGGCGCCTCTTCAGAAAGGCCTTTTGTGGTATGTACAGTAGTAGTCTTGTAGTGATCTTTAGCTTCCATTTCTCATAAATTGTCTTGTAAACTAGCCCCATTATGTTTCCCCATCACTTGATTTAACTAGCCACCTGATGCTCAGACACCTTAGACCGGTCCCACGACGGGCCTACCTACACCAGGGTTGCACCAATGCATCCAGTGGTCCTCCTAACTAAGTCTCTTCATACAAATCCATCACGCGGAGAGATCCCCCATGCCAACAGAAGCAGAAGGCAGAAACCACCGCTAGCATGGAAACTATGGTGACTACTGACAGCCCTCCGTCTGTGTAAGTTACTCCCAGGTTCACACTGGTGGAGATAAGGGGCATATTAGCAAGAACCTCGTTAAAATTATCACCGGTTTAGCGGCAAAAAAAACTGCCGCTAAAACGGTGATAATGGGCTTGCTAATATGCGTTATAGAAATTCCAATAGAAGCCCAGGTTAGATGTGCAGGACATTTAACCTGGGCTTCTATTGGAATTCTATAACGCATATTAGCAAGCCCATTATCGCCGTTTTAGCGGCAATTTCCTGCCGATAAAACGGCGATAATTTTAACAAGGTTCTTGCTAATATGCCCCTGAGTTCTTTAAAAAACCTCAAAATAATAATTCTAAAAAAGTTATTTGGAGCGCATCATGCTTTGTTGCTGTTGTAACCCTGGCTAGTGTGCTTGCTGGATTGGTTGAAGGTGGCTCTGGGACAAGGAATCTTGTCCAAATGTTGCCTGAAGCCCTTCGTCCACTGAAAATATATACTGAATGTAATATTATAAGGTCCTCATTTTTGCGATTTTGTAACTCATGAAGCCCTTACTAAGAGCTCAGTGCGTGAAACATTCTTGCTTCAAGTCATAGAAAATTTTAATAATAAATCTTAATTAAGAAGACAGTGGAACACATGTATGGAGTGTAATCCAGAAGAGAGGAATGGCAAATAACAGGTTCTTAAGGCATGCTACTATCGTTTTTTGTGCGGTATATCCTATACTTACTGATGGTCCTGGTAACCCTGGTGGCCCGGAAGGACCTGCTGCTCCAACGTTGCCCTGAATTCAATGAGATTTAAAAGAAAAGTCAATCCTATTGGAGACCTAATAATAAACACTAAAGACAGTCAATGTCCATTCATTAAGCTTTGGCCTCCAACATTAACCTTCAGAGCTAACTGAAGATTTGCATGCCCTGTAGTGAAGACTATTGCTCTAGGTACTCATAACAAGTAACTTCTTTAATCTAGGCTTCTTCAGGTTAAGTGTTGGTAGACAAACAACGCTCGCAAGGGGTGTACAGCACTCAGGCGTCACACTTTAACATCACACTTGAAACCCCATGGCAGGGTAACCCACAGACATTCTGCAAGCAATCACACATATATACAACAAAGAAAACATGGCCAACCACACTAACCCAAAGAGATGCAACCACAATTGAGTGAGGCTGCAACTGAAGTTTTATGAATGAGGCCTAAAGAACACAGACAGGAAGCCGGTAAAATAACATTGGATTTTAAGAGCTGCATAAACGTCTAGAGTAAAAAACAAAGCAATGAGTGGCCTAGGTAACTGGGTACTGAGACTAGGGGGACACTTTCATGGCTTTTAATGGAAAATCTGAATGTTTATAGCTATTTGTGAAGTTGTGTTAATCATAGTCACACACCATCACCTTATTAGCAAGCAACTGTCCCTAGGGTATCTGTAGATTGATTTCCAATAGGCTGCAACGCTAAAGGATGGGTCACTTATGGGGTTCCAAGAGGTTGAAGTGAAGCTCTGTCTTATGTCTATTCTAACTTCCTGTAAGGATGTTCAGCACACTCACAGTGCCCTGCCAGGCCCAGAACAGTCCAGCAAAAACTCAGGATTCATGCATGCCGAAGACCTGACCTCCAGAGCTGCACGGCCATTTTAAAACATCTGACAGGATCTATCAATAAGGAAGTGGTGAGGCTCAAATGAGGGAACTTGTGTGACAATGTTGGGTGTTATAAGTCAATCACAGTCACATACCCTACACAAATGGCTATCCTGAAATGGATTTTTATGGAACAGTTCTTATTAAAACTGAAATTTCAGATACTGTCACTGTGGGATAGATGTACTAAGCTATTTGGAGCTGCAAATGCTCTGAATCTCTAAATAAGAGCCTTTACAACTGCAAAATAGATTTTTCCGATGTACACATCCCATTTCAGGTTTTACCTAAATACTGACTCCTAAAATGGGATTGCAAATATATACCGATATACAATTTGAAAGAGCATTGCTATAGGGCTCCCTTCCAAATTGTGAATTGGTACCACATATATTAATCGTTTGTTACCCGAGCTCTGGATGTACACCAGTGGGAAGTTATATACTCCTAAGCTGTGGTGGTAACTCATTCAGAAAGGGAAGGGGTCAACTTTGCACCCCCTCTCCTTCGTGAATGGTGAAAAAAGTTACAGAGAGAGGAAGCTGTGGGCCGACACTGCTAACTGCCTCAGAAACATAAAAGAAAATCTTAGTTACAGGTCACTAACCATATGATTGTGACAAATGGAAGTGAATTGTTATTTGCAGCCAACTTGATGAATAATAATTAGGTAGGTTAGATTGGCACTCAACCCATTTCAAAATTTTGCAAAGCAACTAAGGTATAGATGCATCAGCAATGCCATTTGCGATTCCTTATTAGCGAAAAATAAGGATTCGCTAATAAGGAATAGCAAAAGGCTATGCATGTCAAAATCGCAAACAAATTTGCGATTTCTAAGCATTCCTTAATTGCGACTTGTAAATTGCGAGTCGCAATTAGGGAATACCTCCCCATTCATCATAGGAATGAATGGGCAGATATTCTCAATTTGCGATTTTCAATTAGAGAAACGCAAATTGAGAATGCAATTTCAAGGGTGCCAGGGTGTCAAAAGGACACCCTGTTGCACCCCTGAAATCTGCATATGAGAACATCTTGCACACACACACATGCCCCAAGGGCATGTGTGTGTGTAAAATGGAACTTTGAAAAATGCACTTTAGTGCATTTTTCAAAGTTTTTGCAAATTACCATGAAGTTCAACTTCATGGTAATTTGCTCCCCCTATTAGCGAAATCGCTAATTTGTTTACTTTGATGCATTGCATTTAAGGAATCTCAATTTGAGATTCCTTAAATGCAATTGCAATTTAAGTAATCGCAATTGTGCGATTTCTTAAATTGCGATTTTTGCATTTCGGATGATGCATCCCAAATGCAAAAATACTGGTCGCAAAGGGGCAGACAAATGCTTTTAAGTGTGTGCCCAGAGAACATTTAGGTCAGGGGAAATAATTGCATGAGGGCAATAGCACTTCGACTTATTTTTCATATATTTTCTCAAGGGATGAAACATTTTTCCCAGTTGAGAAAGTCCTTCGCCTACACTCTCACCAATTTTGTGGTGTTACTTTAGCATTCCAACCCGGGAAACAGATTTATGCAAATGGAAGAACTATATCTATGAATGCTTTAGGGTGGCGGTGAGATAGTTTCTTGATGGCCACACATTTGACACACTATTCCCACCTTGGAGTATCCACTTTTGCTCCGGGGGCTTGATTTACCAACATGAAAATGTATGTGTAAGAATATAATTTTCCTAGTGTAAAACAAAACTTTGTGAGCCACAAACGTTGCTTATTGTTGGTAAAAGAAATGCCACTGGCTTGTCTAAATTAAACCTATATGGAAACCTCTTTTACGATGTCCATGTTTATTTCAGGCAGGTATGACTGCGGTCAGATGATGGAGCACCCAGTCTGGAAATAAATCTGGTGAGAGAATTATTTCTTCACCAGGAAGCTTTCTTGTTTGCTTCAAGCAAAAATGTCATACTTAATCTAAAACCAAATGGTAAGACATAGGATTGCCAAATAATGGACAATAACACAATGCACACAGTGTTTGTGACGGATATCAAATCTTAACTGAAACGTCTATGTAGCCTAGGACACTCCTGCCATTTTAAAGAAAGGCACTCAGTGATATGATCTGGATATAACTGTCCCAAATGTAAGTATCATGAAAAGACATCACTAGTCATATCTCACAACCAGGCCACCAGCTATTGGTCCCAGGGAGTCAGAGAATTTGCAAGTGATTTTCTGAGTCCAGTCCTCATGCTTGCCTTAAAAGGGCTATTAAACAAGGACGTGTCTCAAATGACCAAGAAAAATATTTCATAAGTTAGACTGGCACAACAATGCATGGTTCATGATTAAATCAGTAAAGTTTCACAAGATTGCATTTTAATTGTCCATACTTTCATTTAACAATAACCACAATAAGTACTTACAGGTGGTCCAGGATCACCTGGAGATCCCATAAAGCCAGGAATACCAGTGTGGCCCTGCACAAAAGCAAATATGAAAGTCACTGATAACATTTCAATAAAAACAGTCTAGAGAAATTGGCCTAAAGATCGTTGTGTTATAAATCAATTAGAGTCGTACCAAGTTTGTTTACATGTCTCAACAAGTGTTCATTCACTCATTTAGTACAATTGGGATCCACCTTGCTACATGCACCTTTATTAGCTACATAAATAATTCAATTATCAGAAAAACCAGAAAGCCATAAATGCTGCTGACCTCGTTGGGCAGTAAAAGAAAATATGAGAACTTTGGAAAGTGTATTAAATGCAAGTAGAAAAGAACTAGAGAGCAAAACAAAAGTAAAATGTTGAAAGGAAAACATTGTTTTAATTGAATAGCTGAACAAAAGAATAGTGTAAGAGGGGAAAAGGTAAGTCAGCAAGACATTGGCACTAATATTAGAAAGTGAGATGAAATCACAAGTTTTTTTTAAATCTCAGATAACCATGATAGTTTCTTACTTCTCAAGAGACTACCCATTCATTGATGTATGGGGAGATTAATATCAGTGCTCATAGCACTTTTTAACTCCCACTATGTCAAGGTAACGAGCAAAGAGAGCACTGTGGCAATTACATCCGGCTACCTATCACCAGGCAAGCTCAAAACCAACTCCTTCATTTCACATGCTCGCCTCACTCAACCATGAAAATAAACTTTCCCCAAACACCAAAATGCCTACCTACACCGTGGCCAAAAAGTGCAGATCTTAAAAATGTACAGCTGAGGCATTGCCGACCTGCTGCCATACACAAGGTGCGACTTCAAAGAACAGTTTACATGCATGTGATAATGTTGTTTCGGACAGATAATGTGTTCACTCTGCAGGTTCTTCATCTGTACACTATCCCAGTCACATACTGTGAGTCCATAAAACCTTTCACATGCTGTCACAGACAAAACCCCTTATGCCACATTTTGGCATAATAGCTAGTAAGTAGCAGCAGCACTGGGTGCACGAATACTGCTCCTCACCCCACCTGCTCCACTTTCCAGAAATTAAGAGCATATTAGGCATTAGAAGATCTCCAGGCTTAGAGGGGAGACAGTCGATGATGATTCTGCAGTGGGATCGAAAGATCCATCATAACCAAGATTTCTTCTCAATGGATACCACTTTATCAGCATATTTGGATCTTTTAAATGTTACTCAGAAATGACTAATAACTTTAGATGGAGGACCCCAGTAAGCCTAAGGGGGCCTAGTTACCAATTTTGTTTTGAGCAACTGATCCTTTAAATACAGGTTTAGCCCTGGCATTCCTTTCAAGCCAATATGCTATGAAACTGCATGGAGAGAGGACCATGCACCCTGAAACACACTGAGTCCTCTGGCCATAGTTAATGCCACCAGACATGCAGACTTCAGAGACAAGACCTATACAACACAATATTGGAGCCATCAATTGAGCCAATTCTGAAACAGGTTATTAACCGCATGCGCGCTAGCGGGTTTTCCCGCTGTGCGCTGAAATTTTAAAAAAATGCGGTTCGTGACAAAGCCAGCTCGTCATCCGCGTAGCGCAGGTAACGCGCATGGCGAGCTGGCTTTGTCATCCGCATCGAAGGGGTTAATGTGTTGTTATGAATGATGCAGGTGAAAACTGCTTCACCATCTCCCTCAGAAAAAGGTAGGTGCAAGATCATTAGAAAAGAAGGCTAATTCAGCTTCTTCCTAATTAAAAAAGCTATTAAATAATCTTAACACTAATTTCTTAATTTCCATTTACCCGGCAGGCACTTCAATAATTGACAGGCACCACCATCTCCAGGTCGAGCTGTCAAGCGAGGTTTGACCATGTTATCAAACTATGGTCTGTCCAAATCAAATTGGGCGGGCAGACCATACTCTTGGCAGCAAGGGAACTTTGTCATCATGACAGTGGAGTTCACTCTTAAATTGAGCCCCTAGTGTCTGCCCTTCATTTTGAACACATATGCTTTTGTGTACCAGAAGAACTGGAATATGGAGATATGCATATTGCAATCAGCTTACTTTAGGGATTTGATATATGCATGAGAGAGGCTTTTCTCAATGAGTATTCTCAGGTCTTAAGACTGACCCACTATTAGGCAACTCTTGTATAGGCATCTAGACTCAACATGTCACAGACTGGCTATCTGTTGCTTTTTGACAGAGGCTCCTCACATCTTCCAATCTCTATGTTAGTGCTATGATCAACTGAAGTGATTGTTGTATCTCTTTAAGCACACTGATTGGCAAGGTACTGAGACAACCTGGATCCACTACGTCTTACAATCTTTCAGCCAACTGAGGGGTAATCCACCAACCTCCCTCCTCCCAATTGTATTTAATGTGCACTTTAAAGATTTCTTTACCTCTCACATGAGCTCCTTAATCCTAAATAGCAAACTGGCCTTCTGACTCTTATGAGTCATCATTCATGTTAAAAGGCACCCACATGCATACCACAACCATGTGTGGTAGAGTATAAAGGAGAGTTTGTGAGTAAGACTTGTGTCTACATCAATCATCCTATGAATATGTTTCTCAGCAGACACAGGGTTATTATCACCACTATATTTTAGGATAGCAATGGCATTAGATGGACTCCTCCACTTTCCCTTATATGTGGTCCATCTGAGGCATGATGGGGCCCATTCCTGGCATAAGAGGGATACTCATTCAGAGGGATTACAGTAAAGCTTCTTGTCATAATGTGGTGAGGCACTGCATCATTGTGTCCAAACCAAATCAAATGCTGACTGTTCTCTAATTGTAGTAATTTCTTGCATAGTGTCCTCTTCCGAGCATAATACTGTCTCCATAACTATAGTGGTTTGCATACCATGGACACTATGACATGAAGGCACCCGTTTCTGACATAATGCCCTCTTTGGTATATTGATGGTGATTCTTATTGGTGGAAATTATTTACATTATTTGCCCATTTCTGACACAATGCTGTCTGTAACATAATAGTGGCAATTTTTGGCCTAGATTAGACTGCCAAAAACATGATTTGGAAAAGGCAAGCAATTATCTATTCAGTCACATGCACCCTCAGACTACTTTTGCAATGTTGATGAGAGATGTGTGCACCATAAATAATGGGCTACATCAATAAGAGCCGAATGGCTAGAGCGGAGGACCTCAAAGCTGGTGAACCGGGTTAGAGTCTTGGCAAGGACGATCAACATCCTGTGATTCTGGGCAAATCACTTAAATTCCCCATGCCTAACAAAATGAATGTGTCCATCTGTAACACAACTGGTGCTCATGTAAAGCTCTCTGACAGTCGCTTTCAGTAATCCCACTGGTTATATGACGCTATGTCTATTCTTGTACATGTACTCATAGGTAGCTATTTAATTATTTACGGTTGCTGTATGCATACTCTCCTCAAATCTTAACAATGAAATGATATAAAATTGTTAAATCCACACTGTAAAACAAATGTATCCTGTTCAGTGACATCATCTATTACCTGCTTCTGCAACACTCATCTATCACATGCACGCGCGTTACCATGATGGTCATGTGACTTTGAGATTTCCAGATATTTACCTTTTCTCCTTTTTGACCAGTTTCACCATCATTTCCACGATCACCTTTTATCCCCTAAAAAAGTACATAGGAAATGTTTATATCAACCAATGCTGGTCACAAAGAGTCAAAAACAAGAACATTAAGGTATTTCTCTAAATTGCTGCATGCATATTGAACAAGTGCTGTGTACGCGGCATCTCAAGAGGTGGTGACGCTTGGAGTGCTAATGCAATGTCTCATGTTGTAGAATATGTGTCTGTGAGTGTTCTTTGTGAATTTGAATCTAATATCAATGAGCCTAGTGGGATATAAGAACAGCCTACTGGTTCTTCGCCTGGTGGGGTGTGTAATATTCGTTGTAGATTTACCAATGGATCTTAATTTTTTAAAAACATATTTTACAAATGAACTATTGCCATGTGCAGCCAAGGTTTGTCCTGAATTCTGTGGGGTGGATTTAATTAATGAATCACAAGCACATACTGCTCTTTCTTTTAGTTTTGCAGTTAAATAATCAATTTCATTTAGTGAAAAGAGGTACTCCACATCATTGAATTTCAGTCACAGGCACAGAACATTTCCTTCTAAGTATTGATGACTCAGCCACTTCCTAATTACCTGGATTCATAGAAGGGGTCTTCGTGCATATAAAGATGTGCCACCATTGCTATGTAGTAAAACTGTACATTGTGTACTATGCTATGCTGGCACACAACCTGCTATCAATCAAGAATATCTGGGAGCCACATTGTTGACAAAGGGACGTTTACTCACGAACATTACCTAGCGGTGGTGCAAGATTCCAAACTGAAAATACAAACCTCCATAAGGAAAATAAACATACAATGTGGAACCTTGCAGAGTTGCACACATTATTAAAGGTAAAACACATCCTTGGCTCATATTTCATTTTACCTGGATCGCCACAATGTAAGGAAAGGAGCACAAAACCACTTTTTACAACAGAACAAAGCTCACAGATGTAGGAAGCTGAATCTAGATATACTATACCAAAGTGAGGTATAGTATGCACAGTAGAACCCAAAGGGTAGGCAGAGGTAAAGTCGATAGCACCTCACTCTCTATTTGTTGTAGTGTGGTCGAGCGGTAAGGCTTTATCAGAGGACAGTGTTAAGCATTTGTTGTACACACTCAGTCAGCAAATGAATTCACACACTCAAAGACGGAACTTCAGACTAATTGTTTTTGTATAAAAATATTCTTTTAGTTATTTTATTTCCTAGAACCATGCAAGCCTGGCACAGGCAAGTGATACATACTTTGCAGAAAATATACAGTTGTAATGCAGCTTGGATTGTAACTGTAAATGTACTTTGATTTGATTACAGTAGTGTTACTGATAATGCAATGCTTTTCAGAATGCAGTACATATACTTTGTGCAGGACTTTTAGTAGAATATCATGTAATTTGCATTTCAGATTACTTTTCTTACATAGTGCAGTATACCTGGATACTGCTCTGGGACATTTCCTGTAAACAGGTAAGTAAAAGGGTTGTGGTTATTTAGTAACAGTTTTAAAGGATTTCTTAGAATTTCCAACTCCACACATAGAAACTTTTCATAGAAAAATAGTCAATGTTATCATATGGAGGAAAATAGTGTTATTGGTTACCAGGTATGGACTTTGTTGTGGGAGTTGGTATTCTGGGGCTAAATACAGGGGTCTCCCAGTGTCAAGGATGCACTCTTGTTACACCCTCAGCGGCACTAGGGCGGCCGGGTGCAGAGTGCTGAGGCCCAACGTTATCCAATGGGGGATAGGTGGCCTCCAGTTGGTGGCTGCTGAAGAGCAGGCCACTGGGTTGTGGAAGCAAAGCTCCTGGGCTTAAGCTCAGGGCAAATGGGGGTTCAGGCCAGCACAAAATATGCACCATCAGCGGCACTGGGGCAGCCGGGTGCAGAGTGCTGTTTTAGTGTCTGTTGCCGTGTATCTTTCAATGGGGAGTCTCCGGTTTGCAAACATACTGCAGGATCTGGGACTAAGGTCTTCTGGGAGTGACCACCACTTGGGGAGGTAGGTTGGGATGCTGGGGGTTGGTTAGGAACCGTCAGTTGGGCCATCCAAGGCCATGGGGTGTCGGGTGCAGGGGGGCCTTATAGGGTCGGATCCTCTTATCAGCTCCTGGTCGCGGTTGGGTGGACCTTCCGGTTTGAGGCTGCAGGCATCGGCTAGAGGCAGGCCAGGGATCACGGGACCTCGGGTCAGGATCGCTCGGGAGACCTCCTCTTCGTATTGGGCCACTCGAACTCGGGCTGTGGGAGTCGGGTGCAGAGTGGGGCAAACCGGCAGATCCTTGCGGAGCTGGAGTCTGTTGTTGAACGAATCCGGTGTTCACGATAGACAGAGTCTTTGGGATTGAAGGCAGGCTGGTTCTCTGGGTTACTTGAGGTTGCTGGCTGCAGGATACACCAGGATTTTGCTGGAGCAGGTTCGAGGTGGGGACAGGCCGGTTGGGCTGGGGTCAAGTGAGTGGGTTCCTCCTCTTGTTAGCTTTGGGACAGCTGTTCGGTCCTTCTTCTTCTGGTTTCTTGTCTGAGGAAGCAAGGTTCAGTGGTGCCCCTAAATACTAGATTTAGGGGTGTTACAGGTAGATAAAAGGTTTGGGACCAATGGGTCCCTTCCCTGGGGTGGTTACACCTCCTATGATGCCACCCTCCAGTGGGGGGGGCATAAGCATTTCCCTCGTTGGATGGATCCCCCATCTGCAAGATGATGGGGATTGAGATGTGTGCTTCACCTCGTCTCTCCCACCTGAAGGGTGGAGTTGGCAGAGGTGGACACACCTCTCTTCCTCACTTGTTTTTCCCACCGGTTCCCCCGCCCAAAGTGGGGTCAGAACCAGTGGGGACCAATTGCTGAAAGCAGCAAGTGGTCTGGTGAATCTCACAAATGCGGCAAGCCTTTGAAGCTTCCCCTTCGTGGACCCTGCCCTTCCTGGAGGAGGAGGCATGGCACCTCATCCCAGGCTGGGCATTGTTTCAGGCCCTGAAAGCAGCAGACTCTCGACCCAGGGGTCCAGAAACATGTCTGGTGGTGGCAGCTAAAAGCAGCCACTCAGCCTGGTCACTAGCGGTAGGTTGTTTTTCAAGGGCATCTCTAAGATGCCCTCTGTGTGCATTTTTGATTAAATCCCACACTGGCATCAATTTGGGTTTAATGTGCTGAGAAGTTTTATACCAAACTTCTCACTTTTCAGTGTAGCCATTATGGTGCTGTTGAGTTCATAATGACAACCTCCCAGCACCATATACTCCTAATGGCAGCACTGCACTTACAATATCTATGAATGGACTTCGACACTGTAGGGGTACAGGGCTCATGCACCTGTACCCTCAACACTGGTATAGGGCAGTGGATTGTAGGTATGACACACAGGGATGTGTGCCATGTTGATTCTTCATTTTGTTTTGCACTAAGACACGCAGCCTGCAAAGGCTGCGTGTGTAAGTGTAACGGTTCAGGGCCTCTAAGGGTGGAACAATAAGTGCTGCAGCCCTAAGAGATCTTCCCTGGTCATAGTGCCCTGGGTACCTGTGGTACCATTTACCAGTGGCTGACCTGTGGCCAGAGATGTCAATTGGGAATTGTTTTCAATGCAGTTTTAGGGAAAGAACATAGGGCCTGGGTACCTGATTGGCAGAAGCACATCAGTAGGTCAGCCAAAAGTGGGGGCAGCCATGCATAAAGAGGGCACTTTCTCGCACCAGAGATAAAATTGCAAAACAGCAAAAAGAACTATCAACCCCATACCTAATCCTCAAAGCTTTTAGTGTCCCATGCACTAGACGCTCAGTGATGAATACTGCTCAGGGAAATCTCCATCCTTTCACTATTATTTCCCACAATGTGGTCCCTTTGGGGTTCAACCCGTTAATATCCCACACCACCTCCACCAAAGCTCTTTTATTTCACCATCCCTCATTAACATCAATCCATATCAACCATCTGCTTCCTTGAACTCTCCACCTCTTTTTTTTTTTTTTTTTTTTTTTTTTTTTTTTCTTTTTTTGTCCTCATATTTGCCACCAGAATATATTTGCTCTAGATGGGTCTCACCGATGCCTCTTATACTGTCATTTATCGAGTCCGCCATGGAGACAGTATCATAGCATACAGAGAAGTCCCAGAGGTAGGCTGCTTTCCTTATCCCACTCCTCCAAGCCTATATTGGGCGCCCTAGGCCTGGTGGAGGACAAGACCGACTCAACCTCTGGCATAATCACAGGACCGTTCACCTATTTATCCAGACCACCAGTTTAGACCAAACATTCTCAATGTTCTCTATTCGACCAGCCAAATCCATTTTACAGACTTCCATTATATACTTCAGGCATTCTGCAAAGCGAGGAGGAGACACTGACTTCCACTCCATACAAATTTGTCTCCTAGCAATGATTATTATATAAAAAATAAACTGTGAGTCCGGACTATTGATATCATAATCTTTCGATAAACCGAAAAAAACAAGTCTACGGGAACAAATAATAGTCGTTAATAGTACATCAGACAAAAAATCCATAACCGCTTTCCAAAAGTCTTGAATGGCTGGACATTCTAAAAAGATATGAATATCGTCAGCTGCATTATGTTTACATCGGGGGCAATAATAGTTTTTTCGTGTGATCTTGTTCAGTTTGGCCGGAGTCCAATATACTCTATAGGCCGTAAATATATGGTTACGTCTTAAATTTGCTGGCTTAATTAGCCTCGATGACAACAAAAAGGAATCTAACCATACTTTGTTAACTTCATCAGGAGTGTCCGGTATACAATGACCCCATACATTTATAACCTCTGAATTGGTTTTACTCTCTTCTTCTTTGATCAACAGTTTATACCAAAATGAGAGTTCTTTTACCCATTTCCCCCTCCTTCCTATATAGTCAAAAATATCTGTGTCTTTCTCTTTTTGCATATTTTGACTGGACCACCAGGAAGATAGTTGATAGTATTTGAACCTAGTTAACTGCCCATCAGTAAGTTGTGCTAAAGAATTCCAGTCCACCAGGCCCGAATCCCTCCTAAGATCACCCCATATTTTTAACCCAGCATTTCTCAAAGGTTGTGACAGATGATCTTGGAGGCATAAAGATGTACCAGGAGAGTCCCAAATTGGGGTATATGTATGGTAATATGGGATATCAAATATCTTCCTGATGAACCCCCAGTTTTTTAGTGCGGTCGATAGGATTTTAAGGCGAATTTTTTTAAAAAATTTCTGGTCT
This sequence comes from Lissotriton helveticus, assembly GCF_964261635.1. Taxonomy (NCBI): domain Eukaryota; kingdom Metazoa; phylum Chordata; class Amphibia; order Caudata; family Salamandridae; genus Lissotriton; species Lissotriton helveticus. Next base: position 212,542,363 of record NC_136063.1, on the reverse strand, counting down.
CCAAATTTAAACAAAAAATAATCGTGGTCATAGGGTAAGTCAGTTAATAAGGCTTGAAACAAGTGGCCCTGTGATGATGCATCTAACTTATTTGCAAGAATCCTAAAATTTCTGAAATGAAATGCGTGACAATATGACAGGAGATCTGGGAGGGCAAGCCCTCCTAAACTTAAACCCCTCCTCAGTTTCTTCCATGCGATTCTTGCAGACTTACAGGCCCATATAAATGATCCAATTTTACCCTGCAAGGTATTAATATCTTTCAGTGAGAATGATAAGGGGATGCAGTTGAATAGGAAAGTCACTTTTGGGAGAATAGTCATTTTAATGAGGTTAACTCGACCGAATATATTCAGGGGCAAGTTTCCCCATCTTATCAATGTTTTATTAATATCTTTAACCACCATATTCCAACTGAGTGATGTAATGTCTTTTAATGATTGGGTTAAATAAATTCCCAGGTACCTCATTTTCTGATTAGCGCCTAATATAGGTACGTTGTTATTCCATCCCATGATCTCAGTTTTCTCCTTATTTATCTGGTAACCTGACAGTTTCCCAAATTCTTTTGATAAATAAAATAACCTTGGTATTGCTACTAAATGGTCGGAGGTATATAAAAGAAGATCATCTGCGTATAACGCCACCTTCAAGGACAGATTTCCGAGCAAAAAAGGTTGGATAATATTGTCCTCTCTAATCCCACAAACAAAAGGCTCCATATAAACATCGAACAGAAGAGGGGATAAGGGACAACCCTGTCTGGTACCTCGGGATATATCGAACCATTCAGATAGAATTCCATTAACTAAAACCTTAGCCTTTGGGTTGTAATATAGGGATCTAATCGCCTTTATGAACAATTGAGGGAACCCGAAAGCCGCCATAGAGGCCCAAAGATACTTCCAATTGACCTGATCAAAGGCCTTAGCAGCATCTATGGCGACCAGGGCCAGTGGGAGATTTTTAACGTTGGCGTAGTCTATAGCTCCTATTGCTTGAAAAGTTAGTTCATTTAACTGCCTCCCTGGGATAAAACCTCTCTGGTCAGGATGAATTATAGACTTAATAACCTTCGAAAGTCTAGTTGCTAAAATACCAGAGTAAATCTTCATGTCTGTATTCAGCAGAGAAATAGGTCTGTAAGACTCTATTCTTTTGACATCCTTATTTGGTTTTGGTATGAGCGTTATAATGGCTTCTCCCCATGAGGGAGGTGCTGAGAAACCCTGAATCAATAAAAGGTTGAAAAGTTCCTTTAATGGAGACACTAATTGGTCTTTATTATCCAAATAGATCTCCACTGGCAACCCATCTGAGCCTGCCGCTTTCCCTTTTTTCATTTTCTTCAATTGACTCAGGATTTCCCCTTCTGTTATCTCACTATCCAGGTACACCTTATCTGTTTCAGGTAGTTGCGGCAAATGTTTTGTTATCAGCCAGGATTCTAACTCTTCCCCCTTAGGATCTTTATCCTCAGTATAGAGACTTCTCATAAAAGATCTTGCTTCTTCTCTGATTTCTACGTCTGTTTCCAATAATTCTCCTGTCTGTCTTTGTAATAGGACTTTGACGTTATTTCTAGTTCTCTCTTCTCTGGCTTTCCAGGCTAAAAGAGCTCCACATTTTTCTCCGTACTCAAAATTTTTTAATCTACTAGACTCCCATTTTTCTTTAAGAATTCTCTCCTCCGATACTTTTAATTGAAGCTGTAAATCGATGAGTTCCTTCTCTATCAAGTGTACTCTGCTGGAGTTCTCTAAAATTGCATTCTGTAATTCTTGATCTTTTCTTGTTATTACTGCCAAATCTTCCCTTCTTTTTATTTTTATGCTCTTTCTCTTATAACTCATTAGGGAACTTAGAACTCCCCTCAAATAGGCTTTATATGTTTCCCAAACAACCTGGGGGGAGGCAGATCCTAAATTCATCGCGAAGAACTCTGATGTTTTTTCATTAACTTCTTCTTTTAATTGATTATCTAATAGAAGTGATCTCTCCAGTGTCCACCTAGGTTTTAATGAAGTTATGTTCAATTCAATTACCACTTCCAGTACAGCATGGTCTGATAAGCCTGTAGGTGTAAAGGAAAGGTAATTGATGTCCTTAAGTAAGTGCTGATCTACTAGAAGATGATCTATTCTGGAGTAATTCTTGTATTTTTTGCTATAAAAAGTGAAGCCTAATTTATTTTTGTATTTTTTTCTCCAAACGTCTGCTAGAGTGAAATCTTTCATTAGGACGTCTAAGATGGCAAGTGATTTTAAGGGAGCATGGTATTTCGCCTTAGAAGTTCTATCTAATTTTTGGTCAAAAACCAAGTTGAAATCACCACCTAAGATTAAAGGGCCAGTTGTCATAAATAGTGCTAATTCCAATTTAGACAGTGGAACAGGATCGTCCTCATTTGGACCATAGTACACTGCAATTGTATAGGTGGTATTTTGAATAAATACTTCCGCAGTTAACCATCTTCCAGATTGATCTGTCTCGAATTTTCTCAGGCTTATCCCGCTATTCGCCCGAATTATAATAGAAACACCCCTTGTAACACCTGATTGCCTAGAGCTGATTATGTCTTGAACCCATCTTAATTTCTTAAAGAGAGAATTGCATAGTGCCTCCTCTAAGTGTGTTTCCTGTAACATTATAATTTGAGCATCTGAATTTTTTAGGAATTCGCAGATTCTGTTCTGTTTTACTTTTTCCCCTATACCGTTAATGTTCCATGACAGGACCTTAAGTTTGTATAAATTAATCATGGGTCTAATATAGGTTCATGCCCATCCAAGCCTTTGTTCAGTGTAGAATTATTTATATATGAGGATTTTTTGTTTTTTATTTGCCCCCTTGCACCCCCCACCCCTCGAACCCCTCCCACCCGAGGAACCCACCCTGCATACCTGGCGATGTCTTCGCCTTTCGGAGCAACCGGGTGGTGCCCGTAGCCTTTAACTGTATTTTGGTGAGACAAAATTAAATCACAACTAAATCATCAAGTCCCTCTGTCTTGTCATACAGCATATTTATATTTATATTTACCTAACGTTATAATTTTTTTTTTTTTTTTTTTTTTAATTATTTTTTTTTGTTTGTTTTTTATTAAATTCATCCTTTAAAGTAATTGCCAGTTCTACCCGTTACTATTCCTCCTGCTCGCTTTTTATTCGGTCCAAAAAATTATCGACCTCTTCTGGTTGTGTGAAACTGTATGTCTTATTTTTCCACATGATCCTGAGCATAGCCGGGAATCTCATCTGAACATGCGCTCCCACTAATCTTAGATCCGGCATTCTGGTACCCAGCTCCCATTGTCTTTGTGCAGTTCTCGCACCAATATCGGACCTTATGATATAAGGACTAGATTTATAACATAGATCTGACTTTGATAGGGATCTTCCTAAAATAAGTTCCTTAACGCTGTAGGTTTGAAAATTTACTAGAATTCTCCTTGGTGTTTTCCTATCCGAGCGTCTCTTGTATGGGTCTCTGTGTACCCTTTGGATTTCTGCCTCCAGGTTTATATCCGGGCGATCTTTTAAAACACCATCCCTCAAAAGTCCACAAACAAAGCCCTTTAAGTCCTCCGACTCTTCCCCTTCCGGAATCTTTAGGATCCTTAGGTTATTCCTCCTAGCATGAGTCTCCAACCTCTCAATGTCCATAACCAGTGATCTGTTTTGAGTTTTAAGAAGTTCTATGTCTTTTTGATTACTGTGTGCAGTTTTATTCAAAGCAGCTGCTTCTGTTTCCAGGTTCCCTGTACGCAAAGTGACTTCCTCTAACTTTGCCTCTAACCCGTCAAATCTGTCCTGGATTGTTTTCTGGTTATTTTCCGATATTTCAAATTTCGACATCATATCACATCTTAAGGATCGAAAAAGATCCCCTAGCCGATCACTCTCCTGCTCACTAGAGTCCTCAGACCTTCTCCTTGTACCTAGAGTCATTTGAACAGAGTCTGATGGATTGACTTTGCTTACATCATTTCTTCTTGTCCCGTCTTCACCTTCCTTAAAGCTGCTATGTACAGCTTGACTTTTGGGTCTAGTATCTTGCTTCCCTCTCGCTTTATCTGCAGGAGGTGCTTTAATTAGGTTGCCCTGAGCATTTGATCCTTGAAGTGTCTTTGTGCTTTCAACCTCTGATAGATTTGGCTGACTCTTGTGCAGCTCAGAACTTGCTATGTTCTGTGATTCTGTTCCCTCCTCTGCGTTTTCCATATTTCCCAAATTCTCCAAATCCCCGTAACGGTTTTCTGAGGGTACGATGCCGATGTTGTCCTCTGACAGAATTGGGGAACGTTTAGCCAGATCTAGGACTTTGAAGAAAGATTTAAGGGAGGGGGTACTTTTCACAGCTTGACTCTCGTGAGATGCTCCCTTAAGTTTTTTAATTAAGGTGATCTTTTTCTTTTTGCTTTTACAAGGGGTTAGTGGCATAGGTCGCTCTCTCTCCTCAAAATCTGAAACGCCCTTCCCTTTTAATTCTGCCCTAGATCTCAACTGGTACCTATTTCTCTTAGCAGGAGGGATATTTCCTTGTTTTACCAGATTTGAGCTTATATCAGTATTAGCCGACCCAGTAGTTTCAAGTGTGACACTTTCCTTCTGCTTCAGCTTTTGACCTTCAGACCCCGAACATTTTGATAAAACCCACTCCTGTATTGGGGCTTTACTGATCTCATGTGTTGAAAGATCTGGCTGCGTTGGATCCATACAACCCCACCTCCCGGTGTAAGATGCTTGGGTTTCTACCACATTACATCCCTTCTCCCTACCCCTTACTACGAGGGAGTACAACTTCTTTCCCTCAGCCTCCGTTTTGTGGGGCTGTTGCTCAGGTATATGAGTTGCCAGACTCCCTAACTTAAGTCTAGGTAGTGCGGAGCGGAGTCTGCTCCAAAAATACCGTCTGCGTTCTTCCAACATAGGAAAAAAGAGAGCACAGATCTAAAAGTATCTGTAGGTGTCCTTGCACTCCCCCTTTTTTTTTCCTTTGAATAAACCTAACCTCGAAGTAAGGAAAATCAAGTGAATTGCAAGATACAGCTGGTTAAGATGTACGGGATAGGGGAGACTATTACCGCTACTCCCCCTTGTTTTCCACCTTACCGGGATGTGTTGCTCTTGATCCGAGGCGTGTTTAAATCTGCCACCTGCCGATATCTTTAACCAAGTTTTAAAGTCGGGTTAGATGAAAAGAGAAGGCATCCAGCTTACAAACTTTCAGCAGCATACTCCAGTAAAGCTGTTTTCAACACGCTTGCCTCAGGAGTTTTCGGAAACCCATTCCGTCGATTCCGTCCCCCAATCCTGGGATAGACAGGTCCTAGTGCCGTCCGCTGCAGCTGCAGCGTCCACGGCGACAGCCAGTTACCTCGGCAGGAAAAGCAAAGGGATCAGCTTAGTTACCGCTCGGATGGCTAAGGGAAATTGCGCATCATAAGCTCACCTTTAGGAAAAAATGCAGCGTCTTTACTCGGCCATCGGGAAAACCACCTCGGTGCTTCCGCGACCGGCGCTCAGCCCGCCGCCATGTTCCTCATGGGCGTGTTTCCGTCACTCTAGAGATATGTTTCATTCTGTCTCTCGTGGTTCCAGCGTTGTCTCCCGTGTCCGTTGTAAGCGCCCGCGATCTAATGGCGCCTCCGATGTAATGGGGTGCGTAGTGAACGCATGCGTTGTAACGTCGCGTGCGTTGTGACGGCCAACTCTCCACCTCTTTGATATAAAGCTGTGAACCTTATATTTTACATTTAACCATTTTCTTAAACCACATATTTACACCCCACTGTTTGCACTCTGTAAGATCCCTAAACTTTAAAAAATCCTATATCAATCCTTTCTGGTTTCACCTTTACCCAATCACCTTCACAAAGCCAACTGTTGTCGCTAACTTTGCTTCTTGTTGCACAGCCCTCGTTGAAATATGTTTCCAGTGAAATTTTTTAGCCGTTCTCTCTTTACCCATCTGGCCAGTAGATGAATTCATTGTAGTACAGAATGCCCATAAAATATGCATCACAGCCATCTAGAGCCTACTCTTAACTTCCATATCCATTGTGCCCTTGATCATTTGATTGGTCTACTATTTCATAATCTTGTGGACTGCATAAGGTGGGCCAGTAAGGATTCATGCCAAACCCTTCCAAGAAAGCCTACATTTCATGTGAAGTGATCTGGGTACCATTATCAGTCATGATACATCTATTCCAAAAATACTCCTCAAAAGTTATGCTTTGTTAGTGTTCACCTTCGACATGTACTCCACTTTGATCCACCTGGTATGCACATCCACTGACACAGCAAAGCAAAGCAAAGGAATCTGGAAGAGTCCCCTACTGAAATCTAAACAAACTTTAAACCGTGGGACAGCTAAATTATTAACATGCTGCACTAACCTTCATCCGGTGTCAATATTTTCTCCCATCCTTGCATACTTTACAATCCACTACCCATTTTATATCTGTTAAGCCACACCCCACCGACCAAATGTTTTTCATACCCATTTCTTTGTCATGGTCTGACTTAGACATCCCTCATGGGCGAACCTAATCAATTGGTCACTTAGTTTCTCTTATGGTACAAATCTGTCTCTCCACATTATTGGTTACATACTTTGTCTGTCTCTCTGCATAATCCTGCCATCATGGCAGTTTGTAAAATATGTTGCAGTAAGGCCAGAACATAACTATCTCTGTCTTAAATCCTTTCCTTAACAGGGCCCTACTTCTCTTAAGGTGCTCAACTGCTGCATCCACTCCTTCCTCTAATTCGCATCATCACACCCTCATATAAAAGGGTGGTTGGACCAGATTATGTCAAACTGGCATTTTAGGTTTGTTTATGTGAAGGAAGGGACACCTTCCTCTACATAAACAAACCTCCCTGCTTGCAAACACCCTTGCACTCTGGTGCAACGGTGCCTGCGTTGGCACTAAGTTGTGAAACGTAGCGCCATCTCAGGGAGAAAAGCAAGGTGCCACCATGTCCTTGTGAATATGGTGCAGCCTTGCTTTTCCAAAGTGGCGGAGAGAGGGGTTAAGCCAAGAAGGCTATGCCTCTCTCCGCCACTTTCTTGTCAATATCCCCCTCTATGTCTTCATAACGCACAACAGTAAAACTGGATGATCTCGGAGGCAGGGTAATCTAACAGTTAGTCCTAACAGTCAATACTGGGTTGAAATGTGGTACAGTTCTTCACACAGTAGCCTGTCTCTCTAATGGTGCATGCCTTGCTACCCCTATAAATGGGGTTTTTCAACCATTTGTGCTTTGATATGGTACAGTTTTTCACAGGGTAACCTGTCTCTCCCACATGCCTGCTTTATTTGTCCTATAAGTGGGTTTGTGTAACCATCAGTTGTGTTCCATCCTGCAGACCCCCTGGGCTCCAGTTGGCACCAGTTTGTTGTGAAGGAAATCTGCAGCCACAATAATGTAGCAAGGACATTTACTCAAGAACCTAGCCCAATAGTGGTACACCACAGGCTGGCCAGCTTACTGAACGATGCCTCAGAACTCCCGAAGGAAAATACACATAGAAAGTGGAACCTCATAAAGTTTCTCCTATCATTAAAGATAGAACACAGCTGCACAAGGTGGTTTCAACAAGGGTGACTCCTTAGTTATAACTGGGTGGCATATCTGGTTCCTTGACTTCCATTGTGGTGATGGTGTGAAAATTGTACTGATACAAATAGACCAATCTTTACACAACTGAGCCGTTGATACCAAAGCACTGGGAAGACCTCATCTGATGATGCATTTTGTGTTGACTTTGTTTTGCCTCCATCATTTTAGTTAGGGTTCACTTGAGGGTTGTCTGAAGCGGTGTATAGACATGTATTGTGCCCTGGTACATTAAAGTCTGTGAAGGCATGAGGATGCCATGAAAACTACAGATGCCGACATCTCGTCTGCATCAAAGAGAAATTAAGATAAGGAGTTCACTAAAACTCTATGACAATTTCAGTACATAATTTGGATCTAGACTAATTTACAGGAAGAATGTATTTCTGTCTCAAGTTATCTGATAATACTTCTGATATCCTCAGCATTAGCTCCTTCTTGCAGAAACGTTAATGCACCCTAGGTAATGCTAATCATTCAAAGCAGCTTTGGCCAATACTGGAACCACCTTTAGGCACACGCCAGGTTCTCTCTCAGGTCTCAGAGACTGCTACTGTTCCATATGGCAATACTTTACCTTTTTATAGATGTATTTCTTACTCTAGGGAAGAAATACTACTATGGCATTGGAAATGTGCTTATTCTTTATTTTACTGGGAATACTTCATCTGTAATTTGTCAATAACAGTGTCTAGAAATTATTTGGTATTATTTTTCGAAATTCCTCACCTGAACATTTCATTATTCATTTTATTTAATAGTTTTTTACTTGATCTTGCACATAATTACTTCTTTTAAGATACAAGGTTGGCTAAGATACCGAACTGCTGTTCGAAGGAGATATTCAGCTAGCCTTTTTTACTGGCCAAACGAGTTGAACAGGTATTGTGGATATTTAGGTAAAGTATATTGCACAATACCTCTCCACCATTTACAAGGGCTGTGCTTTACGTGCACTAGATGATACACGCAAACTGTGCACGCATCTTGCTGATCATCTGGTTCCAGTTGAAGAACCTGTGTTTAAATCCAGCTCAATCCGTTTATGTTATTTCTAGATTCAGTTGCCTTTGTCATTCTGTTGCTATGATGCTGATGCGCTTCCATATCCACTGGGTTTTCAGGATGAATGAAATAGGCTGAAACCAATGGAGCTGCCTCTTGCTCTAGATGAATAGAGTTTCAATGGGTAAGAATCAATTCTTTTTCCTCTAGTAGAATGGCACCATATTGCTAGCATTGAAGAGTTAGAAGGGTTTGTTTAAGTTCTCTAAAACCTTTGTCTAGAAACGGATATGGTTCTATCCCTGAATGTTGAGAGGGCACGATAAAGCAAACTGAGAAGTAAAATTCCCAGATTCTACAGGGCAGCTGAATGTGCCAATCCCACAGGGCCGGCTTTAGTGCTGTTGGTGCCTGGTGCCACCGTCTTTTTTTGGCTCCCTCCAATGACCTTCTTCTCCATGGATACCATCAGTACCAGCCTCCGACAGTGCCCCTAACCTCTCCATAGACGCTTTCTCACATGTATTTCATTCCTTCATACTAATGTAGGGTCTCATCACACACACATTATACAGAGATAATGAGTTTATACAAGTGTGTAAATCAATCTATAGGAAATGTTACATAAAACAGAATTACAAGGCATAGAAGTCACGTGTCATCCGTAGTAGGAGGCAGTATATTTTACGGGTGTTTTTTTCTGGAGAAGCACAAACTCAAGATTTAAAACTTAACACAGAGAATGGAGTTAACCAACTTTACTAATACGAATGTTTATACCCAAAATAAACTTTTTAGCAACACCGGGATAACGGAAGATGTTCTAACCTATACTACGCAGTTTGCTGGTAGCTCTTTGATGACAGTTCATAGGCTACTGTGCTATATCAGTATTGTTAACTTATGAATTGCAAGTAACAAAAGGATCTCTGTGACAAAAACAGTAACCAACCGAGCTATCCACATAAAATACTGATTTGTGAGCGTAAGCTACACGTTCTTTGCAGCAGGCATATTAACGCTCTGAGCTACTTTATGATGAGTCAAAAGTGCCAATTAACAAACTCGATCTCTCTCTAGAACGACCATTAATCACCAGAGTTATCTTGACATTTTATTGTTGTCAGAAAACAACTGTGCAGCAGGTGCTTTTGAACCAGTAAGTTATCTCTAACCACAGCACCAAACAAGCTCAGTGCCAGGTGCAGCTGCACATATCGCACCGCCCAAAAGCCAGCCCTGCAATCCCATGACAGCATGAATATGAGTAGTGGTCGTGAAGTGCCCATAAATGTGCCCTTGGACAGCAGTGGGCCTGCTGTTTCCTCTGTATAACCATGTATGAGTGAATGCAAGTTGTTAGCCATACCTAGACATACTTTACAGATTTACCCTGCAACTGTGACCTCGATGAGCTGTCCTCACATGATTGCATCATTTGCTGTGCCTCTAAATGCCTTTATCTGCCTATAGCCGTGTGGTTGCCTGTCATTGTGCCATCATACTTATACACAGTTTTGAAAGTGGTTGTCGTTTTAGAGAGGTTTCCTAGTGGAGGGAACTGTTCATCATGCAGTAAGCACCCTCTGCTGTTTGGGGGGAGGGAGGTGTGTGTGTGTGTGTGTGTGTGTGTATGTGTGTGCAGTTCAGTCAGACTAAGAGATTATTGCCAATGTACTTTATTATTTGCTCCTTGCATTCATCAAAAGCAAACTCAAGGTGAATATAAGGTCAAACTAAAGACCACTAGTGAGGGACTATGATGGGAATCCTTCAGAAATAGCCACAATGGCTCCCATAACTTCTACCTTGATAGCAGTGTTAATTGTGTGATACAGTGCATTGAGTTAGCTTTCCACTGAAATACTGATGGGCACCCATGAAAAGGATCAAAGCAAGTATTAGTTGGAGAGTGTTGACAACATGGAGAAATAAGTCACCTTTATTCCATCCAGACCTTGGGGACCAGGAAGGCCTCTGAGTCCATTTTCTCCCTGAAAATAAAAAGTTACGGTGAAATTAGCATCAATTTACTGTAGGTTAATTAGTATTAGGCGTATTAACTTTGCGTATTTAAAAACAAGCTTCCTGCATTACAATATTATATTTGCAGTAGCTGCACGTGCCTCTGAGTTGCATTATTTAATCACACTTCAGGAAAGGAAGGGCAGTCTTGCACTTAAAGATTTACATTTTATTCAGTATGATAAATTCATTGCATCTTCTCAATTTACGACTCCTCCAGACTAGCTACATCTTGCTGCAGCCAATTTCTGTTCTGGAACTATTCAACCTTTGTGCTTGAATGAAGTTTATAGGGCGTGTATAAACTATAAATATACTTTTTTTAATTAAGTTCGAAAAGTTGACAGCTATGGTAGCACACAGCGCATTGCACATCTTTTCACAGCAGCAAATACAGGCAGCTTTACTGACAAACATAAAAAAGTCAGAAAATGTATATAAAATGTAACTGAGAGAAGAAATGCCTGAATAACTATGAGGTCATGGTCTAACTTAAAGGGAAAAGTCATTGGGTCCTTGGTTAAGACACAGGGCATGTGACACTCCTCATGTGGAACCAAGTGCCTATTTGGAGATGTGTAGGGTGAACGAGTGGTATTGGTATCATGCCGAGACAAGTTGCCTTTACATTGGGCGTGGCTGCAGGTTTTCTTGCCACAGTGAAAGTCTTAGCCAAATGTCCACATTCCACTACGTCTGTGAGGACAGCTTTATCCACATCCTCTTCACTGACAGATTGAAACAGAGTGGAGTAATGACCATAATTCCTATGACAAGGATGAGCAAGTCTTAGTAGTACTAGTGTTTGTTGCTTGTACACGAGAACCCTGAACAGGCACCACAATATGAAATGATGAAATGTGTAGACCGCAATCTGATTTATATAGCCTTATTGCCTACTGTAGCAGGCTATACAGACCATTAAAGTCCCTCTTTCACTGGGGCCTTCATCGGGGGAAGGGGACTTTATTGCCAGTATAGCCCACCTAAGGAGGACTATAAGACTATTAGAACATTCCAACACTAGAGGGCAGAATGTTATAACAAATAAAACAAAAGCCTCAAGAAGAATACCCTCGGCTCCGTGAGGCCTTTGTTCACAGCAACATCTGTGAAGGACAACATTGGATGTCAGAACTCTGGGCTTCTACCGGCCAATTAGAAGCCTGGAGCACTCCATTGCTTTCAATAGAGCTCACAACATTTCAATGTTCTACTATTATTTAACCACTTGGCTGCTAAGGGTGGTCGATGAGCTTCATTGACTTTCCATTGAAATCAATGGAAAGTCCATGACGAGTTACCCTTGTCATTAGCGCTGAAGGGGTTAAATGATTATCACAAGGTTTTCCATCATGATAAATGCAGGGCTACATTATTAGACACCACTGCTTGTGTACCCAATGCATATTTAAAGGAGTTAAATAGATTCACACCAATGAGAGAACAATAACCAGCACAGGTATTTACACCTGACAGATGAAAGACAAGATGTCCATTGATTCAGTTGGTCTTGACATATCTCTCACCTTCTTCCCATCAGATCCATCTTTTCCAGCAGGTCCTTGGTGACCTTTATCGCCCTTGAAGCCTGGCATACCAGGAAGGCCGGGTGGTCCGGGTGGGCAGTCTGTGCACATGTCCTGAAACGGAAGGGTACAGGAGGGTTGATGAATACAAGATATTTAGGTACTTTTCACTGTGTTCATTTTCTACGAAATTGACAGCCTGGGTCAGAAGGAAAAAGTGCATGCGCAGTAGTACATTTGCAAAAAAAATTCTTCTTTTTTCTCCACCTGAGGTTTTTTTGGGCAAATCGTGTTTTCACATCTTCACTAATTGTTCTACTATTCCCAGTCTCGATACAGATAAACTATTCTGTGCTTTTGACATGAGAATGTCTGCACTGCAATGTACAGTGGGACCGTGCATTGGAAAAACCAATGCAAGCACATTTACTCATGCATATTCTAACATCATCATTCTGTAAGATGTATAGTTACACCCCATTTATGATGATATTTTATATTTTGTGAATATACAGCATCAACTTACTATGTACAACAAGCCACCTGTGCAATTCAATGTAGGTTCTCAATGCCTGTGCTAACCAGGCCCTGTGTACATGGTTATTGCTGAATATGAATGAACGAATGAATGAACAAATGAATGAATGAATGATTTGTAGAGCACACGGCTGTCTAACATTTATTCAAGTGCTACATATGCTGTCAAGAAGGAGGAAACAAGGCAAATTACCATGACTAGAACAAGCAGGTTTTTACTTGTTTTTTTATAGATCTGTTTATGGGATACATATGAATTTTAAGGGGAAGGCGGTTCCAGAGCCCAGGAGTCCTAAAGGAGAAAGACCGGCCCACGAGATGAGTCCATCGTACAGTCAGGACTACTAGTAATGACTGACTAGTGGATATGAGATATCTTGTATATGCTCAAATTCTATCCCCCAAATAAAGTGGGATTCTGTTGCGGACTGCTCCGAAGTTAATAGGAAGTCATTTACAATGAATCTGTAGTCACCCTGAAAGCCAGAGTGAGTATTTCAGGTATTTTAAGACATAGTCTTGTCTGGGAATACCTAATAAGAGCCTAATAGCAGCATTCTGCATCGGGGGCAAACAGCTAGAGTGATAGTCAGGAAGACCCAAGTATAAGATTTTAGTATCATTCAAATGCGCGGTGATTAAAGAATGAACAATGGTTTTCCTTGTGACGTCACGAACTAACCTCAGAAGTTTTTTACGGTTTTTCAAAACGGCAAAACAAACCCTTGTAACTGCCATCACCTTTGAAGCGGAACACAGCTGCTTATTAAATTTGACTCAGGTTCCTGACCTGCTACACCGGAGTGGGAGGCGGGCCAACTTGCGATGGCCACCATACACTAGACCGGATTGAGGGGGAGCAGTTCTGCTTTAGCTGAGTTAAGGTTTAAGTAACTGCTCTTCATCCAATTTGCCACTCTCACAAGGCAACATCCCCTTCTAATAAATATTTGTAGGGCCTCTAAAATAGGTCCTCTGCCTGCCTCATGCAAAGATGCTACTGTGGTCCCTATCTTTAAGAAAGGGGATAGGGAGGACCCGCTCTGCTATTGGCCAATATCCCTAATCGATGCCACAGCAAAAGTCTTGGGTTACCAGAGTGGGCTTCTGCAAATAATGTCCTCTCCAAAACACAGTATGGCCTTTGACGGGGAATGGGCACAGTGGTCAGTGCAGGAATCTGTCATTGATTGTCAGTAAATACAATAAGTTCATGAAGTGCTCTTTATATCTGGCCTTCATGGACTTATCCAGCACATTCAATACCATCAATTGTGACAGATTGAGGAGCATGATGAAAGATATGGGGGTGGAGGAACCCCTTTTTGTTCTGCTGGGCAGGCTTCACTTTAACATTATGGTCAAAATACGTTATGGTAGTGACGGTGAGAGAACAAACTCAATGGTCTCAATAGAGTGCTCTGTTCGTGCTGTATTTTAGCCCCCTTCATATTTCTTGTTTACACAAATGGCCTAGAAGCCCACCTTCTACAAAAGGCTTTAGACTGCCCAACGATCGCCAAAACCTTGTCACAGCATTACTTTATGCAAATAACACTGTCATTCTTGCAAGGACGGCTATGAGCCTCGAAAGATCCCTAGGGGCCTTTGTAGACTTTATGTCATCTTTGGATTTAAAGGTGAATCACAAAAAGTCTTTCGCTATAGTGTGTGACCCTAAGTCACACACTATTTTGCTGTCCAGGGTAATCGGACTGAGAAAGTCCACAATTTCTCTCACCCAGGGATTCTATTTAATATCCGGTTATCATGGGACTCCCTACTGACCCTAAGGGAACAGCAAATGACTAGAGCCATAAGGCACTGTTTCACTTTTCAGCAAAACTGAGCCATAAGCCTGTCAAAGAAATTACCACACTCTATGTAGCTAAACACTTCTCAATTGCTACCTATGGGGCTGGAGTGTGGGATGTTATATGAAATGTGGCAAGCTCCAATTAATGGAGAAAAATTTATCAGAAAGGTCTTGATGGTCTCCAAGAGTGCATTGACCTCTTTCTGTCATTCTGAACTGGGTCTGGGTTGTAAAGAGGATCACATTGGTCTTCCTCCCTTGCTGTTATGGGTAAAACTCTTCTGTACACCGGAGTAAGAATATTCCAGATCCATTATTATAGACTGTCTATCTATGGCCAAGGCTTAGAGGACTCCTTGGTCTGGTTACCAGAAATGTGCATTTAGCGAATTGGAGCTATTAGACTTTTTTTAAAAGATCCTTCTAAAATGCCATCTCAAGCAAAGTTCTTAATTAAGTCCATGGTTTACACAAGCATATTACACAAGAGTAAGTATTACACACCACAAACAGCCAAAGAATCAGCAAAGCTCTCCGAGTATGGACAACGCTAGTTCCCTTGCAAAGCGGAATATATTTTATCTTAGTTTTCCTCTGGAGTCGCACAATAGATTTTACTTAACGAGATTTCGTTTGGGCACAGTGCACTTTCTTGTAACTTTCCCCAATCAAGGCGGCTGGTATAATAACCTCCCGACTTGTCCTTGCGACAACTCTGAAAAACAATCAACTTTGCACTTTGTCCTGCTTTGTGCATTGTATAGAAATATGATATATGCATTTTTGCTTCCGATACTGAGGCCTTACCGCCCGTGCTATTCTAGAGAAGGTTTCAGTTATTTACATTCACTTGACTCATCTGATATATGTGTCGCTGTTTGTAATTTGATTAAAGGTGTGCTCAAAATACAAAAGCGGAATGGCTAAATGAGTGCACTAAAATGTAGAATATGCAGTGAGAAATGACTGTGGGTACAGATTTTGCATGGGTTGCTATTTTGTTTCTAATAGCTACCTGCCTCCACCTTTTGTTTTTTCCATTTGATTTAGCGACGTATTAGTGATTTTGTATATTTTAATGTAATTATGAACTTTTTTTCTTGTTTATCTTACTGGATGAATTGTGACGTGTGCTTTTATGAGTTGCTTGACAAAGCGAATAAAGGGGCATATTACCAAGCAATAGCGATAATTATCGCTATTGCTTGGTTAGAGACAAAAATTTACCGCTGAGCTGCGGCGATTTTTATCGCAAATAAACCTTGGTATTACCAAGGTTTATCGAAAATGCGATAAAAATCGCCCGCAATGCATGAATATCGCTGAAAAGTCCGCGATATTCATGCATTACCGAGCTAATGCTCTTAGCCATGTTATCCACCTCCCATTGGATAACATGGCTAAGAACTGCTCAGGGCAGGTGTTAGCTTTTGAAAATATATTTGCGCTTAGCGCGAATATCTCCATTAGTTGGTAATAGGAGATAGCGATGTTAGCGACTGTTTCCAGTCGCTAACATCTTGGCACGCCCACTTTGCATGTCATTAGTGATAAATATCACTGACATGCAAAGTGGGGCCCAAGATGGTCGCTATCTCCTACTAGCTGTCGCTAACTGGTGTTAGCGACAGCTAGGTAATAGGGAGATAATTTTATCTCCGCTTTCTTGGCTTTTAAAGCCAAAAAAGCAGAGATAAACCCCCTTGATAATATGCCCCAAAGTTTTATGACTTGACTTGAATGTTCGAATCAGGTAAATCAGGGATCTCACCACCACACAAAGGCGTGGCTTCTTCCTGGCAAGCCCCTCTCTCCATTATATAAAAAGATTAGCGAATACATAAATAAGTAGCACAGCTGTAGCCAAATACCAAAAGAAAGCACCCACTCCACCAGGAAGCTAGACAAATTAAACTTAGCTCTGTCCTGAGCCAAACATGTAGGATCCAGACAACATTTTCATTTAAAAACACAGCATTTCTCAGATGGCATCTTCCTAGAAAATGTTTTAACCTATTAATGTGTAGCTCACACTTGATTGAAAAGTTCTATAGACACACAGGTTTGTGCTTAACTTTAACCAGTGGGCTTCAGAGGAGACCCATGAGGCATTAGGGGAGAGGAGCTGGCCTAACGGCTAGGGCGCTCGACCTCGGACTTGAGGATCTGGGTTCGAGTCTCGGTAACGACGCCAAAAACCTCCTGTGATTCTGGGCAAATCACTTAATCTCCCCGTGCCTAAAATGAATGCATGTCCTCATGTAACGTAACTGGTGCTATGTAAAGCGCTCTGATACCCGATTCAGTTCGGGTCTAGTTTGCGCTATATAAAACTCTGTAAAAAAAAAAAAAAATTGCGATAAACAACCCCACTGTGTAACCCAGCCAGGTTTTGCATATATTTGGAGATGCATTTCCCACACAGATGCTTCAGTCATAAGGGCTTTTGTAAGTGTAGGGAAAGCACTACAAACTAATAATTCTGCAACTGGAAGTGTGGGCTAAGCAAAAGGTGTAATATCAGGACAATTCCATTAGCATACTCTCACGCTCAACTTTAAGTGGTCATACTGCCCCAGGACCACGTTCATGCAAAACCCAATTTTAGAAGAAAAGGAGCGTGTAAAAGTCCATCCTTGATTTGTCTTTCTAAAAGTCAAAGAATCATACTGTTCATACCTTAATTATCATCATGAAACATTTATGTGAATTGTGGTGCACATTGACAGACTCAGAGAAAATAACAGTCTTCTGACTGAATCATGATCTTGAGCCCTGATGATGTCCGTAGGGACGAAGCGCGTCAGCTAGGCTGCGTTGACAGCTTTTGATGACAAGCATTGATTGAATAAAAACATTTGGATCCATTAAGAAACACAAGACTCCTAAGTGATTATTTTTGAATGGACTGATGATAATTAATGAATGAACAGTATTCTTCTTTGAATTTGGGACAAATAAAGGACGGATTTTTACACGCTCTTTTTCTTCTAAAATTAGTACTACACAGAACTTTTATGCAAAAGGAAAATTCATGCAAAAATAAAAAGTGAAATTTTACAAATGTGTGTCTGTATGTGGTGTTTTCAAAAACAGTCAGTGAAAAAAGCTGACAGCATTTGTGAAAAGGCACATAACTAATTCGAAAGTATAGCTGAATCAGACACAAAAAACTAGTAAAACTGAAATAGTTCTGTAGATCATGCCACAATGTTTATTTGTGTGAACTGGCAACACATTCCTTAACATCCCTGCACTCACAAAGGGCACCTTCCTACTCATCAAAATGCGGTTTTAGAGTCAGGGAAGGAATACATTGAAAACCAGCCTTTGTGTCTTTGAACTCAGCACTTTGTTCATAAACCGGAACCGTTGGGAGGTGTGTTTTCAGGACAAATATTGTCACCAAGCATTTGACTTGCCAACAACTCTTAGAAACTTGATTTATGACACACAAAAGGTCAAAGCACCAGCCGTATGTGCACCGACAATTGGTACACTGTCCCTTACACGGGCGTTGCTGAAAGAGAAGGTTTCTAGCTCACTCTTTTTTTGCTCCTAGCTAGGATGACGCTGACTCAGCACCACATTGCCGTTCTTTTTCTTAGTATAAATAAGTGCATTGTCTTACAACTACTGTTTTAAGGTGAGCTTAGAGCTCTTGAACTGTTCCGAGTTGAAAAGCTGCACTAGAACTAAAATCAAAGTCTAAACCAATCAGTTTAGCCCAGACCCACTTGTACTCCAAAAAAATGATTGTATGACAGAGTCAGGCATTGCTAAACATGCGTGCCCTCTACAACGCTGCATGAACAATAAATGCGTCTGAAAAACACATTTCTTTACCACGTATGCCTTTACCATGCATGCCTTTACCACGAAATGTATTAGTAAAGGTATTGGTAAAGTGATATGTATGTGTGTTAAAGATCACACCTCAGCCCCCAAGCCCTAAGCCCTAAAACAACCCCAACCCCTGAGCCCTAAAAACAACCTGACTCCCCAAGCCCTAAAAACAACACCTACCCCACAACCCCTAAAAACAACATTAGACCCCCTGAGCCTTGAAACATCCCCAAACTTCCCTGAGCCCTACAAATAACCCCGACCCACCCAAGCCCTAAAAACAACCCCAACACCCAACCCCTAAACACCCCAACCCCTAAAAATAACCCTGAAAACATTCCTAACCCCCGAGCCCTAAAAATACGCCCCTAAAAACTACACCCACAATCCAAAACTTGGCCGCATACCCACTTACCAGACAATGTCCCGGAGCTCCCTCTCCCGACCCTTCCTCTTCCTGTGTCCACCCATCTGGGCATCTAGACCACGCATTGCATTAACAACGCATATGCTCGGTTCAGCCATTGGTGCGGTTAAGGCAAGTGTGGTTCAGCTTGCGGGGAAACAGCATATGTGGCTCAGCCCGGGTTGTAAAGGCCGTTTTCCCAACAAAAATTCATCATAAGAACATCTATAGATCTACGTTAAAGCTTCTCGATATTCACAGAATGTACAGAACTCATGCCATATTTGTGGGGCTTTAATTGAATAATCGCTGCAGCACTGATATCGCCCCAGGAAGAAAACAGGGTGACACGATTTTTTCCCCATCGGTCGGTTTATGGGCACCTCTGTCACATGCGCAATTTCTACCAATAAACTACCAATGCCAGGCATGTGGCCTCATACACATGGACTTAGCTATGGTTAGTGAAAAAGGTGCAGTGGCACCGGGCCCAGGGACCACTCCGTACGCTGGTCATGGTGGCCTGGAATATGCATGAGCGGATCAGAGAGCCCATTTTCCTTGTTCGCATTAGGGCCAGTTGCATCCTTGCTGCACCAGTGCAGCTTAGAAGACTTGAGCCACTTTTCACCTGTGAAATGCACAATTAGAATCTTTCACCACATCTACAGTGGCCCATTATGAACCAATCAAGTTATCTTTACTAAATGTAACTGAATTGCATTTACCCAGATGTTTTGTGACCTATTCCTAGTGAATGGGTTGTTCAAAAGCAGTTTCAATGACACAATAAATGGCCTATATAATGTTTAAGATACACAGGTTCAACAACCGTGTGCCTTCCTATCACAACTTACCTTGACCAGATGGCTCAAGTCCGCTGGATTCAGAACCGAGGCCGGCCCCTAGAGACAGGAACACACACGTTACCATGAGTACAGCAAAGGAAGGCGGTGCATGCACTTTATTGTTTCAAAAAGACTTGTGCATTCAACAACACATTTATGGCACCTATTGCACCATCTTGGCTGCAGTTGAGGCTACACAGGTGGAGCTCAAGAAGTCACCAGAGATGGTCACCCAGTGGAGAAAAAGAAACTATGAATGAGTGACGTGTACGGAACCACACAAAAATTCCCTCTTACCAAACAGAGTATAGTAGTGTGTGAGTAGTGCGGCCTGTGATATTAATAGAACATCCATTAGGTCTGAACTTTGTAGAAATGTCCTCCGAATATGAGAGGGGGTTTGTTTTTTTAGAGCCACATAATATTGAAAAGTTACATTTTAACAGGTGCAGAAGTGGTTTCTCCAGTGGAAAAACTATGTTCATGGTGGAAAAATGAGTGCAAAAAAACCCTTAAAGTGTAATTTAGCCAGGTTTGGGGCTCAGTGGACTAATGCGCAAAATGTAGGGACTAGCGGCCAGATTCATCAAGCCAAAATCGGCTGGCAAATGGCCAGATTCTGAGAATCAGGCCCTTTGCGAGCGCAATTTTTGCATTTGGGATTCATCATCTCAAATGCAAAAATCGCAAATCTAGAAATCGCTAAATTGCGAATAATTGCATTTAAGGAATCTCAATTTGAGCGGAACTACTTAGCCTTTCATCCTTATGAGGTCTATAACATGAGTATCATTGAGTTGGGTAACATTAAACATGTTATTCAGTGCCAAGATACCCTTGTGGGTGAATATGCGCTTTACAAATACACATGTTAAGTTTTGTTAATGAGGTGCCTTCAATCCGAGCTCTGAAGGACCACAGTCTGGACTTATTTGGCCACCGGTCTGCCCTCTCCTTGGGGCTGGAGTGCCTACTTTTACTGGCTCATATCACTGGGAAGTTGGCACACCCTAGGGGTGATGAGATCAGAGCTTGATGGCAATGAATTAACCCCAGTGGATACCTTGCCTGTCAGGCACCGAAGTCCCACCCACATCGGAGCTGAGGCTGGTGACTCTGCTCCAGGCACTCTTCTTTGTGAAAGGTGAAAGCGGCTAGACGTATACCATCAAATCATAGTGGGGAGGAGCATTTATCCAGCTTGTATATTGAGGCATAGCTCCACAGTGAACCATCAAGGCACAGGGAGTAAGTGGAAGATTAAATGGTG
The DNA here is from genome assembly GCF_964261635.1 of Lissotriton helveticus. Lineage (NCBI taxonomy): Eukaryota > Metazoa > Chordata > Amphibia > Caudata > Salamandridae > Lissotriton > Lissotriton helveticus. The sequence continues at coordinate 212,521,447 of NC_136063.1, read as the reverse complement.
AGGTGGGCGAATTCCTGAGACTCCCACAACACTGCAGCTAATGTTTACTGTGAATCAACATCACAGTGAGCAAGTACCCACTTGCAAGTCTGACTCTCTCACTGTCTCGGTTTTCTGGACCCGTTACTGCCCTGCCTATTAAAAATTGTGACTAAATGCATTACACTGCTGTCTTTAAATCTTCGTTGCATCCATGGCAGGTAGAAAAAGGGAAGAAGGGCTTCTTTACATTGTGCTTTGCTGGTTCAATGGCCAACTTGGAGGACTGCAACCATTGAACCCACAGAGGGCACAGAGTTATAGAGTGGAAAGAATACTCTTCTCAAATCATTAAGGGGCAGATGTATCGTCACCATCATTTGGGATTCTCAAATAGCGATTTTTTTAGAAATCGCTATTTGAGAATTGCAATTTGGGATGTATGTAGAAAATGGCTATTTTATAGCGATTTCTTAAAATTCCTTAATTGCGATTAGAAAATTGAGAATAATTTCAAGGGTGCAAGGGTGTCTTAAGGACAGCCTGCTGCACCCCTGACATTTACATGTGTGCGCATATGGCGCACATACATGCCCTAAGGGCATGTATGAGCGCCACATGCCACCTTTACAAATGCCAAAAAGTGCATTTGTAAAAGAATTCGCAAATTACCACCAACTACAAGTTTCTTAGTGTAAAATCGCTAAACTGTAATGTTTCTTACAAAGCATTTAAGGAATCGCTTTTTGCGATTCCTTAAATGCTTGCGCAAAATTAAGGAATTGCAAATTCTGCGATTCCCTAATCTTGCGTTGCGATTTTTAAATACATCACATTTGCCGATTTTTTTGTCGCCAACTCTGCTTTTTTACGAATCGCAGCGTTTGCGACAAAAAAAACGGATGATACATCGGCCCCTATATGCTCTCCATGTTATATGCGGGAGATAAGAAACACGACTGAGGCCACCATGCCCAGCATTGAGGAAAACATGGAGGGGGGCTAACAGACAGACTTTTGGTGATGAAAGATAAACAGGAGGCAAGAAGCCAGGTGACCAGAAATAAGGAATTGAAGACGATAACAGTCTTCCCGAGAAATGCAACTGATGCCTCCACTGAACTGCAGGAGGGGTACGAGGCCTGAGATAATTTGCAAGGTCTGCCAATGTCCTGGTTCTGTCGATATACTTATTAAGGTGGCATTGGATGCTCTCCCTGACTGTGTCGTTGGGACATTTACAGACTTGATAGATCTGGCATTAAAATGTATCTGGGAGGCGATTGTGAAGGTCTACGGGCGCCCCATGACCTACGAAGACCCCGGAGTCTACTCGTAGTACAGGCATAGTGGTGGTGTGATCAACTGATCTGTGCCATCATTCAGAGGGTGGAGGGGATTTACTGATTTGTCCTTATTTGATATTTTGGCCAGGGAGAGGGTGTTCATGGACATATGGCGAAAAACCCAATGCAACTGGACTCCCAAGTGCGACTAAGAGTATAACAAAAAGGAGACATTTTTCTATTGTCACTGGTTAGAAAATCCTATTTGGACTAAGTTTTGGTCCAGCCTGGCTATTTATTAATTGATTTGGGAGCTTCCCCCCAGGCATAAGTAGGAGCAAGGTGATAGCTGACATCTCTGATGGCTAGAAAATACCTCACTGGTTTGGGGACGCATGGGGAAACTGTGGGGCATATTTACAAGCCCCTATCACCGCAGGAACGTCACTTTTTTTAACGTCCCTGTGGCGATAGGGGCTTCGCGTTATTCACAAGGCAGTATTAAGCCACTTAACATGGCTTAACGCTGCCTTGTGAATAAGGCACCCGTTTCATGCTATACTTAGCGTGGAAGGGGCAGAAAATGGGAAAACCTGGTCTTAACATGGTGAAACGAGGAGAAATGCTTTATTTCTCCTCGTTTTTGATGTTTCTATGTGTGCTGTGTTGTGCAGCACACACAGAAAAAGCAAAACACCCTGTATGATTGCTTATGTGCAGAAAGGTGTCCCTTCCTGCACAAATACAATCACTTTAAAAATGACGAGTTGCCACTTCTATGTGTGCTGCACAACACAGCACACATACGGTGCAGCCCTGCATTTCAGAAGTGGCAGAGCGCTGCATTAAGCCAAGAAGGCAAATGCCACGTTTCTTCACTTCTTTGAAAATATGCCCCTTTTTGTTTAGAGTTGGTCTATGATACATTCTATTCTTAATGCGCTGTGTTCTTCTCCCATTAAGACTCCTCAGATTATCTGAGGTACTGTAAGTGGCACCACATTGTAGGAAGAGATAGTAATATTTTATGTGCATTTTCTTTATTGGGTTCATTGCATGTTTGACATGCATTGTGACTTTGAGGATTTGATGGCCTTATAAAGGGAAGCAACTGTGTGACTTTCTCTACTGGCCCACGGGGCTGTATGTGGTTGTATTTGGTGACCGGAAACAAAGATAGTACAAACTAAAAATGTACTTGAATGCCAACACTAAAATGACAAATCTTTTAGTGTAGGCTTATGGTTGCCTGCTTAATTCTGACATCTATAACAGTTGAGGTTTCCATGACTTCCGAGAGGGCAATTTTCGAGTGAGGGCAAGCAGTAGGGAATATCAGTAGTCATGAACATAAGGCTGCTGCTACAGGGATAGAACTGGGATAAAGATGGTGCCCACATGTTCTAGAGGAACCATTCTACATATGATGTCCAGTACATCGTGGATCGATGTACATTTGTCATTTCTCTCCATAATTAAGCTATAAGTAAGAATGCTATAGATAATAATAATATGAAATACTGAAGTAAAAAATCAGATATTACTAGCTGAAACAACCCAATGAAATGATTTGTAGATAACATTAGTGGGTCATATGCATGAACTATGTTTGAATTTAATTTATTTTTCTTCTTCTATATCCCATCATATCCTAATTATTTCTACTTTATTTGAAATCAATGGTTATTTAATAATATTAGAGTTTATTAAGGGGCTGATTTGTTATTAACCAATGATATAGAATTGTGTTTTTACATCCGCTTATAACCTGTATCAAAGATAGTAAAGTTCTAAAAAAAGACATAACAAACCGGAGCTCCAGGGGGTCCTCTCTCTCCAGAAGAACCAGGGAAGCCCTGCAAAAGAAACATGAAAAATGAAACACAGATGTTAATACAATTCACTAATGTATTGAGGTTTTAATACGACCTATGGCAATGGGATTTCCACAATATCAACTCCCACTATATTGTTATAGTAAGTATACATATAATATTTTTAACTTCACAGTTTAGAAAAATAGAAAATATTTAGCTGAGTAAAACAACAATAAAATGGCAAACATCCCGTCATTAGAAACTAATTTTTAAAGAATTAATTCAAAAATGGTGCTCAGAAGTTACTAGCCATCTAAAGGTTACTTGAGGTCACGAGGGGAATGTTACAAATCTAAAGTTCAGGCTCACCAGAAAGGCCCTGATCTTTTGACTGGGTAGGAGTGTTCTGCTTAATTCAGATACTCTGTCCATCACCACCCCCTTTTTGAATCGTTTTGGCCACCACAAGTGTGGAAGGGTATGCACAGATGTGAGTCCCTTGCTCACTGCATCATCAGGATTCAAGCAAGCCGGGCCGAAGACGGCTGTAATGCCAGAAACCGGTCCCTGGAAGCTTGTTTCCTTTCCAGTGAAGAATTGGCTTGGTAGTTTGGTCTGCCCTGTTCCCATGATGCACTGGGCCAGGGACAGACTAATTTGCATATAGCCAGGTTCTGAACTGGGATGGTGCAGTGAGCTAAAAAACGGTGATGGATCAAGCCCTGATCTTTTGACTGAGTAGGAGTGTTCTGCTTAATTCAGATACTCTGTCCATCACCACCCCCTTTTTGAATCGTTTTGGCCACCACAAATGTGGAAGGGTATGCTCAGATGTGAGTCCCTTGCTCACTGCATTATCAGGATTCAAGCAAGCCGGGCCGAAGACGGCTGTAATGCCAGAAAGCGGTCCCCGGAAGCTTGTTTCCTTTCCAGTGAAGAATTGGCTTGGTAGTTTGGTCTGTCCTGTTCCCATGATGCACTGGGACAGGGACAGACTAATTTGCATATAGCCAGGTTCTGAACTGGGATGGTGCAGTGAGCTAAAAAACGGTGATGGATCAAGCCCTGATCTTTTGACTGGGTAGGAGTGTTCTGCTTAATTCAGATACTCTGTCCATCACCACCCCCTTTTTAAATTGTTTTGGCCACCACAAGTGTGGAAGGGTATGCTCAGATGTGAGTCCCTTGCTCACTGCATCATCAGGATTCAAGCAAGCCAGGCCGAAGACGGCTGTAATGCCAGAAACCGTTCCCCGGAAGCTTGTTTCCTTTCCAGTGAAGAATTTGCTTGGTAGTTTGGTCTGCCCTGTTCCCATGATGCACTGGGCCAGGGACAGACTAATTTGCATATAGCAAGGTTCTGAACTGGGATGGTGCAGTGAGCTAAAAAACGGTGATGGATCAAGCCCTGATCTTTTGACTGGGTAGGAGTGTTCTGCTTAATTCAGATACTCTGTCCATCACCACCCCCTTTTTGAATCACCGGGAAGGACGGCAGGCTGGCAACAGGACCCAGACAGGTCCTACTGAAGAAATACCTTGACTGGAGAAAGTGTGGACGTCGAGAGGCTACTGCATCATCATCAAGTTGTGCAAAGGGGGTCCCGCATCGTCATCAAGCTTCGTTGAAGTAAATGCAAAGCATTGCCATCGAGTCGTACAGAGCGTCTTTGATGAGCCGTGCAGTCTGTGGATCCGGTGTCGTTGAGCAACCTCTGCTTTGGCGTTGAAGGGCGATGTGGCAGAATTTCTCAAGCAGTTGGGGCAAAACATCTGTTTTTGCAGAAATCAGCTGTAGAACCCACTTCTGTGGCCCAGGACTGTAGAGTGCACCTCAGGCAAGGGTAAGAGTGCAGAAGCACTAGCAGTATTGCAGGAAGTCTTTTCTGTCTTCAGAAAACAGGAGGTAAGCCCTTGGAGTGATTCTGGGTTCAAATGAGAGGAGTCCAATTCTTGTCCTCAGCAGGGCGGAGAACAGCAGGCAGCAGGGCAGTTCAGCAAAGCAGAGAAGCAGTTCCTCAGAGCAGCCGGTCAAGGCAAGGTGGCAATCCTCACAGCACACCAGTCTTTACTCCAGCAGAGTTCTTCTCAGGTCCAGCAGTGTACTGATTTGGTAGGGTTAGAGCCCCAGTAATTATACCCAAAAGTGTCTTTGATGGAGGAGGTGAATTCCAACGAGTTCCTTGAAGTGCACACAGATCCATTTTAGCCCAGTCCTTTCTGCCAGGCTAACTGTGTGTGGGGGAGGGGGTGAATCAGTGCTTTGCATGTGGACACAACACTACCTTTTAAGTGTGTCAGCCCCTCAAATTCCTACCTGCCTAGGTAGTGCCATCAGAATGCAGACGAATGCAGATTAGTGCACAGAATGCAGATGAGACTCACCTTCATGTATTTGTGACTGTCTAAAAGGAATGCACAAAATGTAGCTGTCACCCAGCCCAAATGTGTATTGGAGACAGACTGCAGGCACATAGACCAAGGTTTATAGCAGAGAAATGTCCACTTTCTAAATGTGTCCTTTCCAAAATAGTAATGTCAAATCCAGCTTAACCTCTAAAGAGGATTTATCATTATCATTCCAAAGATATGAAACATGATTTGGCTACTCCTTTCTAATCAGGAAATAGACCTTTAAAGCGTTTACGCAATTTCCGATGATAACCCATGAGAGCAGTAAGCCTCACAGTAGTGAAAACAATTTTAGCTGTTTGTCACTACTAGTTATGTAAAACTTAAAACAACATATCCTGCCTTTTCCTTACACAACACCCTGCCTTGGGGCTACGTAGGGCTTACCTTGGTGTGGCCTCTGTGTAATAAATGGGGAGTTTAAGGCTTGCCAACTGGTGTTGAATGCCAAGTCGAAGTGGCAGTAAACTGAGCACACAGGCATTGCAATGGCAGGCCTGAGATAGGTGGAAAGGCTACTTGTATGGGTGGCACAATCAGTGCTGCAGGCCCACTAGTAGCATTTAGATTACAGGCCCTGAGTGTATGGTATACCACTTTACAAGGAACTTATAAGTAAACTAAATCTGCCCATCAGGTAAATACCAATGTCACCATGTTTTAGGGGAGAGGTGCATGCACTTTAGCACTTGTTAGACATGGTAAAAGTCCTAAGGCCAAAAAAAGATGCATCAAAAAGTGGAGGTAAACAAGAAAAGGTTGGGGGAAGACACCCTAAGGATGACAGGTCTAACAATATTGGAAAGTTAATGTTTAGAAATGTACATTTACTTTGCCTGCAGCCCTTAGAGGCTAATTTGCATTAGCTCACCAGCCAGTGTGTTGAGATGTGAAATAGATTTGAAAACTGCCCCCCTAAGCAGAGACAATGAACAGGGTGCAGGGAGGCGTTTCCTTTTCTATGTAGAAAGGCCCATTATTATTGACTCAGGAAGTTTTCTAACTTCAAAGTGGTCTTTCATGTCAACTGTCTCTTCTAAGGCCTTGTGAACGAACTCCCCTCTCATGCAGACATCCTACACCACATGTGACGTTCAAAGGTGGGTTTTCTGTTATGACATAGATCGAAAAAATGCCACAGACAGGACAAACATGATGCAGAGTTTAAACCAGTCAGGTTGTCTTTCATATGGAGATCATGTAAGAAATGCCCATAACTAATACTGCAGCTATGTTTTGGACAGAGTGGTGTAATTCCACTGTCTTTTTCACTACAAGAAAATTGTGTTTTCTTCCTCTCCATTCACCCACAGGAGGTATCATTTTGACAGTTGAAGCCACAAGCTCTCCTCACCAAAGCCACTTGCCTCATGGTAATGATCAGAGTGGCTCAGACTTCATTTGTTGCTTACATGTTTTTCATACATTTTGTCTTTTAGCAAATGTTACTTCATTTGTGTTCTTTTATGATACAGTTAAGTTAAATTTTGTGTGAAACATCTGCAAGTGTTCATGAAAATTGGATTTTAACTTCATGCTCCATCTCATCTGATGGTGATAGCACCATAAGCCTTTGCATATTCTGTGCTGTGGAGACACAGGAAATATGACCCATTAAATGGCTACTTTTTCATCTACACTTTTAATCTGATTTCAATTCTTTCTATTTTTATAAAAGGTCACCTCTCTGTTGCAGATACTTGGATCTACATTGCACTTGGCAGATCACAGCAGTTGGTAGTGAGTGGTGTCAAAACATCTAAAAGATTTGCAACATCACATCTCATTTTGGTGCCCTCTAATTTAATATATGGGCATACTTTGATATGCATCCTAAATCACATGGCTTATGGACAATGGCAAACCTGTTTGGCTACATGTAAACATTTGTAGACATTGTGTAGGAGAATCAAAAACATATATGTCATTACTTACATCCTGTCCTGGTGGGCCCTGTGGCCCTGTAATACCAGGCGGTCCTCTTTGTCCCTAGAAAAGAAACAGAAAGATTAAGCCATTCAAATATAGGAAATTGCAAGAATATGAAAACATTCAATTTCCATTCCAATTCATAGATGTTTCAAGCAAACCTAATCTTGTAGTTTGCAGGAGAATGTAGGTGAATGTTAGTTAAATATGTTATGTTTTGAACGTTTGATGAACAACAAGAAAAGCATTCACATTTTACACCTTTCATTACGCTAGCCATTAGTCAACATTTCTCAATTAGCTTATCTCCAAGAGTGCGGTTCATAAATTCTGGTTTCCAAGGATACAACAATATTTATATCTGCTTTTAATGAAGGATGCATCACTGTTTGCCTCTGCACTGTTCCAAGAATATAATACTATTTAGAGCTACTCTTCTTCAATGTTATGACAATATCAAGAAATGCTCTTGCCTAAGAGTACAACCCTATCTATATCTGCTCTTTAACAAAGGCGCAGCAATCTCTATACCTACTTTTACCCAAAGATATAACACTTTCTATATATTCTCTTCTCTGAGGATGCAACACTATATCTGCTTTAATCCAAGGATACCACACTTTCTATATCTGCTTTTCACCAATAATGCAGTACTAGCTGTATATGATATTCTGCAAGGGAGCAATGGTATCTACATTTGCTCTTCTCCATGAGTGAAACACAATCCATACATTTCATAACATCAGAAGAAAGAGCACTGATGATGGTCTCACTAGGCACTTACTGGTATTCCTTTCTCTCCTGATGGTCCAACAGGGCCCTGAAAAGGACACACAAAAAGGAATTAAGTATTAGCTGCTTGATTGAAGAAGTGCTTAAATGGCAGTCCTTAGTTAGTAACCATTTACATTAAGAAATATATACAAATTATTCTGCATTATACATAGGAAACTTTGCTAAATACATTTTGAATATACTGTATTAGCTCAAAACATGTTTTGCACCAGTTTTCAAGTGACGATTAAGCACCACAATGTTTTTGTGATTTTATGGAGGGCATAAATTGTGTAATAATCAGTAGCCTGAACACGCAAAATTACACACACCTATGTGAGGAGCGTAACCCAACCTATGTTGCAATTGCATAGCACAACATACACTCCCGCACCCATATCGGACACGAGGCTGTACTTTACATGAAGAATGCAACAGAACTCAAACAGCAGTAGCCGTTCGCAGTCGCTAGGTGCAGGATTGTTGTACTAAATTACTCACAATTACACAAACACACATGAACTCTTAGTTTTTATTATTTCAAGTCAAAAGCAAAAAGCAACTAATACCTACCTCCCAAGCCATGCTTATATCTTTGGAGTCCTCGAACAGTCTGAATAGTCACACTTTAGCAGTGTGATGGTTAGTAGTTGTGTAGCTACTGTCATTAGCAGCGTTGGCACGGGCTATGGGTGGTGCGAGCTGCAGCGGCCTCCTAACGAGAGCCCTGGCACGTATTGCTTAACAAATTAAGCACTGAGGGGCAGATTTACGAGTTCTGGCGCATCTCTGCAAATCAGCAGGGATGCGCCAGAAAAGATGCGACACGCAATTCCCTCCCTGTGCCACCGAAAATGTGCCGCATTTACAATGTGGCGCACTGTGTCGCAAGGATAGGGCGATGCATTTTACATCCTGGGGCTTACGGGCAGCACATTGCTGGAGTCGTGTCGCAAGCTCGACGCGGCTCCAACAATGCTCTGGGGCTGCCCATACCTAACATGCTGCGTCACGCCTTACGCCTGCTTCAAGCAGGCGCAGGGTTTTGACCCAGCATGGATGTAAAAGTGACTCAGTGAAATCTTGTAGATTTCACTGAGTCACTTTTACGAGGCGTCCCTGCGATGGAACGCCCACCCTGAGCCGGAACGCCCACATGAAACCTAACGCAGGTTTCATGTGGCGCAGAGTTTTACAACGTGATGCAGCTCCCAGATGTGTCTGGCAGCAAAACCATGCGCAATGTGGCGCATGGTTTCGCTGCCGCTGCGTCACAGGAGTGACGCAACGGCGACGTAAATGTGGCGCATGGGGCTTGTGAATCTGCCCCTGAATATAAAGCAATTGGTTGTTGCCAATTCAGTCAGTTGTAGAAAACAGACTTTCATGGCGTCCTTCAAGTGAGTTTTTCAATTTAACAAGCTTCTGGAATTAGCGTCGTCTTGTTCATCCGAAATATTTTATCTAAAAGACAATTTTGCATTTTTTCAAGACTTTGTATTTAAGTGTGACTTTTTCAGTAATTCTTTTAAAATGCTGGCGTTCCTGCCTCTATGACATTTTTAAGTAAATACACATTTAATAAATTCTGGTTCTAGACGTTGATCGCAATGATCCATGCATTTCATGATAGATCATGATTGTGATCGTCTTGTGTTGTAAAACTACATGAATTTGTCATTTTATTAAATGTGGTGTAGCCACCATGAGTCCTTTTTGGGCATAGACTAACGGGTGCCTGCTTTGGTATGCTTAAGTCACTGAGCAGATTCTTCCCTCTGCTGCCCCAGCTGGCGAAGGAAATCGTGGCTCGGGCACTTATCCTATCCTGCTTGGATTATGCCAATGCGCTTTTCCTTGGCATTCCTGGATATCTGGTGAATAAACTGCAATTGATCCAGAACGCGGCGGCCAGACTCTTATTTAACATCTACAAGAGATCGAGCATCAGATCACACTTCTGTGACCTTCACTGGCTGCCTGTTGTCCAGCGGGTGCAGTTCAAGGCTCTGCTCACAAGGCGCTGCACGATTTAAGATCCTCATATATTAAGAAACTGGTGTCCTTTAAACACCCCCCGACGCTCCCTACGATCTGTCTCTCACCTTCTGATGGCCACTCCCCGCTTTCGCCGCTCTAGGCTGGGGGGCAGTCACTTGCAGTCAAAGTAGCCACTCTATGGAGCGGCCTTCTTGTCTCGCTGCGCCACATCCAGGACCTACGCTGTTTTAAGAAACTTCTCAAAACTTATCTTTTCAAGACGGCTTTCTAAATCTTTTTCCATCTGCATGACTGTAGCCCTTATCGCGCCAGGATACTCATGAGTAATTTTACGCGTTCTAAATCTCATATAACATAACATAACCTAGTCACTCGGGGGATTTACAAGCCTGCTGCAGGGTGTTCCATACACACCTAGCTGAAGCTAGTAGCAGGGCTTTCCCTACACACCTATGTGAAAGCAGCAGGGTGTTCCCTACACACATAGGTGAAGCTAGCAGCAGGGCATTCCATACACACATAGTTGAAGCTAGCAGCAGGGTGTTAACTACACACCTAGGTAAAGTTAGCAGCAGAGTGCTCCCTAAACACGTAGGTGAAGCTAGCAGCATGGTGTCCCCTACACACCTAGGTGAAGCTGGCAGCAGGGTGTCCCCTACACACCTAGGTGAAGCTAGCAGCAGGGCGTTCCCTACACACCTAGGTGAAGCTGGCAGCAAGGTGTTCCCTACACACCTAGGTGAAGCTAGTAGCAGGTTTTTCCTCACACACCTAGGTGATGCTAGCAGCAGGGTGTTCCTTACACACCTAGGTGAAGCTGACAGCAGGGTGTTCCATTCACACCTAGGTGAAGCTAGCAGCAGGGTGTTCTGTACACACCTAGGTGAAGCTAGCAGTGGGGTGTTCACCACACACATAGATGAAGCTAGCAGCAGGGCATTACATACACACCTAGGTGAAGCTAGCAGCATGGTGTTTCCTACGCACCTAGGGGAAGCTAGCAGCAGGGCATTCCCTACAAACATAAATGAAAGCAGCAGGGTGTTCCCTACACACATAGGTGAAGCTAGCAGCAGGGCGTTCCATACACACCTAGGGGAGGCTAGCACCATGATGTTCACTACACACCTAAGTAAAGCTAGCATCAGGGTGTTTCCTACACACCTAGGTAAAGCTAGCAGCATGGTGTTTCCTACACAACTAGGTGAAGCTAGCAGCAGGGTGCTCCCTACACATGTAGGTGAAGCTAGCAGCATGACGTTCTGAATATGACTCTTTACTACGCGAGCCATTACATTGCGTGCCTTCACAACGCGGTCATTACAACGACCGCGTTGTTACCACGCAATGCCATAACTGTTCAAGTCATTACATCGACTTGCAGTAGATGGTGCTGTAACATTAGGAATGTATCATTTACTTTTCCAACTCCAGCCTACGCAACAGTAGGCAAGTAAACTATACTATTCTATTCCTTACGTTAGAGCGCCATCTACTGCAAGTCGATATAATGACTTGCGTATTAACGGCATAGCGTGGTTGTGAAGGTATTGTGGTGTAATATCCGCAATGTAAAGGTTGTTTCCCATTCCCTACACACCTAGGCGAAGCCAGTAGCAGGGTTTTCCATACACACCTAGGTGAAGCTAGCAGAAGAGTGTTCCATATACACCTAGGTGCAGGGTGTTCCTTACACACCTAAGTGAGGGCCTCGAACTCAAAGGTCTGTTGCAGTCATCATTAAGCCTGCAATTCCAGCAAATCGTTTGCAACCACATAACATCATTTTAAAATATATCAAGATTTAAGCCATTTTAAGAGCCAAGGGCTTTTGCAATCCAGTACCAACAACAAATAGGAGGAGGCCATAAATAGGCATTCTCCTCTGATTTGGAATTTGCAATGGAATGTATCAATGGTTTGAGAAAGCAATTGTAATTGCAAACCATTTATCAGTTGCAATTGTTGACTTGGGGTGGTAACTAATTCACATAGTTGCAGCTCTACCGATGGGACAGATTCCTCAGCGGGGATTTTCATTGCAGGTTCAGAACGAAGGGGCAGTGGATCAGTGGACTACTGCCTGCTCCCACAAAGCATCCCAAATGGAAATTACTTATTTTTAAAGGCAGCTCCTATACATTTATTATACATGGGCCTTTTTTTTATTTTTAAAGTTTATAATTTGGTAATGTAAATGCAAGGATGGAGGTCTGCTGTCTCTTACACACTCTATCCCAGCATTTGCAGCCAATCACATGGGCTTGCAAATTGTGCCCTGCCTTGATTAGTCAGGTTATTTCACCACCCCTTGCAAACTGAAAATGTTCCATGCAAGCTTTTACTATATATGTCACATTTTAAATTACACATGTGTTCTGTAATCAGTTGGTGAGCAAACAGCACACCCCAGCTTTGTGAACAGGAATAATATATTAGGCTGTGTTATATGTAAAAATTACCATTGCTAAAAAATGAATTTTAATATTCTGAGTTCAGCCATACTAAACTTTATTTTCCTACCTTGTTCGCAGGGGTAGTTATGTGTATAAGATGTTATAAGCTAAATCCCCATTATATCCTATAGGAACAGGTAGCCTTGCAATAGTGAAAACGAAATTGGCAGTATTTCACTATTAGGACTTGTTACACCTACCACAGACACTGCACCCTGCCCAGGGGTGTACACTGGACCTACTAAAGGGGTGTCATACATGTAAGAAAAGGGAAAGTTAGGGCCTGGCAAGTGGGTGCCCTTGCCAAGTCGACGTGGCAGTTAACAAACTGCGCACAGGCACTGTGGTGGCAGATCTGAGTTACATTTTCAGAGCTACTCATGTGGGGAGCAAAATCAGTGCTGCAGGCCCAATAGCAGCATTTGATTTACAGGCCCTGGCACACTTGGTGCACTTTACTAGGGCCTTATCAGTAAATCAAATATGCCAATCATAGATAACCAATCATAGTAACAATTTAGACAGACAGCATATGCACTTTAGCACTGATTAGCAGTGGTAAAGTGCCCAGAGTCCTAAAGCCAACGACAACAGGTCAGGAAAAAATAGGAGGAAGTACATGTTCATTCATTGCAATGCATATGCAATCTGTGTGAACCACCAAATGCTCCATGTTGGGTCTATGTCCTTCTCAGTAGGCACTGATGAGCTGGTAACAGGTGCTACAACTTGGCATTGTAGAATACAGAATCCTTATTAAACTGCTTGAGATACTGCATTCAACTCATCCTTGGAATTTCAGGGTCACACTGGTGCCACCGCCAACTTTTAGATGTAGATGTAAATCAAGAGGTAACAAAGTAAAAACAAACTTTAGCTGCAGGTAACCTGCTAGGCAATCAGCCTTTAAGCAACCGGAGGGAAGCCAAAAGTCACAATGGAATGCTTAGTAAAGGATTAGCCAAGGGTGATGTATTGCAGAAACCCCTGTAATGAAAGCTACAGTAACAAACCCGAGATGTTTTCTGGTGGTGTCATTTATCATACCATGACAATGTGTAATTACTCTCATTCATCATAGTGTACTCGGTTTACAGTAAAAGGAAACATTATTACAGACCGTAAGAGTCCACGCAGTTGTTCAGATAAGGATGGGATAAGCTGTAATAGCATGACACTCCTTGGAGAGAGCATGCGTGTGTGCGTGCACGCGAGCTTGCTTGCGTGCGTATGTGTGTGTGTGTTCGGAAGGATCATTAGATTGAGTACCTGGCTTAAAGGAACCACTACACCTAAAACATGTCATTAACATGTCATGCTAATATTCGACTATGTGTAAGGTAGGACCGGTATTGCTTAAATTGGGGTCTCCAACCTTTTCTTTACTTAGATCCACTTATGTTCTGTAGAAATCATCCCAAGCTACAAATATTATTAGTGGCATCATGGTGGCCACAATAAAGAGGATTACATTAGTGGCCACCCCATGCAGAAAGTACCTCAGTTTATCAATCAGGCAGGGTTGACAGCAGTGACGTAGAAAAGGCTACATCAGTGTTGAAAGCCTCTATATGGATAATACCTAACAGCCATAGCCTCAATACCACTGGTACCACGGTAACAATATGAGTAATACGGGGCAGATTTACAAGCCCCTTGCTCCTCTTTTACGCCGCCGCTGTGTCACTTTTGTGACGCAGAGGCGGCGCAAAAGATGCGCCATGGTGCGGGTTATTTACAACATGACGCATCTCCCAGATGCGTCACGTTGTACAACCCTGTGCCACAAGGAGGTGTTCCATGGCAGGGGGGCGTTCCGGCGCAGGAACGCCTCCTAAAAGTGGCTGAGTGAAATCTACAATCAGGCGTTTGGGTCCATGCTGCGTCAAAACCCAGCGCCTGCTTGAAGCAGGCATAAGGATTGATGCAGCATTATGGAGATAGGGCCCCCCAGAGCATTGCTGGAGCTGCGGCGCGCTTGCGACGCAACTCCAGCAATGCGTTGCTTTTACGACACAGATGCGTTTTTGCCCCAAGGTGCGCCACATTGTAAATGCGGTGCATCCAGGGTGGCGGAACTGCAGCGCACAATAACTGGCACATCCCTGCTGATATGCAGGGATGCTCCAGTTATTGTAAATCTGCCCCAAAATCTCCCCAACGGGGCATGATTTATCGCTCAAGTATGAGTTTTAAATATATTTTGAAATTCAACCTTTTAGGTCCAAACTTTGGCTTATGAGTTCTGAAAACAGACACTTTTTTATCTTGAATACACACTTTTTAAGTATACATAGTTTAGATCAACCAAGCATAAGCTTCTAATATAGTAGCCTGGGATGCACTCAAGAGAGTACTCACTGGAGGGCTACCAGGAGCTTACGAGCTACTCGTTGAAGAAGCCTGGAAGTTCTCATCATTTTAAGGGTAGGAACAATAAACAAACTCATTATTTAGTCCTGTGTTACTGCACCTGGTAAATAGTGATTCTACATAGTCAAATATTTACCAGATAGGGAATTATTGCATCTATCCGAGTTCTGCAACAGGTAACAGGGCAGTTTCTTTCTAATTCAGAAGCATGAAATGCACTGGTGTGATGGTTTTGAGCATCTTGAAATTCTGATTTGGGACAAATCCCAGTTTGATCCTGAATCAGGATTTCTGAAAAATTGAAGCCCAAATTTATAAAAATTGATGAAATTAATATTTCGAGTGTGTTGTGCATATGATCATGCCAGGATTGCATTATGTTAGGATCACTTTGGTTACTATAGTTTTTAGATAGAGTAATGTAAGTGATTTCTTTTCACTATTTCCAGTTCTTTGATACAGACAAAGCTAAAAGCCTCCTACAGCAAGTAATGTCTTTAAGGAGTAGAAAACATTTACTGGGAATACTTACTGGGGGTCCCGCAACTCCAAATCCTTTTGGGCCTTGATCTCCAGTTTGCCCAGGAAGTCCAGGAGACCCTCTGTCCCCCTTCAAAGACAAAAACAATCAAAAGTAAGTTCTGGAAAGAGGTGCAAAGAAGACACACTTACAAAAAAAATCCAATGGTATTTTTTTTACAAGGCCAAAAGACAGTAGCTATTTTCAGTTAAGTGTATTTTCTGTGCAGATCAGGGCCTATGTAGACCAGACCTGTTTTGTGAATATCATTAAGCTCACAAATGTAAAATGATATTTCGCTTAGGGAAAGAAGAAAAGTTGTAGCATCTTTAGTGCCCCGCATTAGTTAGTGAAAATGTGCCCTGCCACTGCTGGTCGGGGAACTATTTTCTGAATATTTATGATTTTTTCAGCATTTGCCAACTGCTGTATAATTAACAGACTTAATAAAAATGCGTTTTAAGTGGAGCGGAACAAAGGGGCATATTACCAACAACTAGCGATAATTTTTGTCTCTAACTTGTTTAGAGACAAAAATTATCGCCGCACATCGGCGATTTTTATCGCAGATAAACCTTGCTATTAGCAAGGTTTATCGCAAATGCGATAAAAAACGGCCGCAATGCATGAATATCGCTGAAAAGTCAGCGATATTCATGCATTATCGAGCAAATGCTCTTAGCCATGTTATCCACCTCCCATTGGATAACATGGTGAAGAACTGCTCAGGGCAGGTGTTAGCTTTTGGAGATATTCGCGCTTAGCGCGAATATCTCCAATAGTTGGTAATAGGAGATAGCGATGTTAGCGACTGTTTCCAGTCGCTAACATCTTGGCACGCCCACTTTGCATTTCATTAGTGATAAATATCACTGACATGCAAAGCGGGGCCCAAGATGGTCGCTATCTCCTATTAGCTGTCACTAACTGGTGTTAGCGACAGCTTGGTAATAGGGAGATAATTTTATCTCCGCTTTCTTGGCTTTTAAAGCCAAAAAAGCGGAGATAAACCCCTTGATAATATACCCCAAAAGTTCCTAAATAATGTCCTATAGTGATGGTTGTACTCCCCAGATTCATGGTGTAGTTTATCGCCTGTATTGTTCAACCTTAACGTTCCTCCACTATCTCTTCTGATCCAAATTATTAAATTATTTGGATTCATATTTTTACGTACCCACATGACATTCAAATAATGTTAAGGACTGACAATCACATTGAGTATGCACAGCTGTGGGAATTGAAATGCCCCCTGCTTGGTCCACAAGTGTGCCCCCCTCTCTGAGTGCCCGACTGCTTTTGAAACTGGCATTTTTACTTTTTATTTTTGCCCTGGCATCAATCTCATATAATGTGTGGGCCGAGCCATAGTCCAGTCTCTGGTAGTGTGCAGTGAAGAACCAATGCTGAAACCTGATGGAGCAGACCACGTGTGTCCTTGTGGTGGGAATAGGACCACTGTCCATCCATTCCTTGGGTGAATTACAAAAAGCAGTGGTGGCAATGTACTGAGCTTCTGTGGATCATTAGTGTAATCAGTTTTTTAGGACAAACATAGCAAACACAACAAGATGATGGACGGAGTACAAATCAGTCACATAGTGAGCAAAAGAACAATGGATTCAAACCAGATCTCTTGACTGGGGCTGGGTGGTTAAAACGTTTCAGCACTCCGTCCATCATCTTGTTGTGTTTGCTATGTTGGCCCTAAGTGGTCAAGCGCATGCCCCGACATTGGTCCCTTTCTCGCTGCGCCACTGGATTCAATCTGGCCTGGCTGATGAGGGGCGAAACCCCGAAACCGGTCCCAGGATGCTTGTTTCGGGTCCAGGGAGGACCTGGCCTGGCAGTTCGGGCTGGACTGTTCCCATGAGGAGGAGGGTTAAGACTGATTTACAAACCCAGCTAATCCAATGTATTCCTGTCCCTGAGTTGGAAGCAGATGGATCAGCGAGAGGTTATACGTCTTGGCTAGAACTTAACTTTAACAGACTAGCCCCTATGACCGAGGTTAATAAAAATAGAAAAAATCCTTCGGCCCCATGGTTCACTGAAGCCCTAAGACTAGACAAACAAGCCTGCAGGAGACAAGAAAGATCATGGCGGAAAAACTATGATGCAGCTGAAAAAGAACAATATAAGCTTATGCTAGCAGACGATTATTAGAAAGCATTACGGAGCAGAGTCATTTTTAGACGCAGAAAATAGAAATGGCGGGAAACTCCAGTAAAGAACTTTTTTCCATCATATGACTACTACTATAAAGGATAGAAATGTGAAATGTACTCAAGATTTTTGCAATCTATTGGCCCAGAAATTAAAAACAAAGGTAGATCAGATCTTCGACAAATTTGCCATACATATCCTTCAAAATGCTGACCTAGATCAGGGAGTTAAAGCCATAACACCCTTAATAAACTTTACTGCTACTTCCCCAGAGCAGGTTGCCACCCTTCTTCTAAAAACTAATTCTAGTTCTCCGGATGACCCTTGCCCTCCTAGGTTATTGCATAACATTACTCACAACATCATTAGCCCTCAGTTATCTGGCATTTTTAACCAAATGCTTTTACAAGGTACCTTCCTTACATTGTGGAAACAGGCTTGTATATTGCTATTATGAAAAAACACAATCTTGATGCAAAGGATCCGGCCAACTATAGGCCAAATGCAAGTCTACCACTGCCTGCTAAAATATTTGAGAAAATTCTTAATACGGAACTTTCCACATACTTTCTTGATAATGATGTTCTAGACCATAGCCAATTTGGCTTCCGTACATGCCATAGTACTGAAACAGCCTTAATTAGGACCACAGAGGTGATTCGTGCCGCACTAGATGGCGGGGGATCAGCAGCCCTGATCCTCCTTGACTAGTCCGCTGCATTTGCATTTGTACTTTTTAGCAGATAGGTC
The DNA here is from genome assembly GCF_964261635.1 of Lissotriton helveticus. NCBI lineage: Eukaryota > Metazoa > Chordata > Amphibia > Caudata > Salamandridae > Lissotriton > Lissotriton helveticus. The sequence continues at coordinate 212,502,984 of NC_136063.1, read as the reverse complement.
TCAGACAGTGCAACTGGGCGATTTTAAATTCACACCTTTTACGCTGCCATGTGGGGTGCCACAGAGCTCCTTTTTGAGCCCTACACTTTTTAATATATATGTGTCCAAACTAGCACCCCTGATCAGAAGTTTTAATCTACTTCCGACCTCGTACACAGACAATACTCAATTGGTTATTTCAACCATTGATAAGGAGGTCGATCATGCTAACAATCTGCACGAATGCATGATGTCCTTGAGTCCTTGGATGAGCAAACACTGCTTGAAGCTCAATTCAAGTAAAACCGAGGTGGTGCTTTTTGGAAAACTGGCCCCCCTTTGGTCACCAGTCTGGTGGCCAAGCACCTTGGGCCCCCTCCCACACCGGTAATGAAAGCTAAAAATGTGGGGGTCATAATAGATGAGAAGCTGAATTTTAAAGCACAAGTTTCTAAGGAGTGTCTTCTGCATTTCTCACCATCAGAACAGTGCATAAAATTCTTCCATTTGTTCCAGAAAGCACTAGAAAGACGGTTCTAAACTCCCTTGTTTGATCCAAAGAGGGGAGGAGTTTAAGTCATAGCACCATTAGGCACTGGAACTCTCGCCCGCTTACCCTTAGGAAGATACCGTCTCTGATAGATTTCAGGAAAAACCTAAAAACATGGCTATTCAAAAACTAAGCTCTCTGTATAGTATGGGTCCATTAGTGCCTAGGCACCTAAGGGTAGTAGTGCGCTATAAAAATTGTAATAACATAACATAACATAACATACGCTGGATCTAAACTGGGGTGGCATAGTGAGCAAAAGAACAATGGATTCAACCCAGATATTTTGACTGGGGTTGAGTGGTTGAAATGTTTTAGTACTCCGTCCATCATCTTTTTGTGTTTGCTAATAAATTTGCATACCGCCTTTGATATATGACCCTGGTTTCCACCAGACCTGGGAGATGCCACCCTCTGCCCTGATGCCCACTTGGCACTAGGACAGGTGGAAAATTAGCTACGCAGGTAGGCGTGGTGCACCACCAGGTTATTCACACCTCTAAGGTGGGCTGCCTGATGCGCTCCATTGAAGAAGGGTTACACAATCTTGTTTTTGATGGAATTAGGACCTTTGGGACAGGGTTATGCCCACTCCCTATTGAAAGTGTTCATATGTGGGTGTAGTGACCCCAATGGTAAGTAGCCCATTGTGAGGCGGTGACCCGGGGGCCCCTACCCCGAAAACGCCCACCTCCACCTGCATTACCTTCCGTTCCGCCGGGACTGCCTCCCCGCGAACGTTTCCCGATGACAGCAACAGGAGAAGGCGAACCTCCCGTGACCAACGGAATCCCGCCCTCCTCTCTCTTGCAGGAGCCAATCAGAGGCCTACGACCGGAGTAAGGACAACCCTCTGACCCCGGAAGTACCACCCCCGTGGCAGCGTCAGAACAGGGAAAAGCCGAGACCTGGAACCAGAACGTCGTTGGAGTATCGTGGCAGGACACTCGAACTGGAGCCGTGGAAGGAGAAGAGGAGACCGAAGAAGACGTGTGGACGGAGGACTGGTGGAGACCCGAGGAGGTGGCTGGAGAGCGGCCGTGACTCAGCGGAGAGTCACGGCGGACCGTGTGAGTAACCGTAATCCCCCTCAGAGCTCGCTAGGTGCTCCTGATAGATCCCGTGTAAATATCTCCCTTCTAGGCACGTACATAGTCGTAAGATCACTGTAGAGATTGTAAAGCACCCTCACGTTTGTAAGTATCCTCCCCCCCCTCACACCCTTACCTGACACGCTCTCGCCTTGTCCTCCCCCTTCCGATTCCTCCCCTCCTCACAGTCACTCCTTTCTCTCCCGCACGTCCCGGGTGACGGTGACAGGGTTCTCCTGAGAACCCCGGTGGGACTAACAGGTCTTTTGTTTCTCTCACTTACCTCCGAGGTTCCTCCCCGACGTCGGACCCGCCAGAAGACCCGGCAGCCAGGAACCGGAGCCAAGCCCGACGCAGAACCCGGACCCGAGAACAAAGACTTTGTTCTCACGTTCCCGCTCATATTTCATTGTCATAACCCTTAATAAAAACCAGCATAGCCCACTATATCCGGCCTCCTTGCCTGCTTTTCCGGCCTGCTGTCCGCTCACCCTCACAACTGGTGTCAGAAGTGGGATCTGCCGGAAGCATGGAGGCCGTGGTGAGAAAAATGGCGGAATCGCAAGAACAGTTTGGGAAACTGATGGAGCAGTATTTGAAGACCGCGGAAGATGACAGGGGACAGCTTCACGACGTCCTTAAAGGCCAGGGGGTCGCCCATGAACAAGCAATGGGGAAACTGACCGACGCCCTGGGACAACAAAGACCCGTGACCACACTCCCTTCAGTAGTCCTACAGCAGTGCGTTCCTGGAGAGGATGCAGACTACTTCTTCACCAACTTCGAGAGGTTGGCCCAGGCCGCCAACTGGCCGGTGGACCGATGGGGCCAATACCTCGGACCTCTTCTCACCGGAGACCTGCAGGCCGCCTATCAACAGGCCAACGTGCAGGGAAACACCCCGTATGCGGACATAAAGAAATGCATCCTGGAACGTCTTGGTATAGATGATGACACCTATAGGGTGAAACTGAGGCAAGCGAGAGAGAGGCCCCAAGAGAACCCCCGGGCTCTCTCCTTTCGAATTAAAGATCTTGCTTAATCTTGATCCAGAGGCCGCCACCAAAGAAGACATCCTTGAGAAAATATATCTCGAACAGTTCTTGAACTCCCTATATCCGGCAACCCAACGGTGGGTAAGGCAACATTCCCACCTCACCCTGGAGACGGCCATTGAAATCGCCTGTGCCTTCAGCAAAGCCCAAGAGCATCAAAGGGGCAAGGAGGAACAACCACACCGACCCCACAACGCAATGGCTCCTCGTCCTCCAAGACCCCCGTTGCCCCGAAGAACAGACCCACCTCCTGTTTTTCCAGCACCGGTCCTGTTTCGACCCCCCAACCCAGGACCCCAGTGTTATTCCTGTGGGGGTTTCGGACACATAGCCCGCATGTGTCCCCAGAAGGAGGAGCCGATGGAGATCGGCTTCGCGAGGAACTATGTGTGCGCCACTCCGGGGACCTCACCTCCCCCTTTCCACTGCCCTGTGTCCATTGAGGGACAACGAGTCATGGCACTTGCTGATAGCGGGTGCCGACAAAGCGTGCTCCGACCTCAGGACCTAGACCGCCCCCTTGGTACACCTACGGGTATCGTACCCATACAATGTGTCCATGGGGACACCAAACGATACCCCACCACCCAGGTGCAAGTCCATCATCCAAAGGATCCCGGAACCAGCCTCACAGTGGGTCTTGTGCCGACTCTTCCTGAGCAAGCCATATTGGGGAGCGACTACCCGGGGCTGCCATCTCTCCTCCAGCGATTCAGAAAAGGGGGTGGTGATGAACAGAGTGTCTGAATTAAGCAGACCACTCTTACCCAATCCAAAGATCAGGGCTTGATCCATCACCGTTATTTAGCTCACTGCCCCATCCCAGCTCAGAACCTGGCTATTTGCAAATTAGTCTGTCCCTGGCCCAGTGCATCATGGGAACAGGGCAGACCAAACTACCAAGCCAATTCTTCACCAGAAAGGAGACAAGCTACCGGGGACCAGTTTCTGGCATTTCAGCCTCGTCGGCCCGGCTTGCTTGAATCCTGATGGAGCAGTGAGCAAGGGACTCATGTCTGAGTATACCCTGGCACACCTATAGTGGCCAAAAACGATTCAGAAAAGGGGGTGGTGATGAACAGAGTGTCTGAATTAAGCAGACCACTCTTACCCAGTCCAAAGATCAGGGCATGACCCATCACCGTTATTTAGCTCACTGCCCCATCCCAGCTCAGAACCTGGCTATATGCAAATTAGTCTGTCCCTGGCCCAGTGCATCATGGGAACAGGGCAGACCAAACTACCAAGCCAATTCTTCACCAGAAAGGAGACAAGCTACCGGGACCGGTTTCTGGCATTTCAGCCTCGTCGGCCCGGCTTGCTTGAATCCTGATGGAGCAGTGAGCAAGGGACTCATGTCTGAGTATACCCTGCCACACCTATAGTGGCCAAAAACGATCCAGAAAAGGGGGTGGTGATGAACAGAGTGTCTGAATTAAGCAGACCACTCTTACCCAGTCCAAAGATCAGGGCTTGATCCATCACCGTTATTTAGCTCACTGCCCCATCCCAGCTCAGAACCTGGCTATATGCAAATTAGTCTGTCCCTGGCCCAGTGCATCATGGGAACAGGGCAGACCAAACTACCAAGCCAATTCTTCACCAGAAAGGAGACAAGCTACCGGGGACCGGTTTCTGGCATTTCAGCCTCGTCGGCCCGGTTTGCTTGAATCCTGATGGAGCAGTGAGCAAGTGACTCATGTCTGAGTATACCCTGCCACACCTATAGTGGCCAAAAACGATTCAGAAAAGGGGGTGGTGATGAACAGAGTGTCTGAATTAAGCAGACCACTCTTACCCAGTCCAAAGATCAGGGCTTGATCCATCACCGTTATTTAGCTCACTGCCCCATCCCAGCTCAGAACCTGGCTATATGCAAATTAGTCTGTCCCTGGCCCAGTGCATCATGGGAACAGGGCAGACCAAACTACCAAGCCAATTCTTCACCAGAAAGGAGACAAGCTACCGGGGACCGGTTTCTGGCATTTCAGCCTCGTCCGCCCGGCTTGCTTGAATCCTGATGGAGCAGTGAGCAAGGGACTCATGTCTTAGTATACCCTGCCACACCTATAGTGGCCAAAAACGATTCCGAAAAGGGGGTGGTGATGAACAGTGTGTCTGAATTAAGCAGACCACTCTTACCCAGTCCAAAGATCAGGGCTTGATCCATCACCGTTATTTAGCTCACTGCCCCATCCCAGCTCAGAACCTGGCTATATGCAAATTAGTCTGTCCCTGGCCCAGTGCATCATGGGAACAGGGCAGACCAAACTACCAAGCCAATTCTTCACCAGAAAGGAGACAAGCTACCGGGGACCGGTTTCAGGCATTTTAGCCTCGTCGGCCCGGCTTGCTTGAATCGTGATGGAGCAGTGAGCAAGGGACTCATGTCTGAGTATACCCTGCCACACCTTTAGTGGCCAAAAACGATTCAGAAAAGGGGGTGGTGATGAACAGAGTGTCTGAATTAAGCAGACCACTCTTACCCAGTCCAAAGATCAGGGCTTGATCCATCACCGTTATTTAGCTCACTGCCCCATCCCAGCTCAGAACCTGGCTATATGCAAATTAGACTGTCCCTGGCCCAGTGCATCATGGGAACAGGGCAGACCAAACTACCAAGCCAATTCTTCACCAGAAAGGAGACAAGCTACCGGGGACCGGTTTCTGGCATTTCAGCCTCGTCGGCCCGGCTTGCTTGAATCCTGATGGAGCAGTGAGCAAGGGACTCATGTCTGAGTATACCCTGCCACACCTATAGTGGCCAAAAACGATTCAGAAAAGGGGGTGGTGATGAACAGAGTGTCTGAATTAAGCAGACCACTCTTACCAGTCCACCCTAGCGTGGAAGGGTATACTCATATGTGAGTCCCTTGCTCATTGCACCATCAGGATTCAAGCAAGCCGGGCCGACGACGGCTGAAATGCCAGAAACCGGTCCCGGAAGCTTGTTTCCTTCCCAGTGTAAGAATTGGCTTGGTAGTTTGGTTTGCCCTGTTCCCATCATGCACTGGGACAGGAACAGACTAATTTGCATATAGCCAGGTTCTGAACTGGGATGGTGCAGTGAGCTAAAAAACGGTGTTGGATCTAGCCCTGATCTCTTGACTGGGTGAGAGTATTCTGCTTAATTCAGAAACTCTGTCCATCACCACCCCTTGTTGTTAAATATTTTGTCCACCCTAAGCGTGGAAGGGTATACTCAGATGTGAGTCCCTTGCTCATTGCACCATCAGGATTCAAGCAAGCTGGGCCGACGACGGCTGAAATGCCAGAAACCGGTCCCCGGAAGCTAGTTTCCTTCCCAGTGTAAGAATTGGCTTGGTAGTTTGGTTTGCCCTGTTCCCATCATGCACTGGGACAGGAACAGACTAATTTGCATATAGCCAGGTTCTGAACTGGGATGGTGCAGTGAGCTAAAAAACGGTGTTGGATCTAGCCCTGATCTCTTGACTGGGTGAGAGTATTCTGCTTAATTCAGAAACTCTGTCCATCACCACCCCTTGTTGTTAAATATTTTGTCCACCCTAAGCGTGGAAGGGTATACTCAGATGTGAGTCCCTTGCTCATTGCACCATCAGGATTCAAGCAAACCGGGCCGACGACGGCTGAAATGCCAGGAACCGGTCCCCGGAAGCTTGTTTCCTTCCCAGTGTAAGAATTGGCTTGGTAGTTTGGTTTGCCCTGTTCCCATCATGCACTGGGACAGGAACAGACTAATTTGCATATAGCCAGGTTCTGAACTGGGATGGTGCAGTGAGCTAAAAAACGGTGTTGGATCTAGCCCTGATCTCTTGACTGGGTGAGAGTATTCTGCTTAATTCAGAAACTCTGTCCATCACCACCCCTTGTTATTAAATATTTTGTATTGAATTTAAAAACATTTGTACAGCGCACTTCTACCTAGCGGTTTCATGGCGCTATTGCGATTTACGGAGGATGGCAGCAGTAAAGGGAATTAAACAGAGTAGGCTTTAATAAAAAGGAAGGTTTTAAGATCCTTCCGGAACTGGGTGTAGGAGGACGCAGTACGGAGGGCAACGGGAAGGGAGTTCCAGAAAGTAGGGGCCAGGACAGCAAACCTCGCGCCGCCAGCCCTCAGTTTCTTAAATCGAGGGATGGCTAAGAGGGCCGCGTGGGAGGAGCGGAGCTCTCTGCCGGGGAGATAAGGGATGACAGCGGAGTTTAGAAATTTAGGGGCAGTCCCTGCTCTTGCCTGAAATGTGAGGCAGCCGAGCTTGAAGAGGGCACGCTCCCGCACCGGCAGCCAGTGTAAAGCCTTTAATAGTGGGCTGGCCCGATGGTATTTGGGAAGGCCATGGATCAGGCGCGCAGCCTGGTTCATTACCAGCTGCAAACGGTGGATCGCGTAAGCGGGAGCCCCGTTGTAAATTACGTTGCCGTAATCAATACGGGACAATACCAAGGCTAGCACAATGATTTTTAAGGCAGGGAGAGAAAAGAAGCGAGAAACCTTCCTAATTGTTCTCAAAGAAAAAAAACAAGAGGAGACGACTGAGCTAACGTGTGAATGAATAGAGAGTTGTGAGTCCAGAAGAATCCCAAGAGTTTTAACTTTAGGCACAGGAAAAGGAGGAACACCAAGTGAGGGGGGCCAGAAGGAAGGGGACCATGGACTGCAACCACCTCCAGTCAAGACCAGCTCGGTTTTGTCTGGATTGAGTTTGAGGTGATTGCAGTTCATCCAGTCCTGGATGAATCTCATCACTGACTGGACGTTTTGGGCAGATGAGGGGGAATGGGAGAGGTTGAAGATTAGTTGGAGGTCATCGGCGTAATTGAACACCGTGACCTCCAGCTGCTGTAACATAAAAATGAGGGGGAAGATGTACAAATTAAATAGAAGGGGGGAAAGTGACGAGCCCTGGGGAACCCCACACTCAACCCTACGGGAGGCCGCGGAAAAACCGGTTAGATGAACCGCCTGGGTTCTCCCGGCTAAGAATGACTCAAGCCACGAGAAGGCCAAGCCCTCAATGCCCGCCGCCCTGACACGGCAGAGAAGAATGGAATGATCCACCGTGTCAAAAGCGGCGGATAGGTCTAAAAGTATCAGGGCTTGGGGTGTCTTGATATCAATGCCTTCCCGTAGCCTGTCCATCACCGAGATCACCACTTTCTCCGTAGAGTGCAGGGGTCTAAACCCGGCTTGGTGGGAGGAGAGGCAGTCATTGGATTCTACATGAGCGCTCAGGGTGGTCGTAACATGAGTCTCAAGGACTTTTGCTAGGTAGGGCAAAAGGGAGATGGGGCGGTAGTTGGCAGGGGAGGTTGGGTCAGCACCCGTTTTTTTTATAATTGGAACAACCACCGCTGATTTGTGAAAACTGGGGACAGAGCCCAGTGTAAGTGAGTCATTGAGGAGAGTCAGGGCCGGTGTAGGACACGCTAAGTAGATTTCCCTAAGGATGTGAGCTGGAGCGAAGTCCAAGGGGGAACCTGACTTGACTCGAACCAACAGCGGAGGGAGAGAATCAGTGGTTAACAGAGGGAAGGTAGTCAATTTGGGACCCGTGGGGGGAGGGGAGGGATTGACAAATGTGGGGGAGGGAGGGGGAATGTTAAGTTTAATTTTAGCAACCTTGTCAATAAAAAACTCATTGAGTGAGTTACAGAGGGACTGGGATGGGGGGATGGTAGGCGCGGTTCTGCCAGATGAAGCCAGTTCGTGAACCGTAGCAAATATTTCCTTAGGTTGAGACTCTGCTGCCATCACCCTGTTCGTGTAGAACTCAGTTTTGGCTTCGAGAATGCCCTTTTTGTAAACTTGTAACACGGACAAGTAGACTGTCTTCTGCTCGGGGCTATAAGATCTTCTCCAGACTCGCTCAGCCCTCCGTGCGGCCAACTTCAGTTGTTTTAGTTCCGGGGTGAACCAGCGGTTGGCGGCATGGGCTCGCTTGACCGTAAGGCGCTTTAAAGGGGCAAATTCATCGCCTGCCGCGGTCAGCCAGTTGTCAATGGCGGCCAGCTGCGAGGTGGCTGTAAGGCCCGATAACTCTGGACTGGTGTTCGCCAAAGTCGAGCAGAGGGAAGGCATGTCAGCTTTGCCCCATTTCCTGACCCAGGTATTTTTGGGAAGTTGAGGTTTAGTCATCGGGGCTAGGGCAAGAGAAAAGGCGATGATGAAATGATCTGACCAGGGACAGGGAACTATTGTGGGGGGTGTTGACGGGATGTTTAGTACCCAGACTTGATCTAGCGTGTGGCCGTGAGTATGAGTCAGGCCATGAACTATCGGTGTAAAATTAAGACTGAACATGAGGTTGGTGAACTCCCTGGACTGAGAGCTCTCAGCAAGATCATTTGGCCAAAAAATGAGATCTCCCAAAACTAGTACTGAGGAGTTATTGATCACCAGTGTGGCTAGAAGGGACTGGATGTCAGAAAGAAAGGAGGGAGTAGACTGAGGAGGACGATAGATTAGAACAAAAGTGAAAGGAACCAGGTGCGAGGTCGATCGAGCTAAGAGGTAGTCCACGTCCGGAATGGGGGGGGAGGGGAGGAGCTGAAAGTTAAAAGTTGTTCGGGCTATTAGAGCCACTCCACCGCCTCGCCTACCCTACCCTCGCCACCCTAAGCGTGGAAGGGTATACTCAGATGTGAGTCCCTTGCTCATTGCACCATCAGGATTCAAGCAAGCCGGGCCGACGACGGCTGAAATGCCAGAAACCGGTCCCCGGAAGCTTGTTTCCTTCCCAGTGTAAGAATTGGCTTGGTAGTTTGGTTTGCCCTGTTCCCATCATGCACTGGGACAGGAACAGACTAATTTGCATATAGCCAGGTTCTGAACTGGGATGGTGCAGTGAGCTAAAAAACGGTGTTGGATCTAGCCCTGATCTCTTGACTGGGTGAGAGTATTCTGCTTAATTCAGAAACTCTGTCCATCACCACCCCTTGTTGTTAAATATCTCTCCTCCAGGACACCACTGATTCCCTGACCCAGTGGTGGAAAGAAGCCCCTTATGCGACGGGTGAGGCATTCCCGGATACCGATCCAAGACCCCCCCCCCCCCGAGTCCAAAAACCAGAAGAGGAGAGAAAGAAAGGACTATAAGTCTGCTTATCCCGCTATTCCGGAAGAACACCCCTGGCAGACAGACCGGGAATTCAGGGCAGCCCAACAAGAGGACCCTCTCCTACAAGAAGCCTGGGGAAGGGCCCTAGAGAATGAGGATCCCCTACAAGTACGTCCCTACTTCTTCAAGAAGAACGGGTTGTTATACCCTAAAGCCTCACAGTGGGTCTTGTGCCGACTCTTCCTGAGCAAGCCATATTGGGGAGCGACTACCCGGGGCTGCCATCTCTCCTCCAGGACACCACTGATTCCCTGACCCAGTGGTGGAAAGAAGCCCCTTATGCGACGGGTGAGGCATTCCCGGATACCGATCCAAGACCCCCCCAAGTCCAAAAACCAGAAGAGAAGAGAAAGAAAGGACTATAAGTCTGCTTATCCCGCTATTCCGGAAGAACACCCCTGGCAGACAGACCGGGAATTCAGGGCAGCCCAACAAGAGGACCCTCTCCTACAAGAAGCCTGGGGAAGGGCCCTAGAGAACGAGGATCCCCTACAAGTAGGTCCCTACTTCTTCAAGAAGAACGGGTTGTTATACTGTAAAGGGGAAGCCCAACAGAACCCTCAGCTGATAGTCCCTGCCCCATTTCAGGATAAAGTCCTCTTCTTGGCCCATAGTCACCTGTTAGGCGGCCATTTCGGGGATGAGAAGACTAGTCAAACGGTCCTCGAGAAGTTCTATTGGCCGGGCGTGTATCAAAGGATTAAAACCTACTGCTGGGAATGCACTGTAGGCCAAAAGAACAGCCGTTATCGACCCCCTAGGGTTCCCTTACAACCCCTCCCAGTGATTGACGTCCCGTTTAGCAGAATAGGAATGGACATCATAGGACCCCTCTTGCCCTCACGAAGCGGTTGTCGCTATGCGCTGGTCATAGTCGATTATGCCACTCGCTTCCCCGAAGCTGTCCCTTTACGCCAACCCACAGCACAAAACATCGCCAAAGCCCTTATTTCTATATTCGCCAGGGTGGGTTTTCCCCGGGAAATCCTGACCGATCAGGGCACACCTTTTGTTTCGGCTCTCATGAAGAACGTTTGTTCCCAATTAGGGATCAAGCAAATCAGAACCTCCGCCTATCATCCTCAAACCGACGGTTTGGTAGAGCGGTATAATGCCACCATCAAGCAAACGTTAAAAAAATTGTTGGGTTTAGAAGCCAAGCGATGGGAAGACATGCTACCATTGGCCCTTTTTGCCATTCGGTGTAAGACCTAGAGTAGCTTGGGATATTCCCCATATGAATTATTGTATGGTCGACCCCCTCGTACCTTACTCGACATGGCCCAAGAAGCCTGGGAAGCGGAGCCAGATCGCACCCGTCCTCTACCCGAATACCTAGACAATCTGAAAACCCACCTATCAGTGATCCGGGATATAGTGAGGCAGAATCTCGAGAGCGCCCAATCCTCCCAGAAGAGGCAGTGTGACAAGGGCACCAAAAACCGGATCTTCGCTGTAGGCGATTTGGTCCTTCTCATGATGCCCTCCTCAGACCAGAAGCTCCTAGGTCAATGGCAAGGCCCCTACACCATTCGACAGCAGGTGACCCCGGTTACCTATGAGGTGGAGTTGGACCCCACTCGGGGCACGTCCCAGATTTATCATGTCAACCTTTTTAAAAAATGGGAAGGACCCCGGCCGGTGTTATCGGGGACAGGTCTACCCCCCCTTTCCCTTTTGACCCCTGTCTTGATCCCGATCTGGATACCACGCAAACACATGAACTTCGAAAAGCCCTAACGCCTGTACAAAGGGTCTTCTCTTCCGTTCCAGTCAGAACATCCATCACTGAGCATGTGATACAAACCGAACCAGGGAAAGTAGTCCGGTTGCGACCCTATAGGGTCCCTGAGGCTCGTAGGATTGTCATAAAACAGGAAATAGAGGAGATGCAAAGAATGGGGATCATAGAGCCCTCAGTCAGTGACTGGAACTCCCCTATCGTCCTCGTCCCGAAACCTGACGGGTCTGTCAGGTTTTGTATTGACTTCCGGGAAGTCAATAAGGTATCCCGCTTTGATACATATCCCTTGCCCAGGGTCGATGAAATGATTGAGAGGATCGGAAAAGCGAAATACATCTCCACCCTTGATCTCTGCAAAGGGTATTGGCAGATACCCCTCAGAGATGAGGACAAGAAGAAAACCGCCTTTTCCACTCCTGAGGGGTTGTACCAATTTAAAGTCATGCCATTCGGGCTTCATGGTGCCCCGGCTACCTTTTAGCGTGCCATGAACCACGTCCTACGGCCCCACTCCCAGTATGCCGGGGCCTATTTAGATGACATAGTCATTTTTAGCGACAGTTGGGCACAACATTTGGTCCATCTTTACGAAGTTGTCTCTACCCTTGGCTCTTTTGGCTTTGCTATCAACCCAGCCAAAACCACCCTAGCGGCAAAAACAGTGCAATACCTAGGGTATCTCCTAGGGGATGGCCTGATACGACCCCAAGAAAGTAAAACAGTGGCCATACGATCCCTACCCTTCCCTCGCACTAAGAAAGACCTTCGAGCCTTTCTGGGTCTTCTGGGGTATTATTGGCGGTTCGTGCCCAACTTTTCACAGAGAGCAGCCCCCCTCACCGATATACTGAAGAAAACGGTCAAAGCCGAGGAGATCCTGAAAAACCCCACTCCCGTCTTATGGCACGCTTTCACAGACCTAAAAAACGCCCTGACCTCCAGCCCGGTCCTGATGAGCCCTGATTACTCACTACCCTTCATATTACAGACGGATGCTTCCGACCAAGGGTTAGGGGCAGTGCTGTCACAGAAAGATGTTCTAGGGAACGAGAAACCGGTACTCTACTTGAGCCGCAAACTATTCCCCAGAGAAAATAACTATGCTGTAGTGGAAAAAGAAGCCTTGGCCATAAAGTGGGCTGTAGAAAGCCTACGTTACTACCTGGAAGGCAGAGACTTTGTCCTCTATACCGATCACGCTCCTTTGGAGTGGATGGCACGGAACAAAGGGCAGAACGACCGTGTCCTCCGCTGGTTCCTATCCCTGCAGCCCTTCCACTTCAAAACCGTACACCGGAAAGGGTCGGAACAAGGCAATGCCGATTACCTTTCCCGCTACCCCCTTGCTCCGACCCCTCCAACCCGTACAAGAATGACAGCTAGGGGAAGGGGATGTGAGGCGGCGACCAAGGGGCCCCTACCCCGAAAACGCCCACCTCCACCTGCATTACCTTCCGTTCTGCCGGGACTGCCTCCCCGCGAACGTTTCCCGATGACAGCAACAGGAGAAGGCGAACCTCCCGTGACCAACGGAATCCCGCCCTCCTCTCTCTTGCAGGAGCCAATCAGAGGCCTACGACCGGAGGAAGGACAACCCTCTGACCCCGGAAGTACCACCCCCGTGGCAGCGTCAGAACAGGGAAAAGCCGAGACCTGGGACCAGAACGTCGTTGGAGTATCGTGGCAGGACACTCGAACTGGAGCCGTGGAAGGAGAAGAGGAGACCGAAGAAGACGTGTGGACGGAGGACTGGTGGAGACCCGAGGAGGTGGCTGGAGAGCGGCCGTGACTCAGCGGAGAGTCACGGCGGACCGTGTGAGTAACCGTAATCCCCCTCAGAGCTCGCTAGGTGCTCCTGATAGATCCTGTGTAAAAATCTCCCTTCTAGGCACGTACATAGTCGTAAGATCACTGTAGAGATTGTAAAGCACCCTCACGTTTGTAAGTATCCTTCCCCCCCCTCACACCCTTACCTGACACGCTCTCGCCTTGTCCTCCCCCTTCCGATTCCTCCCCTCCTCACAGTCATTCCTTTCTCTCCCGCACGTCCCGGGTGACGGTGACAGGGTTCTCCTGAGAACCCCGGTGGGACAAACAGGTCTCTTGTTTCTCTCACTTACCTCCGAGGTTCCTCCCCGGCATCGGACCCGCCAGAAGACCCGGCAGCCAGGAACCGGAGCCAAGCCCGACGCAGAACCCGGACCCGAGAACAAAGACTTTGTTCTCACGTTCCCGCTTATATTTCATTGTCATAACCCTTAATAAAAACCAGCATAGCCCACTATATCCGGCCTCCTTGCCTGCTTTTCCGGCCTGCTGTCCGCTCACCCTCACACCCATCAAATAATATTCTTCACATTCTTTAATGCCCCTAATTTGAGTATTTAGCTGGCCCCCTGACACCAGAAACACAGATTTGACTACTGGGAACCCAGGAAGGACGAAGAAGAACTGACTGAGCAAGAAACGAGGTTCTGCACCAAAGATTTGTGCCAAACCCTGCCAGGCTGCTTGTACTCAACAAGCGTGACGTCTATAAGCAGCACATCCTATCCAAAACCCTTGGAGGACCATTCAGCATTTCAACAACCAGCAGAGATCTCCCTTGAAGTGGAAGAGCCCGCAGGCACCGACCACATCTGCCTAGTACACCGCTCTGCCGACCCCTGGGTTTACCTAGGTAGCAGGACCCCAGAAAGAGTCCAATGTGCTCTAGGAGTTCCTGGAGACACCCTGCACCAATACCCTGAGTACCGGAGCATTTGCAGCAAACAAGGCGTGTTGCATGTCCAGTCCAGACACCACCAACGCCTACACCAACCTTTGGGTTCTACCGAACTGTTTCATCAGTCCCCTCTTGCAACTTTTCACCATTGACTTCAGGATTAGCGTTTTAGGCTACCCTTGTGACCAGCACCCCTCCACCAGAACACAGCAGGGCAGGTAAACCAAAACTGCTGGTGGTATCTTGGCTCCTACTTACCTTAAGCCTACAGTCTTGTAAGTCATGTGCATATTTTATTTACTGGTAAGTCCTTAGTAAAGTGCACCGTGTGTGCCCAAGGCCAGTAAATCAAATATACTAGTGGGCCTGCAGCACTGATTGTGCCACCCACATGAGTAGCACTGCAACCCTGTCTCAGGCCTGCCACTGCAGTGTCTGTGTGTGTAGTTTTGAAGTTCCATGTTGACCTGCCAAGTGCACCCACTTGCCAGGCCCAAACCTTCACTTTTACTATATGTAAGTCAACCCTAAAGTAGGCCCAAGTTAGCCCCGTGGGCAGGGTGCAAGGTATTTGATGGTAGGATATGTACGGGTGTGTTTTATATTTCCTGATAGTGAAATACTGCTAATTTTGTTTTTCACTATTACAAGGACTATTTATTATTTATTTATTTATTTTTGAAGCTTATAAAGCGCACGGCTACCTCCGGCGGAGGTGTCCCGGCGCTAAAATTACTTGAATGTCCCCCCAAGGAAGGGACCAGGAGTAACCCATAGGTTATCATTGGAGCTGCCTTGTAACCTCTTACAAGTGTAACTTCCTTTTAGGATGAGATGGAGATTTGGAGTTTGGGGTCCCTAACTCAAAATTTGAAAATACCTTTTTAGTAAAGTTGTTTTTCAAATTGCACGTTTGAAAATGCCACTTTTAGAAAGTGAGAATTTACTTGCTTATCCATTCTGTGCATCTGCCTGTCTGTAGGATCCACGTCTGGATGACAGCAGGACGTTTGTGCATTCGTTCTAGACAGTCGCACAGAGGGAGCTGAAGTGTGCCTTGAATATCCTGATGGCACATCACCAGGGTGATGGGTCTTCCTTAGCTAGAGAGGTGGGGGGAGTTGTCAATGACACCTGACTAGTACTGTGCCTGTTCTCACAGAAGCTGTCTCCACCACCTGTAGTGTGCCTGGAGCCAGGTCAGGGAAAGACAGGGTCTTATGCTCTACAAAGATTTTCCTTTGAAGTTTGCCTACTTTAAAGGCAGAAACTGGTATAAGCACTGGGGCTATGACACCATAACTTCAAAACACTTTGGGACCAACAGGAGATTCTGCCAAGAAGAGCTGGAGAAGCTGTAGGGGGGAAACTGCCACTTTGCTTGTTGCTGTGTTGTGCTGGCCTATTTCCTGCTGCTTTTAACTTGAAATGACTGAACTTTGCTTTTTGTATCCTGCATGCCAAGGCTTGGCAAGGGCTTTTGTGTGCTTGCCTCCTGTTAAGAAGTCTCAGGGCCATCAAAAGCTTCACCTGCAGCCCCTAAACTCCTCTGCTGGGAGTTCTGACCTGCCAAATGGTGCCAATTCAAATTCTGGGCCATTGGAGGTGGCTTAACTGCAAAGAAGAGAAGAAAATCCACGCACCACTCTTCAGCGCCTATTTTTTCTGATGCAGCAAACAATGCAGCTGAAGAATCAATGCAGCGTCTGCCGTGCGGCTGAAAGAGCACTGCAGCCCGAGTCCTGAGCACCGTGTCTCTGATGACCGAGGTACCCGCTCCTACGCATGCCTTGCTGTGCGGCTGAAGAAATCAACGCATCACCTGCCACGCATAGAAGACATAGTGATATCCTCAGTGATGTCATTTGAGATGTCATCGGTGATGTTATCAGTGATGTCAATGACCATGTCATGAGAGATGTAATATATGAGGTCATAAGAAATGCATTGTGGGGCGCATGTTATAGTTCGCTCAGCTAACTATAACTGCTGAATTTTACTGGTTTTGTACAAGTGAAATCAGATCCTACCTATAACGTCCCTGTAACCTTTGGTCTTTTCAGTGAATTTCTGATTTCTTTTATTCTATTCCCTAACTATAATGTCCCTGTATTCTTTGTTGTTTTCAGTTAATTTCTGTTTTTAATGTTATTTCCTAACTATAACGTCCATGTAACCTTTCATTTTTTTCCAGTGAATTTCTATGTTTTCAAATTTTTATTTCTGAACTGTAAGCTGTAACCTGTGAGAGTGGATGTGTGAGTGGCTGTATAAGTCAGTGAGTGGGTGTGTGAGTGGCTCTATGGGTCTGTGAGTGAGTGTGTGAGTGGCTGTATGGGACAGTGAGTGGCTGTGTGAGTGGCTTTATGGGTCTGAGTGGGTATGTGAGTGGCTGTATGGGTTTGTGAGTGGATGTGAGTGTCTGTATGGGTCTGTGAGTGGATGTGTGAGTGTGTGCATGGGTCTGTAAGTCGGTGTGTGAGTATGTCTGTGGGTCTGTGAGTGGGTGTGATACTGACTGTGTGGGTCTGTGTGAGTGCCTGTGCAGGTTTGTGAGTTAGTCTGTGAGTGCCTGTGTGGGTGTGTGAGTGTGTGTGTTGGTCTGTGAATGGGTGTGTGAGTGCCTGTGTGGGTCTGTGAGTTCCTTCATGAGTGGGTGTGTAAGTACCTGTGTGAGTCTGTGAGTGGGTGTATGAGTGCCTGTGTATGTCTGTGAGTAGGCATGTGAGTGGTGCTATGTATTTTGGGAATTTGCATACTGAGCATTTAAACGGAGAACAGTGGACTCTGCTCTCACAAAAAGACGACAAAAAATAAACCACTAATCACAGTTACTACAAATAAGATCGGGCTTCAATAGATTAATGATTAATTCACCTCCATTAGGAATTTAATATAGTTTTTCAATGTGTAATATAAGAGGACACACACTTCCTTTGCGAAGCTCAAAAAGTTAGAATCATTTGTGCTCTACAGAAGTGCAGCTTCAGCTGGGGCACCTGCTATGTTTATATTTGTAAGTGCTTGCCGTTGAAGTTTCATTTCTGTGAAATGCGTATCAGGGCAATAATGGAACCCCTTTTATCCAAGAATCAACAGTTTTGCCAACAATGTCTACCCAGCTGCAGTAATTTCTACTGGTTAATTAGTAAGTGCTATCTCATTGGGTACATGTCTAGTGCATATTCTACACTACAGCTGTGAGAAGGACCATGAGGTAATGTCTCAGGTAACCCTGTTTGCATGTCATTTCAGCAATGTGATACTTCATGTAGTGTCTTAATTCACAAATCTGTGATAACGTGAATCCTTGACAAGAGAAGACATCGAGACAACAAAGGAGAATCTCCACCAAACAGAGGTACTTCCCCTTAACTATATGAAGTGCTTCTTCATTTGGTGCAGACATCCTCATGTTCCCCTGCATCAAGAATGCATCACCAAATTCGGTCGGAAAAGCGGTCAGGGGTCTTTTGGTAAATTGTCTATCAATGTGGGAAAAGGCTGGTAGACCGTTGCAGGTATACACCCGTTACGACGCAACTTTTACTCCGCACTACCATTACAACGCGGGCATTACAACGCATGGCATTACAACGCATTGCGCTGGGGGGCGCTCTAGGATAAGAGGTAAGTTTAATTTACTATCCAACACCTTCCCTAGGGTCCACGGGGACTGGAGTTAGAATAGTAAATTATACTTACCACTATCCAGCACCCCAAAGCGCTATGCGTTGTAACGGTATTCGTTGTAAATACCGCGTTGTAATGGTACGCGGAGTAAAAGTATGCGTTGTAACGTCATACATCCACCGTTGCATACTACTAAAGAAAAGAGGGCGGGTCAAATAAGTGGAGCTTGCAGATGATTTTGGGCATTTGCATACTCAGGGTACTTAAAAGGGAACCCATGGACTCTGTTTTTTATTTTTACAAGGAGAGGAGGCTCCCTACCAAAGCTGATTTTAGCCCTGTGGACCCATCCCCAGGGGCCTGGTCAAGGATCGATGGGGGAACAATTGTATCACCCCTCCCCGGGCAGATTTCGGCCCTGAGGACCCCATCCCATGGGCCAGGCCAAATATTTAAGAAGAGGGGGTCGCGTGTGCCACCCTCCCCATATTATATGTAATAATAGGCTCGCAGAACCTGGCCCGCCCGGGGGCTCAACTAGAAACAAGCGTAGGACACCATGCTTTTTTACCACTTTTGCCACAAATTTGCTAATCCATTATAAAATTGTGGCAAAAATTGGAAAAATAAAAAGATATTTTGCCCTGGTTGGGCCCCCGGGTGACCCTAGCACCAGGGCTAGGTGGTCAGGGTATTCCTACTCTGCCCCCTCCTCTATTACTTTACACTTTTTGTTTGGGACACGGCTGAGTCTGAGTTTCAAGATGGCTGCCAATACTTACTGGATGTAGTGTTGGTAGACAGTCACATCTCTGCATGAGATCGGACAGATTCGTGAAGGGTTAGTGCTTCTAGACATACAAATTTGGTTTTCCTTTAATATCTCAAAAACTACTGAACGGAGTTACACCAAATCAGAAAAAGGTTGCTTTTTAGACCAAGACCTAGATTTCTGCCAAATTTTTTGTAATTCCGTTCAGCAGTTTAGGCTGTAGCTGTGTAGAAAATCTCTATGGGAATTAACATGGGAAACACACTTTTTTGGCCCCCGCCTTTTTCTTTTTCTCAGTCCCGGCTTAACGGATCACTCCGAAACTGTCCATGCCCAACCAGACAGAGTACGGCACTTTTCCTGGAATTTGTCATAAAGATCTGTCAAGCAGTGCCAAAGTTATAGGCAACCCAAGAAATGCTTCTCCTAGGGAAGCTACGTCCTAACTATAACTACCGATTGGCGACCGCCAGTAGGTAATATATACATATTTGCATGAAAATGCCATTTTTGAGAAGGCTCTCTCAGTTTTTAAGATTTAAGATCTTCACATTTTCCAGTGCAGTTTGTGATTAATTAGGTTGTGGACTAAATCTGTGTTCACTGCTGCTTTGTTGCTATTGCCAGCCAATTTAGCATCTAACAAAAACAACAAAGTAAAAGAATAACAAAAGAGTGTGCTTTCCAGTAATCTTCATTGCTCTGAATCCTCTTTCCTCGCCTTTGTAATACTCTGCCTCCCATAGGTGTTGCTGTTTGTTATCACTGGTGCTCGGGTGATGACAATAGAAGTAGTGAGGTTGGGTCTCATTATAAAGCACTTCCCACTGTAGAGCAGGAGGCCGCTCAATGGCAAAAATTGCATTAGAAAAGTAGAAAGAAAGTAAAGAATGCCTGCTGTTTATTAAGATTTCTGGTTAATAATCCAAGCACTTTTGTTAACTTAACTGCCTCAATACAATCAAATTAGAGTCTTTACTATCCCCATTAAGAGTCATAATAGGGATGATGCTTTTAAGCTGAAGTAACAGTGCTGCTGAAGTAGGAGCTATGTTTTGTTTATTCATTCTTTATTCTGCTCAGCATGCCCTGGAGGACTATTATACAAACAGGGGTGATATCAGCCTAGTACATTAATTAGAACATTTTTCATCCCTGGAGGGCAAGCTATAAAACTATCCTCCCAGCATTCTTATGCTATCTTACATCCAATTAATCTCCCACTGGCTGCCTCTACCCTGGTCTCTCTCCCTCATTAAAATGCAGCAGGGATCATCCTTGATTTTACATTCTGAGCAGCAATGTGGCTTTGCAACCATTACCTGTGGAATAACAGTATATTCTGCTAGCATCATACTGCCAATGCATATTTAGCAACACCACTGCCTAATATTCAATGCTAACACTGTGTTAACTCCTCTTGTTTGTTCTTCAGGCTGGAAAATCGTATAATTTTGCAGCAAATGGTTTGAATATAGTTTAATAAAACAGAAACAGTCATCCTAGTGAATATATTGCTTTTTTTAAATAAATTAGTGAGGATTTGTTTTGAGGCAGTGTTTGAGGATAGAACTCAGTATAGATATATTCACAAAGCTATTTAGAGGTGGGGACTCATAGGGTGATTTAGAGGTTGGTAGATCTGTGACATCCTCTAAAACAGGGATACTTAATGTGCAGCCCTCCTGACCTTTAATTGCAGCCCCCTGGTGTCCAGCAGCCCTGGGCTGCTGTTCACTTGAAAGATCAGGAACATTTAGAAAGCTGTGAAATGTGTATAAGTAAAGGTTTTCTGGTTTCACTTTTGCAATCCAGCCACAAGATGAGTATCTCTTTCCCTTTCATGTTTTACATTAGACGTTAATGGTTTGACTTTAATTCTTGGTGTATGAGAATAGTGTGTTGGTGGCAAACAGACTTCAAGACACTGAGGGGCATATTATCAAGAACGGCGATAAAATTATCGCCGCTTTAGCGGCAGGAAACTGCCGCTAAAGCGGCGATAATGGGCTTGATAATATGCCCCTTGTGAATTCCCATAGCAGCCCAGGTTAAATTAACACCAGAACATGGGCTGCTATGGGAATTCACAAGGACATATTATCAAGCCCATTATCGCCGCTTTAGTGGCAGTTTCCTGCCGCTAAAGCGGTGATAATTTTATCACCATTCTTGATAATATGCCCCTCAGTTTGTTGTCCACACCATGCATCTGCTTGATGTCCCCCTACACCCACCTTTCATTACCCCTACTTTATGGCCCCTGGGGAATTCTTTGTGAGTACCCATGTTCTAAAATATGGTGGATCCCCATTCTGCTAGTCTCGCAGTTTCACTGCCTCGTCTAGGCTTACACTACTGCAGCCTCAGTCGGCTCTGCCAGCTCCTGGCCCCGTGGTTCATCCCCTAAAGAACCACTGAGTCACAGTGGCAGTATCCCTATCCTATTTAAGGCAGGGCTGTTATCACCTGAGTTATTTATTTGCAGCAAAAACAAGTAATGTATGGTGCCCTGGAAACAACAATGTGAAAATGTTACTGATGTGCAGGAAGAGAACTCCCTGCACATCAGGGACATTTGTCTTTTACTTTTCAGCAACAACCACTCACAGCAGTACCTGCCAGGCAGTCAGGCTTTCCAAAAGTGGCGGCTGATCCTCCTGCAGAGGGGCGGAGTCAACTGCTGTCACCAAACTGGCAGACTGCCTGACCGTCCGCTGACCTATAAGGGGCACATGCATCAATCATTTTTGCCTTCGTAAACGGGGAGATTCGCAGAACCGGCCCGTTTGAGAATGCAATTATCAGATGCAGCACACCCCAATTTGCGATTCGATAACCTGTTACCGAATCGCAAAATGGGTTTGTATTTCGGTATTTGATAGGGGCATGTTTATGGCATCCCTTCCAAATACCGAATCGTGCATGAATGTTTTGTGACAGTGAATGCGGCCGCAAAACATTTGCATATTACCACCTACTTCAAGTAGGTGGTAACCCATTTGCAAATAGCAAGGGGGCCCTGGGGCATTTATTCCCCTTTGTGAATGGTTGTAAAGGCATTTTAAAGAGCAGGCAGTGTTCCAATGGACCAACAGAAAACGGGCTTCTTTACAAAAACAAATATTGCTTTATTTAAAAGCAATCACAGACATGGTGGTCTGCTGACCTCAGCAGGCAACCCTCCCTGTGATTTTTGCGATTTCTAAGGGGTCGCAAATTGTGGAGGTAGAGCGCTTTGCGACACCCAAGGAATTGCAATCTGAAACTCTTTGAGTTTCATGCATTGTAAATTGTGATTACCTGATTGCGATTCTCAGGTATTCACGATTAGGTATTTGCAATTTACAATTTTGATGCATGTGCCCCTAAAGGCGTTCAGTCCTTTGGTGAAATTAAGGAGTTAGAATAACAGGAATTTGTTGTTATATACTTGATAATTTTTCAGTTCTGAAGTGACTGCGGTGAAGAAGACTCCAGCGTCTACCTCAGGGATTGCCTACATATCCTGGTGGAGTGGAAGTCTCACTGAAGGTATTCCTGGAATGTTGTCTGGGAGAACCATTCTTCGCACTTCGCCTGGTTAACGGGACACCCTACCGAGCACTCGGGTTGCCTGCGCCTGCTGGTTGCCTTGATTTCACAAGTACGCCAAGTAAATATTAGGGATTGTGCCAGTCCACAGTGTGGAAGATTCTACAGTGCTGCATTGTCTTTGGTATTTCTCTTCAATTAATGATTCCGGTACCTCCAGAAGTGGGTCAATGTCAGAATCTTGAATTGGTAGGACGATAGCGTGGAGCCTTTCCATTAGACTTTCCTTCTTTACTAATTTCATCTGGAGCCTGCTGGGATTCGGCACTCCTGCGGTACTCCTGTGAATTGCCTGCCGTTTGGGAACTTGGGTGCATGTCCCCGCTCTGTCACGAAGATTGCCAGAATGTCCTGCAGTGGTCCGCACCGTCGCTGGTTCCCAGAAGCTGTGTGACATGCCTGCAGTGTGCCGCCTGCTTGATGCTTTAGTCTCTGGCCGCTGTGCCGCGCCCCCGGGGGTGAGTCTTAGCTCCGGTGATGGCTGTGTCTGTGGCCGGTGTGGTTGCGGAGTTTCCTGGGTCTTGCTACTTCGCCTGGGCGAAGGGTCCGGGTTCTCGGATCATCGTTCCTTAAGTGATTCTCCGGCACCCATCAGCCCCTGCTGGGCCAGTTCACAGCCCTCCGGCTTCCTCTTCTATCAGCCCTCGCTGGCCCTGCTCACAGCCTTGTGGTTTCCTCTTGGCGCTCCAGCATGCTTTCTACACTGCGCCACAGTTGATCTTCGGGAGAGCATTCTGTCAGCTCCCTAGAGGGACGTTCCGCGGTGCATCGCCTCCCTCAGCTGGCTCTTCACGATCTCGTCAGTTCCTGTCAGGAAGACAACATCGGCGCCCCAGCCACCTCACAGCCGATTCCCATCCCATTCGCCACAGAGCCGGGTTGTCAAGTTCCTGCCGGTGCACCAGTCTCTTCACAGCCGGTCTTCAGTGCAAACACCTCTTCAGTTTCACTCAGCGCGCCAGCAACTACAGAGCCGGTTCGTCAAGCTTGCTGCAATTCCCTTGTTTTGTCTCCTTCATGAAATGACTCTGGCGCTCCATCTACGGCCATCTGTGTGAGCATATCCTGCATTCTTTGGGATTACTTCCATCAGTTACACAAGTAAGACTCTTCCTTTTCAGCTGCCTGCTGTCGCATACACAGTTCGCCTTAGACTGCCATCTAGGGGACAGTTTAGAAGCTACGTGCATGAGTTTTTACAAGCTAATATATGGAACATTAACAGCTGTTTCTCCATGCTCTTGACAGTTTTAAACGGGGTTTCTCTCCAGTTACCTAATATTCAAGGGGCACATGTCTATGTGGTGAGCAGAGTGATTGGACTGATTTCTTCACATGTACCTTCTAGTCAGTGCCTTTATCTTTGCTGCCAATTGTCTTAATATATTGCAGAGTTCTTTAGTATTTTACTATCTTCCCTTAAGTTTACCACTCACCTTCTCATCTTGTGATTCAGCTCCTTCCTTGTGCTTTTCGTATGGTGATATGCACACCCTCCCTACAGAAGACAATCTCATACGCAAGTCATGTATTCGCTATGACACTACTTGTGGGAGCAGTTTGTTAAAATTAGAGGCACATTTTGGTGACAGAGTAAACGTAGTTTTGGAGCGACATAAGTTGTTTACCCGCATCCAAGGTAAACAGGAATATGTAATCAATTACATAGCTTCTCTTAGAGGCCTGATACAACTATGTGACTTTGGTGATTTCACAGATTCACTCATCAGGGACCAACTTGTCAGGTGCACAAACAATAGTCGTATCCAAGAAAAGCTCCTGGCAAAAACCCCACCTTAAAAGAAGCGGTTAGGATGGCAGTCTCTGTGGAACACACTGCTAAGTGTATCAAAGAGATTAAGACTCCCAATGAGCTTGTTGCCAATGTTCACAATAGCAGTGATGCACAGGTCATTTCCATTGATAATGAGGTATTCAAGGTTAGACTCGGAGAAGTTAAAGATAACCATTCTGCCACGGAAAAGGGAAGGTTGAAATGCTATAGATGTGGCAGCAGCAATCACCTTGCAAATGCGGTGCGTTGTAACAAATAGGGGCACCTGGGTAGAGTGTGCAACAACAGTGAAAACTACCAAGTGAAAGTAGTACACAGTGAAGGGGACTTGGCCCATAAGTATGTGTTCCAAGTAAAAGCTATAGACTGTTAAGCTTTCCCAAGTTCTCAAGGACAATTCAGTGACCACAGGTCCATTGAATATCCGAAATGTGCTATCCTTGTGAATAATAAGCCCATAGAGGTGTTTGCTGATTCGTGTGCCCCAGTTACCTTATTTAATATTGATGTCATAAATGAGATATTTGATACCTCCCGTCTCAACATGTTGGAACCTGATTTTTCAGCTGTAGGGTATGCTGAAGAGAACATCCCATTAGAGGGGATGATAATGGTGGGTATTCAATTCAAAGAGAGAACCACATGGGGCAAAGTGTACATGGTAAGCAAAGGTTCCAATCTGTTGGGTTGGCATCATCAAAGAGAGTTGGGGATTGTGATTGATCCTAATAAAAAAGATCAGGTCTAATTAGCTGAGCAGGAGGAGGAAACCAACAGTAATTTAACTAATCAATCTGAATTATTCTCTGGAGTAGGCCACCATGTAAATAGTACTACCTGGGGTGTACCTCCCACGGGAGTGAACATAATTATGAACCAAAGTTCTGTATCTGAAACTGATGGTGTTAAAAGTAGACCTGTAGAGACAATTCATGCTCTGCCTAGAAATCCTACAGCAGTTCCTAAAATACCATGGACTAAGTTGGCATTGGAAATAATCGGCCCCACGGAACAATTAGGAGTCCTGAAGAGATTTCTGATCGTACTCATGGACTACATTTCTCACTGGATCAAATACAAGTTTGTTTCATGGGTCTCAACAAAAACCCTCATCGACTTCTTAAGAGACTCATTCGCATGTGAAGGTGTGCCAGCTTGCATAGTCACCAACAATGGTATCAAGTTCTCTTCTATTGAAATGATAGAATTCCTAAATTATCTGGGCATCAAGCATGAGGAAACCACTTTTCAATGCCAAGGGGACAATGAACTCATGCGTAAATCTGTACTCTTGATTAAAAATCTCACGAAACTAACTTTTGCCAACAATATGGATGTGGATAAAACATTAAGAGAAGGCATTTGGGCATATCACACCTCTTCCGACTTGATAACGGGAGTAACCCCTTTTGCTTCCATCAGGGGAAGAAATCCGATTACCAAATCAATTATTCCCTGATTCACCTCTCATATAGCTGTCTTCATAAATGTAACCCTGTTGTATGTTTCTTCTACCTGGGCAGCAATGTGTTTCCTGTGCCCCTTGGTCACTGGTTGTCACCCATCAACTGATCTGTGATGTTAGTTTTACTGCAAAGGATCCCTTTTGGTTCTTTTACCCTCTGCTTTTTCAGCATCCACCTGGTTCCATTGTACCCTTTCCCCTGTGTAGGGAGATGTGTTGTAATCTTCCTCTTTACCTTCCCTTGGAACATTCTTTCCCCCACTCCTCCCTCCTCCCCCTTGGAACATTCCTCCAGAGTTCACTTTAGAATGTTGGAGAGCCTGTCAGTTACAGAGAGTGGATGACAGAATAAAGACGTTTGTACTCACCCTGCCTCAGAGCGGTTTTACTTCACAATCAAATTGTTCTTAATTTAAGCTCTGACTATCTACTGTGTTTCAAACACTTTTGGTACTGTGATTGGGCAAGAAGGCTATCTGCACTGGGACAAGCCATTTCATCAATGTCTGACATGCAGAGTCACCTGTACAGCTGAAGTCAGGTCTTCAAACAGTGTCACAATTTGCTTTATCTTGTGATAATACTGGACATTTAACCTCCCTTTAAATGTGTCAGTTTGTTGTTTCTAGGGTATTATTATGTGATCAATGTCACTATAAGTCCCATCAAAGTCTTTCTTATAGGAGAAAAATACAGTACAGTTATTTTAATGCCGTAATTTAACAATGGAGGAGCACTCTTAACAGTATATCATACAGTAGTTGAGATGACTCTTCGGTCATAGATTCCAACAAATGGAGTCTGCATTGCAAAGATGATAAAAGTCAAATGTTTAACTACAAATAAAAAGTCTTTTACTGTTCAATCATGATAACCCTTGCATTACAACATAGATAAAACAGCAAACTCATTTCATTCCCACATACGTGCTTTGCTGCTCCTATGAATCTCACAAAGCGCTAATCGTCCACAGGATAACCGTTGGTGCAACTGAATGTAGGAAGCTGGCTCTGTGTGTATATATATATATATATAGCATCCAGAGATTCAGAACTAGAGGTTACAAAGAGGGGGTGCTTAAACAGGCAATGAGTAAAGTTTGCGACCTGGATAGGAGTGAACTACTTAAAAAAGAAAAACCAGAGAATACGGAGAACAACAAGTCTGTTGGAGGGACATTTAGAATGATTACAACGTTTTCCCGCAATGCCTCTGAATTAAAACGCATTTTGCGTAAGCATTGGAACATCCTGCTTACTGACACTGTCATTAAGCAAGATTTACCACCTCACCCTCTAGTCACCTTTAGGAAGGCACGAGCACTTAAAGATTATTTAGTGCATAGCCATCATGACGAGACCACGTCTAGATCCAAGTCCGAACCCCTGAAAGGCTTTTACCCCTGCGGGAAATGCAAGGCTTGCAAAGGCAGTAGGCGCATCACACAGTACAATGTACCTGGGGTTAAACAACCTAAAAAAATAGGAAAGTTCCTCACATGCTCTACACCTTACGTTGTGTACTGTCTAACATGTCCTTGTGGCAGAAGGTATGTTGGCAGCACAACGAATCCTGTTAAATTAAGGATTTTAGAGCATCAAAGGGCAATTCAAAATGCAGACGTGAACTACCCTGTAGCCAGACATTTTGATAAAGAACACAAACGTAACAGGGATCTGTTAACGTACTTTTGTCTGGATTCCGTACCTGCCCATGTAAGAGGAGGAGACAGGTTACATAAATTAAGGCGATTAGAGTCGCGTTATATAATTGACCTACAAAGCAAAATGCCAGAAGGATTGAACGTACATGAGGACTTGGCAGTCCATTTGATTTAATGAAATCCAACTAGGACTTTATTGATCAGTTGTATATAATGTAAATATTGCTTATTCTGTTTAAAATTGCTTCGCTCAGCTTTTCTTCACTCTTCTCAATATATTGCCTTTTGTAATTTGTATTGTCACTTGATCTAATTTGCATTAGAATCTGTTTTGGCCCATTCAGGGCGGGATAATGTATAATATGAACTTGTATCGAATGCACATAGCCCATCTGTGGGCATTATGAGAATGGCAATTTTTTGATTGATCAATTTAGATCTAGAATATGTATTGCCATCAATTTATTTGTGCATGCACAGTTGTATCCCGCTTGATTTACAGAGCGGTCTGCGACATGTAATATCTGTTGACCATTCCAAGATGGCGACCGGGTTCACCTCCAATGGTCCTATCTTTGTGTCATGCATTAGTATCACGTGATGACTTTAAATACATTGTGGCTTCGCGGCACTCCGTTGTTTTGAACACTGACGAAGGCCGAGTGCCGGAAGCGCGTTGTGGAAAAATAAACTTTAATCGTGTATTTACCCCCGAGTGCTGCTACCTGATTCCCGTAAATTGACGGTGAGGGTTTGTTTGAGCCGATATATATATATATATATATATATATATATATATATATATATATATATATATATATATATATATATATATATATATATATATATATATATATATATACATATATGTATATATATATATATATATATGTATATATATATATATATATATATGTATATATATATATATATATATATATATATATATATATATATATATATATATATATATATATATATATATATATATATATTCACTTAAAAAACCATAGGTTTCAGGCCTTATATAGTTAGGAATTAGCATTTAAAAAACATTGAAATTGCTCCTATATAGTTAGTTGTACCCGAAATCCGCTGCTGATGATGTCACATATTACATCATTCATGACATGGTCAGTGACATCACTGATGACATCACTGATGACATCTCAAATGACATCACTGATGACATCACTGATGACATCATCCAGTGAATGTGTGTTTCTGTAAAGTTTAAATATGTTTTTACATATTGAAGAATGAGTGGATGTATAAGTGTCTGGATGAAGGATTTAGTAGGTGCGTGACTGACTGTATGAGTGAGTGATTAAATGTGTCTTACGAAATGCATGGGTTAGTGACTTAACTGTCTGAATGTGTGCATCAGTATGTCTCTTGTTGTGTAAGCTGCTGCATGTGTTGATCAGTAGCTATATGAGTGGCTATATGGGTTATTGATTGGTTGCCCAAGTATTTGAATGGGAGACTGAGTGTGTGTGTGGGTGGCTGGGAGGTGTGTGACTCTGTGCATAGATGTGTGAGTTCAAGAGTGCATGTGGAAACAGCTATATGGGCGGTTGACTGTGTGCATGGGTGTGTTGGTGAGTGAATGGATATCTCAGTGCTACATGTGCAAGTAAGTACATATGTAAAACACAGTTCATGTGAGAGTTGGCATATATACATGACTATACATGAGAGCCAGTGAATGTGCGAGTGGCTATATGGATCATTGTGTACTTGTATCAGTGATTGTATAAGAGAGTAAGTATGTGTTGGTATATGTTTGAATAAGTAAGGTGTTGTGTGTTTAACTGTATAGTTGAGGAAATGGAAGTGTGATTGATTCTTTGCATGACTGACTGGGTGTGTGAGTAACTCCATGGATGAGTGGCAGTGTGTGAGTGTCTGTATAGGTGTATGAGTGCATATGATAGTATTGTATTGATGAGTGACTGTATGTATGAGTGATTCTATGGGTGAATGAGTGAATGTGTGTGTGTAGTCCTAGGAATCAGTGAGTGCGTATGTAGTAACTGGTATTGGTGTGTCAATGGTTTCAAGAATGGTAGTCTGTATTTAACACTGGGTGTATCAAAGGTTATATTAGCGTGTGAGGAGGTGCATCGTATTATCACATGAATGATATCATCAGTGATATGATCAGTGATGTCAAATGAGATGTCATCAGTGATGTCATCAGTGATGTCATTTGAGATGTCATCAGTGATATCATCAGTGATGTCACTGACCATGTCATGAATGATGTAATATGTGACATCATCAGCAGTGGATTGCGGGTGCGCAAAATATAGTTAGTACAACTAACTATATAGGAGCAATTTCAATGGTTTTTTAAATGCTAATTCCTAACTATATAAGGCCTGAAACCTATGGTTTTTAAGGGAATTTGCAAGGTTTTTAAAATGCTAATTTCTAACTATATAAGGCCTGAAACCTATGTTTTTTTAAGTGAATTTGCAAGGTTTTTTAAATGCTGATTCCTAACAGTATAAGTCCTGAAACCGAAGGTTTTTTAAGTGAATTTGCAAGGTTTTTTAAATGCTAATTCCTAACTATAGCAGGCGTGAAACCTATATTTTTTTTCAATAAATTTCAAAGGTTTTGTAAATGCTAATTCTATTAGCGGATAACGTTTATATATGTTATTATACTTCTGGGACCACCTGAGCAGCCATCTTGTTTCTCAGGAGAAGTGAGGCACAAGAGAGCACAAAACAAGAGTGGAAAACGTGAAAAGGGGGCGGGGTTGAGACCCCCTGACCTCCTAGACCTTCTCAGGGGGTCCCAGAAGGTCCACCAAGTGCAAAAAATAATGTATTTATTTTTTAAATCGCGGGGTACGCGCACGGTACGCGTACCCTACGCGTACGGTGCGCGTACCCCAGCAATTGGTTTTTTTTTTGCCCTTGGGGGTCCTTTTGGGACCCCCTGAGAAGGGCTAGAGGGTTGGGGGGTCTCTACCCTGCCCCCTTTTCGTGTTTTCCACTCTTGTTTTGGGCTCTCTTGTGCCTCAGTTCTCCTGAAAAACAAGATGTGGCCAACACTTCCTGGTTTGGAGAGTTTGGAATGTTGACAGTCGACTGCCAGCCAATCAGAAACTCGCTCGCGCACGTAAGGGTACGCGCACGTACGCGTACGGTACGCGTACCGTATGCGTACGGTGCGCGTACAGTGAGCGCATATAGATATATAATTTGATCAAATTAAATTTTCTCAACAACTACTGGAGGGATTTTCACCAAATATAGAAAAGGCACATCTGCGTACCAGGCCCTACAATTTTGCCAAGTTTGGTGTAATTCCATTCAGCCGTTCGGGCTGTAGCCGTGTCTAAAGGTCCCTATGGAAATTAACATGGGGAAAACACATTTTGGGACCCCCCTTTCGGCCCCCGCTTGACGAACCCCCCCGAAACTTTCAGGGAAGGAGCGAAGTGGAGCTGGCCAAAATTCTGGAAAATTACACACAGATTCCTCAATCGGCGCCAAAGTTATTCCCAATAGAATGTTGAGCGCATACAGATATATAATTTGCTCAAATTCATTTTCTCAACAACTACTGGACAAATATAGAAAAGGCACTACTGCATACCTGTCCCTACCATTTTGCCAAGTTTGGTGTAATTCCGTTCAGCCGTTCGGGCTGTAGCCGTGTCTATAGGTCCCATAGAAAATGCCATTTGAAAAATTTCAAATTCAATTTTCTCAAGAACTACTGGAGGGATTTACACCAAACATACAAAAGGCACTGCTGCATACCAATCCCTACCATTTTTCCAAATATGGTATAATTCCGTTCAGCCGTTCGAGCAGTAGTCTTGTCAGAATGTCCCTATGGAAATTAACATGTGGAAAACACGTTTTGGGACCCCCCTTTTTTCTCGGCCCCTGCTTGACGAATTCCCCCAAAACTTTTAGGGAAGGAGCGGAGTGCAGCGAAGCAAATTTAAAGAAAATTACAGGCAGATCCCTCAATCGGCGCCAAAGTTATTCCCAATAGAATGTTCGGAATTTCCTATGGGAACTAGGTCCTAACTATATATACCTACTGGCAACCGCCAACCGACAGTAGGTAATATATATATATATATTTTTTTTTTTTGGAGCTCCACAAACGCCACTTCCTGATCCACCCAGGACCGGCGAGGCAGGCAAAGTAGGAGACGGACCACTGGATTCACAGGTTCTTACTTTTTATCAGCTGGTAAAAAAAGAGGGCAATACGCGTTTCGGGCTTCAAGAGCCCTTGTTCACATGCCACGAACTAGTGCAACTTTTTTGTTTTTATAATGCTTAGTGAGTAGCATAAGCTCCGCCCCTCGAACAGTCACATGCCTATAGACATAGACAACATCTTGTGTGTTTTGTAACAATTATCCGTGCAAATACGCAAAATAAGTTAAACACATTTATACATATGTTAGTTAACTGTTTTCTTTAACATAACAATCATAATTTCATCAATTAAAATTTATAAAGTGTCTCTTAATGCGAGTTTGTAAACCAATAACAGGATAAATCCATTAAATACTGTGTCTCAGAGTCTATAGTAGGAGTATTCAAGTATTTTCAAGGCAGGCTGAGTATAAAGTGCAAATCACAGTGCTGGACTAGATCAATGTGAAATCACGCGTGCTACAGGGAGTAACAGTGTAAAATATTGCAAATATATGATAAAGTGACCTGTGTAAAAAATGCATAAATGCTTAATCCGACAATTAGGATACACTCACAATTTTGTCATTCTAAAAAGCATCATTTAAAACATTTTGTACAGGTATAAAGATATTATCATGTTAAAAAAGTGATAAAAACACCCGTAGATAAAAAGTGCTAAAATCCGAAATAGTGATAAATATAAATATATATAAGGATGTGAAGAGTGGTTAACTTATGTTACCGTGGCTAACAAGGAACTTGACTAGCCACGGAGAAAAAGATGTCAAAGAACAGATATGATTAGAAAAAACTAAGACATAAAGTCTATACGGGAGAGATCATCTCTAGGTAACAGGGAACCTGAGGGAATTGAATTATTAGAGCCCGGGGCTAAAAATAACTTCAAAGAAAATTACGCAAATCCTCAGTATTGTTAAGCCCATTTGGCCACTTGCCGTCATATTCGAGGATGAAGCGAGATTCTAGTTGCCTCAGTTTAAGCTCTCGATTACCACCCTGCATGAGTGTGGGGACTGAGGCTACAACATAATAAGTTAAGCAATTAACATCTTTATTATGTGTACTCTGAAAGTGACGAGCCACCGGGTATGATT
Organism: Lissotriton helveticus; assembly: GCF_964261635.1. Lineage (NCBI taxonomy): Eukaryota > Metazoa > Chordata > Amphibia > Caudata > Salamandridae > Lissotriton > Lissotriton helveticus. The sequence continues at coordinate 212,470,522 of NC_136063.1, read as the reverse complement.
GGTCACAGTGCAGAATTGCCCTGATATGCTGCAAGATCCTGACGTGCACCTGCTGCTTTGTACTGCCTATATAATTAGGGCCGCAGGTGCACGTCAGAACGTATACAGCATTTTCAGTTTTACAGGTGTGGTTGCCAACAATAGGTGTATCCACTGATTTGAATGGGGTACTGTAGTTGAAATTGGCATGCTCTACAATTGGAGCACTTGCGGAACCCAGATGCCGGTTGTAGCCAGACAGCTTTTTGCTTTAATTCTGGACTGCTTTGGTCCAGCACTGTCCCCATACTCTGTGCTTTCCGAAACGTTACCAGTGGTTTGTTTGGCAACATGCTTCCTAACACTGTGTCCGTCAGAATAGTTGGCCAATTGCGGTTAATAATTTGTCTGATCTTTTTCTCTTGACTACTGAATGCAGTAATAAATCTCGGACAGTCGTTAGAAACTGCCACTATTGAGGTTGCTACTGCTGGATTATTATCAGTAGGTTCTGGGAATAAGGAAGATCTTGGTCGTTTGTCGGCTCTAGCCAGAGCACGATCAAACACCTGATCTGAATACCCTCGAGCTTTTAATCGTATCCTTAAATCCATGACACATTTAAGAAAATCTTCATGGGAGCTACAAATTCTTTTAATGCGAAGGAATATATATATTATACCAAGGTGAGGTATAGTGTGCGCAGAGTCCAGTGGAACCCCAAAGGTAGGCAGAGGTAAAAGTAGATAGCACCTCACTCTATATTTGTGGTAGTGTGGTCGAGCAGTAATGCTGTATCAGAGGCTAGTGTTAAGCATTTGTTGTACACACTCAATCAACAAATTATATCAGACACTCAAAGACTGAACTTTAGACCAATTGGTTTAGTTATTTTATATGCACAGGCAAGCAATAAGTACTTTACAATAGTAATGCACATTGTAACCAGTTTGAATGGTAACTGTATATCCACTTTGATTTGATTACAGTAGAGCTACTAGTAATGCTGTTTTTGATATACTGTACATATAATTTGTATTGGCTTTTTAGTAGAATGTCAAGTAGATTACTTTACAGATTCATTTTCATACACAGTGCAGTATACCTGGACAATGCATTGGGACATTTCCTGTAAAAAGGTAAGTAAAAGTCTTTTTGTTATTTAGTTACTGTTTTAAAGGGTTTCATAGATTTCAGAATCTGTGGTTAGAATTATCCTTTAGATATATCATTATGGTGAAGAGGAGGAATCCAGAGGCAAGGTACTCTCTGTATTTTGTAGATATGTGTCCCCAAAAGACCTTAATCTAAATGCTCAGTAAAATGTTTATAATCTTTAACCCCACAAAGGCACATTCCTAAAAAGCTGGCATTTCTAAAGCTTTTTAAGAAGAGCATTTTTGATCATTGGTTTATGCACTAAAAATAAAATATAATGTCCTTCCTTAACAAAACTGAATGGCATTAGGTCAAATGTTGCAATTAAATAGTTAATTGCTTAAGAATGGAAGTTTGAAAACCCTATAGTTTGAAAGCAAAAAAACAAGTGTCTCCCCCAAAAATCGAAAATAATTAGGGGGGGAGGGGCGCTGGAACTGGCGAAGTTACATGAAAACTCTGTGAGATTCTGCGGTGTTGGAAATGGCTCTTTTTGCAGAGTAATCCCCAAACGTTTTGCTTCTTCTTCCCTTGTTTTTCCTGACCTGTGGTAGTCGACATTAGGACTCTGGGCACTTTACCACTGCTGATCAGTGCTAAAGTGCATATGCTCTCTGTGTAAATTGTTATTGTAATTGGTTATCCATGATTGACATATGTGTATCACCAAGAAGTCCCTAGTAGTGTGCCAGGGCTGGTAATACAAATGCTACTAGTGGGCCTGCAGCACTGATTGTGCCACCCACATGAGTAGCCCTAAAATCGTATCTCAGGCCTGCCACAGCAGGCCTGTGCACTGCCATGTCAACCTGGTCAGTGTCTCCACTGACCAGGCCCAAACCTTCCCTTTCGGTACACAATGGACACCCCTATGGAAAGCCCAAGGTACCTCGGTGGGCAGGGTGCAGAGTATGTGAAAGGTAGAGCATGTACTAGTGCAGGTGACATGCTCTGGTAGTGAATTACAGCCATTTTCGTTTTTCACTATTGTAAGGCTATCTTGCCCATAGGCGATCATGGGGAATGCTGTTTACAGTGGTTTCCTGCATATCTTCCCATAGGAGCAAGATAGGACATAAAAGTATGGTATCCCTGAATTCAGAATTTAATAACACATCTTTTGGGGAAAAGGTGTTTTTTAAATCCTGTGTTTGAAAGCGGCACTTTTAGAAAGTGGCTGCTTTCTTGTCTGACCTTTCTGTGTTACTTTGGCTGTTTGTGAATAGACTGTCTGGTTTGTGAGTGACAGGGCAGGGGGATTCCAGGAGACAGAATGGGTCCGCCCAGTGGTGAATAGAGAGATCTGCATCTAGATGGGAGGGAAGAGTTGAACCTGGAACCTGAATAGGACTGTGCCTGCCCCCCACAGTGCTGGCTTCACCCCCTGTGGTGTGTCTGATGTCTCTGCCCTGCAGTGTGAAAGGAGAGAAGGAATCATGTTAACAAAGTGCTCCAGGTCTGTGCTTTCCGTCCACAATACTCGCTCCACCTCCTGTGGGGCGTCTGATGTTTCTGCTCTGCACTGTGAAAGGAAAGAAGGAGTCATGTAAACAGAGTGCTCCAGACCTGGTTTGGATCGGGCTCAGAGCCCTCCTGCACAAAGGGAACAAAGAATTTTTGGGGTATAAGTACAGGATGCCAGACTACAGACAATTAGATCATCCTGGAATCAAGAAGGAACCTCTGCCAAGGAGAAAGCTGGAAGACTGAAGAAGGAAGACTGTCCTGCTGTTGCTTTGTCTACATCTACGTCATTAAGTACTTCCGACCAGACCCCTTTCACTTCCCTGCAGTCCTAGAGGATATGCGTCAATGTGCCTATTTCTCCACAACCTCTCCAGCAATCGGAACTGCAGCCTGGATGAATTTTGTGAAGTCGAGCCGGGCTCAGGTACCAGTAAATGGCTACCTTAACTGCAGCTTCCCTCCTGCCTACATTTTTCGCGGTGTGGTTAGCCCTGTAGTAGATCTGCTGCCATTCCTTCAGGGAAAGACTCCGGCCTAGTTCTGATTCCCAGCAGTGCTGACCAGCTGAGCGTTCCTGAGACACAGGTGAGTGCAGCATACAATATAGTTCAGAGACCAATTGGCGATCAAAGTGCTTGGATAAGAGCCACTTCTCGTAAGCCGTGAGGCTACGGCTAACCAAAGGACGTGTGTCGGGGTGTAGAAGCCAGTGGCGAAGTTGGAAGTATTGGAAACTTTTAGGGTCCTTGACGTCATACCAATCTAGCAATTCTGAGTAGGGGATGAATCCATGGAGATCAAAGAGGTTACCCACAGATCTGTAGGTTGATGCTAGCCATTGTGGAAAACCCCGCCCCTCCAATCCTGGGGGGAAGTCAGGATTATCAAAGAGAGGAGTGAGAGGTGAGGGGAAGGAAGTGAGATTCCTGGAAACCAAGATTTTAAGAACTTTCTGCAAAGTTTAATGCATCGCTCACTTGTGGAGCGCATCCCTGTCCGTGCGAGGAAATTCCCGCCGCCGCAAAGGCTGAGATCGTCCCAGCGTCTGTTGCCGCTGCCAGAGTCGTCGAATGCTTGGCTTGCGGGATGCACCAGTCCGGTTCAGGAAGATTACCATTGCTGCGAGTATCGTCACAGAGCCTGTCGTCACTGGGTGAGATTGTCACACCGCTTGCTTGCGGACCGCATCACTTCGCTGCGAGAGTCGTTGCAGAGCCATTGTATCGAGGGGCTGCGAGAGGAGAAGGTCACCGCTGAGCCGCTCATCGTCGCCGCACCAGAGATCGTCACCACCCCGAAGATCGTCGCATCGTACGTTTTGCGAGCCGCTTCTACTGAAACCTGTGCACCGGAATCCACGCAAGGTATCGCATCCCTTCCCATACAGACCAGAGTCATCGCAACACGCCCGCTGCGTCCAACGGGGTTGTCATATCGCCTCCCAGGGTCTCAGGAGTGACGCATCGCTTGCTTTTCAACGCTCAGCTTTCACTTGGAAATTCTGTCGCATCTAAAGGTACTGTTGGCTAAAACGTGACGCAACTGTGGATTATTTTAATGCAACCTTAAGAACTCATTTGAAACCATATTCTTGAACTGTGTATGTTGGGTTTTTGTCGTTTAGGTCTTGGGTAATTTAGATTAAAGACCTTTATTTTTCTAAACTGTTGTGGAGTCAGTTTGTGGTGTTTTCACTGTGTTACTGTGAGTGCTGTTACAAATACATTGCGCATTGCCTTCGATATCCTGACTGCTCGTGCCAAGCTACCAAGGGGGTGAGCAGGGGTTATCTGAAGAGTTTATCCTTCTTACCCTGACTAGAAGCAAGGGTCCCTATTTGGACAGTGGTACCTACCTCTGCCAACTAGAGACCCCCAGTTCTAACATGCGGATTTCCGCAAATGAGCGGAAATCCGCACATCACGCTGCTCCAGCTTATCGTTAGCACTTGTTCCAAACTTCAAAATCAGCGCAAACAGCACCACGCAGCATGCCAGAGGGTGCTGCTTCTTTGCTGCAGCTCACAGCCTTCTCACCACGAGCGGTAGCCAGTATTAAGAAACTTTTGCTGGGTGCCCTCCTAGCACCCAAATATCGCTCTAGGGGATGCCAATTCTCGTTCACCAACTTACCATTTAGCAAGCAGCGCTGGAGAGAAAACTCTGCCATGCGTAACGTGTTGGAGTGGCCAAAACTCCGACAACTCTGCCGACTTAGAGTAATATATTGCCCACCCAGGTTAATAAGCAATTTAAAATGAAACTTTTTAGTATGATTTGTTTCGGTCATGGATAAAATATGGCCAAGGTTAAGTTTAGGGTAGGATATGAGTGAGGGCAAATGTCATGATTAGAGTAAGTTTTAAGACTGAGTGATAGAGTAGGGGTTTGTCCTTGGGCTACATTTTGGTTTACCACAAGCGCTAGGGTGATCAATAGCATTAGGGTGAAGGTGAGGGGTTAGATTAATTGCTAGGGTCATAATTAGAGATAGGCCAGAGTTACATGATACAATTAGTGTTATGTTAGGAGCTATGGGTTAGTTTTAGGATGCTTACTGCTAGTGGCGGCCTATATTGTTAGCAGGGAGGGGGGCGGCCAGTGCACAAATGCACACATAAACGCTCACTCACACACATGCATTCACACATGCATGGACACACATTTATTCACAACACTCACTCCCATATATTCATTAACATACGCACGCACCAAACATTAAAAATAAAAGCATACTTACCTATACAGCCCTGCCTTGGAGATCCCACAAGTGTTACGACTGCTGCATTTCTTCATTGGCTGACCTAAAGTGCACAGGGCTGAGTGTCAATCGCTGACACCTCATAACAGAGAGGGGTGGGGTCAGCAGTCTTACTGACCCTATCCCACACTGTGATGAGTGAGGGACTGCTGCCTTTCCTCATTGGCAGATCCAAGGTCAGCCAATGAGGGAAGGCAGAGGTCCGAAGCCTCCTAGGTCCAAGTAGGGTTGGGACTGCTGCCTTCCCTCATTGTCTGGCCTTAGATCAGCCAATGAGGGAAGACAGCAGTCCCTCACTCGTCACAGAGTGGGATAGGGTCAGTGAGACTGGTGACCTTCCCCACTCTGTGACGAGGTGTCATTGATTGACACTCAACCCAGGGTACTTCAGGGTTTAAAACTGAAGAGCCCAGGCCCGAGGCAGTCAGTGATGTTCCCCCTTGTCACAAGGGGGAGGTCTTCAAGGTGCTTTGAAAAAAGCAAGGGTATGCAGTTCTTAAAGGGAAGTGGGAAGAGGAGGGAAGAGGAGGGAAGAGGGGGAGGGGGATTTATTTGTTAATACCAGGTGTTTGTAAAGAGAAGAACATGTGGAAATGGAATAGCTCCAAATGCTGTAAGAATGTTGGATTTTATCACAGCTGAGGGAAGCTTGATACCTAATAAATCAACTGCTTTCCTTATAACCACATGGTATGGAGCAATGTCCTGTACAACATCTCCACTTGCAGATGGAAGATTAAATTCAGGAGAAGTATCTAGGCCACTAGCTTCATGCAGGCCTACAAACTCGTCCATATTGTCCACAATCTCCCCTTCCTCCTGATTCTGTAAATATTCCTCTTCTTGAAGGAGCCTCTGCGCCTCTCTCCTAGAGCAGTGCTTAGGTAACAGCGTCGGTGGAGCCACACCCGGTGCAGGTGTACAAAGTTTTCTAAGAAGAAAATGGAGAGTCCCTGGAAAAATCGTTAAGCGTCAACGGCGCGGAATAAAGGAAACTGACGTGCTGACGTCAGTTCCCTTTATTCCGCCTAGGTTCTTTTGTGGCTCCGATGACGTCATACGGTGCCGCAAGCGGAGCCTGTCCATTTTGATGTCCTCGTCGACGTGGTAGAGGTAGGAAAGAATTTTCCTGTGGAATGCTGGTGCAGGTGGTATTCAAAAGGTGAGGAATCCACAGGCAGAAGTATCCATCAGAACAATCACAATGCTGCAATGCAGTGTTATGATTCGTAAGCACCCAGGCTCCCCTGACCAATCACAATGCTGTAAAGCAGCGTTGTGATTGGTCTGAGCGTCCTGGTTCGATGCCCAGCCAGGGAATGGGGGCCTGGGCATGTTCTCCACACAGGCTGTAATGCAACCTGCATGGAGAACAGGGAAAGTGTGAATGACTCAGGAGGGCCGGCCAAACAGTCATGTGCACTTAGGAGTGGGTAAACCACTCCACCCCTGCCCGGCTTCGAGAGCAGAGCAGCCCCGCCAGCAAAGCAGCACGGAAACATAAAATGATAATAACTCAAAATTATTATCTTTTTATGTTTCCTTTACTTTGCACTGCTTAATAGCAGTGGGTCGGCGCTTCTCCGCCATAACGGTGGAGCCGCCCCTGTGCAGTTCGGGAATACTCTACTAGGCGCAGGATGTACGATTTTGGGGTTCACACCCTTCAGAGAAAAGGTCAGAACTGACCTCTTCTAACTTGTCTCAATAGGCAAATACATTTTTGGTATCTTCTAAAGAGAGGAGCAGATGAAAGTGTTAGGAGTGTCCAAAAAGGTGTATATGGTGAGTCAGTGGCATAATTCTCTCTTTTGCAGAGCAGTCCGATATTTGAGAAGACCAAGCCCATACCCACCAAACTGAAAAGTAAATACATTCCTTCCTTTTTTTGCCATCTTGAACTTTTGAGAGAATTAAACAATAAAATATGCCGTTCCAGATTAACTTCTAAAACACCTCTAACAGGTAGAAAAAAAACTAAACTTGCACTTTATGAATGATAGAACTCCCTATATTGTAGGATCTGGTTGATGTGATAGCCACTTACCTTAGATCCTTGCGGCCCGGGCATCCCACGAGCACCAGGTTCTCCCTTGAAGTTGAAAAAACAGAAAGGAAAAGGTCAGTATGCATTTATGCAGTTCACAAGACCTATTACTAGTTAGCTTTTGAATTCACTTATACAGGATGGGTCCCTTCCCCGTCTCAGATCTAAGAGCTTCTTTTACAAGCTACTACAGCTTCACAATTAAAATTACAGATTCACAATATAAATGTTTTTATTTGCGCTTTTGTCAGACTTCTTCACATACAGCAATGGACCGTGCAGGTTGGACTTACCTGCGCTCCATCCTTACTCTTCCCTGGTAGACCTGGTATTCCAGCAGGCCCTGTTTCACCAGTGGGTCCAGGTAATCCAGTTCTACCGTCTTTTCCTGGGTCACCCTTAGAAAAGAAGTTAAAAAAAACAGATCACTCATTCCGTACGCCTTATGATCAGTGAATATTAGACACTCAGGTACCATAGGTCACAGAGATATCTAAAATATGACATTTTTAGGAATCAGTAATGTCTGATGAGCCTCGTTTCTCTCAAAAAGTTATTTACTAAACTGCACACCCAAGTATCAATTGCAAAAGGGGGGCGGAGCTAGCTCGAGACCAAGATGGACGCTTGAGTCTCGAGCTCCTCCGAAGCCGGCACACATATACATAAATATCCTGTATCCCGACATTGAAGGGGGCCTAAAATAGCAGCGAAGGATCCGTGGAGCAAGCACACACACTTTGGTGCGACTGCGGGAAGGATCGGGCCCGGAGAACGTGCCCCCGGGGAGCCTACGCGAAGCCGCGACTAGGCCTAAAAGCACCGGCCTCTATTTTGCTGCCCACCCGGCGACGCCACCTTGCGTGCGGCCGGGACCTGCACCGGTCCCCAAGGGGGCGGAGACACGGCGGAAAAGGAGGCGGTGAGAGGGGCCCGCATGGCAGAGGGGCGACGGAGCTCCAGTGTGGTCCCCCTGTGGTGTGGACTGTCCCGTAGGGCACCTGCGAGGGGGCAGGAAGAAAAGCGGCGGTGCCGAGGTTCGGCTTGCTCTTAGAGGGAGAGTGCCTAACTGCGGGGGAAGTGAGATTGGCGCCGGAGGCAGAAGGCGACGAACAGACACGGGACACGTGTATTGGGCCTTGACTTGGTGGCCTCATCTGGAGACAGCGCTGCGAGACTGGGGGTCACTTGGGCCTGGCTGCCCCACGGGTATAGGGAGGCTTCATACTGTAGGCAGGCCTACTGCTTGAGTTTACACACGGGGCAGAGGGGGCCATTGGAGCGACTGTGGTAACCGCGCTGAGAGACCAGAGAGGTGACGCGGGCATCTGGTAAGGAAGGCGATGGCGACCGCAATGGACAGAGTAAATGCGATGGATAGTCACTGTGAAGACGGCGCACGGCGCACTTTAAAACACAATAGGACAGCTGGTGAGCTGGGCGACTGCACAGCGGTAGGCACAGGAGAGACCACCGGGGCTAAGCATGACACGCTGGTAAAGCACTACCCTGCCTGGGAACCCTGCCGGAGGACGGAGCACGCATGAACCTAGAACTCAGAAGCGGCGGCAAGATGGGGAAGCCAGACAGAGTCCAATCTAAGCTCCCGTTTGCGCAAAAGAGTGCTAAATCGAAGGACAAGGCGGCTGAGGACAACACTAGGCCCCCTCCCCGAAGGAACAAGATCAGGACATTAAAAGCTTATTACTGTCTATGGAGAAGGGCCTACAGGAAGGCATATCGTCGCTGGGAGCCAAGATGGACGCAATGACATACAGGCTGGACAGAATGGGAGAACGACTCGACAAACATGCGGAACGCCTGGACATGTCTGAAAGGAGGATTACTGAGGTTGAGGAGGCGCAAGCCACCATCGATGTTAGTCATAAACAACTGGGAAAGGTGATGCAACTACTCCAAGATAAGACCGAAGATTTCGAGGCACGTTCACGATGATGCAATGTGCGCGTAGTAGGTCTTCCGGAGACTACTCAAACTGGCAAAATGGAGACATTTATAGAGAGACTGCTAACAACTCTGCTGGGAGCTGAAGTGTTCTCCAACATGTTTATTATAGAGAGAGTGCACCGCTCACTGGCGCCGCGGCCGAAGCCGGGAGCTCCGCCGAGACCGATAATAGCAAAGTTCCTGAACTACAGGGACAGGGATGCGGCGCTGAGAGCGGCTTGATAAAAACAGACGCTAACATACGAGGGATCGAATATTTCGCTGTACCCAGACTTCACTGCCAAGGTCCAAGAGGCGAGGAAGCACTTTCTTCCAATGAAGAAGCAACTGCGGGACTTTGGCCTGGAAAATGCGATGCTATACCTGGCAAAACTTAAAATCAACAGGGACGGGAAGTCACACGTATTCACGGACCCGAGAGTGCTACAAAAGGCGTTGAAGGACTGGACAAAGTAGCGGAGGAGGAGCCCGGATCACACTGCAGCGGACGGTGCAAGAGGAGGCGACATGGAGGAACAGGACTGAGAGTCGGGCGCTGTGCCGCCCCGGGGCCCCCCGAGGGCGGAGGCAGGAACGTATCCTATGCGGAGGCGCCGAAGAGATGAGTACTGAGACAGCTGGGAGGCACCCCTCCAGTGCGGGATGGACTGGTCGCGGCCGGCTGGGGGTACGGGGATAGTGTCAGGTGCTAAGATTGTATTGAGTTACTTGGATCTGGACTTGAGCTACCTCCACCCACACGTGATAGCACTGAAGGGGTACGAGTTAAAAGGGAGGGGAAAAGGAAATATCGCGACCTAGTTCGGGGTGGTCTGCTTTGGGAGGGGATGGGAGTTGGAACGGGGAATGGGGAGGGGTTTGTTGGTAATGTTTTTCAATGCCAGAGGTTCTAGACTAACTCTACACCATGCTACTAATGACGAGGGTGGTCCAACACTAATTGAGAAGTTAGCTCATACAAATGGACCCTGATGACATGGTCCGAGACACATGAAAGGAGGCACTCCGGGCAATGACGTGGAACGTCCGGGGCTGAATGACTTTAGGAAACTGAGGAAAGTTCTGAATTACTTACAGAGACACCACATAGATTTAGCGCTGCTGCAAGAGACACACCTGTCAGAAAGTAGTCCCAGGTTGCAGGCAAGGGGGCTGAAAGGTCAGCATAATGCAGCGGGCTTCACAACACACGCTTGGGGCGTACTCACCTGGGTGAATCCGAAATCGGACTGTTCCCTGAAACTGTTAAGTGCTGACCCGGGAGGCAGGTACGTCATATCACACTGCAAGGGCAAGGGGATGGACATCCTAGTAGTTAACGTATATGGCCCTAACTTTGACAGCCCTGACTTTTATCGATGCTTAGCGGCAGTAGTGCGGGACTACACTGACCTTCCAGTCATATGGGGAGGAGACTTTAACATGACCAGAAACCCGGAGTTGAATAGATCGAGTGGCCAAGATAGACGACAGGCGCTAGCGGCTAGAGAATTAGATGGGTTATTAATTAGTGAACACCTTATAGATGTGTGGCGCAACTTGTACCCGGAAAGAGGAGGTTTTACACACTACTCTGCCTTTCATAATATCCACACTCGCATAGATTATTGGTTGGCTTCCTCCCGACTTTCCTCACTGGTGCGCGGCTGCCAGGTGCTCCCTAGAACTCTATCAGATCACTCCCCGGTACTGCTAACACTCACAACCCCACAGAAGAGGATCCCCCCATTTACGTGGAGATTCCCGCCTTATTCATTACAAGACACACAATTCAGAGAGGACATACACAAATCGATAGAGACCTTTTTTGACATTAACATTGGGTCAGTTGATAGTTTTACTACGGTTTGGGAAGCCTTTAAGGTATACATTAGGGGAGAGTTTATGAGTAAACACTCGGGGTACTGCGATCTATTAGACAGCGCCTAGTTTCTCTGGAGCGGCAGGTGGCGGACTTCGAGAAACGACTGCTAAGTAGCGACTCTGAGGACATACGGGAGGAGCTTAGGACACTAGTGGCTGAATACCAGGAGGGGGCGGACGCTGAACTGAAACACTTGGGGAAAAACGCGACAGCTAGAATATACGGAGAGAAGGACAGACCGGGCTCAGTACTGGCTAACATGGTCAGACAGCAGCGGCGTAGGATAACGGTGATGGCAATAAAGACAGGGGAGGGTGACCTACTCACAGAGGAGGAAGAGATAGCGGACCAGTTCTGGACTTACTACTCAGAGCTATATGGGGCGAGGGGGACGAGCAACGAAGAAGAGATTCAGGACTATTTAGAACATATCAAACTACCATTCTTATCGGACGCTCATAGGGAATTTGTAATGCTTCCAACAGAACACGATGAGATACGAGAGGCCCTTAGTGGAATGAGAGCAGGGAGCGCCCGGGGAAGGACGGCCTCACGGTGGGGTTTTACTTGGCTTTCCTGGACTTGCTGATGCCACACCTCCGTTGCGGACATTTGGGAGGCTGGAGTGATAACAGCCTCAATGAGAGAGGCATTCATTGTGGCTTTCCCGAAGACGGGAAAACCTCCGGAAGAATGCAGCTCATATAGGCCACTGTCGCTTTTGAACGTTGACACCAAAATAAACGCGAAAGTTCTGGCAACCCGACTGGCCTTGCTCACCCCGGAGCTGCTTGCACCGGAACAGGCGGGATTCGTGGCAGGTCGGAACGTTACATACAATCTACGAACTGTTTGGAGCTCTTCAACACAACACAGGACCGGAAGGCGATAGCTGTGTTTTTAGACATAGAGAAAGCCTTTGATTCGGTAGAGTGGCCCTTTATGAGAATAGTGCTGGCGAGGCTGGGGCTAGGAAGGGGTTTTTTGCAGAGGATGGCGGTCCTGTACTCTGACTTGACGGCTCGTGTGCGTCTCGGGAATCGTGTTACGGACAAGATATTTATTCGGAGAGGCACTCGACAAGGGTGCCCCTTGTCACCTATGCTTTACGCATTAGTGGCGGAACCGCTGGCCTGTGCGATGCAGGAGTACCACCGCCACAGAGGGCTAAATTTCCCCGGTTACCACCTGATTATGTCAACCTATGCGGATGACACACTGCTGTATGTCCGAGAGCCGGAGCAGAACTTATCGCCGCTCCTGAGGGAGGTAGTGAAGTTTGGGGCTTTATCAGGGCTAACGGTCAATTGGAATAAATCCATTGCCTTTCCCCTAACCCCGGCAATGGAACAATTCGAAATGGAGTATCCATTGAGGTGGACAACGGACTCGGTGAGATATCTGGGGATACAACTGCATACAGACCCTGATATAGTTATGCGCGAAAACTATGGGACTGCCATGGCGAGACTGGAAGATAATGTCGAGGTCTGGAAGGCCCTACCGCTCTCGCTGATAGGTAGAATTTCGATCATGAAAATGGTTGTATTGCCAAGGTTGCTGTACCTTTTTACCAACATACCTATGGTACTGCCGAAATACTTCTTTGGTCGTCTTAAGTCTCTGATGATAAAACTGGCATGGGTGGGAGAGAAGGCCAGGGTACAGTGGAATGTAATGGTGTTACCATACCACCTTGGCGGTTTGGGGACTCCTGACTTTGAGCTATACTTCAGAGTGGCGCAGGGTTCGGTTGTGCATAGTTGGATACATAACTATGAGAATGCACCGTATGTTCAACTTGAGAGACTCTATGTGGCACCTAGGCCACTGCCGGCTGTTGTATTTGACCCAGTAGACAGACGCACTGGTTTGTTGGACTCTGAACTTGCCCAGACATGCGTGGCAGGCATTGCTGCAGTGCCACTCGGGGGCGCTGCTGTACTCCCCATCGATGCCCATTGAGTGGATGGCTTGGCTTTCGCCGTGCTTGGAAAAGGGTGTGGTCACGGCTCTGAACGATATGGGTATAAAAACGGCTGGAGACATGTTTAAGGAGGGGGTCGCTTAAAATGCTTGCAGCAGTGCTCCCGCCAGAGTTGGCGCCGACTGGGCTACAACGCTTCCAATTTCACAGAGTCAGCGGGGGCGTGGCGGGAGCAATTGGGTGACGATTTAGCAGAACCGGCTGAGTTGTTGGAACTCACGCACGTTATTAAGACAGATTTCCCCCGGAAACTGGTTTCCACTTTGTATAGGATGACTATTACAGGCAGAGCTACTGGGTATAGTAAGGCGTGGCTTGAGTGGCAAAGGGACCTGGGGATTGCAGTTGAAGATGACATGTGGAGATACTGTTGCAACAACACGAGGCGGATTTCCTTAAATGGAAGACATAGTTTAATACACTTTAAATTTATCAATAGAGTCTATCATACGCCGGAGAGACTGTGCAGATTTGGTCTGCGAGATGATGCGACCTGTGACAGGTGCGGGGCTAGTAATGCGGGGTTCATGCATTTATCCTGGGAGTGTCCCGGGGTGCAGAAATACTGGGATAAAGTGTTTCACACTTTAGGTAAGATAATAGATACTGAGCTGGCCCCATCCCCCACACTGGCTCTGCTGGGTTACTCGAAGGGACTGCCTATGGCCCAGAGACGTTTGGTAGATATGGGAATGCTGTTGGCTAAGTGCAGACTTGCTAGCGGCTGGATGAGGGGCCCGCTCCCTACGTTAGAACAATGGGACAGGGACATGACCTACTGTTGTACCCAGACAGAGAACTACAGTGACCTGTTACCACTAAAGAGCAGGCCTAAGAAGTTTTGGGGGCTATATGTGGAATATAAACAACGCCTAGCCACTATGGCAGAGGATACAGAAGGGGGGAGGGGGACCTCATTCCTGGGCCGCGAGATGATGTAATTAATACGACATTGGAGTGATGAATACTGTAAAGTTCGTGGAGGTACATGTCAGATGGGGTTGATGTTACGTCTGAAGCCACCCACAATATGAAGAAAAATGAGACACTAGTATGACCTATAGGGACGCACCTTATGATAACGAGTGGGTTGTAGAGTTGCAGGCATCGGTTACAGTTGGGTTATAGGTTAGTTATACCATACAATAACAGAGGAAACAGTGAAGGTAAATTTCTTGTGTGTTGCATGCATCATAGTCAGGTGAGCGCTACGAAGGCTTGCAATTACCGCCGCCCGACATCCGGGATGTGGGCTGAATGGCTGTGTTTCAACAGTATATCCAAGGTGTAGTGCTACCTTGGAAGAGATACGACTCTCTCTGATTGTGTGTAATGTACCTAACAAGGTTAAAAATAAAAAAAAGTATCAATTGCAAAAGGCTGGATTTGCATTCATAAAATGTTTGTGTTCGAAAATGTTTTTTATTGTTTCCAAAGAACACAAATAAACAATTCTGTTGATGGCGAAGTAAATATCAGAAGGAGCTGATCTCAATCAAAATTATGTGAATAATGATGTTTGTGAATTTTCAATAATGGAAATCTGGCTTTTGGCGAAGTCTACCTATTAACTTTTCCGGATAGATAAGTCTCCCCTGTGATAAGGAAAAAGGGGCATGTGTTGTTACAGTCAGTGGTTGGGGGGTGGGGCATGACCCGGCAACTGATTGTGAACAACCACAGAGCCAGAACATTGTGGGTATCTGCAAACGCTTCTCACCCTGGAAGCACACGGAAAATATAGCCCTGTAAAAAGCAAGAGAATGTGTGTTTTCCAAAGTACTAAAGAAATGGAACACACCCTTTTAAATGGGTGTGAGGCAAAAAGGGATCATTTCCCAAGTATAGAAAAAAAGTTACACCTGTAAATTCACTTAGTTGTAATATTTGTCCGAGTAGATTGTCTTCTTAGTGGGCAATCATTGTCATTAGATGCTGGAGAAGTGCTCAGTACCAATTTATATTCACGTCTACTTCTTATTTTCTTGAATAAATAAAAATCAAAAATCTACTCCACATGTAGGGGAGTGGATTTTCAACTATTAAAATGATTTCATATGTTCCAAAAAGAAAAAAAAATCTAAATTTTCATACATATCTTAACATAGGCTATTTGAAGGGAGGCACTTAGGCCAGGATTTACTAAATTATCATGCAGCGCAGCAGCTGCAAATGCTGTGCTGCGTGAGAAGAAGAGTGTCACATTTACAGAAATATGGCTCTCTCCTCCCCTCTCCCTAGCGCAGGTGCAGAATTGTGCTGCCGTGCTCCACACACACACACCTCTGCACCATAGTGCAATGATGTCTGCGTGAGTCTAGCATAAGTTTTGAACTGGGAGATACCTTTCCGGTACTAAATACTATGCTTAGACGAAGGGCCAAATTCACAAAGGTTTAATACCCGGTTAGCATTACCTTTTTAATGCAAACCCGACGCTAAACCATTTTGGGGATTAACAAACCAATGCAAATCGGCATTTGCCTGGGGCGGCTCCTCCACTAAGGCGGAGGAGCGTTGCCCCACTGCCTTGCAGCAGTAAAAAAAGGAAAAAATTAAATTATAATCACATAATGTTATTATCATTGTATTATATTCTCTTGCTGCGGCAGCTTTACGTGAGGGGGTGAGCGGGGCTGCAGAGTGGAGGAGGAGTGGTAGAACCCTCCTAAGTGCGCAATGACTGTTTGGTCGTCCCTCTTGGGCCCCCTCAAAACAGTCATGCAAACTTTCCCCGTTCTCCATGCAGGCTGCATTACAGCCTGCATGGAGACCATGCCCAGGTCCCTAGTCCCTGGCCGAGCGCCGAACAATGGCGCTGAGACCAATCGCAATGCTGCATTGCAGCATTGTGATTGATCAGGGGAGCCTGGCTGTTTCTTGGAGTCTGAGATGGAGGGGAATAGAGACATCTGACCCGGTGGCAAGGTAAATGTATTTTTTTATTTAACAATGTGCCCCCTGCCCCCCACCCCCACTGCCACTCTGCCGCCAATGCGCCGTGTCGGCAACCACTGGTATTTGTGTTGGTTTGTATGGAAAAACCACTGTGAAGTTTTTACACCTGAAGCTGCTTCCTGTACAAAATCTATGGCAGATTCAGGCATGCACCAGAACACTCTGGCACTAAGGTGTGTGCCTGGTGCACGGCAGCTAAAAGCTACGCCAGCGCTAGGGAGAGGAGAGGAGAGAGCCATATCTCTATAGATATGGTGCTCTCCTGCTCCCTCCCTGTACCGCAATGCAGTGGAGTATTTTTGGCTGCAGCCCTGCATTCCATGATTCTTTTGAGAATCTAGGCCTAACTTTAAAAAATGTACCACCTTGTAGTGCGCTGTACAGTGCAACACACATGCAAAGTTGGAAGAGAAAGGGGAAATAGGGGCTGGTTGAAGTGGGTTCTATTTTTTAATGCAAAGCCCGCTCTACTGTTTTTTTGATTAATGGGGTTTTGCATCAGAAATCTTTGGTAGTTTCATGGGAACACTCATGCACCACCAATGGCATGCCCCCTTGGTGCTAAGTAAATCAAGGCTGCTTTGGGCCTACTTTCAAGTGATTTTCCAGCACAAAACAAGTTTTCTGCTGGAAAGTAAATTAGTAAAGAAAGATTTTCCTTCGATTTGCGTCACAAAACATCACTACATTTTAGTAAATGTACCCCTTTGGGTCTCTATAATTCCTCCCTTATATACCTAGTTTTATGTGCACTTATTGGCACAATGTACTGGCGCCTTGCCGCTGCTACACAATTGAGCTGAGCTTTTGGGATTAAAGTCTGGGGAGAAGCTCGAATATAAAATAGTACAAGGATCTATGAGCACAGTCCCTGAAGCTGCTATTATTCGTCTGCTTTGGAGAGTGAGTTGGCTCCTACTCTTTGAAGTACCCAAGGTCACACTGATGCCCTTAATTCGGAAGGAGAAAGGCACAGTCAAGGACAAGTCAAAGACAAATATATCCACATCATGTGGCCCTCCTACAGTGGGGGTGGGCAGGGAGTGCAGCACCATTTTTGGGGGTAGCGGCCTCCCCCTTACCTGTGGCCATCGCCGTGGGACAGAATCGCCAGCACCCCCCCTTACCTGCGGCGGTCGCAGATTCACCAGCAAACCCCTCCCGCTCTCACATATGGCCGCCACAGGGTGGCATATGTAGGTGGCCAAAGGTCTAGCAACGCCACTGCCCTCCTACGATGCCAAACGAAAACCCATATTTGGGTTGAACTTTTAGTGAGTCCAATACTAAGGGCCCCATTAGGATGGCGGGCGGACTTCAGTCCGCCTGCCACCCTAACGATGCTGGGTCCGGCCGTCAGGGGTGGGGCGATCCAGCACCGCCAACTAAGATGCGACTGCCACCCTGGCAGTCGCATCCCACATCTTTATCATTGTGGCGGGTGCTGCACCCACCGCAATGCCAAAGGCATGTTGTGCATTCCCATGCTCAACATGACAGGCACCGCGCAGTGCCTGCCACCTTGTGCATGGCAAGAAGTGCAGCCCCCAAACCCCCCCACCCTGCCGGAGGCCTGCAACATGCCCCACAGCAATTCCCACTTGCCTGGAAAGTCATGAACCGCCAGGCATCATATTATGGATGGCGGTGCCTTCCAGGCACAGCCACCATATTGTGCCCGTGTTCCGCCCGACCGGCAATCGTGACGATTGCCGTCCGCCGTGGTACCCCCCGCCATGGTAATATGGCAGGGGGTAAATGTGGTTGTGATGTCGGGCGGATTGCCACCGCCGGACGGCCAGGCGGTGGCGATCAACCCACCATCATAATGGGGCCCTTTATGTGCTTCCAATTCTTTTGATTTAAACATGTATTAACTATATAATTACTAGGGCATACTCAAATGCAATTGACTAACTATCTTACCTTTTCTCCTTTCTCTCCGTTCATTCCTGGTTGCCCATTATCTCCTGGGAGGCCCTTAGGGAAAATGATAGAAGAGCATTATAGAGAGGTCATTCAAAAACGGGTCTACAATCGGTAATAGTGGAAAGGGAAGGACATTCATTACATGTCAAATTTCAACACATTTTCATAAGCAGTCAGTGCTATTCAATTATGAAAGAATATCTCCCACTAATTTAAAGCATCCATTTTGTCTACGTTATTTAAGGCATGCAATTTAACTTAAATTGTTAAATGTACAACCTGTGTTGATTATATTCTATATTGGCCACTGTTCTACCAAGTCATAGAGGTCATCATTTGACCAGCTGGCTAGGATTAAAAAATGCTCCTCTTCAAAGCATGTCATACGGTCCAGTATTCAAGATTATTCATGATTACCTAGACAGGGCATCCTTTTCTGAGTGCATCTTTCTATTACCTGCGGCAATACATTTGACATGTTCACCTATTTTAGGTTCAACTACAGCATCTTTCACTGCATCCTCAATTCCTTTATTTTCTTGTCTCTTTTCCACGTTCCTTACTCTGTCTCTCTTCAGTCATCCTCCATTTTCCTACCTAACCCTAAATGTAACCGCGCTTCCTCCACGATCACGTGTTTGATTCCTTCAGCCTTCCATCATTCTTTCCTCTTCTTCTCCTCTTCATTTTTTCACCCCTAACTCCACTTCGACCTACCTACCTACCTACCTACCTACCTTCCTTCCTTCCTTCCTTCCTTCCCTCCCTCCCTCCCTCCCTCCCTCCCTCCCTCCCTCCTTCCTTCCTTCCTTCCTTCCTTCCTTCCTTCCTTTCCCTTCCTTCTTCCATCCCTTTCTCTTTTCTTTTTTACCTTCCTTCCCCTGTTCACCACCCCTGCCCTTTGACTTGTTATTGACGCTTTTTCTGCTTCTAAACTCTGTTTGGCTTTCATTGCGTTCAAATTACTGTTCCTTTCAGCACGTACCAAATTCTTTGACAGCTATCTATTTGTTTCAGGTTATAATTGAATAAACCAAACGCAGAAGCAATTCTCAAAGGCACGAGAGGAATACAGCTGCAATTACCAGGCTTTCCGTGAGTGAATACTTACAACATTGCCGGGTAAGCCGCGAGCGCCATGGGGACCAGCGGGACCTGCAGGACCCTAGGAGGTAAAAGCATAGAAAGAACTTTAAATGAAATGGAAGAACTAAATACTTGGTGATCTTGGTGTATAAAAGGAAAGACCCTATAGAGACTCACAAAATGTCACGTGTCCGCAAATACAAGGGGGCAGATTTACAAGCCCCTTGCGCCACTTTAGCGTCACTTTTCCCATGTTAAAGTGACGAAAAAGTGGTGCAAGGGCCTTGTAAATCTGCCCTAAGGGTTTTTTTTTTATCTGGAGCAACTTTCTGAGCCTCATCAGTGGTGGTAAATGTGACATATGCATAAACAGGTCCGAAGCCACATGCGATACTACAGTGCTATCTTCTCTGTCTCCGAAAATGCAGTATTCATCTTAATACTATTACTTGCGTATGAAGCATTGAGTTTGAATGGAAGTACATTCTGGAAAAGCAGGTACATATGGCAGTAAAATTGTTCTGCCCTGGGCCTATGAAATTCAACTGTGAGAGTCCCTGGTCCACCTTCTCTGCAGCCACAAGGCCCAGCGTTGAATCTCTTGAAATAGAAATGCAGCTGACATTTACAGCAGACTCTGGAGGATAGGCCAATGGGAAGACGTCTTTAATCTTACATCAGGACACGCCCCCTGGTCCAGGCACAGCTAAGGTGGTAAAGAGGTGGCAAGCATTGCTCTTGTTTCTAAGTCAGGATGCCAACCAGATGGTCCTTAGTATGGGCCGTGAGGCAAGCCAGAGCCAGACATGGGCATGCACAGATGTGGCAGGGAGAATGGGTGGTGGGTCCTACCAGTCCATGGGGAAAGGTGGGTGGGAGCATTCGGACTGCCAACTGATTTAGGGCCAAATGCCCCAAGTCTAACATGTTCCCATGAGACAGACCCTTAAAAAAAGAAAGTTCACAGACTCTGGAGGTGGGGGCAATGCGAAGACGTCTTCATTTTTAAATCAGGGAACGCCACCTGGTCCCAGTACTGCTAAGGTGAGAAAGAGGTGGCAAGCATTACTCTTGTTTCTAAGTCAGGATGCCAACCAGATGGTCCTTAGTATGGGCCGTGAGGCAAGCCAGAGCCAGACATGGGCATGCACAGAGGTGGCAAGGAGAATGGGAGGTGGGTCCTACCAGTCCATGGGGAAAGGTGGGTGGGAGCATTCGGACTGCCAACTGATTTAGGGCCAAATGCCCCAAGTCTAACATGTTCTCTGGAGACAGACCCTTAATAAAAGAAAGTTCACAGACTGTTGCCATTAAATGGCAGCAGACAGCATCATGCTCACCGCAGACTCTGTCAAGAGGTCATTCTTGGATATCATGGATCTACACATGGAATGGCAGTCAAAACACATTCCCATATTTTGAACTTTGGTATTTCCTCACTAGGAGGTCTTTGCATCTGCGAACATGCACTCGTTTATGTAAGTGGTGTTGAAGCTAACGTTTGCATTTATAATTTGCATCTGTTTATGAGACATGAGTGTGGTTCATACCTACAGGTGTATGATATTCCCAAAAATATTTCAGCAAAAAGTATGCAAAATTATCTAACATTTCGCAAAATTAATCTCACTGCTTACAGCTTGAAAATTAAACATAGGGGAACACATTGTGTTCAAAAGTCATAGGAGATCCCTGCAAAGGGGCCAGCTTGAGGAGCAAATATCTCCCCCAAGACATTTTCAGCTCGGCAGCATCTCCTGCAAGACATTTCCAGGTAAACGGAATCAAATGAAGGAAAACGAGTGAAATGACACTGCAAATCTTGCAGAGTAATAAAAAATACACCTACACCTAAAATTGCAAAAATGTCTATTAGAAAAGATGAGTCATTGATGAAATCTGCGGTTCAGCCACAGATGCATTGAATGCAATCTACCATTCACTTAGGACCATAAAGAGGAGACAGGCATTTCTACAGCAAAGCAAGGTAGGAGCCAGGAAGGTGGACTTACCGTTTCTCCTTTGACCCCAGCCTCTCCTTTGTCTCCCTTCTGTCCCTCCAGACCCTGCAGAAAAAACAATAACATCAGGTAGATGACCTAACCCGCTCAAACAACTGCGCACAGGAGCGCCTTCTTGGCGCGGGGCATTGCCGCGTGCTGCCTAATTTACTTGTGGAGAATGTTAATGGCCATGCAGACTGCCTCATCTTCCTAATGAAGCCATAAAGCAGAAATGAAATGGACAATTGGCTCCCCGGATGAAGCGCTTTGGCCCTCTTTCGTCTACAGTGTCCTTAATGGCGCGCCAGCTTGGTTAATGCCACAGTGCATTAAAAATCCAGCGCAGTAAGGGAAATTCATGCAGTTGCTGGAAGCAGATAGTATAACTCCTCATTATCTCTAAAAATAGGACGCTCTGGGCGCATGGTTCTTAATAGTATAACCTTTTAATGGTAACCACTTATTGTGACGCGTTAGCGATCTATCAATTTTTAAGACATTAGAAGTCTGTGGAGGTACAAGACCTGGTTTCTTACCCAGCAACCAACAGCATTTGGGATCAAGTGAAGCAGGGAAGTGTGGGTCCAGAGAATATAAATATTATGGCAGCTTTAATGTCACTCATTTTATCCAACCTTAACGGTGGCGAAGGCTATTGAGAACCACTCTCGGAAGCGGGCAAATTTCTCTCATGGTTTTAAGGTTCTATTCTTGAACTTCTAGATGTAGACTTAAAATGCCTGATGTCGAGTTTGGCAGACGGGTTACTCCATCACAAAGTGACGGCTATCTCGTCAGTCACAAGTGCATTATGTTTTATGGCACTTGTAATAATGCAAAGGGGCTATGCATCCCATTTGTGACAGAGTAACCCTTCCGACAAATTATAAATCAATTCCAGAAAACTGTCAAAAATGAAAGGAAAATAAATATGAATTATGGATTTCATAAATCATAAATTTATGTGTCTTGTGGAATAGAATGTGGGATAAAACACAGACATTTCCAGAGCTGGGCTGTTTCCAAAAGGCCTCTCAAAGTCCAAAGTGTGCATTGTTAGAAAACTAGACAGCTTGTTATAGATGACTTTTTGTGTATTCACTAATGATACTTTTGTGTCTTACACCACCTAGGTATCACCCATGTTCAGTGCTGGATTTGGAAAACCTTTACTCCAGGAACTCATGAGTTGGGGACATAAATTGGGGGTCAAAATGGGATGGAGTCATGACGGGCGGAGTCATGAAAAGCAGTCTGACAGATAACATACATTTTATTAACCTCTGCCACGGATAAATTGGTAACAATGACAAACATAAAAATACATCTGTTCTGGCTTAATTGGTTGCAAAGGCTGACATTTAAAATATGTTACGTGGTTGAGGCACCTGCTACAGAGCACGTTGTGTGCCTAGTAAATCTCAGGTGATAATACAATGGTAAGTCAAGTTTGGTAGTTAATGTACTTTCTGTTGATCTGTGTTTTGTCCATGCATGGTTTTGACTCAAACTAGCATGTAGGGTTAATGCACCTCCTGCAAAGCACATTGTGTTACATGCAGATGACAGGTTTATTTTATGAAGAAAGGTAAGTGGGCTACGGCTTTTCACACAGCGATCCTTTTATGACTTGCAGTGTCTAAATTGCAACCCTTCTAATATAGCACGGTGAGTTATGAACCGGTAGCAAGGACATGCATGCAAACTTCCAAGCATAGTTTTTTAACCTTATTGTTTTTTCTCAATCTTTTGTTATAGTAAGGCTGATAACAAAGGTTTCCTAGGGTAGTAATAAAGACCTATTAATACAGACAACCCCAAGCACTGCCTTACATATTTAATTCTGACTCTGAGTTCCTCCCAGCCATGCACTTTTACTATATAATCTCTACTACTAGAGCTGAAGTGTGACTCCTACAACTTGAAACCCTCATTGTTTAATGTAACATCCTGTACATTAATTTACACACATGTATGATTAACAGTCAATGTATAACGTATGTGTTTGTGATGTACAGCTCTCTGCAACCCTGCATTGGGATGAGTAGCGTAATAAAAGAATTGAAAACAAAAATTAGTACGTGCTATTTAAATTGTTATTTCTGCAAATTCTCAAACAGACGGATACATCTGACATTCTTCCAATACATGCATATCTCTTATATACATAGGGCCTTATTTATGAAAAGTGACGCATCGCTGCGTGAAAACAGCGATGCGTCACTTTTCACTGCGCTCTCCCTGCGACATGATTGATGCGTCATATTTATAATATGACGCATCATGTCGCAAGGAGTTACAGATACGTCAGTATTTCTGACGTATCTGTAAGCGCAAAAGTCACGCATTGCTGGGGTGTGTCACAAAAGTGATGCAACTCCAGCAATGCGTCCTTTCACATGGGGAAAGCCCCATGTGAAAGGGCTTGCGTCAGTCTTACGCCTGCTGTGAGGCAGGAGCAAGATTTTGACGCATCAGCGTCCTAAAAGTGACGCAGTGAAATCTCATAGATTTCACTGCGTCACTATTACGAGGCTTTTTGCGTGTGAACGCCCCATTTGCATACATTATACCTGACGCAGGTAAAATGTAGCGCAGGGGTTTACAAAGTGACGCATCTGCTTAGATGCGTCACTTTGTAAATAGTGCGCAACACGACGCATGTTTTCCGCCGCCGATGCGTCACAAAAAGTGACGCATCGGAGGCGCAAAACTCACGCACGGCCTAATAAATGAGGCCCATAGGTTCTACAAAGTCAAAAGCTTGCCTCCAAATCATAGTTTCCGTTAAGTACTTGTGATTTGATCAGCTGTGTGCCTTTGTTTCCCCTCCATTGCATTGGTGTCTAGCTGTTAGGCTCTAGATGGCTCTCAGCCACAATTATACTTGAACAAAAGGAGGGCTGATGGCCTTTAAATTCGGTTTTTATTTTGAGTCCAGCTGGAATCTAAATAAGAAATTACCCACATTGCCTGCACGGTGCTCTGAACAGAAAGTTGACAACATGTGAGTGGTGCTGAATTATGTCCTGGTGTTGGCAAATTACACCAGGACAAATACAGCCCATTTCACTGGGGACAGAAGGATCCCTTATCTGCCTTAATAATAGCTGCTGGATCCGGTGTCCAGCAAGATCCCCCTTCATTCCAGCACAGCCCAAGTTACACAGTCTTCATGTAGGCACGTATCAAGAGTAGATAACCATCAGTTCCCATTCAGTCAATGACAACTTGGCCAGAAGGAGCTAAGACGAACTTCAGAGGCCTGGATTGTCCTCCATCTCATCTGTTTATACCATATAATAACTGTCTGAGCATGATGTGGGATGGATCCTTCAGCCATGTCTCCTCAAATCATGTGTGCAGAA
Organism: Lissotriton helveticus; assembly: GCF_964261635.1. Taxonomy (NCBI): domain Eukaryota; kingdom Metazoa; phylum Chordata; class Amphibia; order Caudata; family Salamandridae; genus Lissotriton; species Lissotriton helveticus. Next base: position 212,445,948 of record NC_136063.1, on the reverse strand, counting down.
GGAAAAAAGTGCCTCTTTAATGCTGAGTGGAAGAATAGTTGTCATATCAGTTAGTTCAATACCCTTTTTTCCCAGACAGTGCCATTGCCCTATGGCACTACAGCTCTCCAAGGGGGAACAGCATTTACAACGCAACTTTTACAACGAAGTACCTTTACGACGCAACCATTACAACGCAACTTTTACAACGACTTGCGCTGGGGGGCGCTCTAGGATAGGGAATAGTTTTAATTTACTATCCAACACCTTCCCTACTATCCACGGGGACAGGAGTTGGAATAGTAAATTAAACTATTCACTATCCAGCGCCCCCAAACGCAAGTCGTTGTAACGACTTGCGTTGTAAAACTTGCGTCGTAAAGGCATGCGTTGTAAAAGCATGCGTTGTAACGACGTATATCCCTCTCCAAGACATAAATCACCACTATATATCTTCTGGGAGTCAGGTGGTGTCTGATAGCTCTAGCATAGAGGGTTCAGACAGGTAGACACTCACTGCTGACAGCTGATCTGACATGCTGTTCATGAATGAGGGTGCTGGAAGTCAACTCAGCTTTTCATCCCAAGGGGTTGATTACGTTATTACACTTAAATTAGGCAACAGTTACAGCTGTTCTTCAGAGTGCTCAGAAATGTGAATTATGTTGCGTGCTCTCTAAAACAAGTTATAAAAGGGATTTGTTGTAGTGCTCGAAAAGCAGTATTTAAGTGGCTTAGATTTGGGCCTACCTAAAGGGTGAACTAGGACCAGGAAAGTGTGGTTTGAGCCTGTCTGTATCCAAGAAGATTCTGTTCCCGACTGTCTGATAGGTCTGAGGTTCTGATTGGTCTCTGGGGTAGTGATTCTATTGGACTTAGGGTTAAGGTTCTGATTGGTGGATAGATCTAGGGTTTTGATTGGTTCCTGTAGTTAGAGTTTCTATTGGCCTAGGACTTAGGGTTTGGTCTCTGATTGGCTGCTAGGACTGGGGCTGTTATTGGCTATAATGGACTGCTCTCCTATTGGTCCTAGGACTTAGGGCTAGGGTTGTGACAGGTTAGGGTTAGGCCTAGGATTCCCATTGGCTGAAAGGGTTCACCTGACCACTAGGGCTATTTAAGCTTAGGGCTCAAAGCGTCCCAGCCAGGGCGTTATGGCTATGGGCTGAGAGGACAAGGGCAGTTGCCTGTTTGGGCCTGGTCGGAACTGAGCAGGCCTAGTGCCAGAAAGTCTGCCCTTTTTTCCATTCACCAGCAGACACCTTAACCCATCCACATCCAGAGACATATTGACAGACACACAACAAATGCATTCCACTCATGTACTACAAACAAACCCCAACTAGCTGTCATTATCACAACAACTACCAAAAACAACACAAACTATACTATACTTATACACCATTCAACCCAAACAACCAAGCAATGGTACCTTTACAGACACACAAAACACCACTCTATCCAATATGCCACTAACAAATCCACACATCAGCAACACAACGCAAATCCACACCATACGTAACTATGGCCCATCCAGACACACACTCCCTGCTCATACAAGGAACCAGCTCTACCCTCTACTTACTCCTAACAGACACATTTCTGTCACCACCAAACCTATACTCCGCCTTGCATCATTTCATCCACCAACACCCTCCTCCTCTTGTACCAAAAAAACACAACCACACAACCCTTACATTCCACTCTACCACGCATATTACCTCTTCTAGTTATCAAATCTAACACAAAAACTCTTAACTCTTGTCCATCCCCTCTCACACACCAAAACACATCACCACCTCCTTTACCTTTCAGCTTCCACTCACCAACAATACTTTACATACAAATACTTCTTAGAAAACAACTACATCATCATCTCCTCTCTCTACTCCTCAAAATAAAAACATAACACACACACTAGCACAACAAAATCTCACACACACTACTTCATAATAGTTTCCATGACAAACTACAAACATACCCCCACTCCCACCCTCCAGACTATACAAATAATACACATCTTAAACCAACTATACTGCAAAACTTTCTCTCTTTCCCCACACCTAACACACATACAGCAACCCAGCGACTCTCTTTCAACCCCCTCTCATCCATTGAGCAATTTAGAAACTTACAACATGACGCACACCTAACCTATACGCCTTCTTCCTTAAACAGATGCAAAACAAATAAACAACATGCCAGTCTTCACAACTGTGCATCAACATGTCTACTGCACAGCAAAGCTCCTCTACAAAAACAATACAGCTCACCAACTCACTCTCAACCACCATCTCCACAACTTACACACGCAGAAATGATTCAGAAAAGCTACACTTTTGCTATCCTCACACACCTAATACCAGAACTAAGGACACACCTGTTACAAGTCCACAAAATACTGCTCACTCTTCTACAAAACAAAGTCACCCCATCACCAAACACATTTTCTAAACTGCCTACTAATGAATGCTTGATCACTCTCTAAAAACAAGCATCACATCTATGGCCTTCTTACTGACATACAACCTGCCTGACTCTTCATAACTGAAACACAGTTGGGAGATGGCATGGCTCCAGTGTTGCATGAAGCCATTCCTCTAGGCTCAAACTATCACACAAAATCATATAGGCAAAAGAGGAGGTGGCCTAGCTGTTGTATTCAAGCAAACATTAAATCGCACTAACGTTGGCAACGTCTCCATTAAAGTTTATAAGGCCCTCTTCACCAGATGCAACCCTACACCGTCCTCCTCCTGTTACTTCCTACTCCTATACAGCCCTCCACCTCGCAAATCAAAAATCCCAGACACAGCTTCAAACCTGATAACACTACTCTCCAACTTATGCATTCTTGGTCACCTAAACATTTAGTTTGAAAAACCCAATATGCCCCATCTTAATTGGCCTAGATGTACTGAACTTACGCCGGATCGTCCACAAACCCACACACATCGCTGGGCAAATCCTAGATGTCATTTTTGAAAATTCAGAACTAGTTACCTTTCAAATGATTGTTCCAGTCATATGGTCAGGTGACCATTTGCTAGCTTTCCAACATAACACAACACAAAGCAACACAACTAAAGCCACCTTACATACATCCACCTATCGGCCGTAGCATAAACTAAATTTTGAACACTTACAAACACAACTAACATCCAATACAGATCTAGGTTCATTAGATTCAGTAAAAACACTAAATGAGTGGCTACAGAAAGCTTTTAATATCCCAATACCATTAAGAACAACAAAACAGGACAAAAGAAAACAGGCACCTTGGAGAAATATAGAGCTAAAAGAGATAACACAGCAAATTAGAAAGGTGCAATGCACCTGGCTCAAAACAAACCAAGACAAACTTCACTTATAGAAACGTAACAGATTATACAAGTCAGCAATCAAAAACGCTAAGAAAACAATACTATTCAGACAAAATTCAAAATGCTAAATGTGCAAATAAAGAATTCCATAAAATCTTCAATTAATTTTGTAAATGAAATTGCCTAGAAGGAACTCATCCCACTACTCAAGAATTCACAGACAAACTGGCCAATCATTACACAACCAAAGCAGACAGGTTGGACTCCTATTTAAAACAAAGGGAAAGCACCAGCACTGACCCTTTTCCAAAAAAAAACTCCAAGAGAAGGCTTACCCAGCCTCTGCATTCCTTCCAACATATATCACACAATGAATTTATGGATCTGGTCAAACCAAGCAGGCCTGCTGGCAGCTCTTCTGACCCATGTCCACCATAAACCTTCAAGAAAATACTTCTAACTACCTCTGCTGCCACCAGTAAGAAGAATCATCAACAATTCCTTAACTATGGGAAAATGTTCCAAAACAAACCCGGACCCGTGTAACACCAACAACAACAGCCCATGTACAAATCGACCTTTCCTGGGCAAACTGATAGAAAGAGCAGCATTCACCCAGATGTCACAATGAATTGAAGATAATTCCATACTTTTTTACTTCCAAACTGGATTATGTCCGGGAAGAGGCACAGAATATGTCCTTCTTGCCATCTGGGATTACCTTAAGAACACAGTTGACTGGTACAGGGTTGCTGCACTACTTCTCTTGGACCTCTCAGCTGCCTTTGATACAGATGACCATGACACTCTAATACAAAGACCCCACGAAGCCAGCATAAAGGTGGCTGCTCTCGACTGGATCATATCTTACCTTCAAAACACAACAAATGTCATCCATACTCCCCCTGTCTCATCCAGACCGTACATCACAAAAGCAGAGAATCCTTAAGGCTCTATCATCTCACCCATGCTTTTCAAAATCTACATGAAGTCATTACTGTCACTGATCAGACAATTTCACCTCATATGCTATAATTATGCAGATGACACAGATATACTCCTTAAACTGGAAAGCCCCAAAGACATTGGAAACTCACACATTTTCAGTTGCCTCAGAGCAGTTGATTAGTGGATGACATGGAGCCAACTCAACGGAATTCTTCCAAAATAGAAATACTCATATATGGCGATTGGAAAAATTATGACCCACTCAACGCCTGGCTTGACAATCTGGGAACCCAGCCTAAAGTATCAATGAATGCCCAAGTGGACAAACTAGCAAGATCAAGATTCATTACTATAAAACCTCTGTAATGGATCTTTTCCCACCTGGGATTTTCACACAATGTTATATATGGGTCTTGTATAGCGCAACGGCTACTCCAAAGGAGTGTCCCGGCGCTTTTATGCTCCAGACCCAGAAAAGGAAGCTAAAAAACATAACAACAGACAGGAAGCACAGAGGAAGGAGACAGAAGAAATCTAGTTCGAGAATAACCAGGTCTTAAGATCCTTTCTAAAGGCCAACAGATTGGACGTGGACCGCAACGACAAGGGAAGGGAGTTCCACAACTGAGGGGCCAGGTATCTAAAAGATCGCCCTCCCAGGCGTGCCCTCTTTATACGCGGGATCGCGGCCAGGGCCAAAGACTCCGATCTTAAAGATCGCGTCGGCCGGTAAAAAGCCAACCTTTTCTGTAGGTATTTAGCACCCGTGGCATGCAGTGCCTTGTGAGCTAATGTCAGAGCCTTAAACTTTATCCTCTTCCGTATGGGAAGCCAATGGAGGGATTGCAGCAGGTTTGAGGCACTGGCGCGACGATGCAATCCAAAAATTGCTCGTGCTGCCGCGTTCTGGGTCACCTGCAGGCGCTGTAAAAGGTATTCTGGGAGGCCCAAGTACAGAATGTTGGCGTAATCCAATCTGGATCCGATGAGGGCCTGTACAATTATTCTCCGGTGTTCCTGGGACAAAAGAGGAAAAAACTTTCGAAGCATCCGAAGGATGCCGAAACAGGTTCTAGTAAGGGTAGCCACCTGGGAATTAAGCGTTAGCCCATTATCAATTTTAATTCCCAGGTTCTTAGCCCAGATGGACGCCTGAGCCGGAGGGAACATGTCAACAGGCCACCAATCATGCCAGTTCGGTTCCAGAGGACATCCAAAGAAAAGTATCTCAGATTTATCCGAGTTACACTTGAGGCTGTTCAGATGGAACCAGTTAAAAACAGCCCCAAGGCACTCACGGATACTTTCCCCATCGAATTCTTCGCTCTTACGGCAGGTGAAAAGAAGCTGGGTGTCGTCAGCATATGAGACGATCTGGGCCCCGAAGGACTCCACCAAAGTCGCCAGAGGGGTCATGAGGATGTTAAATAGAGTTGGGCTCAGCACTGAGCCCTGGGGAACTCCGACTCCCAATGGCGGCATTTCGGCAGATCCAGGAGGGACCCAGACCGTTTGCCGGCGGTTGGCTAAGAAGGAACAAAACCAGTTCAGCACCGTCCCCCCAAGACCGATGTCATGAAGTCTTATGAGGAGATCCTCATGGGGGACGGTGTCGAAAGCCGCCGACAAGTCTAACATGACTAACATCACCCTGCCTCCGTCATCCAGCACCTCCTTTATAATCTCTGACACTTCCAGAAGCGCCGTCTCAGTGCTTAGGTTGGATCTAAAGCCCGATTGAGACGCATGAAGAAGCTCATAAGATTCCAGGAAGTTGGAAAGCACGCTATGAACGTGCTTCTCCAGGATTTTAGTCAGTGCTGGAAGGAGCGAAATAGGCCGATAGTTGGATGGAACCTCTGGGGCAAGATTGGGCTTTTTAAGAAGGGGAATCACCATAGCCTGTTTCCAGGAAGGTGGCAGAAATCCCTGACTCAAAGAAAGATTCAGAATAGGATTGGCTAATGGATTAACAACATCAGCCATTCTGGCTAAAAATTTTGCCGGGCAAGGATCACAAGGTGAGCCAGATTTCAGGTTCCTCATCAGAGCTAGAGATGAAGCCATTGTGAGGGGCGGAAAGTCCAGAAGGGCCGGGCCAGAGATAGGCTGGTGTGCTATCTCATTAGACAGAGTCAAATGTTCCCCTGCCAGTCTCGGAGAGAAGGACTCCTGAATCTGTCTAATTTTAGTTGTAAAAAAATTAGCAATGGTATTCGCCCAGCTCTCATCTGGAGCCTCCTGGTCCGAGATCGAGCGGGAAGTAGTGAATTTGCGTACGATCTGAAAGATTTCCTTGCAGGAGTTGGCTGCTTCCTCAATTTTCCTAGCAAAGTAACACTTCTTAGCCTGTAAGATTAAAGCATGATATGATTTCATCATGGCCTTATAGGTCTCTTTAGCCTCCCCGTCATAAAAGGCCCTCCATGCACGTTCAGCGGCTTTACACTGTCTGCGGGATTGAGCGACCTCTGCCGTGAACCACGGGGCCGAAGATCGTTTGGTGTCTGATCTAGGGGGCTGTGCAGGCGCTAGTTCATTCACTCTAGCTAAGAGCCAGGACTGCAGGGTCTCTAGATCGAGCTCCAGATCCCCCGTGACGGAGAAAGGACGATTCACCAGGGCCTGAGATAACATGTCAGGGGAGACCTGATGATACGCCCTGTAGTTCCTTCCCAGTTGCCTGGGGGCTCTGATAGATGGTTTCTCAGTGCCAGATATTTGGAAATGAGCGAGATGATGATCAGACCACAATACAGGCACGAGTGCAGTGACCGTAATTGGTGAGGTAGAAAAGACCTGGTCTAATGTGTGGCCTTTGTCATGGGTCGGGCCGGAAAGATAGGGGAGCAGCCCCAGGGCAGATGTGATATCTAATAGCTTCACAACATCCTTAGCCTGCCGATCTTCCATATGGAAGTTAAAATCTCCCGCCAAGAGACAATGTTCTGATCTAAGAACAAGTGTGGCTAGGACCTGCTGGAGGTCCTCAAAAAAGGCTACTATCTCAAATCAAATGCCCAGGCTACTATCTCTCTTGTACTGTCTAACCTCGATAACGCCTACAGCCTCTACCATGGATCATCATTAACACCTATGAAAAGACGAAAGCGGATTAAGAACTGTGCTGCCAGACTACTTCTACATATAAAGCCACAAGCCCACATCTCCCCTGCGTTTCAGACCCTACATTGGTTACCAGTTGCAAGAAGATTCACTTTCAAGTTGCTTTGTATCACCCACAAAGCGATACATGGAACAGGGCTGCTTTCATCAGGAATAAAATAACCAAACACATTTTCAAAGGAACCTCCACTCTAGATTGGCATCTCGCCTCAAAATCCTACCATACGAAAACAAACCATAGGTGGAACATTATTCTCTGTTCAAGCTGCAAACTATGGAATTCTTTAACCCCAAACATAAGGTCTCCGGATAACTTTCTTATCTTCAGAAGCCTATTCAAGAGTTGGCTCTTCCCCACCTAACCACCATACTCAAACATAAGTGTACAGCATATCCTTGGGTATATAAGCTTTTTTGGATTATATGTATGTATATAGGTATATGTATTCATTTGTTTAAATGTCTATAATAATTATGTTTATAAATATTTAGCTATCCGTTAGGTCTGCTTAACAAATGTACATATTACCTATAGTTATATTATTCTATGTTTATCTTGGACATAGGTCACTGAATAAATAAGTCAATTTTTATCATAACTATTTATCTACCATTGCTTCAGTACTGAATTCTTAAAAGAAAACAATTATTAAAACAAATACATTAGCTTTAAGTACAGCAACACTTGAAAGTCTGAGTTTATTGAAATACATCCTAAATCTAGATATATTTCCTCCCTTATACACATATACCTTCCATATACTTATATATCTTTATATTTATTGCTTTACTCATAATTCAGCATCTCCAGTACACTACCCTATATTACACCCTATAGCTCTCTCAATATATCCTCTATATATACACCTTCCATTTACTTATCTATCTTTATATTTATTACTTTACTCCTAATTCAGCATCTCCAATACACTACCCTATATATCACCCTATACCTCTCTCAATAAATCCTCTACCTTCTCTCTCTGACTCATCCCAAACCTCATTCTACTACTCTCTCCAATGCACTACCCAATTTCTTACCCTATAGCGCTCTCAATATATTATCTACCTCCACTCTCTGACTTATCCCAACCCCCATTCTACTACTATGATCCCTCAAAATAACCCTTTTGAGACTGCCCTACTCTATTGCTCCTTGCATCTTCTCTACCCTCTTTCACTATTCGGATCTTCCAAACAAGCGTTTCTAAACCCTCCCCTCATGTATCCCTCCTAGACTCATCCGATTCCTCATCTTTATCCCTAATCCACTTCTAGAGATTTTTCCCCGCCCAGTGCTCCTTTACTCATCTCAAAACTCTTCCTACAGCAATGATCTCCAAATAAACACTTTGTAGAACCTACCCTCTTCTATCCTTCCACTATCATTTTCAATCCAACTAACAGACTCATGTCCACCGCTCAAATTAATTTCATATTTTCCTATACCAATTCACCACTATTTCTTTTTGGGTTATGAAGTAGCGTGTTCGTCGCTGGAAAGAGATTCAACACCTCATCAGGGGTAGTAAGTGCTGAATAAATGCAACTACAATTACAATTCTGATTATTAATATCAAGAATAGCATATTACTGCACAATTCTGTGGATGAACTTTTAGAGACAGTATGTGTTGCTAGTGGCATCTGGGTTCATGTCACTGCTAAAATGAAATAACTGATGAATCGGCATCACTGACTTACCTGAATGCCAGGGGGTCCCAGGAATCCTTGCTCGCCTTGAATGCCCTGCAGTCCCTGTAAGGTATAAAGTTGCAATAACTTATGATGATCATGAAAAAACATTTTTTCGCTGTGTGTAATGGGAAGGCTTCACTGTGAAATGTGTTCTGCGGTAGCAGTAAGTCACTTCACTCAACACAGTCCAGCACACCTTACAGGACCAGTATGAAAACCTGACCAGAACCTATGGTAGGTAAGATACTGGAGACAGCGGAGAAATTAATCCTGGTGTGGCTGAACTTGAAGGTCGAGGAGAATGTTTTCAAGGGATTTCAAATATAGAAAAAATAATGGAATCTTATGCAGGTATGTAGAGGTTTGAGCTAGCCAGAGAGTGCTGAGCAGAAGCACAAGACCTTAAGGTATATTTTTAAGAATATTAACAAAGACACAGTGGGGTTATGATGAGGGGATGTTTTGTGATATGGTGTGTCTTCCATTCTTAGTGAAGAATAGGAGCGTGGCTACCTAATGAGCAAAGCGAAACCAAAGGGGATGATGGACGGAGCGTTTGAGCAAATCAAACACTCACCTCCTGTCAACTGATCTGGATTTAATCCATCCCCATTCTCTAGCTCACTCCACCACCCCAGTTCAGACATGGCCATATGCAAATCAGTATGACCCTGTGCCTCATGGGAACAGTCCAGCCCGAACTGCCAAGCCACGTCTTACCTGGGCCAGAAACAAGCATCCTGGGACCGGTTTCGGATTTATAATCCTCATCAGCCAGGCTATCTAGAATCCAGTGGTAGAGTGAGCAACGGACCCACGTCTGGGCATACCCTGCAAACTTAGGGCGAACAAAGCGCTCTTAATGTGCTTTTTGTAAGACCTGCGGGCTGCTTGGAGTTGATCTTGATGGAAGGTGGAGGGATTGTTCCTCCAAATCCTTCTGCGGCTCTTAGATGTCTTCTTTCTTCATTGATGTCAGTAGTGAACCATGATCTGGAGGGAAAGTTCCTGGATTTTTTTAGTTTCAAAGGGGCAAGGTGGTCCAGGGTGAGCGTCATATTGGAGTTGTAAAGAGAGGTGAGTTTGGTGGTTGAGAGGTGATCAGTGATGTTGGGAAGGAGCAAGCGGATTCCTTCTTCTAGGTCAGCTCGAGGGATCTGGGCTGTGTTCCTGACCCATTTGGGAGGGTCTCACTTGGGGTGTTGAGTTAGGCCCGCAAGGTTGATGTAAAAAAGAACTATGTGATGGTTGGACTAGTCTACCGGAAGGATGTGATCGATGGAGACTGCATTGCTTTCGGCAATAATTACGTCGAGGATTGCTCCTCTGTGATGAGTTTCTTCTAAGCAGTGTTGTGTCAGATTGTTTTCTAGTAGTTTGTTGTTTAAGGTTTGGATGAGTGGGTTGTCTGTTTCATTCCATCTTAGATTGAGGTCGCCCAGGATTATGTTGGTGGCGTTACCGAGTGTGCAGAGAGCAATTAAGTCAGAAAGATGAACCCCGAATTCGGAGGAGTTGCCGGGGGGGTGGTACAAAAGATGGCAAAGTGTAGGCCTGGTTTTGTGAGTTTTATTGTTGACTGAGAGACATGCAAAGGAGCTGTTAAGACAGGAGGTAATTTCCGTGATGGATATGTTGTTCCTGTGGATGATTGCTATGCCCCCGCCCATTTTCCCTTGCCTGTCTTTGTTTATCATTGTGAATCCGGGAGGTACCAGCATGTCCATGTTGGGGTAGGAGAGAATGTTGAGCCAGGTCTCCGTGATGAATGCTATGTCTATATCCTGTGAGAGGATGGCTTTTGCTAGCTCGGTTGCATGTTTATAGGCAGATCTGCAGTTAAGAAGCGTGCAGTTTATGGGAGGCTTTTAATTGCTCCTGTTCTCAGAGGATTGGGCTCTTGGTAGGGCGGATAGGTGGGCTGGGGGTCTAAGGTCTCTCAAAAGGGGGTGTTCCCTTCTAAATCCCATAATTACATGGATCGTGGATTTGGGGGAGGAATTTGCAGGAGGGTCGTAGGATGAGGCTATGTGTGCCACTTCCTGAGAGGAGAGTGAGGTAGTTGCTCTTCTACACCTTTCATATCGATTATCAATTCCCTTTCTGTTGGACCAGGGTCGGGATCTGGGGGGGCAAGGGGATCATTGAAGGGTGGTATCTTGTCATGTTTGGGTTGGGTGAGAATAGGTAGTGCGGTGGGTGTATGGATGGGCTTTCGGGTCATTGCCAGTTGGATAGGGTTTCGTTCAGGACGCAGATCAGGATTTCGAGCTGAGTTTCCAGGAGGTGTGGCAGGGTATACTCAGACATGAGTCCCTTGCTCACTGCTCCATCAGGATTGAAGCAAGCCGGGCCGACGAGGCTGAAATGCCAGAAACCGGTCCCCGGTAGCTTGTCTCCTTTCTGGTGAAGAATTGGCTTGGTAGTTTGGTCTGCCCTGTTCCCATGATGCACTGGGCCAGGGACAGACTAATTTGCATATAGCCAGGTTATGAGCTGGGATGTGGCAGTGAGCTAAATAACGGTGATGGATCAAGCCCTGATCTTTGGACTGGGTAAGAGTGGTCTGCTTAATTCAGACACTCTGTTCATCACCACCCCCTTTTCTGAAGAGTTTCCAGGAGGAGGATGCATTGCGTTGTGTTATCCAAGGAGGGAGGGAGAGTATCTGGTGCAGCATTACCTTTGGGGGAGGGGGGATTTTCCACGGGAGTGGGAGGATGTCTGGGCCAGCATAGCCTTTGGGTGATGGGGGTGAGTCCCTGTTGTGATGGATGATGAAGGAGGGGTGAGTGTTCCAGTCATGATGCTTAATGTGGGAGGAGCTGCCTGGTTTGATTATGGTAGGGCTCTTGGGCAGGGGGAGTGCTGGCTCGTGCCGGGCATCAGCTCTTGTGTGGCGTGTAGATGGGGAGGGGCTGAGGGGAGGCGGCGATTAAGGGAAGTTCTCGATCTTGGATTTAAGGAAGGGAAGGGAGGGGGGGCAGGGGTGGGCGGGCCGACTACCAGAGGGGGTGCGACCATTATTCGGAGGTGCTGAGTTGCAGTAGGTGCCTCGGGATGGAGAAGAGGGAGATCTAGCAGAGGATGAGAAGGGGTCTGGTGCTTCACCTGTCATGAAAGACTCACTGGGAGGAGGAATGGGGTCAATCTAGTTCGAGGGGTGATCACAAGGGCCTTTTTTAATGAGAGGAAGAGGGAGTCGAAGACCTCAAGGTTAACGCTCTTAGCCTGTATTAGGACTGTGCCATTCGCATAGATGGTTATGTAGGTATTACTGTTCGTCATCTGGTTGTTCGGGAGATAGGTCATCAGTTTGCAGCTGTGGGATGTAATGGTAGTTTTGGAGATGATGAGATGTGTGTTAAGAATAATAGTCCAGTTGTCGGGTCTTTCAGTGTGGAAGATTAAGTCCATTTTTATCTGGCCTCTAGAGGAGCAGTGGTAAGTGTCTACGAATAGTGTCTCGGGGTGTCTGATCAGTCTATGTTTGAAGTGTTTCTTCACTTTACTAGAGAGGTGGGGGGAAAGTGATTGCGGAGTTCGGTCCATGGGGTATCAGGTAGTTGGGTATTCGCGGGGCGGCAGTCAGTTGCGTGTCCGGTGGCATTTTGAATGTGTTGTGAGGGAGGCGGCTTCTCTCCGGTGTGTAATGGGTGAAATGTTGTGAGGAGGGGAGAGTGCTGTCAGGTCAGGGGGGAAGGAGAGTGAGGTGTATTGCCTCTTGGGAGGGTGGTAGCGGAGGGCGGGGTTGCGTGCGGAGAAGGGTTTCTCTGGGGGGTAGGTGTCAGACTGATCTCTTAGTACTGGGTCTGTATCGATGGGGGTAATCACTATAAGTGATAGTAGCACTTCTGTCTTGCTGTGGTTGTGGATCGGAGAATAAGGTCCCTGGTAGGCAATATGAGGGCACGCGTCAGGGGGTTGCCTACGCTGCCCTAAGGGACCAAGGCCACGTTAAAGGGGCAGTGAATCAAGCCTTTCTAGTTCCTGGTCCTTGTTTTGACCCTAGTAAACTAATAGGGTCTACTGACCCTGCCTTCACTGACCTTTGAATCCTTGTTGCAGATTGCTGCAAAATCGTGGTTGTAGGAGGACTTTTTTGGGGCCTTTTCGCTGGTTGCTTTCTGAGTTGGTTTTGGAGTTAGCGGTCATTCCATGGTCGGGCACCAGGGACTCTTGACGTGATCTCTTCTCGGGCTCCGCTCAAGTCTCAGGGTAGCCCGGGTCATTCAAGGGTCTCTGGTGACTCGCTTTACTCCCTATGTGAGGCTTCCCGCGCCCGGGGTCTTCAAGTTGTCCTGTTTCTGGTTAGTTCCCTCGGTGGATTATGAGACTGGCTGCCATTGCCCAGTCAGGCATCGGAGGCTACTCATGTTTAGAGTCCTAGGGCACTGCTCCCGCTTCGGGCCGGGCTCTATAGTGTTGCGGGTCTCAAATGACCCCTCGAGGTACTTTCTTGGGATCCAACAGTCAGATATGATTTTGATGCCTTATAACGAGCTGCTTTCGATTCGGGCGGTCATGATTAGACCAGGCAGCAGGGGCTGAACTTGGAATGACTGTGTGCAAGCTCCGGACGTTTTCAGTCTTAGTTCATGAGGCCATTTCAGGGTCAGGCATCTGGGGGCTCCTGCCCCGTTGTTTTCCGGGGCTCTGCAGCTGACTTGAGGTGGCCCAGTCTCCCTTAGGGTCTCAAATGACCCCTCAAGGTACTTTCATGAGGATCCGGTAGTCAGAGAAGATTTTGATCCCTTATGCCGAGCTGCTTTCGATTCTGGTGGCCATTATTAAAACAGGCGGCAGGGGCTGAACTCGGAGGGACTGCTTGTGTGAGAAAGATCGTGAAAACAATCTCAGTATCAATGAAGAATACTAAATACTTTATGCACATAGTTGCTGTGTCACGTATCAAATAAGGCAAGCAAGGGAAGTTAGAGCATCGCTGACCTGTGTGCAAGCTCCGTCTGTTTTCAGTCTCAGTTCATGCGGCCATTGCAGGGTAAGGAATCGGGGGGCTCCTGCCGCGTTATTTTCCGGCGCTCTGCAGCCGTCTCGGGGCTGCCCAGTCTCCCTTAGGATCGTTGTTGACCCACTTCACCTCGTTAGGGAAGCATCCGGGTGTTAAGGGACCTCCCGTGGTCCTAGGGCTGGCTGGGACCTTCTGTATGTCTGTGACTGGCGGCCATTACCCAGTCAGGCGACCTGGCTCGGTTTATCCACTCGGTGTCTCGCCTCGGGAGTCCTGACCATCATAGTTTCCCGTGTTACACCAGACTCAAGCGGAGGTCTCCCTCTTTCGTCTCGATTGCGGTGGGGGTTCCGAGGACCTTTTGGAATGGCTTTGGCCCGAGAGCACAGATCGCACTGCAGTAGGGTCCCTCTCATCACTGGATCCTCGTCTTGGATCCGTGTCTTCGATTTAGGTCAGCCCGGTGAGTGAATAGCAGCGCTTATCATCCGGGGGGGGGGGGGGGGAACCTGGGTCGATCTGGTCAGGATTTACACACTTTAGTGATCCTGGAGCTCAACCCTGCAGCTCCTTCCCTGAGGTCACTATTGCCCTCTCTGGCATTTTAGTAAGTTAATGTTGATTGGACTTTATTTCAAAGAAAGGGACCAAGTTCTCAATGAAACCTTTTTATTGCTCCCTGCATTTGTTGTTCCGCCTGGTACAAATTCTGCATGTCTGTTGTGTCCTCCATTGTCACGAGGATGGTCAGACAGGGTCCATGGCTTCTCCTACATCTGCATGGAGTATGTGATGCTGTGAGATTTCCCTGGCTGGTTGTGTTCAATATCTATCAGTTAGTTGCCAGCAGGGTGGAGAAGGAAATCAATGCTGATGGTTAAATGAGTGTTAAATTGCATTCCTTTTCTAAAGTTATGGAATAACTCCTGAATAAAGATAACATCCAGAGCACAGTCATTTAACTAATCATGTCCTTGTAATCTAACTCCTTTCTTCATGAGAATGTAGACATGAGCACAGGTTGCACTTGCTTTACAGCTTGTAATGACTCAAATTAGAGATGTCACACTGACAGCCATCCCGCCATGCTAACTGAGGGCTTCCTCCCTACCAGTCAATCAGACGCCTACGTTCAGGATACCACAATCTACTCACTTCTCATCTGCCTGGCAGATCTTTCCACTGAGTGTCTGCCTCTGGAGTTCATTACCGCTGCCCCTTTACTGTAAAACTGACAAAATGAATTTCAAAAGAGAACCAAAGAACCCACCATCCATACAAGGATTCAAAACTACTGAACAGGTCCTTTAATTACCTCTCTGCCCCTCCTGCTCATCCTGGCATAAGAGGTGTCCCACTGCGGGAGGCAGGCCCTTCAAGCCCAAGACCTGGTTTTTATTTAAACCTCTTCCTTTCTTTAGCAGACATGAGATCTCCCTTACATTCAGGACATGCTATTATTTTCCTGTCTTTACTTGAAGACAAGTCTTTTGGCTGTAACTCTATCTCTTCTTTGCTTTCCTTGTAGGGAGCGCTGCTCTGTGTGGCTCAGTTCCTGTTTTAGGAGGACATTGCTATGCAGTCTCTCCTTTATTTACTAAGTTATTTAAGTTCTCTTTTGCACAGAGGTAGCCACTGGGAATTAGTAAGTATTGCCCTTTTTTAATACAGTTCGAACTTGCAGTGCTGATCTTCATATGTGCTGTAAGGACCAAAGGGCTGCTGGGTTGTGGGACTCTTCTGTTGATCCAGGTTGCTGTGGTGTCCCTTCACTACTGAGACTCAAAGAGGGATTCCCATCTCAAATTTCCAGGTAAGGGCCCGGTTCTTTGTGGTGCTGCTATGTGTTCTTTTTCCTCAGAATAAGAGACCAAATCCCCACTCCTTATCACAAACACTCTTAGAAAAGATGCCACAGTTGCCCCACAGAACACTCCTTTCAATTCACAGAGGTCTTAACCATGGGCATTGACATCTCCTTAAAGAACTCCCTATCGGCAGAGAATACTTTTAAAGGGGTAGAGGTATGGGATCTACTTCTGAATGTATGAGAGGCAGTCCTACTCCTCTGCAGGACACTCAGAATTCTTGGCTAATCAGGTCCTTTGCGCTACGCCAGGTAGGAGCTCACCTTTACTCTATACCTGGGTTCAGAATGTTTAATTACAATGCGTATTGGACATTATGAGTAAAGCACATTCAATCATTTCTTTCAGGAAGCTCATCTCCTTATTTCAGTCTGACTCCTCACCCAAAGGATCCTTTGAAACAGACTGCCAGTTTGTTGAGAACCTCATCCAGAAGGATCTAGTTTCTCCAGTGTCTCCAGCAGAGCATAATTTAATGGTTTACTCAATACTATATTTGATCCCCACACCATCTGGAGTCTACAATCCCCAGGTATGTGAATTCTATGTAAAGACTAACTTTTTGGAAGGAAATCTTCTGAAAATCATTTCTGCTATTTCTCCAGAAGATTTCTTGATCTCAACACCCCCATAAAGGATTCTAATCAGGAGTTCATTTGTTTTACTACTGTTTAAGAGACTATGTTTACTTCTAACCCCTTCCATCCAGACTCAAACCCACCCCCTTGAGTTTTCAGAAAAGAGTTCACTCCCATGGTGGCCATCTTCTATCAGGAAGGATTTCGGGCTCCCTCTTTATAAAAAGCAATTCAAGACACTCATCATGTCAGTTATGTGAAGAATGATCGCGATTCGATCCAAAACAAGGAAATGTTTCATCTTCCGCCAAGTCAGAGGCTGAATTTAACAGAAAACCTCCCCGTTTCATCCTTTAAAAAGGTTTTCCTTCCTCCCCATGTGGCTCAGAAGTTGCAGTTTCACCTCCACCATGAGCATCTACTGGTCTGTGGCCTCAGGTTCAAAGGGACATGGCAGCATCAGATTTTGTCATCCCTTGAGTGATATTCCACATGACCCATCCGGTTCAACACATCTTTCTTTATTGGACACCCCTACAGACTCAAAATCCCATCTCTCACCTCCAGTGGTGACTTCTCCCCCGCTCCCATCTTTCACCTCCAGTGGTGGCTTCCCCCCCGTTTGAATCTCTCACCTTCAGTGGTGGCTTCTCCCCCGCAGCCTCTCAAGAGGGATGGATCTAACTCCCCCTGCACCTTCATTCTTCACTATGCATGCCAAGCTCAAGAGGTGGGGTCAGCCTTCTTCTAGCAAGGTCTGTGATCCCAGAGGGAAGCCCCTCTTTCATTGGACTATAGGGAATAGCTGCAATCTATAGGGCCATGTTGCATTCTGGTCCCTCGCTATCATGACGTGTCAAAGAGTTACTCCTGTTTATTATTACTTCTATGGCAAACTTCAGACTTTTGTTAGGTTTTCAAATATTTTCAGGAGGAATTTCTATATTAGCAAATTCCATTTGCGAGGTTAAGTTCTCCAAGTCCTAATTCTGTGAGTAAGGGTTGGGAATGTACTACTGCAAATTACTTTTTGCAAAACAAATTTGTATACTGCGTGCCAAACCCTTCATGGCTGTAGTCTGATGTGTTAGATTGACAAGCTCAGTGTAGCTTATCTTGAGTAAATTAGAGTATTGTGAAAATATAGAGAAGAGCTGGGGGACACTGTGACAATTGAGGATGTAATATCTTACCTAGACATCATTTTCAAAAAATGAGGATTGAATGTGTTTGGAAAGTCAATAAATAACCATTTAATTTAAATAAAGCGTGCAAACATTAGGACTTACAGGTTCTCCACCTTCACCCTTGTCGCCTTTTTCCCCTGGTAACCCTGGTTCACCCTGCAAAACAGAAAACACCAGTTTGCCAGAAATACTTTCAAAAAAGTATAAATTAGTAGGATGTTAATACATTCTTCTGGCTACTGACCAATTTTTTTATTGCGGCACGCGGCTAGAGCTGATACGCAGAGGGCTTAGATGATATAACATCTGCGATGGTGCAAACATGGAACAAATGTACTCCTTGGGGCGAAAGGAAGTTTTTGCAACATAAAGTTTGTTGTACTAGGGCAGAGTTGTAGAGAAGTGTTTGTTATACAGCTGAAAAAATATGTTTTCTTATAAATCGTAAAACTGGTGCAATATTTTTGCTGTATTTGGTAATAGAGAAGCATACTTTTGTAAATACAGTTTCGGTTTTTATTTTTTAGTAGTGTAGAAAGCTGTATTCGCCCAGTTAACTATTAGGCATTGCAAGCATATCTGAAAGTCTGATAGGTCAACCAACGATTTTGTGCATTTTAGACCAGGTTCCTTTGCCACTGCTGAAGCCTGCTGACCAGGGCTCTGACATGGTATGCTTTGTTTTTTCTGGTTTTCAATAGTTAGATATTCTGTCCGTCACAACTCTGTTAACAGATCCTTTTGTAAGGTTAACCCTAGCTGGTCTTGTGTTATGACGAATGTTTCCCCCCACTTTTGCGTTGCCTGTGTGTATTTTTTGCTACCACAATGCTGTGGAGGCAACATATCCATAGCAAAGGTCTCTCTTAAAAAAATGCTTCCAACCCTTGGACCTATTGACAAGGGGAGAGAGGATTCACTTCTTTATTTTAAAAGCAATACACATTTGGGAATGCATACATTTTTGTTCACGATCTCGAATCAAGCAGAAAAGAAATCTATCAAATGTTGGGCCAGAGAACACCTTTTTCAGAGAATGTTATTGGCATTCGTGAGCCCTGTAACCAGGCTGTTGGGGATGTTTAGCTCCTATTTTTAGGTTTCTCCTGCACAGTGCTTGTGCTGTGCTTGGGAAAACTATTGTTTTTAAAATAAACTTAAAAGGGACTTACATCCCGCCTTCTTTCTTTCCTGGCTTCTCATTGGTTCCTATGTGTGCCACTTACCTTTCCTCCATTTCTACAAATGCTTGTTCCCCCTCTGTCTTGCTTATCACTTTCCTGCAGCCGAAGTACTGTTAATATCCGCTTTGGTGGAACTATATTTTGATGAAGTTGCCTTCTACTCTTGCAGCATATTAATATAACAATTTATCACCTGGAGATGGCGGAGAGATTGAGTGATTTGTAGAGAATCACAGGATGCTGCGCTACTGAGATTCGAACCGGGGTGCCCAGCTTTCGAGTCAGCAACTCTGAACACTTTGCTACTTTTACACCACTCCCATGTTATCTGTCAGGGAGTTCTTTCCTTCTCCCGGAAGGACGATGATTGATGGAAGCAGCTCTTTATTCATTACACAGCCGAAACAGCAGCATTACCAATGCTTGTTGACTATTGGCAGTGCTCAACTCCTACTGAGGGCTGCAGAGGATGGGCACCTGCAGTCAGTTCTGTGGATTTAGATAGAACTTTCATGATCAGACTTTGACCCAGAGCAAGAGAGGGAAAAGCAGAGAGCTCAAAAAAGGAGATTGGAAAAGAGTGAATAAAGGAGAGGGCAGAGATTAAATAAGTCTGTAAGATAAACAGCCAGGGGTGGACCGTGGTGGAAGAAAAAGGCATGAGGTGCATCAAAGGTTTGGTATTTGGCAACCTCTGCACTGGTGAGCAACAGCAGTGGGCTAAGAAGGAACACTTTGAACCCTTCACTTATTGTTTTCCACACCAAGCAAGAGCTGTTCTTCTGCACAGCCTTTCGGGTCGATTTCCTCAGTCAACAAAATTAAGGCTATAGTTACTGAAGATAAGGGTTTTAGTCTGTGTGGGGCAAAGTGTCACCATGGTAAACTCCAGGATTATCTCCAAAGAATCTTGGGTACTTACAGGATACTTCAAGGCCTATGGACAGAAACGAGGAAGGTCGCTTCTTAGGTCTCCTTTCCTTTCGTGGGCGCGGCTGACAGGTTTCCACTGCATATCCTGATAGTTGGACTCACTCAGACATTTCTACCCGGTTTCCTCAGACCCTGGTAGGTGTGCGCTCTGGGCACTGGAGTGAAGGATTTCCTCTGGGGTGAGGGCTGGGCAAATAGGCTTTGTTTTCCTTAGGGAGGTAGTGGTATTAGGTGCCATTATTAGTTTTTATCTTTGTGTTGTCTGTGAACTTTACAAAATAAATAAAAATACAAAGTTGGGAAGGCACTATCTTCGCAATTTCAGGCATTCCTAGCACAGACTTGTCCCTCTTGGACCTTTGTTGGACGCCATCGTTTTAATGAATCAGCATGCAGCTGAAAAGGGAATCAAGGAAGTTGCCAGAAAAAGAAAATACCCCTCACTTTGAATCGATCGTTTTTCTACCCTCTGTTTTGCCTTTTTCAGCTTGTTTTTCTGCCCTCTGTTTGCCCTCCGTTTTACCTTTTCTGCTTGTTTTTCTGCCCTCGGTTTTGCCTTTTCTGCTCACTAATTTTTCGGCCCGCTGTTTTGACTTGTTCTACTCATTTCTTCTCTCTTCCTGCTGTTTCTTCATGACCTGGCTAAATAATTTACCCTTTCGTTCTTTCATCTACTCTTTCTTCCCCCTTTGTTTTTTTCTGTTTTCTTCTTTTTCTTTCCCGTTGTTCTCTTTTTGCCCTTTTCCTTTCACTGTCTTTGTCTTTCATTTCTCATCCTTGGTAGCTTTCTTCTCCCCCCTTCCTTTCTTCTCCATGTCTTTGTTTTTCTTGCCTCTTTACTTTACATTCTTTCATTTTTATCTATCTCCCATTCTCGCTGTTGCGCCCCTCCTATCTTGAACGCTCTCCTCTCTTACTTGGGGGCATATTAGCAACGGCCAGTGATAATTATCGTTGGCCGTGCGTAGCGATAATTATATTATCGCAGGCTATCTCTGGTATTTATCGCCTGGTAGCGCGTAATTAACAACACGTTACTATAGGGTGATAAAAATTCCAGAGATAGCGAGGTTATCGCCCTATTGCAGGGAACATCGCTGGCAAAAGGGCGATAACCTTGCTGATACGACCCACGGGGTCATATTAGCATAATCCACCCCCTATGTTAGGGATGGCTAAGTCAGGATTTTAGCAGACGTTAGATTTTGGCGAAAACTGCAGCTTTCGCCAAAATCTAATCTGTGCTAAATCATGTGGGCTGCCTTGTAAATATCGTGATGTAAACATCATCGATAATGGCAAGGGGGCCCATCTGGAGTAAGCCCAGTAATGCCTACTTTGCATCTCATTGGAGATGCAAAGGGAGGCGTTGGGGAAAAAGGGTGCCACCCTCTTGTAAATAGTGCGCTGGTTTTATCTCCGCTTTTTTGGCTTTGTAAGCCAAAAAAGCGGAGATAAAGCCCTTGTAAATATGCCCCAAAGTTCTTATTTTTTATTTTCTGTCTGTCACCGTTGCTTTAATTATCTCCTTTGCAAGCCCTCAGCTTTCTCCCCTCCATCAAATGTATTCCAAGGAAGACCTATTTCGGAGCCTCTGTCTGCAGAGCTCCTGAAGCACTTATTAAACTTTTAGTATGGCCTAACCTGCTAGTCAATTGGGCCAATGGGCGGCCCCTCCTTAGCCACCCAGGTGGGTGGTTCACAGAGCCATGTACTAAAAGTTCCATTTTATAGAGCACACCACAGCAGAAGCAGAACCAATAAACCTTTTAAATATCGGCTGCTGTTCCCTTTAATATCCTGAAGGTTTTCAACCCAAGATGTTTACATGATATCCAAAACAAAGGGGCATATTATCAAGGGATTTATCTCCGTTTTTTTGGCTTTAAAAGCCAAGAAAGCGGAGATAAAATTATCCCCCTATCAGCAACAGGGTGCTAACACGCAAATTCGCATGTTAGCACCCTTTTTCTCTACGCTTCTCCTTGAATCTCTAATGAGATGCAAAGGGTGCGTTCCAGAGAGAAATAATAGGAGAAATGTTGTTAAGCGACATTTCTCCTATTATCAAGGATATCGCTAACCCTGTTAGTGATTAAAAAAGCAGCGCTAACCGCGGTTAGCGCTGCTTTTTTTACACCTAGTATTCTCCTGGCTTAGCCATGATATCCTATGGAAGGTGGATATCATGGCTAAGTTTGTGAGCCCCTATGATCAAGCTAAGGCCAAACTTCGAGAGATTATCGTTGGTTTTCCAGCGATAATCTCTCATTTGGCAGACAGCGCGAGGATTTCTATCACTTCTGAGATAAGCGTTGCAGATAGCACGCTATCTCCGTGATAAAAATCCACGTTACCCGGCGATAATTATCCTAGTGCTATGTGAGCTTAGCGATAATTATCGCTGGGGCTTGGTAATATGCCCCTTTCTGTTTCAGAGCTAGCGAAATGACAGACCGTCTCATTTGATTGTGCTAAAATGTTACTATGACACATCATTAAAGTTTGAGTTTGTGACAACGAATGCTGAAGATTAACTCGCAAGAATTTCAAACTAATTTACTATGTCCTTCGGGACACATAGATGTAACAGATGAGACGAGAGGGTGTTTAAACAGAAAAAGTTGTTAACTCAAATTAAGGAATTTGAAGGATGGTGCATGTTATTGAGAAAATGCCGCAGACAAGGGCAGAGGCACTCTCTTGATATGCTGTTGTCCTATGTTGCCATCTAGAGGCTGCTGTATGAAACACAGCGCCAACTTGTGGAATTACTCTGAATTTTCATAACTTTATCTAACTAATGAAAGGAATTTGCAGCTAAATATCTCATGTGTGAAACGTCTTATCCACGAATCAATATAATTATCTGTAAATACATGTGGAGTCAGCGTATTCGGCCTCAGTCCAGTCTCGCATATACCTCAAGAGCAAGCAGGTGCAGTGAGAACAGTTTGCAAATAAACAGGTAAACGTAAAAGTTAAAAAAAACCACAAAAAACATAGGTGATTATTTACAAGGCCATTGTTTTTTTACTGTTAAAAATTAAGAACTTTGCTTAGTGTTGTCTGTATTATTAGAGCTCTGAAATCCATGTGTCAGCCAAACAAAAGAAAAACCAAGCAAAGCTTTTCATTTTTACCTGATTTCAGGCCTTCATTTCTGCGAAAAATAATGAATGAATATATAACTTATAGGGGTATATTTACATGGAAACTGTTGGAGCGCTGTGTTAAGCCAAAATTGCTAATGCCGTGCTCTGACAGTTTCAAAATAAAGGGATGCACCGCATTTACAATAATACGGTGCACCCCTATGTTTCCCTTAATGTCTTAACCGCGGCGGTTTTTCTGCCGCGGTGCGGGCGTTCTAAAGGGTGGGCGGGGCCGCATTGGACGTGCGCAGCACCAGGGAGGTAGCTCGCACGACGTCCAAAGGCGGACGGCAGCAAGGAAGGGGTTAAAGCTGGCGCTAAATTCAGATGCCTAGTGTCATCACAGGCATCCTTGCACCACAGTGCAAGGGTGTCTGTTTTGCAGGGAATGATTGTTTATGCACAGGAAAGGACACCTTCCTGCACATTAACAATCACTAATGGTGATTTGTAACTTCTATGTGTGCTGCATTTTGCAGCACACATAGAAGTTGCAACTCGTCAATATTTAATGATTATTTATGTGCAGGAAAGGACTCATTTTTGGACATGAACAATCACTAATGGCGATTTGCTGTTTGTATGTGTGCTACATAATGCACTACATAGAGAAACAGCAAAAATTAGGAGAAATTTATAATTTCTCCTCGTTGTACCAGGTTAAGACCAGATTTTCCCTGGTCTTATTTTTAGGGCTGCCACACATTTATGCCATCATTGTAAATAGGGGACAGTGCCAAAAATCAATGGGTGTTGAGATGGAACACCCACTGCAATACCCATTGCCCACCCCCCTTCAAGCTAAATGCTGCGTGAATAGGGGAATTATTTACAAGGCCGCGTTAAGCCATGTTAAGTGGCTTAATGCCACCTTCTAAATAAGGCTAAGGACTTAACGCCACAAGAACGTCTCAAAAATAGATGTCCTGGTGGTGTTAAGTCCTTGTAACTATTCCCCATAGAGCGCACTCTCACTCGGGCATCTTGGCGCTAATTTTAGGACCCACATGAATCCTTACACAAAGGCACTACAAAAGAAAGGAAGGGTAGATGGAATGGCTAGATTAAGAAGGGGCAGAGAGAGTCCAGGGCAAGGAGGTGCCAAGTCTTCTGTCACTTTTTGAATTTGTCTTCAGTTTCAGTAAAGCAAAGAGAGCTCTGGTACCCAGCATCGTGAAGGACTTTCTGCCCTGGGATTTAAGTCTGGATGGCTGGGGGCTTCAAAAGATTGGCACCGGAAGATCCCAGCAACCTCTGGGTCCTATAGTGACAGAACCGGTTCATAAGACATTTAGGGCCTCTGGATTGTGAAGTCGACGTATATGCCTACTCAGGTCGTTGAGGTAAAGCTTTTAATGCAGTGTTTGGTAGGTGTCTATATTCTATTGACTTTGCTTTTTTTCCCTTTTAACCTAATGGTGAGTTGCTGGGAACAATGTTACACTAAATTTAAAACACCAGAAATCACAAAGGCCTTTCAAAGGGCAACCTAACATGGTCAAGCACAGGATCTGCAGTAACTCCAAGATGTGCCCCCTTTTGACTGTTACCTTGGGAACGCAGAGGGATGGGTAACCTAGGGCAACAGGCTCTGTGCCTGGCAACAGCGTCATTGCGAGAGTCCATTATGCAGAAGTAACAGTATTGCTGTGTCTTCCAGAATCTGTTCCGCTTTAGAAGGTCACTGCTACTTTACAGTAATGACAGGGCTTCGCGCCAGCCAGAGAGAGTGCTAAGCATATAAAATGAAGTATCACCAAGTGCTTCAGAAATAATTGTTAGCAAGTAGCTCTTTGAGAACACTTTACATTACTCACCCGGATCCCAGGCTCTGCTTCAATTATTTCCACCTGGATAAGAAGGGAAAGCATTGAGAGCTCCATAAAATATCGAAATTTACATACGAAAGTGTTTTAGTAATTGTGTCATGCACTTTAAAAATACATTTTATTCTTTATTGTAAACATTTTATTATTCTCACATAGACTTTTACAGTTCTAACTTCCACCAGAAACCTTTTAATGGACTATTTTTCTTGGCTCATTCTCTTATAATTTTCATTTGAGTTAACCCACATAGCTGCTCTGTTCCCATGTGTTTTATCCATGTCTACCCCAACTACATGTTACTGACCACTATAACAGTGATTCAATGTGTGACCTAAATTTTATAAATAATATTGGCATAGTGGCGTGTGTTCCGAAATCTAAACAGAATATTATAGCATTTTAAGCCACTCTCATGAGCTAGACTGGTTGTTAAAGGCCCTCTACCAGAGTTATAGGCCCCAGCAAGATGAGATTTTTAACTCCATAACCGCGGTGCGGGAGTTCTAATGAGTGGGCGGTGCTGCGTCAGCCAACGGACGTGCGCAGCACTAGCGAGATATGGTACGCCCACACATCCATGCACCGTGTGCTATGAACCACAAGGTGCTTTTTTCTACTGCTGCTTGTGCTGTGGCCCTTTTCCAGGGCAGCAGCACAAGCCACAGTGGAAGAAAGCACTTTCTGACCAACTGCACGGTGGTCTCATCCTAATTGGGTGGATGAGAACGCCAACTCATTGTCGGCCAGTCTCCTGTCCGCTGCGATTGCGATCAGCGTTACAACCGACCTCCATCATAATTAGGGCCATAGTTAGGAACCACTATAGCAAGGTGTAGAGATGGCAAAGGATTCATGATCCTGTACATAACAAGGAGGTTCTCACCAAGTACACAATATGCAACAAGAAGCTTGGAGGATCCAAATTGAGCCTGAATGAGATGGGTTTTAAAGAGATGTGTTTTCGGTTATTTTCAGAAGTGGAGGTGAGTTGTTGCGAGTCTGAGATGGTTTCTGTGTACTATTCCATATCCTGGATGTGCAGTTTGAAAAAGTTTGTATTCTGCTATTTTGCCTTTTTCACATTTTGATTTTCAAGTCTAACAAGGCTTTGCACATTTTAAGTTGCCTGAGAGTTTAGTTGCTACTTACTAATTTGTAGATGAAATAAAACAGGTCTTGCTGACGATGTGGACATGTAGATGGAGCCAGTGTTGTTCTAACAGGGTAGAAGTGATGTGGTGATACTCCTGTGCCCTTTTGAGGAGTCAAACAGGGATATAAAGATGCTCTTCAGTGAAACAAAGGGTGAGTCAGGGCACCAATCACCATGGCATCGCCATCATCCTGGTAGGACACTATGAGGGCTTCCACTGTTGTAATGATATCTGCTTAAAGGTGGGTGGGTTTCTTTTGTAGTGCGATAGTGTTGACTTTACAACTGTTTTTTGGGAATATGACTTCTGAAGGAGATATTTTGGCCATTCTTGAATCCAAGTGATTTCACATTCCATGTTGAAGTCAATCTTCCATTCCCGTATTTGAACTTTTCTGGAATTATTGTTAATAAGCAACTTGATGGTGTTGTATTTCAAACTGGCCCTCAATGGCTAGGCATTTGTGGAGGGGTGAAGGGGGTGTCGTAAAGAATATTGTATGTAGGATGTTTTCCTATTATAAATATTGTATCCTAAATGTCCTTAGCAAAATATTGCCCCATTAGAGATAATAATAGCAATCCTTCTTCCAAAGAGGCAATATTTGTATAATACATTTATGTCAGACGATATTAAGGACTTGGATATCCTGGATAAAGATGTGGTGGAGCTTGAGATGTTTGATATTGTTGCTGGTACAAACTTTCTTCTTGAGACTCATTGGTATTCTCGTTAATAATGATGTCATGATGTCATGAATGTCCATGTATTGGTTGGAGATGATTGGACACTTGATGGATCATTATGGTCCTAAGTATGTCATTGTGATCTACTGGAATCTGGAGATCTATCTTTGGACAGGTTCATGCTTGTTGAAAGGACCTGCATTCTTTTAGGCTGATGGCGTCAAAGGCTGATAGCACTTCAAGAAGTGAAAGGAGGAAGTGGACACCATTGTCAGTGAGGAGTAGGGCATCAGCAAGAGTTGGCAAATTTTGATTGTCATTCTATTTAAGGAAAGATGTGTGATGGGCTGGTTGTTGGCAAGGCTGCCTGGTAAAAGTGTGTGCGTTCAGAAGAAGCAATTTGGCATTTTTTCTCTTCATATCAAATAAGTTAAGGATTTTCCCATCATAATTTGCAGGTCATAAGTCAAAGGGCGGGCAATGTAGCTATGTGACCTTTATCCCCAAAAAATCTCCCAATGCTTACTTTGTATTGTTGCATCTTACCTTCCCAGGAGCACCGGGTGGACCAACCGGACCAAATTCACCCTACGAGGCAGAGAACATGATTAAAGAAAATCCAGTAAAACACACACACAAATATGGCAAGCCACTTTGGAGTTGCAATGTGTTAGTGCTCAGCCTATGGCCTTGAACTCTTTTCATCGTCATAGAATTCCTTGAGTATAATTGATATTGTCGTACGTATATATATATATATATATTTATACCAATTGCCCCAGCTTTGAGAGGGAACACGACCGTGCTCCGCCATCCGGCAGTGGAAATGCAGCCTGCACGCACTCGAGCTGATTGTTGCTTGGCCAACGCGTTTCGAGGTCCTACGCCTCTTCTTCATGGGCCGCTCTTGAGAAAACACACTGAGGCATCACATGGGGAAACATTTCCGCTCTTTTTATTCTTCATGCACGCCCTCTGTTGGCGTTAGCTTGTGAGCAATACATGGTGCATGATGGGTGTCTGAGTTCCTCCTTGCGTGCATAAATTATTTCCTTTCAGTAAGTTCAGTTCTTAATTTTCTTGTTTAAGAGCATTTGTTTTTTTCAATGTTTTACAAACCTTAGTAGGGGTTCGAATGCTCTGCAGGCTTAATTAGCATATATGAGAACGGCGGGGCAATTGGTATAAATATATATATATATATATATATATATATATATATATATATATA
The DNA here is from genome assembly GCF_964261635.1 of Lissotriton helveticus. NCBI lineage: Eukaryota > Metazoa > Chordata > Amphibia > Caudata > Salamandridae > Lissotriton > Lissotriton helveticus. Next base: position 212,418,098 of record NC_136063.1, on the reverse strand, counting down.
TATATATATATATATATATATATATATATATATATATATATTTATATGATTTAGCAAAACAATATGAATGTTTTATACACAGAGACAGACACTATTGTACTAAATGTTACCGCTACATGTTTAAGCTGATGAAGAGGTGAATACTCCAGGCCTAAGCAGAAACAACCAATTACTATATATTTTTCAATATTAGGATTGTGCAATATTGTGAGATTTTTCAACTAACTATTTTAAGCTGTTTTCTTTGAAACATTGCAAGTTTTGGATGAACTGTGAATATTAAATTGCCCGAACTAACGTTTAAGGGTAGACTCTAACAAAAAAGTTTCTGCAAAGAAATTCTTAGGCAGAAACCTTTTTCTGCCAAGAATTATTGGTTGCAAATTAAGTTTTGCAAAGTTTGAAAAACTTAAAAACATGAGCGGAATGCGAAGTTTATAAACTATGCAGGCAAAGTTTGAATGTCATCCACTCAATATTAGGTGTGTGGTAGCCAATGTAAATTGTAAATAAAGTCAACGTTTACAGAAAAAAATCTTAGGCACTTCACAGAAACCATAAAGTGTTATTACCCACTGCAATTCCCTAAGCAGCTAAGCAGCAACTCGTTTTTTCAAAATCATTATTCGCTTTTGTTTTGAATGCAACATCTATTCTATCGAAATAACGGCAAAATAAATGAACTAAGCAGCTGTGAAAGGCTCCCACAAACTTACTATTTTTTAAATGATTGGACACATTTGGACCTGAGTCACAGAGCAATGTCCACGTGTACGTGTAACGCACTCAGGGGCATATTATCAAGGGGGTTTATCTCCGCTTTCTTGGCTTTAAAAGCCAAGAAAGCGGAGATAAAATGATCTCCCTATTACCTAGCTGTCGCTAACACCAGTTAGCAACAGCTAGTAGGAGATAGCGACCATCTTGGGCCCCGCTTTGCATGTCAGTGATATTTATCACTAATGACATGCAAAGTGGGCGTGCCAGGATGTTAGCGACTGGAAACAGTCGCTAACATCGCTATATCCTATTACCAACTTTTGGAGATATTCGCGCTAAGCGCGAATATCTCCAAAAGCTAACACCTGCCCCTGAGCAGTTCTTAGCCATGTTATCCAATGGTAGGTGGATAACATGGCTATGAGCATTAGCTCGGTAATGCATGAATATCGCTGACTTTTCAGCGATATTCATGCATTTCGGCCGATTTTTATCGCTTAGGAGATAAATCTTGATAATAGCAAAGTTCCTAAGCGATAAAAATCGCCGCAGCTCGGCGATAAAAATATCGCCACTAAACCAACACAGCGATAATTATCGCTAGTTGTTGGTAATATGTCCCTCAATCTTATTTTTTTATGAATGCATAGTTACTTTTGGTTTTCTCCAAAGTTGGTTCTGCACTCCTTATAAATACACTCATATTCATATCTTTGTGTAAGAAAATCTACTTTCAGATGTGGAAGGAAGATGGGAAGGGCGACATAGGGCTGAAATGTCAGAAATGCACCGCTAACAAGGGCTAAAGTTAATTTTGTTCAGTGTGAAAGAGAAGGAAACGGGAATACATTTCTCCATCCAGAGAGCAAGAAAGAAAAATACATAGATTTCCACTTGCCATGCACATTTCATACTTGCAAATATACGATAATTGTTTTTATTGCTGCCAAACATGCTAAAGTCTAAAAAACCTGTAACTGACAAACTTTTCAAGCATATTTCTATTTCTATGAACTTTTCTGAATTCCTGAAACTTATAAAGTGTCTCTGCTGGTGCAGATGTACTTTTTCTTTTTTTTTTACACTGGACCATTGGTATTGTTAACAAGTTGATGTTCACAGTTCTAAAAGAGGTTGAAAACAAAGGGGCTTATTTACAAGCCTCTTGCGCTACCGGTATGTCACATAGCGTGACGCATCGGTGGTGCAACCTGCTGCCCGATATTTGCAAGGACACATAAAGCTACCCTGCGTGGCTTTACGTGTGCTTGTAAATATCGCCCTTTCTCATGCAACACTTTGCATGTAAAGGGCGTGACATGGGTGTTACTGTGGGTGTTCAAATGCAACATCTATGTATTCTGATGGATTTCCAGATTTACGAGAAATCGTATACTTGGAAATGCATCAGAATACTACGCGTAGCGAGGTGCAACGAGGAGAAATGTTTTTTTCCTCATTCAATGTGTGCTACATTCTACAGCACGCATGGAAAGAGGAAATCACCTCAACTGATTGTCCCCACAACACAGGCATCCTTGCACCATGGTGCAAGGGTACCTCTGCTGGCGCATTGAAGCCGATTGTGCACCACCGCAGGGGAAAGCACAGGGATGCAACATATTGTTGTAAATATGGGGCATCCTTGTTCTTTTAAAGTGACGCAGTGCGGGGCAGCCAAATGGCTTGTGGCAAGCACTGAGTCACTTTCATTGTACATATGGCCCAAAATTGAGTTCTAATCAGAATAACCTTTTTGAGAGAACTCCAAATTGATTTTAAGTTAATAATACCATAGTTGGCAGGCTCTTTCCAAGCACTTCATGAAATTGCAAAGTGTCTTCCAGGGCGCAAGCCCATATTGCTGTATTTCATTAATATTTCATTCATGCTGGCATTATATAGAGAAAATATATATACATTTTACTTTCTTGCTGCATCTGGTTTAGAGACGAAGCTGAAGACTAGCTTACCGTTTTCTAAAATGCTATGTTTTTGATAAAATCCCAACAACCGACTTTTGAAGGTATTGAAATCAAATCATTCACTCTGGGTGTTCATCTTTAAAGCTTTAAAGCACACAGTTCAGAAAGCTGAAAGTGTTGCTTACGAGGTAAATAGAAGTGGTGATTAAGAAGTAGAAGCGAAACAGAAATAAAACACAATAACTACCTTGTCACCTTTGTCTCCCCTCGATCCGTCCTTTCCAGGCTCTCCGGAGTCACCCTGCATACAAAGGGAAAAAAAACAGGAACAGGAATTTAGGACTTATAGGTATGGGCCTACTACAAAAGTATCTTTGGAATATCTTAAGTTGGAGTTCTGCAGTACTCTTAATTACTTTTACATGCATGTGTGAACTGGCTGCAAAACCCCAAAAATGGCAATATTCAGGGAATATTCCAATATAATTAGTAGAAAACAAGGCCTGTGTCCTCTTTGCACTTTTATTAATAGGGAGTTGGGTGTTGTGTGTGGGGAGGGGGGTGATTTACATAAGCATGAAAGAGCACGTAAAAGATTGCATGAAGAGGTGAGGTGTGTAAGAAACAAGGGAATAGAGGTGTTAGTGGGTCCAAATTATGTTTCTCCTAGTGTGGGAGTTTGTAGGATGGTGCCGCGGAGTAGGGAAATGTAGTATGTTGTTATCATGATACCTACAAATCTGCTGGGATGTTGGAGAAGTTTTACCCATGCATGGCTAATTTGGTCAAGGAACATGTCTAATGTCTAATGGTGATAGAGGCAGCAATAGCTAGAAATAGAGGGGCAGATTTACAAGAAAGTGAAGCATCTGTGAAGATGCGTCACTTTCCCTGCGCCACTTTGAGAAACCCTTGTGCCACTATGGATGCGCCATATTTACAATACGACTCACCATGGTGCAAGGATTGACAGATGCGTAAGAAATTCTGACGCATCTGTTGATGCAAAAGTCATGCATTGCTGGAGTTGTGTCGCAAGCACGACGCAACTCCAGCAATGCAGGGGGAGGCCTATCATTGTGCTGCTTCACTCTTTACGCCTGCTTCAAGCAGGCGTAAGAATTTGGCGCAGTGGCGTCCTATAAGTGGCGCAGTGAAATCTTGTAGATTTCACTGCATCACTTCTACAAGGCTTTTTTGCGTTGGAATGCCTGCTCTGCATACATTATCCATGACGCAGGTATAATGTGACGCAGGGTTTTACAACGTGACACATCTGCCTAGATGCGTCACAGTGTAAATGGGCTGCATTTTTACGCTGCGTCACAAAAAGTAACGCAACTGCGATGCAAAAATGACGCAAGGAGCTTGTAAATGTGCCCCAGAATTCCTAAGGCTACGGAAAAGGAATGTCTGACATGAATGAGATATGAACTTGTATGCCTTAGAAATGTTTTAAGCCAAAAAGACACAAAAGAGAAGGGTTGTGACATAAAGGAGAGCAGCAATGATTCATGAATGTTACTTATGTTGTTGGAGAATACTTATTGGTGCATATATATCATGCTTACATTTTTATTGAAGGCTACATTGTTTAGCCGGATGCAGCTGAATAAAGGAACTGCGGGTGCCACAGATTCCTGAGAGGGGTATGGGCCCAGCAGCTCCAAAGAAACCATATTAGATTAAAAGGTTTTAAGACACACACTTTGGCTAAACGGTTTTAATGGGGAAAGGATGCTGCTCTTCTACAATTATTATTTGAACGTCATACACATACCTGAATCTAAGTGAAGTTAACCACAGCTCAAGGACCATCGCCAAAGATTAGGACCTATAACATTCTTCAACAATGCTGTACATTGGCACCTTTGCTATTTGCTCTTTGCATTGCTGATTTAACTCCAATGCATACTTAGGATGACGGGGGTCCTCCAAAATTTGGTAATAAGAAAGTTTCTCAACTAATTTACACTGATGGTCGTTTTTTAATCTCGACGACAGTCTCCAAAAACAGTTAAAACGACTGGGAAAATATAACTCAGAAAATGGTTTGCTGATTAATTATACTCAAACAAAACTAATGTCATTTGGTACAACAAAGACACGATTTACCTGGCAACTGGACAAGGAAATTGGACAGGTTACAGAGTACACATATTTAGGAATGACCAATGACATAAAACTAACTGTGAGTCACATTTGAAACAGACTAGGAATAGACTGAAAACGACTGCCAGAGCATTGGCACGCTTTGCACAGTAACTATGGGTCCACAATTAACGGTATTAAAGATGAAAATCGACCCAGTTAATATTATATGGGGCAATTGTATTTAATGAATAAACTATGGAGGTTTTACATATCACTTTAATTAAAATTATCCAGCAAATATTTAACTTACGGTCTTAAACTCGGCATGCTATGATCAGATTACAATTCGGTCTTACTCGGCTCACTACCTTAAACTTTCACTGCTGCCTTTATGGCATGCGAATGGGATGTCTACTAGTTCTAACGTTAATTTCACGGTTTCCATAGTAACCCGCCCCCTTCATGAGTTTCTCTGATTTAAGTGCACGGCTCCCGACTGAAAAACATGTTTTCGAGGATTAGACTGGCTCTCCTCTTGCAAGTTTGAATTTCTACGAATTTCTTTTCATAGAGAAAGATTTTTGATTTGGTGCCCAATTATTATAAAAACCATGCTTACCTTATCGCCTCTTTCTCCTCGCCGGCCTGGTATTCCGCTAGGACCTGGGAGGCCGCCCTCCCCCTATAAAGGGAGAGAAAAAATCCATATGATAATGTATACTGTTACCATGTAACCCTATTCCTGTTATTTAGATGAATTGTAAATGTTCGGCTCAGTAAGGTATATATTGCACCATACTGTACTGCTGATCCTATGCTTGACTAAAAATAGTTTAGTAAAATAAAACTCAACATATTGAATTGATGCCATCTCGTGGTAATATTTCAGTATTACAGTTTGTATCATGTCGCTTCGTTCATTCTGCAATGTGAGTAAGCAATGGTGGTTACACTTTACTAAAGCAGTACTTATTGATAGCCAGTAATAATTATTCCTATAAATCACTCTGTGCACATCTTTACAGAGTCTACTAAACAAGAAAGAAAATGAATATATGTTACTTCTCAAACGGATTTTAGTAGCAGGGTAGGAAGCATTTTTCAGAATTTGAATGCCAGACGCTTCTTTTTTAAGTTAAAGCAGCTTTACTGAGAAATAACAATAACAGATAAAGAAGTAACAATCACTAGAGATATTAATCAAAAATAAAATTAAGTATACAAAATGGTGAGTAAGAAGAGAAGCTGTATAATCATTTCTAAAAGTGTTAGAGAATAAAGGACGGAAGGAAAGGGCAGACAGCCGCTTCTAAATCCTGCTTACCGAAACAAACGCACCTGCGCGCTTTCATTTGTTTTTTTCCACTCAGACCAGTGAACACACACGTTACGAATGGGCACTCTAGAATGCTCCTTAATGTGATGCCGAGGGCGTGGCTTCTGAGACCTACTGTGACATAATTCACCATGAGTCTTTTTTAAAGCAGCCCAGCTGCTCAGAAGAAGATATTCTGGTATCGGGTATGTAAGCTGCCCCAGCTAGCATCCCTCACTCATATTAAACCTCAATATTTTTTAGCACCAACATTACTTGACTGCTTCGGGCAGAGATGAGTGTCCAGGAGTTTAGATGACGTAGCACAGGGTGAGGGGGCCTGGAAATGCAAGACTCATGGCTAGGGCCTGAGAGAGAGACCTTGGTGCAGGGAGAGCTGTGGAAGGACCCGAGAAGGTCCTTGTTTATCCGAGGTTGGGAATGCGGCCCCGGAGGGGTGTTGCCTTGGACCTGAATAGCTGACCTGGGATAGAGATGGAATACTTGAAATGAGACTGAGGGCCTGGAAGTATAGCAAGAGATTCTGGGAAAGAAACATCCAGTGCATGATTGTTGTAATTGATGGTATGGGAGGTGAGGTGGGGACCCGCGGCTGATGTGGAGGGCATGGAAGTGATGTGGCGTGGGGTCTGAGACATTATTGAGATATGGGGGCATAGGTCTGATCTGGAGACTGTAGCGAGGTGGAGGTCTTGGGCGTGATGTCAGAGATTGAGATCTAGGATTCACTGTTTCTGAAAATGTGGAGTGAGTGGGCCGAGTGGAAGTGGGACTGCTGAGACCAGAAACATTCTACTGTAGTAGAACTACGTCAGCTAGTTATACTACACGCACCATAAAGTGAATTGTTTATAGATACTCACATTTTTTTTAAATTTAATCATTCATTCATGGATTTTTTTATTTGTAGCTGCATTTAACATTTCTTTGTTAATGTTATAGATTATATCACGTTTTACTGATGGAACAATAAGCCGAATGGTAGCTTTTTAAAAGTCAGTGCGTTTGCAAATGACATATGTTAAAAAGCTATTGTATGAAAATAGGCAAATGTCGTATTGATGAGTCATACATCAAATAAGTGGAAAGAGGATTTAATGCAATAGCAGAGCAGGTACACAGCCAGACAGGTTAGCAGTCAGGGGTAACTGACTACATTAGAATACAACACATAGGAACGCTCTGAGTAGAATGTGGAATGAACATAGTTAAAGCAACATCACATAATTAAGCAACATAACACATCCCCCTTTGAACAATATATAAAATAATGTTATAACTTGTGCCCAACACCACCCCCCATCAAAACAGAGAAAAAAAAACATCATAAAGGAAAATTTTCAGAAATGTAATCTGCTAACCATACGGGAGGCTTTTTCTCACGCCTAGGGTTTCTGAAAGCATGAACCTCATTATCACATGCAGAACTTGAAGAAGTAGAAGCACCCAAATCTGACGAAACTTGGCCAGAAACGTCTGAGACAGGACAACTGGAAGTGTTGGACGTCTGGAAGGCATCGGAAGCTTTAGGACAAAACAAATCCTCTAAGTCAAACAAGTCAGAAGACTCCTGAGAAGACGCTATACTAGGAGGGATAACCTGAGGAGGAGGACATTTAGCAATCCTTTTGAGGTTCCAAACACGTCCATCAGAAAGACGAACAGAATTGTTTAAAACTTCGACAATTTGCATAGGTTCATAAAAACTACTTTCCTCCTTGGAAGGTTTACCAGGTTTCTTGACCCTTACCCATTGACCAACAACCAAGCTAACATCTTTCACCTTGTGCTTCGAGTCATACAACATTTTGCTTTTAAGATGTGAAGCTTGGCTCCTTTCCTTAACAACATCTTCAGACCAATTGACCGCATTGGACTTAAACAACCATCCTGGAGTAAACTTGGTACGTGGATTCCTGCCACGCATAAGTACAAAAGGAGGAAAACCAGTAGCTTCACATATAGAGGTTCTGTAAGACCAAACCATCTTTAAAACTTGAATTTCCCATTCCTTACTCTTACCAGACATTTGAATTGTACTTTTAATGACACGGTTAAACCGTTCAACCATACCATTACTGTTTGGATTATAAAGAGCAGTGGTCTTGTGCTTGATACCAAGTGTATCAAAATACTCTTTAGCCTTATTAGAGGTAAATTGGACACCATTATCACTAAGTAAAACTGAAGGAATACCTTCCAACGTGAAGGATGTATCTAAGAACTTTAAAACAGTAGCAGTATCAGCTTTGCTCACAACCTTTACACAAGGCCACCTAGAAAATAAGTCCATTAAGACCAAAATGTATTTTTGCTCACTGCCAACTGGACCCATGATATCAATGGCTAAATGTTCCCAAGGAGAACTAGGTGCAGTCATGTTGCCCATAGGAGGCTTACAGACAACTAGTGATTTGTCAGCTGTTTGACACATTTTACAGTTCCTTACAAATTCATCGATTTCAGCATCCATACCAGGCCACCAATAAGAGGTTTTAACTGTACGTTTAGAACGAACTATGCCAAAATGCCCCTCATGGCATAAGGCCATGATGGAGGACCGCAAAGACTTCGGAGGTATGACTCTCTCTCTAAACCAGATGTTGCCATCTTGAACACTTAGTTCTAATCTAACATCCCAAAAAGGCTTCAAAGGATGCTTACAGTCAACTTTCCTCGGCCAGGAGCCAGCTAGATGAGATTTTACTAATGAAAGCTCTTCATCTTTCACATATTCATCAACCCACTTTTGCTTTAAGATGCCTGCACCATCCATGTCTTGTACATAGGCTACTTGAAAGGAGTTCCACAATTCATCCTCACATTCATCGAGTTGCTTAGGCATTCTAGAAAGAAAATCGGCTATACAATTCTCTTTGCCAGGTACGAATTCCACTTTATAATAAAAATCTTGCAGTTTAATAGCAAGTCTGGCAACTCTCGCTGAAGTGTTAACAGTACCTTCAGTAGTTAGGACTCTGAGTAATGGCTTGTGATCACAGCGCAAAGTAAACTTAGTACCCCATACAAAAGCTCTAAAGTGATTAACTGCCCATACACATGCCAAAGTTTCTTTTTCGATGGTTGAGTATTTTTCTTCTGTGGGCGAGAGTGATCTGGAAGCATAAGCAACTATCTGCTCCTTACCATTCACACCAACTTGGGACAAAACCGAACCCAAACCTTTAATGCTGGCATCTGTGGTGATAATAGAATGAGCATCAGGATTAAAACTTTTTAAAGAAGCAATATTGGCAATACAACTTTTGATGTCATCAAAATCTTGTTCACATTCTACTGACCAAGCAAACTTTGTCTTGTTCTTTAACAGCTGTCTTATATTATAAGTTCTGGTCGCAAAGTTGGGAATGTATTTTGAACAAAATTCGGCTAAGCCAATAAAGGATCTGACATCATCTTTTCCCTTGGGGGAAGGAGCACACCTGATAGCATCAACTAAGTTGGGTTTTGGTTTAATCCCATTACAATCTATAACGTGCCCTAGGTAAGTAACATGATCACTGGCAAAGGTGCATTTGGTGTATTCAACAGTTAACCCTTTGTCGTTAAGGATGCTCAAAACTTTATTTAAAGTATTGTCATGATCTGCCCTTTCCTTTCCAAAGATGAGGATGTCATCCTGAAAAAACTTAGTGTTTTTAACAGTGGAAAACAACCTGTGCATTAAACGCTGGAAAACAGCTGCGGCCGAAGCCAAACCAAAAGGCATCCTTTTAAATTGGTAACAACCCTGTGGGGTTATGAAAGCAGTGTATTTCCTGCTGTCTCTAAACAAAGGGATCTGATGGTACGCAGATGATAAGTCGATTGTAGTGAACCATTTAGCCCCGTCAAGCAAGGCTAACATCTCATTGATCTTCGGCAGAGAAAATTGATCTACCACTATATTATCATTTAAGTGGCGAAGGTCCACACATAATCTTAATTTACCATTGGATCGTTTCACGACCACCAAAGGGGAAACCCATGCAGACGCTTCAATCGGTTCAATTATGTTGGATGAGACCAATTTCTCAAGTTCCGTAGCCACGTCTTTTCTTAGGGCAATTGGCACACTTCTAACCTTATGGATCTTAGGTGTGGCAGAATCCTTCAAAATTATTTTGTGTTCGAAGTCTTTCAATTTGCCAATTGTCTTTGTAAAGACTGCAGGGAATCTTTTTAACAGTTCCTCACCGGTTTTGGTGCCCTCATCCATAACTAAAACTTTTTCCACAGAGTTGGGGTCAAGAATAATGTGTAAATCCCCTTGGTCTTTCCACCCTAAAACAGAGGGACCTTTTTTTGATACATATAACTTGCCATATGATCTACGGTTCTTGAACTCAAATTTCAGCCAACGAAAACCAACTATATCAATTTTGCCACCATCATAACCTTCAGGATCAATATCAGGAGGAGACAGTTTTGGACCAACTCTGTCAATAAATGTGTTACGCCATATATCTTCGTTTATGATCGTATAAGGCGAACCAGAATCAGCATAGACCTTGATGCGTACACCCCCTATGTGTATCCAACATTCAGGTTTGTTGTCAACAAGCAAACAGCCATCCCTAATGTTTAGGAGTAATTTCTTTTTCAAAACTACAGCACAGTCAGATGCTTGGTCCTCATCACTAGAAGTGTTCTCATCAGAAACTAAGTCTTCTTGAATACATTTGACAGTCTTTGTCTTCCTTCTACATGCTTTGGTGTAGTGACCATACAGTCCACAAGCACCGCATTTACTCTTTTTTGCAGGACATGACTTGGCAAACGCCAAATGTTCTAAACTCCCACATCTATAACATTTGGGAGATTCATTATTGTACTTAGGCTTTGCCCATGTTTCGCTTTTTTGTTTAAAATTACCACTTCTTTTTGAACTTGCATCTACTTTAGCCACAACATCTTTGCTGACACTTTCAGATTTTAGAGCACTCGCACATCTACTGGATGACTCAGCTTTACGAACTAAGGCTAGGATATCTTCTAAACAAGCATCCCCATTCATCCAAAGACGTTCCTGAATTGCAGGATTATTAGCGTGCATTACCACCTGGTCGCGAATTAAATCTTCCAGTAAACCACCAAAGGCGCAATCATCACCCATTTTTCTCAACTCACCAACATAGTCATCCACAGACTCATTTTTAGATTGTTTCCTTTGGTAAAATTTGTAACGCGTAATGCCCATACAAACCTTCGGAGAGAAATATTTGTCTAAATTGGATAGAGCCACTGTGAAAACATTACTATCACCTCCCCCTACAATGGGCTTGTTCATTTGGTTATAACATTTGAGACCTTTTGGACCCAATGAGTGTAAAAGAATACGTTTCTTTTGATCAGCAGACATTTTACCATCGGAATCCACAGTGTCAATATAATTGAGAAAATAGTCTTTCCATTCTAGCCATTTTAACGTTGGTTCAGAGCCTTTACACCAGAATTCCTGAGGGTTACTTAAAGAAAATGTTTGTTGACTCATGTTGATGTGAATTAATGCAAAAAATGAGTTAATAATATAAATGAAGATTGCAGAAATAAGTTATCCGTAAGATGTACAGTTGTTTATGGTGGAATTGTTCAGTGAATGAAAATACACTATCCTTCTTCACACTGTCCAGTCTTCACCACCAAAACGTGAAGAATTTGAAGAAATTCTTGAAAGTGTTACAAATTAAGCAAGTAGTTTAGTTCGAAGTGTTAAACAGCGATTACCTGTGACCGCGATAAAAATCCGACTTGTGGGTGTCGAAATAGGCAATTAAACGAAATAAACTGTCTTCCGTTTTTTCTTTGTGTGACGAGTAGGCCTGCCCAATCCAAAATGGCCGCTACGCACCGTGTGATGCGTCACGTTCTCTGCGAACGTATGACGTTACAAGGATGCAACGCGAGTCGGAGACAGAACCTCCAGGCTTGAAGACACGCGCATTCGAAGCGCGTTTTGAAGAGCAACGGTAAGCGCTCGAGCGCAGGTGTGAAAGCGCATCCAATGTATCCAAAGTAAGGATAAAGATTACAGTCTTAGTAAAATAAGGCGTCGCTCACCAGGCTTTGTTGTGCGTTAAAGCAATTAGTGTCTTCCATGCGTTGTCAATATATCGTAACGTCGTCTCTGCTCCACTTGTCGTCTCGACCATAAGGAAGGTCAGAGTTACCATTAAAAGCGGTACACAGGCTTTAAAAAATCATCCCGATCGTCGCCAGTTGTCGTATTGATGAGTCATACATCAAATAAGTGGAAAGAGGATTTAATGCAATAGCAGAGCAGGTACACAGCCAGACAGGTTAGCAGTCAGGGGTAACTGACTACATTAGAATACAACACATAGGAACGCTCTGAGTAGAATGTGGAATGAACATAGTTAAAGCAACATCACATAATTAAGCAACATAACAGCAAACATCTGATGATGGCGCTATCGCCACATTGGCGATGTCTATACAAAATGAATTGAATACATATTTTTGTGAACTCTGTGTGTGTTTCAAAATACGATAAACCGCACCAAACAAAAATACTTGTATGAAATCATGTATTTATGGAGGGAAAACTGCATGCTCTTAAATGGTGCAATTGTTAAGTGCATACAAGGAGATATTTATTCGCAAGCGACTGAAGACGAGTCTTCTTTCTTCCATGCACTGATTTATTACTAAGCCCTCCTACAATAACACTTCTCTAAACGCGGGAGTGAGGTGGTACGTGCCAAAATGTTTTTTGCAGGTTGAAGGGACCGGTTGCTGCACCGGGGCAGCAAAACACATGTGCATTGCCTACATTTGTAGAGGTCATTTATTGTTAATTATGTTCGTAGTGTAGGGTGATCAACCTAGAAACTGCATCATTCCATCTATCATTCCATCCTGATCGACCATGTCGCAACCCTAGGGATCAACCATTTGGCAAAGGACCTCCTTGCCTCATTCCTTTCCAATCGCACTCAAACCGTAAAATTGGGCACCTTCTACTCCCCCATCTTTACTCTTCGATGTGGGGTGCCTCAGGGATCCTCGCTAAGCCCTATGTTATTTAATATATACGTCTCGGACTTGGCGAGGATAATTAAATCACACGGCCTGAGTCTAACCACCTACGCCGACGACACCCAGCTGGTGCTAGCTGTGCACAAAGATGGGGCTGCCATCGCGTCCAGATTCCAGGAGGGTATGCTAGCCATAAGCTCCTGGATGACAACATTTTTTTAAAACTGAACTCAGAAAAGACTGAGGTCATGACCGTCGGCAACCTATCCCCTGCTTGATCTGCCACCTGGTGGCACAAAGAAATGGGCCCCCCGCCACACCCTGTCGCCAAGGTCAGAAACCTCGGAGTAATGTTTGATGACAAACTGTTATTCCATCATCACGTAAACAATGTGGTATCCTCATCCTTCTACACCCTAAGGAAAATCAAGAAGCTAATGCCATACCTCCCAGCTTCGGCAGGAAAAACCTTTTTTACCACCCTGATCTTTTCTAAGATCGATTACTGTAACACCCTCTTCCTCAATGCCCAAGAGAAGGTCTTGAACCAGCTACAATCCGTTCAAAATGCGGCGGCCAGTGTCCTGCTTGGCATCCCCAAACACAACTCCATCACCACGGCAATTCGGCACCTCCACTGGCTGCGTGTCAGTAGCCGCATTAAATTCAAGGCGGTTTGTATTGCCTACAAGGCCATCCACAACTCAGGACCTCATTTCCTCAAGAACGCCTTTCTTATTTATGCCCCTACCAGAACTCTCCGCTCTTCCACTGCCCACGCTTTCTGGTTGCCACCGCCAGACTCTGGAATACTCTCCCCCTCTCCATTAAAAAAAGTCCCACCCGCACAATCTTCAGGAAACAATTGAAGACTTGGCTCTTTAATCAATAAGTCTCCTCCAGCACTTTCCTGTCTGGATCTACAGTCATCATGCGCCGAGACACCCCTGGGTATTTGCGCGCAATACAAATCACCTAAACATAAACATAAACATAAACATCACTCCCAGTAGGATGTGAGATAACTGGGCCATGGTATATTGTATCTGCAATCAGTCTCTGAAACAGAGAGAGTGACTGTCAATCAAGGAGACAGACGTCTATTCAGGGAGACACAGGGTGTCTGTCTACATAGGCCTGACAGACAATCACTAAATTCTGGTTCTCTGGTGAAGCTCAAATCCCCTAGTGCAGCATTGAAAATACTTTCAGCACCCCAAAAAAAATGCAGCATGCATAAGGCCAGTTGGTATTTTCGACAAAAGTAAATGTCTTTGACCTTTATGGGTCCTTCAACCTGAGTAACCATTTTTGTCTCCCCAGATGATCATTAAAATATCAACAACAGAAAAGGCGTTAAGGTTTTCTTCCTTCACCTCGGGCAACAGACACATCTTACTTTGTATGTTGGACGCTTGTGAATTACCCTTTTGGTTACCTAGTGCTCTCCAGTTCAGTAACTTTCTTTATTTTAGCCACTTGCACCGTGGCAATGCGATGCCGTCACGAGGTCAGCATATAGCCGCTTACAACCAAAGTCATGCCCTGCCTGCTGTAAAGAGCCATCCGGCTCTTGCTATACATTGTATCTTTTGCACCGACCCTCGGAACCGGGTACGAGGGTATAAATAAAAGGGCCCAGGTCACACGTGACCTTCGGCCGAGAACGGAGTAAAGTGTGTGTCCATACCTTACTGAGCATGCTGCGAAGGCCCACTGCATATCCGAGGCCCGTTCGCTACACTGGCGATGAGGGGAGCACGGATCCTCGCTGCCTCTCTCCGCCTCGCTGCAACGCACAATCCGGTGTGCTCCAGGCGTGCCACTCAGCCGTCGGAAAGATCGGCGACCCCGCCTGAGCTCCTACGGTGTTGCTGCCATTCGGCACCCCACTGGGGCATCCTGTGCGGCCATGAGGGAAGTGACCCACTGATCCATCCTGGGCTGCACGATGAAGCGCATGTGACTCGGAGCGGGAGAGCTCCACAACAACGGCAAGACACTCCGGAACCCGCCTGCACGAGACGCTTGGCACGGGGCGGGCCTTTAAGACTCCAACACGCTGCCCAGCTCCTGCCAATCGGAGGCCGGAAAAGAGCCGCAGGCCCCACCAGACTTGTCACCACGGTGAAGAGAAGTGCCAATAAGACTTGGGCAGAATGACATCTGTAACCACAGCCTGAACCTGCACCAAGAACACCATCAACAGGAACACATAGCCCAAACACAAGGGCAAGTGAGCCCCAAGGCCCAGGGGAGGAGTGACATAGACACCAAGACAGCACAGGTAAGGAGTAACGACAGACCCAGGCTCCTCATGCTGGGGTGATAAAGACAAAGCAACACCTCGCCTGCGCCACTCAGAGCCACACACCCCGCAGGAAGGTATAAGCATCTGCGCACTATGGGAGACTCGCCACCACAACCACATTCACATGCATCTGTGACTCCTATACCCCCGTTCAGCCAGATTGCTGACCCCGCCACTGCCGTCCCAGATGGAAGCTCTGAGTGGGGCACCTACACCACTTCTTTACAGGAACCTGAGAGACAGATGGGACGGTAAAACAGTAATTGTTGATGCATTTTGGCGGCAACTGACTTTATTTATTTATGAGATTTGTTGAGCGCGCTAATACCCTAAGGTGTCTCGGCGCTTTGGATAGAGTGATGGTATGGTAGGTGTTTATTGATTGAAAAGCCAGGTTTTTAACTGTTTACGGAAGGTTATTAGAGATGTGGTGATTTTTATTTGGTGCGGCAAAGTGTTCCAAAGTTTGGCTGCAGTGATTGAGAAAGATCTCTCACCCCAGGATACTTTCTTTGTTTTTGGAACCTCTAGGAGGTTGGCAGTGGAGGACCGTAGTGCACGTGCTGGTCTGTAGGGACATAGTGTTTGTTTCAGAAAAGCGAGTCCTGATGCGTGAATGGTCTTAAAAGCTATGCATAAGGCTTTGAATTTAGTGCTGTGTCTCACCGGTAGCCAATGAAGTTGTCGTATGGTTTTAGAGATTGATTTAAACTTGGGTGTGCCTGTGATTAATCTAGCAGCTGCATTCTGTACCAGCTGCAGTTTGTTCATTACTTTTTCTTGAGCATTGACAAGGAGTTAGTTACAGTAGTCAATCCGGGACATCACCAGGGTGCTGACTAAGGTTTTTATTGTGCTTGTGGGAAGATAGGGGAGGAGTTTCCTGAGCATTCTTATTGTAAAGATCGCAGAGGAAACCACTGCATTAGCATGATACATGAATGACAGTTTGTTGTCAAAAATCACCCCTAAATTTCTAACTTTTGTGACCGGGGTGGGAGGTAGTCTAAGATCTTCTGGCCACCAAGTGGGGGACCAGGCTGGAGTGAGATTGCCGAAGACCATTATCTCGGTTTTATCGGAGTTTAATTTGAGGCAATTCTCGGTCATTCACTTGCTTATTGCCAGCATTCCTTGTTGGAAATTACAGGCAACTTTCTGTCCATTGTTGTTAACCGCCAGGGCAAGCTGAGTATCATCGGCGTATGAGTTTAACGCTAGATGATGAGCTTTAATGATCTGTAATGAACTGTTTGAGATGCTGTCTGGCACCGGAGTGGCCCTTGAGTATGATGCTTGTGCACAAACATCGATCAGGCGGAAGAAATTAGGGTGCAGATTATCCAGGGATGCAAGTCCATTGCGCTGAGGCGCCAGATGCTTCGCCAATCCGGAATATCCCGAGATGAAATCCTCATCCTAGCCCACTCTCACGAGCTGCCAGACAGACGGATGGAAGAGATGGAGGTGTTCGCAACACTCCGACTGCTCCAACACAGAAAATGTTCCATGTCAAGGAAGAGATGGTAGAGAGGGTACCAGGGCGCCCTGGACCTGGACTTGGACAAGGGCGAGCCACTGTGGGTTGGCCCAATGAAAAATGTAGGCATTGCTGTTTCAACCACAAAGCGCAAGACCGATGCCCAGCCAAAGGACAGATCTGATCGAAATGCGGCAAGGCCAATCATATGCCAGAGTCTGTCGGAGTGGGGGAGGATGCTCCCGTGGAGGTGCATTCAGAGGACAGCCCACGAACCTATGACACCTAACGCTCGAAGACAACGAAACAACAGAAACACCAAAGGAACAGGGAGCCACAGCCTACTACTAGGATAACGGCGACCCTTTCGTTATTTCATTTGCGGGACGGCCAGGCTGCAAGAAGCACCCCCCTCTGATGTGCGATTTACAAGTCAACAGGACCTCAGTGCATGTACTGATAGACAGTGGTGCATCCGTGAATGTAATGGACTTGGATCAATACGAGAGATTGTCACACAAGAAGCCCCTTCCAAACAGTTCAGCCAAAATCGACACCTATAGAGGGACAGAATCCATACAACTACAAGCAGTGATTGAGTATGATGTCTCAAGCTCAGAACACTCTGTGAAGAACAGATTCCACGTACTGATAGGAAAAAGGGAACACGGCTCGGGTGCCACACCGTTGAAGACCTAGAGCTGGTGTTTTTCGCCATACATTTGCACGACACCCATGCAGAGGACATCTTGAGAACATTTCCACAACTATTCCAGGGTTTGGGTAGACTGAAGGGGCACCAAGTAGAACTGCACATCAACAAGGCCATCAAGCTGAGAGCGCTTCGACACCTGCGCATTTCATTCCATCTCTGCCCCCTTGTGGAAAAGGAGATGCAATACCTGGAAGACTAGGGGTCATATAAAAGGTGTTAGGACCCACCCCGTAGGTGTCCCCCGCTGGTGGTCGCGCCAAAGCCGAAACAGACTGGTGTCATTCATTTATGTGTCGACATGAGGCTCCCCAATCTGCCATACAGAGGGAGAGGCATCTACCCCAATGATGGATGACATTTGGGTGGACTTGAATGGGGTACAATAGTTCTCCAAACTTGACATGAACTCTGGATACCACCAGTTGGAGTTGGCACCTGAAAGTTGCAACATAACCACCTTTTCTATGCATGTCGGCCTCCGACGGTACAAACTGCTCAGCTTCAGGGTCTTCTCCACCACAGAGGCGTTACAGAATGCCATCAAGGAAACCCTCTCATGCCTGGTCAGAGTAATAAATCTAAGTGACGACAACCTGATATACTCCCAGAGTCTGGAGAAACACCACGTCCTGCTGAGAGCGACCCTGCAAAGACTGGCGTAATGTGGACTCACTCTGCGAAAGAATTAATGCGCCTTCTATCAAGGGTCGACAGATTTCTTTGGGTATGTCTTTTCCTGAGACGGGCTCCGTATCGATCCATGGAAGGTGGAGGCCATCAGAAATGCTCCGGTTCCCCAGAACCCAACAGAAGTCCAACGTTTCTTTGGTATGGTGACATACTGCGGGAGGTTTATTCAGAACCTAGCCACACTCTCAGAACCAATGCGTCAGCTGACTAAGACAGGCACGCCCTGGTAATAGGGCTCCATAGAGGAGTCGGCATTTCAGAACATCAAGAAGGCTCTTCTAGACCAGACAACCATGGAGTACTTTCAACCCAACCTTTAGTCCAGAACCCCAGTGCCCCCTTCATCCTTCTCTTAGTCCCTCTTGCTCCCTCTTCAACACCTTCCATCACCTCCACCCTCACTTGCTGCTGACCACATCCGTATGCCTGGGTACCAAAACTTTACTACCCCAGCATCCAGTGAAGTAAGACCTTTCCAATAGTTTGATATATCCCGTTATGTGATTGTTTAACGTAAATAATCTGACATGCCATAGTCACATTACAAAATAATGTTCTTCAAGAAATCCCACCCTTTCATGCGCATAATTCGCAGACAGAGGCGAACCTTCCCACTTCCTTAAGTGCACAGAACAGCACCAAAGCACACCGCGGGCAAAGCTTTGCTGCCAACAGTACACCACACTACAAGCTGTGCTCCCAACAGTACAACACACTACAAGCTGTGCTTCCAACAGTACAACACACTACAAGCTGTGCTTCCAACCATACAGTACACTACAAGCTGTGCTCCCAACAGTACAACACACTACAAGCTGTGCTTCCAACAGTACAACACACTACAAGCTGTGCTTCCAACCGTACAGTACACTACAAGCTGTGCTTCTAACAGTACATCACACTATAACCTGTGCTGCCCACAGTAAAACAAACTACAACCTGTGCTCCTGACAGTACAGCACACTACAGCTGTGCACCCAACAGTACACCACCAACAATCTGTACTTCCAACAGTACAGCACAATATAAGCTGTGCTCCCGACAGTACAGCACACTGCAAGCTGTGCTCCGACAGTACAGTACACTACAAGTTGTGCTCCGACAGTACAACACACTACAAGCTGTGCTCCCAATAGTACACCACCAACAATCTGTACTTCCAACAGTACACCACACTACAAGCTGTGCTCCCAACAGTACAGCACACTTCAAGCTGTGCTCCCAACAGTACAGCACACTACAAGCTGTGCCCCAACAGTACAGCACACTACAAGATGTGCTACCAACAATACAGCACACTACAAGTTGTGCTCCAACAGTACAGCACACTACAAGCTGTGCTCCCAACAGAACACCCCCAACATGCTGTGCTTCCAACAGTACACCACACTACAATCTGTGCTCCCAACAGTACAGCACACAACAAGCTGTGCTCCCAACAGTACAGCACACTACAAGCTGTGCTTCAGACAAACAAGTTGTTTACAACACACTACAAGCTGTGCTCCCAACAGTATGCCACACTACAAACTGCACTTACTACAGTACAACACACTACAAGCTGTGCTCCTGACAGTACAGTACGCTACAAGCTGGGCGCCCAACAGTCCAACACACTACTAGCTGTTCTCCCAACAGTACAGTACACTCCAAGCTGTGCTCCCGACAGAACAGCGCACACCAAACTGTGCTCCCGAAAGTAAACCACACTACAAGCTGTGCTCTTGACAGTAAACCACAATACAAGCTGGGCTTCCGACCGTACAACACACTACAAGCTGTGCTCCCAACAGTACAGCGGTTTGGTATCAGGACGGGGGTGTTTAGTGCGTCCCTTCCTAAAACCGAATCGCATCGGTATGTATGAATGTTTTGTGGTTGCAAAACATTTGTATTTTACCACCTATTTGAAGTTGGTGGTCATCCATTCGCAAATGGGAAAGGGTCCTTAAGAGACCTCTTCTCCTTTGTGAATGTTTGTGAAACCGTTGTTAAGAGCAGGCAGGGGTCCCAGGGACCACTGCCTGCTCTTAAAAAATAAAAAATAAAACTTTTCATTTTTCGTTTTGTAATGCATCCTATTTTCCTTTAAGGAAAACGGGCTGCTTTAGAAAAAAAAAAAAAGTGCTTTACTTAAAAGCATTAACGGACATGGTGGTCTGCTGTTCTCAGCAGGCTACCATCCCGTGATTTTTGTGATTCCTAGGGGGTCATAAATTGCGACCTACCTCATTAATATTCATGAGGTTGGTCATTTGCGACCCCCTAGGATTCGCAAAAGGTGTACTGTACACCTTCATAGATTGCATTTTGCAATTCCCTAATTGCAAAACCTTATGATTCACAATTAGGGAATCGCAAAATACTACCTTGATACACCTTGCCCTAAATGCTGTGCTTCCAACAGTACAATAACCTAAAAGCTGTACTCTCTACGGTACAATACACTACAAGCTATGCTCCCAACAGTAAACCACACTACAAGCTGTTTCCCGACAGTACAGCACACTACAAGATGTGCTCCCGACAGTACAGCACACTACAAGCTGTGCTCACGACAGTACACCACACTACAATCTGTGCTCCCAACAGTGCACCACACTAAAATCTGTGCTGTAACAGTGGAGAAGTGTGGCTCACTGGTTAGAGGAGGCAGACCTGGAAGCAGAGGTCAGCCCGGGACCAGGGTTCAATTCCCGGCTCGGCGGGGTCTTGAGTCCTAAAATGTCCATGGACTCGACAATTCTCGCTCCGGTGCCTACTCGATTCATGGGTTCAAACTCTGCGACTCTGGGTAATAGCTTGCTTAATCTCCACAATGGCCCCTCGCGGCGGGATGCCTGGCTTTCACCTTGCGGATACCCTGCCGGGGTTATCTCACAGGGGAATACCAGGACGGGTTCCCTAAGCAAGCGCTTAGAAACCGCTCGGTGATTTGCGCTATATAAATTCCTGTACATTTACATACAGCACACTACAAACTGTGCTCTCAACAGTACTACAAGCTGTGCTCCCAACCGTACAGCACACTACAAGCTGTACTCCTGACAGTACAGAACACTAAAAGATGTGCTCCCAACAGTACACCACACTACAAGCTGTGCTGCCTAAAGTACAACACAATACAAGCACGGTTGAAGCATACAGAAGGAAGCGGGTGACAGCTCTCCTGCAGCTCATGCAGAGAACACAGCACGAGCCATACAGCTGCGAAATACAACGAATCATAAGCCAAGCAACAATCAGTCACCCATACAGAGTGACAAAAATGCAAAGTCACTTGGCACACTCACTCTGATAACAATCACATATTGCAAACTAAGATGCAATTGGGCCACACAAGGATCTTGCATTAAATCTATAAGGAACACAGATACACCAACCACCAAACAGACCCAGTGTTACACACACCTGACAAAAAGATGCCTGAGCAGCAGAACTTCAATCAGTGAGAACCCAGAACAACGGTGAGGGGAAACCATAGTACAGAAAGTGACAGGAGAATAAACAAAAGAAGGAGGTTCACAAGCATAGCTGAACTACGATTCAAGCAATCACAGTAGAATTAATTGGGTGTTAAATAACTCTCTAAACTCTCTTTTGAGAGGACCCACTGTGCATTCCAGGCCCCTTTTCTGTCCGTGGTGTAGTTACAAAATGAAAACTCAGTAATGAGAGTGATTCCACATCTTACCTTTTCCCCCACACGACCAGCAGGACCTTGCTCTCCAGTTTCTCCCTGAAAGAAGAGCACAGTTAGTTGTGGTGCATGCACCTGGCTCTGCCTATCACAGGGCAGGATGTCATGCTGTACCATGAAATGTCTGACACATGAAAGGTTTGTTATTCTACTTTACAACTGATTTACCTAAAAGTGCAGAAATAATCTACCAAAGCTGCGTGTTTTGAAGAGATGATGAAGTGTTTGGGGTCTGTCTTATTGAGGATTGGTGAGTGGATGTTTGGGCAGGAGGCGCGGTCCTGTTTCCGGAAGTGAGCAGCTCAAGTGTTCATGAGAGTGGGTGTTTTTCCCCCAGTCAAGAGTACTTCATTTCCGGCGGAAGGATAGGCGTACTGCTAACATTTCTATGACCCTCATCACCCAGTGGGCGCCAGAGACTTACCTCCGGTTTGCTAGGGAAGCTGAAGGTCAGTGTAGGGCAGGTCAGAGGGCGGCACTAAAGATTCTACATAAGAAGGCAAAGCAGGGCTTATCTAGACTCGTGATGAAAGTTGCAACGGCAGATGCCGGCATCCGACTGCCCATCTGATGGAAATACTTACCAACCGGCCAAATGCTTGGGAAGAATTTGCATACTTGTGTCTTCAGATCATCAGGCAAACAGGGGCTTAGAGAGGTTGGAGGACATAAGTTCTCCGCTTTTTTTTAATGTAAGTCTGATTCCTATCTGCCAGGATGATGTTGGTGCAGAATGTGCATTTTTCTCAAAAGAAAGGTCATTTGTAAGTAGCTGAACAACCTTCAGAATATTAAATCTTTTTTTGAGGAATATGATCATACTTGAGAACAAATTTGAAATTTGGAATTTCAGGACAGAAAATGTATTGTTTTTTTCCCTGGCAAACATGCTTAAAGCTTTACTAGTGGTAGAGGCACAGAGTTCTTTCTGAAAGTATAGTTCACATTTTTCCAGAATCTGTCCAGTCTTAGAAGAAGGGTGATGCTTACGTGACTTAGATTCTAGGGGCCTCATTTATGAGAAATGACGCATCGCTGCTTGAAAGCAGCGATGCGTCACTTCTCAGTGCGCACTCCTTGCGATATGATTGATGCGTCATATTTAGTGTATGACGCATCATGTCGCAAGGAGTTACAGATACGTCAGTATTTCTGACGTATCTGTAAGCGCAAAAGTCATGCATTGCTGGAATGTGTCACAAAAGTGACGCAACTCCAGCAATGCGTCCTTTCACATGGGGAAAGACCCATGTGAAAGGGCTTGCGTCAGTCTTACGCCTGCTGTGAGGCAGGCGCAAGATTTTGACGCAACAGCGATCTAAAAGTGACGCAGTGAAATCTCATAGATTTCACTGCATCACTATTACGAGGCTTTTTGCGGGGGAATGCCCCCTCTGCATGCATTATACCTGACGCAGGTATAATGTAGCGCAGGGGTTTACAAAGTGACGCATCTGCTTAGTTGCGTCACTTTGTAAATAGTGCGCAACAGGAGGCATGTTTTACGCCGCTGATGCATCACAAAAAAAAGTGACGCATCGGAAGCGCAAAACTGACGCAAGGCCTCATAAATGAGGCCCCTAAGATTTGAGTATAAGCTCCCATCAATGAGAGCCTTTGCACTGAAATGACAGCCATACACAAGAAGCTACCAAATGTCATTTATCCTCTATGTTTCCTACAATGGCCACTCAGGGAGTTACATTACAAGCCCTTTCACCTGGGCAATGCATAACCTTACAGTATTTAAAGTATTTGGGGCAATTGTCATTAATATCCTATGGTAACAATATCTTTATAAACAATGACTGATAGCAGAACTGAAAAAATATCTACTAACATTATTATAATCATAACAAATACTTTACATTTAAAAGCTCAGCAGTCCGACTGGTTAAATCACAGAGTTTGAAAAAGTGCCCACAGGAAATGCAAGCAGCCGAATAGGGGCAGCCAAGTACAGTGTTGCATATTGGAAAATCTTTCATCACAGTCATCATTCAAAACACAAACACGTGTTGATCTATCAAGTGAATATCTCACCCTGGGTCCGATTTTTCCAGGAAACCCATCATCTCCCCGTACTCCTTTATCACCCTGTGGAAACAAGAAATACATAACTTACAATACAGAGCTGATTCACAAGCAGCTGGAAACAGTGTACATATACATAGGCTCTGTATGTGTTCCTGTGGTATGTGTCTCCCTATTTACTAATAGCATGAGCTTGAAAGGAGCACTCTTCCATACCACACATTATCTCGATTCTAAACATCTTTAGGAAAATGGCTTTTGAGATCTACAGTAAAATCGACTGAGTGAAAATCAGTTAGGAAGGAATCGGAGGACAGCACCTTAGACAGCAACGTGTGTCTCATTTGGTCAACATTCAGCCAGTAGGAAAGACAGGTAGGAAAAAGTCCATTTTACGGACAGGATTGGGAGGACAGCTGCCATCGCTTTCATATGGAAACACAATCCAGACTTTAATCAATTTATTAAACTATAATGATCTCTAATAAGGTGCCAAGATACATTTGCTGGTCTACTTTGAGCCTTAAAAACATGTAAATATTCCATATAGCTTGTATTCAATATTTTAAGTAGAAAACGTATATCACATTGACATCTTCTGGTTGCGTTTTAATATAATCTACATTTCGTTTTTTTTAGCAAAAAGTATGCACTGTGTTCCTAGGCACATGCATTGTGGGTCTCTGCAGTCAAGTTCTTCTGAGTCTAATGATGTCCCTTCTTTCTTATCTTTCCTACTAAATCAAGTGTGAACAAAACCCTCATACTCGACCCTTAAGCTGTGCTTTTGCATTATCTTTTTCTCTACTTGTTATTGGTTAGTAGGGATTCCTGATCTACATATACAATTGTCTGAGTGCTTGCATGGAATCCCTTAGCACCAAGACAATTGTTAATCTTTTCAGTGTACATGAAGACCAAGTTAACAGTCAGTTTGGCACTATGTAATATTCTTAATTAATTAATGAATACTCTGGAATTGCAAAAGATAAATCTAAACGTGGCTAGATGATTTTTGTCAAATCAGGTTTTTCAAAAAGAATTGTGCCAAAATATATGAATACATACTGGCTGGTGACAGCTATGGAGATTCTAGTTTGAACTGATACATACATCTACTGCATCCCCCTCTAATTACCAGATGAAATAAATGAGGCATAAGTGTCTTCTGCATTGGGTGACCAACTCCGACAAGGGGAGGCCTGGGGGGCGAAAAAGTAGTTGTAGGGCAGTTACCTTGCCACAAAAGAAGTCTCTAGTCCAGTTCCAGGTTCTATGTGTGAACCCCCATAGACAGAAATGGAGTGGTCCTGATGCAATGGATACAGGATGTTGAAGATACTGTAAGATGCGGAGGATGCTGTGCGGTTGCCGGAGGTCTTCCTCAGGCTACTTCTCAACCTAAGGTCCAAGTGGGTCGACTTTGGCCACAGGGGACAATGTCCCTCGAAGTCATCTTTGATACAGAAAAAGTTCATTTGCCGCTGAACAACTGGTCTTCAGCCACAGCAAGACCAGTGGCTCCCTTTGGTAAGGGCTAGTGTCCATCTTGGGTGACCAAACTGCACCCCCACATCTCTTCTGGGTCCAGCAGCATCAGTGCTTGGTCTCCCGAGCTCCACATAGGCAGTCAGTGGTGATCAGGTGATTGTGGGTACTGACTGGTCTGAACGAGGTTCATCAGCTTTTGTGGCCCTGGTGCTTTAACAGGAAGTCGGTCAGTTGCCTCTTGGAGTTCACCTCTTCTGTCTGGGGCTTGGGAGTGACTTTTCCAAGAGCCTGGCAACAGGCACCGTACTCTCTTTGCCAGTCCAAGGATCAGTATTTGCAGCTGGTGCAGCTTCTCTTGGTTGGGCCTGGGGACAGCAGAGCAATTCCTATTTGGTCCTCTCTCCAGTCCAGATGTGATCTGAGGTCTAGGAGACAGGGCTTCCATATTTATGCCCAGAAAGTGCCTCTCAGGGGAGGTAGCAGTTACTAGCCAATGCGTTTTCCTGTTCTTCCCTGCCTTATCATGATATCCTGCAATGTGTGGCATCTAGGTATCAAAGAGTGTACTAATCTGCGAACTCTCATGATGACTGAAACCTTCTATTGGTGTGTGGTGGTTGGTAGCCCACCCTAGAGGTGTGGCTTCCTAAACGCTACAGGCCCACATAAAAATGGTCTGGCAACTGGTCTCCCCTCTCTGGCCCTGATGCTAGCCTCTCTCCCTCATCAAAGGGGAAGCTCTTCTCATGTGTGTCCAACATTTGCCCTTCAAAGGCGGGTTCCCCTTGAAAGCTTGCTTTTGAGCTCACACTCTGCGTGGTTTCCTGCCAGAGAGAGATGACACCTCTTCCAATGGCAGGTCTTCATTGTTCCTGCTGCTGGGAGTCATTCAAACCTCTTCCCAGGTCGCAGGAAAGCTGTCTCTTGGCCAGCATCTGACAATGGCCACTGGAACACTTGGGTAACAGAGTTGCAACTTTCTTAAAATTGCATTAAGGCCACAGTTACATTAAATATTACCTTGGCATCAAGTTGGGTTTAATGCAATCATCATTTTAAAATCTTAAAGTACCAGTTTTAGTAATCCCATTCTGAAGTTAACCCAGCTGGGTTGTCAGTGTGTAACCTTGCACTCGTCAATGAAGCTACCAGCCTTTTCACACTAAAAGTGACAATTTGGGTGTTTCACCATTAGGACATATAAAAATATATGCCCTACCTTTGTCTTTCAGCACTCTACTTTAGAACTCCATAGGCCTGTTATAGTGGTGACATATATATTAAAGTGAGGGGTTTGGGATGTGCCATTAGTCTAAATGGCAAAATCGAGCTAGCAGTTTAAAACTGCTCTGCCAGTCTGCAATGGCGAGCTGGGAGAGACGTTTTCACATTGTCACAACCAGGGTGCCAGAAGTGTTGGACCTTGTGGGATACTTGAACTTACAGTTCCTAGGTACCCCTGGTACCATATACTAGGGACTTATAAATAGGCAAAGTTAGACAATTGCACTGGCACTGAGGTCTGATTAGCAGGCATCAGGGCACTCTCAGAGTCAGAAAACCAGCAGCATCAGTCTAAAACTTTGGGAGTGATCATGCAAAAAGAGGCATTTCTTTACAAATAGCAACAGTCAAAACATGTTACAGACAACTACATTTAGATCTTTGCGTTTTCTGTGATCTTTACTCATTACCGGTAATAATGTTTATGATTTGCCTTGTGTATGTTTTCAAGTGATTACGCTGCAGCTTTGGTGCTCTCTGCATTTTTCAAGTCTGTGTTATAGAACCATATAGTGTCTTTGCACAAGGGTGAATAGAGTCAGGGGATAGCAGCAGTGCTTGCGTATTTGTTTTCTGCTCCTTACAGTTTCAGAACCTCCTCACAGTTTCAGAACCTCCTCACTCCTGTGAGCCTGGACTATCCTAAGGGGCTATACTCCTTTGGACTTATCTCTGAGGAAACAATTGTTTTCCTGACAACTCTTGGAAACACAGAAAAGGTGGATTAAGGGCCTTATTTAAAGTTTGGTGGAAAGGGTGTTCTGCTGCAAATGTGGTGGGCTACAATGTTGGTCAAATTCCCAGTTTGCCGCTGTGTCTAAAGTTGGACTAACAGCCACATTTTTGCGAGCGGAGCCTACACTGGCCTGCCCATGTAAATCTTAGATTGACAACCCAAAGGACATTGGCCGTTCAGGCTAAGTGCCTCAGAATGTCCATCCTATTATTTAGGACAAACTTTCTGACATACTTTTTTTCAAACGTTGAACCGCCATGGAATGCCTGCCAGTCCTGAGCAGAAAAAACACAAAAATGTTCCCCATGCAGATAAAACCAAGCATGTAAGGGACACATATCTTGTTTTACAAAATCAAGCATCTGCTTCATGCGATTGCGTTTGTAAAATGAAAAAAACTACTTTTCTGTGGAGGTGTATTGAACATGGTGCCACGGAGAAACTCCACAGTGCAGTCACAGGAGCTGGTGTGACAGCAGCTCCTCTGCAGGCACAGAAATGCCCACTTTCCTGGCAGAGATCTCTAAATGTGGTGGGGTGTAGTCTGGCAGGCATGTGCCTCGCTGTAAGGATATGGTAAAAGACTTAATATTACTTTGTTAGACAATAAATAAACAGCTAAAATAATCTTAACAGACTTTCTTTATAGAAAACTGCCAGTCCAGATCAGAAAAAATCTTTGTGCAGGGAACAAGGCAGCAGACACCTCCTAATATTCAATATGCTTACCTACATCTAAATGGCCCTAAAGCATATTCTGAACACAGAGCACTAAAAACTAATTTAATTTCACCATAAATAGATTTTTCCTTCTACCCATTTTTTCACTTTATCAGATTACTTGAATGCAGATACACAGCCAACATAAAAAAAAGCATTTGCAATGCAATCGGTCTCGCCTCTGGGACCTTATATGTATTAAGCTATGCATCACATTAGCCAGGGTGCTGAAACATGCACTGTTCTTTAACATGGAGGGAAAGTAAGCACCAAACTGCGTGACACGCCAGGTATGGGAACACATTGAGAGAAATATTTCATTTCAGCGGCCAATGGCATAGTCCAAAGCTCTGTTTTTAATATAAAATCAGGGCCTTCGGTGGTCATACCACTGAAAATACAAGATTTGAAAAAAATATTATTGTCTACGTGGCTCGCAGAAGACAATTTCTATGGACTGGAATCTAGAGAATGCTATACTGAATCTGGCATTTTACTGACCTCTGCTGGTCGGTTACTATTAAGACAGTTAAATAGAGGCAGTTGAACAGAAAAAAAGCCCCTAAGCGGAAGCAGACAACTCCTAGGACTGATCTCCAGAGCCCACATAGTACACACACATATAAGTATATGAAGTATATACAAGAGGCCTCGAATGCTCGACCCAAAAACTGGAGTAAAAAGAGAAGACTTAATACATCTAATACATTATGATCTACTAGGTAAAGGTATGTGATGTATATAAAGGGAACTTGCAGGATCCACTAGTTGTTCCTATCTTTTTAGAGATAAGCCATATATTGTTTTTGATCTTAAATCATATATATAAAAAAAGCAACCATTTTAACATCAAGCATAATTATCTAACAAAATCATGTTAAGCAATTCAACTTACCTTTAACCCTTGAATTCCAGGTAGTCCAGACTGTCCATCTTTGCCTGGGGGGCCCTAAATATAGGAAACATATTTTGAAATAAATAATTGAAGATGAGTATTTACTTCATGTAGTCTCATATGAAAAAGAGTGATTCCAAGTAGTAATTATGTGATGTTATTCTTTTACTCGGATTGAAATGATTTTCCCATACTCTACCAATTTCGACCTGGGTCATAATTAGTTTATTATGGACTAGATTGTATTGAACTATACTCACCAGTTGACCAAATGTATTCTCTAAACTTTATTTAGTATCCGAAAGAAGATTCATCATGCCATCTAAATTGACCAGTGTTTGTGTGTGGATAACAACTATGAATTGCCACACAGTCCATCTTAGTATCTGTAGCAATCAATTTACCATTCCCTGAGTTCATATTTAAATGTTGTTTGAAAACCTTTATGGAGCAGATTCAATTTGTAAATATCAGCCAGAGTTTCTTTTTTACCTCTTTTTTTAAAATCCATCAGTAGCGTGGGACACGCTAATACAGTTTTATCCACTGTATTACACTTGGTAAAATGGTGTTGAGCTGAAACCTTCATTTGGATCTAACAAGTATGGACTTACGCATGCAGGCTGAATGAGTAAAAGTGTATCTGAATCAGTCAGCCATCTGCCACAGTTAATACTGTGGCAGATGGGGGTTAGTTAAAACTACTAGGATTTAATTGAAGATTGAGAACAACTAGATCATTACTCTTGGGTGAAGTGTATCATGCACATTGTCTTCTTTATGCACTCTATAGGTTAAAGTGTGATTAAAGTGGAACTATAGATAAGAAAAAGATAAAAGGTTCTGCAGTGCAACTTTGTAAATAAATTATGAACCCTGAAATGTAAATATGAGTCTACACATATCTAGACTCCTTAACATGTGTTATAGTTTTACATACTTAGCTGAGCCAGCCCTTAAAGAGATGCATGCTCTTAGAAGCCCAGCAGAGTGAGTTAAATACTTTGCTGCATCGCTGCCCTAAAAGACAATAGGTTAATTCCCAGGAACACTGAGCATCTCCTGCTGAAGGAAGGGTGGGGGTTGAATCTCCATAATCTCCAGCTTACTAATCAGGGGTATGGTGTGCTTCCAGGAGTGGACAATGGAAGGGAATAATCTCCTGTGTCTGTTTTCAAATAATGTTCTCTTTGAAAAGTTTTGGCAGGAACAGGTAGTTCAGGGTAGACAGATAGATATTAGCTCAGGAGGAGACTGCCTCGGTTTTTGATGTAGTTGTCATTTGTAATTCTACCCAGAGTGCAGCTTGGGGGTGGAACTGGCAGTGGGCTTGATCCTTTTAGCGTCAGTTTGAGGTGAAGGTGTGAAGTGGCACTACTAGGTTGAGCTTGTGCATCACCAATCGCAGGAAGCATCACCACCCTTCTGAAGATGCTGCATCAGTTCAGAAAGTTGAGAAGGACATGGAGGAACACAGAAAGACTGGCGTAACTAACAAACCCATTCTAGAGTTTGGCGATGTGCATCCACTCGACACATAATTTGTGGATATTTTGAAGGGCTTCTCAGACCTACCCCCCTACCCCAAGGCACAGAGAAGAGTGTATTTTCTGGGGATCCTGAAAGGGGTGGATCCTGATGTAGCGCAAAAATCCATTTTCTATTGTAGGGGAGCATTATAATCACATGTGTAGGCTGCATCCATATATATTCTTTATTATGTTAACCTAAGTGTTATAATTTCGTAACATGAAAACAAGAATGTGATGTATTTAGGTCATTATGGTTAATACGTGAAGGATTCCCAGAAATGCACTTTCCCTGGAAACTCTCGCTATAGAATTAATAATTAAATTTCATGTACACGTTAAATCTGTTCTTTCTTACATTTCTTTGCAGGTGGAAGAATCATCCATTAGTTAGAATAATGTCTTTGTTTTAAGAGTTAGGTAAGGAGAGAAGGGGATACATTGAGAGTTGATACTGATAATGGAGAACTGTTGTACTTTCTTATCAGGGAGAGCCTGGGAATCAAGGTCATCTCACTGCTGTTCAGGAGCATCGCTGCCCAATGGAAAAGCTCTATGAGGATGCGGCCTGACCAAATGGTATGACTCGTGAAGGATCTTGGGTAGTCACCTGTGCTTTTGAAGTATCGTAACTAGGGAAAGAGCCACACACTTCTTCTCTGCCTCGAGAAAGAGAGAGCATCCTAAAACGAGCTTCATAGCATCATGCTACCTGACCCAAAGGGTGTGGGGAGACTTCTAAGGAAGACCTCACAGGCTGACAGCTTAACTTACTTTTCCTTGAAAATGCTTATTTAGGGATGTCATGCTAGTGTTAGTGTAGGGACAGATTAATGCTTCATTCCCAAAAACTTTTGATGCAGGGGAACTTGGCCATTTCTTCCCTAATCTTTTGTATCCTGTTTCTCGAACTAATCATCTTGTGCATGTTGCACTGCCTTAATTCAGTTCGTGGGTTTGACTTTGTAGTAGTTCCAATGTATTTCTACACTCTCATTTTGAGGTGTCTGTACGTCCAGTTATTTCTGGCTTTGTAATAAACCAACTAACCTAAATTGGCAGTCTGTGATTCTTGAGAGTGTCAGGAATTGGAATTAAAAATGTTGACCTTCTAACGAATTCTCCCCCCCACGCTATCATGCTGAGAAAAAGTACCATCGACTCAAAGTTTCAAAGTTCTAGAGAAGCTCTAGAACGTGATACCTCGGCTCCTTCTGTGTTGTGATGCCCTAGAAGTCCACTCTGATGACTCTTATCATTGTGCACAATCACTCTGCAAGTGGCCCAAGGGCTGGGTAGCTAGAGAATGCTGGAAAGGAAAGTGGTCACCCCTACAGGACATTATGGGTGCTGCTGAGGAACCGTGGGTCAGGCGTCCAACAAGGCAAGATAGAAGGAGAAATCAGGATGCTGCATCTAAGCTGCTGCTACTGAGGTAGCAGTATTCATTCTACAGGCTCTGATAATGCGTTCGGAAATTTCTTATTGAATTCTGAGTGTAAAGAGACTCCTGGTTTGGGGGTGCTGCAAAAACGGCCCTGTAACAAAATCGGCCCCCAGGGGCCCAAAACTGGCCCCCACCCGTGCGGCGCACCGGGGGATTGCCCGGTGCCCGCTACAGCTAGTCCGAGCCTGGACCCAAAACGAGGGAAAAAGCTGAAAACACTGCGTCTGCAAGGAAGGAGAATAAAGGTGCCCTTGAAGGGCTGGGCAACCACAATGAGCTAGTCAAACAGCACCGACGGTTACAAGATCTTTGTGAAACTGCCCTCTTGTGTTCTAGAGTCAGGAAAGTTTTCCAGACAACTTTGGAAACAATGCAGAGATGTGTTTTTAGTAGACCTGAAAATGTGTTTCAAGTCTTTCTATAGGTAGAGACCTCATGGTCATAGTTTAGAAGTTTAGGTACGTGAATTGTCTGATATGAAGATCCGGGCAATATGCTATGGAAAAAACTGTAGGCATAACTTTTGAATGTAGAAAGTGTTTGTGTTTTTTCAGCAGGCCTGTATAGAAATATTCCTGTTTTAGGATTAGGGCGTACTGGGCTACACATTGGCTCAAGGTACTTCAGATATGATTAAAAAAGACTACATTTAAAGGATTTCTTGCATGCCATTAATTTCTTGAGAGGATGTGATTTGCACATTGGTTAGTCTGCAAGGGCCCTTTAAGAGAGGTTCTAATTTATAATTTTGCATGATAACTTACATATACGTAATTTAAATTGTAATATTTAGTTGATCACGCAATATAGTACTTTTTACTTTTTTTGAAAAAAGCACTGACTGGGCAGCGATTCATTGAACATTATTTAGGGCCTGATTCTGATGCAGTTAGGAAAGCATTCCCACCTGGGGCCCGATTCTGGTGCGGTTAGGAACATATGCTCCCATTGAAGTCAATGGGAGTCCAACCAAATCGGATCTGGAAGCATCCGGATGCATCCTACTCCATCGGTTGGACTCTCCCGATCGGAGTGGGTCGGAAACCATTTCCAAACCGATTTAGTTGGGAAGCTTTCCAACCCGCATCAGAATCAGGCCTTATGTGTGTTGCCTAATACTGCGTTTCTAGCACACACTACTAGTCAGCATTAGACTCAAAGACATCATTTAAGGTTCGCAGCTCAACGCCTTGCTTGCCTCCTGTGATTACTAGCACTGCTCTTGAGCACCAGATTGTCTTTTTGATAGGTATTATGTGCCTGGAGCTCCAGGGACCCCGGGCTCTGGCTCAATGCCTCACTAGCCCCCTTGACTGGGCTGATGAGCCTCCCCTTCCAGCTCATGACCTCTCCCGACCTCGACATTGGTACATTTTTAATATTGGGCTGGTCCTGTATTGGGGATGGCAGAGATATGCATCCCTAAAATGTCTGTATATACATCGATATGAAAGAGCTGGGAAAGATTGTGAATGCAGCCGTCTGGGTGATGAGAAAGTTATTTGCTTCTGAGCCCCTCTCTGTAAAAGATCTATGAATTATGATGCAATGAAGAACTTTAAGTAACATGAACATGGCACCTTAAAACCAAGAGATAGGCTGTATAGTTTGTGCTGTGTAAATGCATTATCAAATCATATCAGCCATGAACGTCATTTCATTCAAATGCCAAGGGCAGAGGAAGTGACTTCACATGCCATTTGACCTTTAGTCTCACTAACATGCACATGCTTACACTTACACACATACACACACTCTCTCCCACATAAACACACTCTCACCCATAAGCATGCACAGAACATACATTTAAAAGCGTGTTTCCCTCTCCTCAGCTGCCAAGGAAGGGTCACATACCAGCTAATTGTACTCCATTCTTTGATACACTAATTGTGAATGATGCTGCAGTGTTCACCATTAGTGTAATAAAACATTGATATAAAACAAGGAAAGTGGATTCCCAACCAACGTCCATGAGAACGAGCAGCCTGTGTCTTCCAGGCATTGATGTTCCCACCTCTGAGGCCAGGGTTCACAAAGGTAGTGCCAGCAGGGGTAAGACCTAAGCCAATGTTCTCAGTTGTGACCCTTGGCGACCCCGAAACGACGTCCATGAAAGCATTGATCATCAAGCTTTCTATGAGATGGTAATATTATTGGGTCTATCCTCAACTCTAGGCAGGAACTGAGAATGCAAAATATTATTCGTGATTCGCTGAGTA
Source organism: Lissotriton helveticus (assembly GCF_964261635.1). NCBI lineage: Eukaryota > Metazoa > Chordata > Amphibia > Caudata > Salamandridae > Lissotriton > Lissotriton helveticus. The sequence goes on along the minus strand of NC_136063.1, from coordinate 212,383,773 downwards.
TGAGCAGAGGAACTCTTTCCAAATGTCTCTTCTTGCAGGAAGAGCCTCAAAAATCCATTGCGACTGTCCTGAAAAATTGTTTTAGAGTCCCGCTTGGCAGAACATCAGTGTGTAGTTGAAGTTGCTCTAGTGGAAGCGTAAGCTTAAATTATTAGTCATGCACACCTGTGGGTTGAGCAGGAGAATATAATGTACAAGTTACTGGTTTACATCAGGCCAGTCTTCTCATTCAGACTTGCTGTCAGTGGGCTCTGGGGCCGCATCACCTTTCTGAATCCCACTGGAAAACAAGACTGTATGCTCAGATCGGAAAAAATACTGCTTTCATGCTTTCCTTAAGGTAAGTCCACACAACCAAAGTTTGCTTGAGTGTGGCATAAGGAAAGGCTTCTCCTACAGTCAACAGTATGAATCCTCCATCACTTAAAGCTCTTTCCAATTCCTTACTGTTTATACTCCTTATAACCACATGCACAAGTGCATGATTATCAACATCATCATCTCCATAATCACCATCAGGACAGTCATCATCATCATCATCATCATCATCACAATATTCATCATCATCTCCATAATCACCATCAGGACAATCATCATTATCACAATATTCATCATCGTCACCATCATCAACACCTGAACTGACTAAATGCCATTAAGATAAATGAAGTCCTCAAGTCTTGCGTACCTTGGAAATGATTAGAAAAGTTGAGTTTTCATCATCTTTGTAAAAAGAAAATCATAACCCACCCGCGAGTGTCATTAAGATATAGGCATTCTCAAACACATGATATAGAATACATACCTGTTCACCATTCAGCCCTGGTTTGCCAGTAAATCCAAGCTCACCAGGCAGACCCTAAAAAAAATGAAAATCATTTAAGAATATGCAATTTCTTAAGATTAACACAAAATAATATATACAAATGTTTCTTTACTTTTCCCTGTGGGTATACATGGTCTGATTCGTCCATGTTAAAGCGAATATCCAGGAATATCCAGGAGAAGGCACTGGAGTGGATCATCTCCTTCCTCGCTGGAAGGACACAGAGAGTCCGCCTACCACCGTTCAGATCTGCAGCCACGGAAGTCATCTGCGGCGTTCCTCAGGGCTCCTCGCTCAGCCCCACCCTCTTCAACGTCTACATGAGCCCCCTTGCGGCCATCGCACGCCAGCACAACCTCAACATCGTCTCCTACGCCGACGACACCCAGCTGATCCTCTCCCTGACCAACGACCCCGCCGCCGCCAGAACCAACCTCCACGAAGGGATGAAAGACGTAGCCGAGTGGATGACGACCAGCCGCCTGAAACTGAACTCAGACAAGACGAAAGTCCTCATCCTGGGCTCCTCGCCCTCCGCCTGGGACGACTCCTGGTGGCCCCCCGCCCTGGGCACCGCACCCAAACCGACAGACCACGCACGCAACCTGGGCTTCATCCTGGACTCCTCCCTCTCCATGACCAGACAAGTCAACGCCGTCTCCGCGTCCTGTTTCAACATCCTGCGCATGCTACGGAAGATCTTCCGGTGGATCCCCACCGAGACCAGGAAGACGGTCACCCAGGCCCTCGTCGCCAGCTGACTAGACTACGGCAACGCCCTCTACGCCGGAACCACCGCCAAGCTCCAGAAGAGACTCCAACGGATCCAGAACGCCTCAGCCAGACTCATCCTCGACATCCCCCGACGCAGCCACATCTCCGGACATCTGAGAGACCTGCACTGGCTCCCCGTCAACAAGAGAATCACCTTCCGTCTCCTCACCCACGCACACAAAGCCCTACACGACCAAGGCCCGAGCTACCTCAACAACCGCCTCAACTTCTACGCTCCCAAACGCCACCTCCGATCGACCAACCACGCCCTCGCCGCCGTCCCTCGCATCCGAAGAGCGACAACAGGAGGAAGGTCCTTCTCCTACCTGGCCGCCAAGACCTGGAACACCCTCACTACCGACCTCCGCCTGACCCAAGACCACCTCTCCTTCAGGTAGAAGCTCAAGTCCTGGCTGTTCGAGCAGTAGCGGCACCCCCCCCCAGCGCCTTGAGACCCTCTGGGTGAGTAGTGCGCTCTATAAATGCCTTGATTAATTGATTGATTGATTGAATATGGGATGTATTAAACCTCCCTCTTCTACATTTGGAAGTGACTTGATAGTTGGTATTGGTGCATGGTTTAAAACTAGGCCTGTACGGAAAATTCTGTTCCGCTCGCAGAATTTGCGGAATTTGGGCAATTTCGGGTTTCGCGGAGAACATAGAATTACCCAAAATTCCACGATCTCCGACTTCGCGGAATTTTTGCTTGTTTGCGCTTTCAAAATGCACATTCGCAAGATATTTCTCCCTGAGCACACAAACAGCGTTTGAGAACAGGCAAAAATCATCGCTAACGGGCAGAACAAGCAATTCCGCATGTTCGCGGAACTTTTGCGTGCTCGCAGAGATTTTTTACCGTTTCGCGGAGGTTTGCGTAGCGCGACTACGCAAATTCCAGAAGACATGCAGGACCCATGTAAAGCCTGCTCTAAAAAGTACCTTGGATGGATCAAGCATTTGCATCGAATACCCGATGCGTTGGTTCTGATTCACACAGTTGAAGCATCGTCGTCAAGCCTCGCAGTTGGATACTGCATTGGCGTCAAACCCCTCATGAAGCAGGCCCTGCGTCATCATCAAACCTCGCAGTCGGGTCCAGCGTATGCATCGAACAAAGCAGGGATGTCCTCGGATCTGCATTGTCGCGGCATGGAATGGCACTACATTAGTTCCGATTGGACCCGATTCCAACAACCTTCAAGTGAAGGAGAAATAAAGACGGAGCAGCTGCCCATCGTACCCGACACAGACTGACTCACATGGTCTTTTGAAAATGAAGTATGTAACGGGGCATGACTTTTTACTTTAACTGCATACCTACGGTTCTGCTTAGCATCTAATGTCCCATACCTGTGCTCTTTATAGGGTTACCATGGACACACCAACTGTGCAGTGACAATTTGTCTTCCCTCGTTACGGTCGATAACTGGATATCGTGCCTTCTACATTGACTACTAGTAATTTACTTCAGTAAGTTGCCCTATGGTTATTCACTCATGGTAGAGGCACCTTGACATGCCCTGCTCTCTCACGATTCTGTTTCTTTATTAACAGCGCACCTGCCAATCAATGCCCCTGGCTACTGGCCACCTTGTCGCAGCCGTCTGTATATTAATTAAGTGCCTTGTTCCTGTTTGACTTCAAGTAGTGGCACAATTTTTCCTTATGCCCCGCCTCGCTCGGGTATCCTTTCCTAAAAGCGCCCCATTTCTTGGGGTATTGGCAAGCACCGGCTTCCTTCCGGAGTCCTACCACTCGCTTCCACGCACCAGCTTCACTCTGGCTGCCTAGTAAGTAGCTCCTTCCTCTACTCATAGAGCCTGTCGTTGTCAACTTAGCACAGTCTACTTACCGTTTTTCAAATTTCTTCTTCTTTCGGCATATACTGTCTGCTATTTTTTACTTTAACCCTGTACCTTTATTCAACATGGAGTAATGTGAGACTTCGAGGTAATTTATCTTCTCCTCTGAACTGAATTCATGTTCACTTGTTACTTTTGATGATTCACTCATTAATGTGTAAGCGCTAGGATAATGCTTGAATTACTGTCACTGTGTCTCCTTCTTTTAATTAATACCTTAAGTGACTTTAATTGATGACTTTAATTGTTGAATAAATCAACTCATTGGTATTTGTTCTTACCAACTGGGAGCACTAGTTCAACATTATTGTTCTGTAACTAATGAATCAGGGACTGGTTTCAATACATTTCTTTCTACCGTTTTCTTATAGATTCTTCAGGCTCACAACTTTTGTCCTGATGATGATCTCAAACCAGTGAGATCGGAACGTCGTCGACTCATTTAAAACAAGAGACTCCTGTTAATTGTTTAAACTACACGCAGGAGTCTCTATCTTTTGTTGTCAACGCGATGTATATATTTTCAAAGTCATCTTCACCCGTCACGTCACGCCTGCTGTCACTTATTTTGTGTGCACTTGAACTATATTCTCAGAAAATATGTTGCTTTACAATTTATTGTTTATTAATAAATACTGCATGATAAAAAAGCCCCTCTGTGTCCCTATGCACTAAGAGACATACTGGGTTGGACAATCATGTTCTTTTGCTGCTGGGTGCTCTTGATCTGTTGTACCCTCTCACTTACCTCCTTGAAAAGCTTGTGACTGTTTGCCATCATTGGATTTAAACTTTGGTGGCCTGGTGAGTAAAAGAATGATGGATTTAACCCAGCTCTATGATGTATTCAGCATTCCGCCCATCACTTGTTTTGCGTATCACTTTTCACCCAACACGGGATGGTTATTACCAGGTATGGGTCCCGGGCTCACTGTGCCACTGGATTCAAGCTATCCTGGCTGATGAGGGTTAATACCCCAAAACCGGTTGTAGGATGCTTGTTTCTGGTCCAGGGATCACCTGGCCTGGCAGTTCGAGCTGGACTGTTCCAATGAGGAGCAGGGTCAAGACTGATTTCCATATAGCTGGGTCTAAACTGGGGTGGCATGGTGAGAAAAAGTACAATGGATGTAACCCAGATCTCTTGACTGGGAGTGAATGTATGATTTATTCAGCATTCCGTCCACCATTGGTTTTGCACAGCACAAGTAGGGGTAGGCAGAACTCATGGAATTTGACTCTATGGAATTCCGCAGAGTTACATAAAAAATCTGCGATATTCAGGGCAGTTCTGCCAACGGGAAAGGCGCACTGCTTTCTCTGTGATTTAGTGCTAGTATTGTGTTGCAAACAGCATCTTGCAGTCTGCCAGAGGGCGCAACTACTCAGGTTGTTTTTGCTGCCACTCAAGCAGATTTTCTACTCAAGCCGCAGCCTTCTGACAGTGAACGGTGACACCCGTCTGCATAAAAATCTCACCAAATGTCCTCCTAGCAACTGGAAATCGTGCTAGGGGACGCCAAACTCCCTCTCACTAGCCAACTTACCTTTGTGGAACTGTATGCGAGAAGAAATTCTACCAAGCAGTGATTGGCGGAATTTGGCTAGAACTCTGCGTTACTCTTGTGACACTGATTTTCCAAAATTCTGTGAATTCCACAGGCGGAACAGTATATTCCCCCACTCCTACTCACAAGTGGAACTTTAGAACTTCTCACACACTTTATTCACTTTACAACAATTATATTTGTAACTTATATTAAATCGGGTTGAGTCTTTTATCATGAATATTGAGTAATTTAAATTAACTCAAGGTTTTCGAGCACCATTTATGTTATTTGTTCTTCATTTACATTAGACAACAATTTGTTCTTACTGGTGGTCCTGTGGGTCCAGGGGGGCCGGCAACACCTGCTGGTCCAGGCAAACCCTGTAAGAAATTGAATATGTTATTTCATACCAGTCACCGCTTTTCCTGCCTCCTTCACTTTACAAGATGCAACAAAACTATTAACATGAGTTAACAGAGCAATGGATTTGTTATTGAATTCTAATTAGGAGATCACATTTACATTATAATTATAAGACTATTGTCTGGCTAATGAACAGGTGACCAAGTCACAAAGGTCCAGAGTGATTTGAATGGCTTACTGCATTTGGGAGATATACTTGTTCAATAATTTTGTAAATTCACATGCAGAACATTTCTTTCTAAATTGTGCACAAATCCTAGACATACACTTGGATGGAGCATAAGCACCTCATTCCCAGAAGCAGTTTACAACCATCATTTACACTAGCTCATGAACATCCAATGCAAGAAACACTGAATTGGTCAAGAATATTGATGTCAACCACATGTTGATGATTTTCCATAGAAAGTTGTACAAGGTCTAGTGCTGAATCTCTGCTCTAATATATTAAAAAAAGAAATGTGTGAGATTCTGGCATCTTCACTTAAAGACAGGTAGACCTGTCTTCCCTCAAATACAGTAACCTCATGGGAATTTAGGTAAATACAGTTTCAATGAGAAACCTTTGGCTTACCCCTGTTAGTTATGGACAATAGTGAAGAGATTTTCCTCTGAGAAATGCGAGTCAAATCAATCATGAAACTTTCCAAACAAATTTGGAAAACTGAAGAAAATGTAATGAATAAAAAGAAAACTAATTTGAAAGCGGATCGGGAGATATAAATAAGAAACAGTGGGAAGGCAACAGTCAAAGTAAATATATAAGGCGTCGGTGACCAGGAACTAAATACCAAGGGCCTCATTTATGAGGCCGTGCGTCACTTTTACGCCGCCGGTGCGTCACTTTTTGTGATGCACCAGTGGCACAAAAAATGCGCCTTGTTGCGCCATATTTACAAAGTGACGCATCTAGGTAGATGCGTCACTTTGTAAACCCCTGCGCCACATTATACCTGTGCCAGGTATAATGTATGCAAGGGGGGGGGGGGTTTGACGCAAGAAAGAGTCATGGAAGTGACGCAGTGAAATCTATAAGATTTCACTGCGCCACTTCTAGGACTCAAATGCGTCAAAATCGTATGCCTGCCTCACAGCAGGCGTAAGACTGACGCAAGCCCTTTCACATGGGGCTTGCTCCATGAAAAAGGACACATTGCTGGAGTTGCGTCACTTTTGTGACACACTCCAGCAATGCGTCACTTTTGCGCCTACAGATATGTCAGAAATACTGACGTATCTGTAACTCCTTGCGACATGATGCGTCATATCATAAATATGACGCATCAATGAAGTCGCAGGGAGAGCCCAGTGAAAAGTGACGCATTGCTGTTTTCACGCAGCGATGCGTCACTTTTCATAAATGAGGCCCTGGGTTCGAGTCTCGGTAATGACGCTAAAAACATCCTGTGATTCTGGGCAAATCATTTAATCTCCCCGTGCCTAACAAAAATGAATGTGTGTCATCATGTAATGTAAAGTGCTCTGATGCCCGATTCGGATTCGGGTCAAGTTCACACTATATAAAACTCTGGGAAAAAAAAGAGTATGAGTGCAGTTAGTAGTATTAGAAGAACAGCATGCTATCAGTAGTATTAGAAGAGTGTGAGAGTGTTGTTAGTAATATCAGAAGAGTGGCATGCTGTGAGTATTATTCGTAGAGTATGAGAGTGCTGTCAATAGTATCTGACGAGTTTGAGAGTGCTGTCAATAGTATCTGAGGAGTGTGAGTGTGCTGTCAGTAGTATCTGAAGAGTGTGAGTGCTTTTAGTACTGTCAGTAGTATTAGAAGAGTGTGAGAGTGTTGTTAGTAATATCAGAAGAGTGACATGCTGTGAGTAGTATTCGAAGAGTGTGAGAGTGCTGTCAATAGTATCTGAAGAATATGAGAGTGCTGTCAGTTGTGTGTGATTGCCAGTCTGTGAAGGGTGCATGAGTGTGGCTTCATAGATGTGGAGGAGAAGGGGTGATGTTTTTGGATAAAAAGAGATTGTTCCTAGTTGAGACAGGGAGATAGGGAGGTGTGAAGAACTCAGACCAGCTTATAACAAAGGGTCTATAGGTAAAAGCCGGACTGGAGGGGCGGTGATATGATTCAAGAGGGAAGGGAGGAGCTGCGATTTGCACCTCTTCTTCAGAGTGCTCCTCAAATATGGTGCCATAATTAACACAGGCTATTAAAATAAACACACAATAGGCCATGCTGTTGTTATGGAAAGCTGCGAAAAGAGACATTAAAATCAAGGTAGGGTGGAAGTTCAGTGGTTTGAAAATCAATCACCCTGAACCTTCTAACAGTGAGTCCAGAGAGGGCGTTTGGAAGAGTTTATGAATAAAACATGCAGAAGAGTAAAAATAAAGGAAGGGCTTGTGTGACGCTATAAGAAAGAGTCTTGAACAGCAAGAAACAAGAGCTTTGTAATGCTTTTTAGTGGTATTAACCGACAGATTTGTATTTTATAGGTACAGTTATACAGCATGTTCTACAGAACCTCAACAGCTGCCTCAAGCCAACAACCATTGGTAAAAAGCGCATACAGAACTGAACTGGATCATATAACAACCAAGTTCAACAGTGTTTAAAAACCATAACAAAAAAAGTAGGACCGAATAGTGACAGATAAGACGTCCTTAAATTCATCGCAATCTGTCGGTTGCAAATCGGAAAAGAACTCATCTCCAAAAAGGATCATAGCTGGGGTGCAATTGATAACTGCTCAGTAGATGTGCAGCACTCAGGATAATGTGCTGCATGGCTAAATACGTATAAGGTCCCAAAGGCGAGAACGATTGCATTGCAAAGGCTGGTTTAATACTAATACAGCTGGTGTTCTCGATGGGCGATATGCGCACAGTTTGGAAATGCAGGCCAACTGAAATCTATTAATGCAGCATATGAACACTAGAGGGCACTCAGTCGTCAGCAATCGTAATATCCGGACTATAAATGGCTGGGTTTTTCAAATAAGAATGCATACAAACAGTAGACCGCAAGTTGTCACGCAATCATTCATTCTGCGCTTTATAGTTTCTTTTCTATCAATGGAAGCGATGGAATCTGGTCAGACGTAAACAATTATTATAATGTTTTTTTTTTGTAGTGCATTAGATCCAAGTTTATTTCATTAGCTTTTTTAACGCTTTATCATCATGTCTCGCTGTCATTTGTATATATATCATTCTGTATAGCATGTCTTACAACTTCAGTTCTAAACACCGTAAAGCACAGTTATTACTATTACCCATATAATGGTCCCAGCCGCGGCCGGTTGTGGGAGTACCGGCCGGGCGGTGACGTGGGGAGGGGGGAGGGGCAGGGTGGGGGGTAGTAATGTATGGATTACGGACTTTAAAAGGTAAGTAAACATAAAAAAAATAAAAACGAATTTAGTTGCACACACTGCATCACTAAATGCGATGCAGTGTGTGCAAAGAAATTCGTTTTATTTATTTTTATGTTTACTTACCTTTTAACTCCTTCGCTGCCGCGGCTATTCCGCTGCAGCGCTATGGGGGCGGGGGGCGCGTGACGCTCATACGCTGGTGACGGAACCACTCCGTCACCAGCCTCGGGTGAGTTGTGCTGATGACGGAGCGGTTCCATCATGGCCCCGCCCGCTCAATAGAACGCGGCGCGCAGTTGCGAAATCAGCACCGCGCATGCGCGAAATCAGCACCACGCAGGGGCGTCGGGCGGGCCATGACGGAACCGCTCCGTCATCAGCACAGCGCCACCACGGCTGATGACGGAGCGGTTCCGTCATCAGCATCGATGTGGTTAAAGTCCGTAATCCATACATTACTACCCTGCCCCTCCTCCTTCCCACGTCATCGCCCGGCCGGTACTCTCACTACCGTCCGCGGCTGCGATTAGGAATAATTTAAATAATGGGGAGGACTATAAACTTTTGTTCTCCTTCAAAAGGTGGAGGTCCTTAGACATTTGGACAGACTAATTATCTACTAGATATTGGGACTTCTAAAAAATCGACTAATGTTTCACTGCTCGTGTCATTTCGCAGTCCACCCCTAAATGATGGTCCCGGTGAAAAAGAAGAATAAAAGTTATGCAAGTAAGGTAGCAAAGCAAGTACAGCTCGAGGCTGGCTCGAGCTGAAGGTCTGGCTCAGGCCCTTGTCCCGAAGGGAACTGGCTCAGTCCTAGTCCCATAGGGTAATACTGCGGGGCATATTATCAAGCAGGTCGTTAAAAATTATCGCCGTTTTAGCGGCAGAAAACTGCCGAAAAAAGCAGGGATAACAGCGATAATGTATCGCCCTTTCTTGATAATATGGCCCAGCATTCAATGCATGACAGCTGAGCACACAAAAAGGAGCTTTTTGGCTGCATGTCTGCAGCCGAGCTGAGCTGCAGTTCACATGCATCTCTCTGAAGACTTGACGAGGCTGGAGTCCTCCATGTTCAGTAATGGATGCAAATGCAGGGGTGTGGCAGTCTAGGGACACCTGTCCACCACCAGGGCCGGACTGGCTACCGGGCATTTGTGTGTGCTGCCGAGCAGGGGGATGATTTCTCCGTGGTTTGTGCGTATTTCGTTGATGGGGACCTGCGTGCGCTTTGAAAAAAAAAGCAAAACGATTTTCGTTTTGCACACACAGGTCCCCATCAACGAAAGCATCCCCCTGCTTAGCAGCACACACAACTGCCCGGTAGCCAGTCCGGCCCTGTCCACCACCCTCTCAAATGGGAAAAACATTTTTTTAAAATCAGCTGTGTCTACTAAAAGAAGAAATGTTGCTTTAAAACATTTTTTTCCAGTTTGGAAACACAGTAAGGGAAGCATGTAATTATCCGGGGGCAGCTTCCCCAGTGCAAATCTGATAGCACCCCATTTGAGGCTTTGTATTTAATCAATGCTTTGTGACTGCAATTGCAGTCCTAAAGCATTAGTACAGAATATTTCAACTTGCAAATCAGGGGGAGGGGGGAACGCTCCTTTCACAATCTCCTCCTATTTCCAGTGGTTTTGCAAAAGCCCAGTTAGCATTCACAAATACTTTTCTTCAACATAAAAGGGCTTTAATACATTGTAAGAGAAAGTTATGTAAAACAAACCCTCTGTTTTTATGAATTGCAGGCTTTACGCCTGTACATGATGCCTCTAGTCTACTAATTTAGGACTTGAACATTTTCAGCAAATCATCATTTTTTAATGATTGTTAGACCTGCCCCCTTTTTGCAGGTTTATCCCCAAACTTTTTTTACTTTTGCCTCCTATTTTTCTGTACCCTGTTTTCATTGGCTATAGGATTCTGGGCACTTTACCACTGCTGATCAGTGCTAAAGTGCATATACTCTCTGTGTAAATTGTGAAAATGATTTGCTATCCAAGGTTACAAAAATTTGATTTACTGGTGAGTTCTGGCCCTGGCCCGAGTGTGCCAGGGCCTCTAAATCAAATGTTACTAGTGGGCTTGCAGCACTGGTTGTGCCACCCAGTAGCACTGTAGTACTGTAAATGCATCTCAGAACTACCACTGTAGTATCTGCACACACAGTTTTGAACTACCATGCTAACCTGGCAAGTGCACCCACTTGCCAGGCCCTAACCTTCCCTTATCTTATACATAAGGCACCCTTCAGGTGGGCAGGGTGCAGTGCATGTAAAAGGTAGGACATGTGCTGGTGTGTTTTACATACCTTGATAGTGATATACTGTGTATTTCGTTTTTTGCTGTTGAAAGGCTGTCTGTCCCATAGGTTATCATTGGAGCTACACTGTAACATTTTACATGTGTAACTTTAAATTGGAACAAGATAGAAACATTGAGTTTAGTCTCTGAACTCAGAATTTATTAACACACCTTTTAGGAAAGGTGTTTTTTAAATTGAGTGTTTGAAAATGAAACTTTTAGAAAGTGGGCATTTTCTTGTTTTACCATTCTGTGTCCTCTGATTGGTTGTGTATTCACCGTCTGGTTTTGGAGTGACAGGAGCTGTGGATGTGCATTCACTCTAGACAGTCACATGGGGTTTGAGGTGTGCCAGTCCTTGCCTGGGTGACTCATCACTGGGCTAAATAGACCTGGTCTGCATTTAGAGTGGTGGGAGGTGTTTCACTAGCACCTGAATAGGCTGTGTCTCCTTTATAGAATGTTGCCTCCAATGCTGGGAGCTGTGTGAAGAGAGCTGCCCCTGAGGTGGGTGGAGTAGGATGGCCTGCAGTTGCTGCTCCTTTCTGGAGCGTGGAAAGGACTATATTGTTCTTTAACACATTTTTCAAGACAGCATGTGGCGAGCAATGTATTTTCCACCTTAAAAGTGAAAGCAGGTGAGGAGCACTTTTGTTTGCAGTTCAACGCATCTTGAGCGCTTTTATTTCTGCTGAAAAGAAGAGCGCTGTGCTGTCCAAGCTTAGAGCATGTGGAGCACTTTTTCGTTGTCAGAAAGCGCATAACGTGTACTCTATTGGTGTCCCTACTTCAGCGCCCCAGTGGAGCGCATGCCGGCTGTGCCCACACAGCCCTCTCCAGCGAGGTAGAGGGCCCGCAGCAGCAAGGAAAAGCCCCAGAGGAGAGAGCGCCTGAATGCAGGAAGAGCGCCGGGCGCCCAGTTGGAACCCCCTTCAGTGGGGCCCCGTCTCCAGGAAAGCCTCAATACTGCTCAGGCAGGCTGCCATGGCAACCGGAAACCAGCACCGGGTCGACGCGGCCTCCCCATTCCTTTGAGCCAGATGACTGCGGAGCCCAGAGGGCCACCTGGGGGATGCCACACTGCCATAACGCCTTCAGGACTTTTCTCTCCCATCATGGAGAGACCACCCTTGTCTTAGGCAGCAGCACTGCATGGTCACAGACAGCTGCCAGCTCTCATACTTTGGGGGCACTTGAGATTTGGATAGTGTGGCAGGGCGAGACCTTGACGAATTCCCCTGCGGGGAAGTTGGGCACGAGTGGAGAAGCCCCATCAAGCTCATAATTTAATGCCACACAGAAGTACCGATGCGCCAGACTTCAGGTACTTAGGAGAATTCCAGGGTAGCCCCCATAACAGCTTGACAGGAGCCTAGGTGAGTTGGGTTCCATGGTGATATCTAGTGATTTAGGTGTAACCTAACTGTGGCATCCCATGCCCTGATGCCATGATATATGTTGTTTGAATCCTTGTTAAAAAACACATAATTAATTATTATGTTCAAGAACTGTATAACATGCACTGCAATGATTTTTCATGATGTTTTATAATGTGTGCAACCTATGAATATTTGCTTTTCTTGTTCTAAATGTGGTGTTATATAAATTGCCTATTTGGCAGAGTGATTTATGTGATTGTGGTCTATATGTTTTCATACAATATATGAGGTATTTTTATATAACCTTGTGTGGAGTCCCTTTCGTGGTGTGACAAGTGTGTCACTGGTGTGTGTGTGTCTTACACAAATGCTTTACACATTGCCTCTGGGATAAGCCTGACTGCTCTGGGGTGAGCAGGGGTTATCTTGGGTGTGTTACCCCCCTTACCTTGACTAGAGTGATGGGTTCTTCCTGGCTTAGGTGCATGCCCTAGCCAACCAGAAACCCCATTTCTAAGAGTGATCATGACACAGAGATGGAAATATTATTCCAATTTCTAAACAGCACTAAGGAAAGTTGGATTCAAATCATGGCTTCCACACTATGCTAAACTGTGCGAGCCTACATAAATCACGTCACTCCATAGGATGTCATTTAAATCTCAAACCACCAGGAAGAAATTCAATTCACTTACTCACTTATAAATTGTTTTATATGACAAAAGTAGTGTTCTACATACAATTATAACACTGACCATATGTATAGTGCACATGACAGACTGATATCTTATGGTTCATTCATTGCAGTGTTGCAAATGGGCCGTAGATGGGGAAATGTTTATGCTTGAAAACTATTACTAATTATTTCTTATTACTTATTACAGATTTCAATACAGTGATATACTCTAGATAACTAAAGTGAAATACAAGCCTTCAAGAAATAACCTATTTTTAATTTGCAAGAGTCTATAAGGTACTTTACATGATGTTCGTTGTATCATTTACATGGTGAGAGAAGGCTATGAATTTGATACATTGACCTCAAAAAAGTGAGACAGGGATGTCAGAGGTAGGGATTATTCAAAGGTCTGCATGAGGGGAAAATGAAAAGAAAACTCTAATCTAGAATACATACCGATGACTTTTTTTCTGAGGCTTGTTCGCTGATTCCTTTATGTTGCTCTTAAATCTATACTCGGGAGATTTTTAAAGTGGGCGGGGTTATTTCAGGCTCACATATTTTCATCCTCCATATTTCTCAGGCCCTCAAGGACACATATAGTATTTTCACTTAACTTTGGATTCCTGTTCTTTCAGGAGTAAAATAAGGAATGTACATCTCAGATCATAAGTATTGGTATGTTTTTCTGTAATTTATTTACTATGCATGCTGGAGCAGAAACCGAGGCAAGCTTCTTATCAACAAATGAGAAAATGTGTATCCCTGCAGTGCTGGCACTGAAAAGGAGGGTGCAATCAGACTGGACTTTAATTCTAGGTGGACAATAAGAGAAGAGACTGGCTTTAGAGGCATAAGTGAACCTATTGATGCCTTTAGAAGCTGATTAGGCCTCTAACAAGGGACTGATTGAATGAATCTGGGCATAGAAGATACAAAAGTGAATCAAAGAAGATGGAAGGTTTTATCATTTCAAGAAGGTCTTACTCCAAGTAGAGCGGTTTTCAGTCATGGTTTACAGTTATGGTTTTATATGGTTTGCTGCAATTTCCAATGCACTATGCCGCAGAGCACAAGTGTAGTCTTTCCAACTCATCCCAGTTGACTGGTCCAATCACCTGCAAATTCCATTCTCCCTAACCAGCTCACATACCAAAACATACAGGCAACCCAAGACAGAGAAAATATGGTTCAGGGACGCATCCAACCTTGTCACAGGAGCCGTGGCCATCACAGCCCTTCCCACCCTAATTTCTATCACACCTCATATGGACATTAATGAGGTCACCAACAAGTACAACTCCTGCATGGAATCCCTTACAGACAAATCTGCACCCTTGAAATGCAAATTATCCAGACCTAAACCATCCAGGCCATGGTTCTCTAAAGAGCTTTATGAAGAAAGAAAGCTGATCAGAGAATGTGAGAAAGAATAGAAAAAAGCATCTTCTCACCTGAGTTTAACTAAGCTCCGCAAAGCAGGAAAACATTACAAAGACCGAATACTCAGAGCCAAATCCTTCCATAACAGAGCCCTCATGAATTTGGCAAAGAATAGACCAAAGCACCAGATTGAGGTCATTGCACAGACTACTGATCCCTCCAACACTTCGGCTCCTAAGTCATCAGTGGCCCATTGCACAACTTCCTGGATTTCTCTGATAAAACGGTTAGAGACATCTATATTTCCCTTCCCTCCCCAACCATGACTACCTTGAAATGGTTGGGACTCTACCATGCAAAGCACTACAATCATTGTCATCCTTCTCTCCAATTCCGAAAAGGACCTACAATTAACAATCTCCAAAGTAAAACCCTCAAACCACCATCAGGATGCCATCCCAGGTTCTATCAGCAAATATCTTGCCACACACCTTCTCCCCCATATGGAGCACTTTGGTGAACTACTCTCTCAAACAGAGCCTCTTCCCAGGATAACAAAAAATGGGTCAAATCCCCCCTCTCTTGAAAAAGCAACCTCTTGATGCAGAAAACCTGACCAACTACCACCCAGTCTCCACAGGAACTGAGATCCTCCAAATAGTCTATGACTCCTTCAGAATCCCCAACTACGTAACTCCTGCCTTCTGGTCCTCTTGGATTGATCCGCTGCATTCAACACTGTCAACCATCTGTACCTCCTTCATACTCTTGAGCTTCACATGAGATGTGGAGGCATTAGCCTCAACTGGTTCTCATCATATCTATCCAAGTGCTCCCAAATTGTGTGAAAATGGGCAACTCACTCTATAGACCAGTCAGCGTTCACCACGGGTTCCCACAATGTTCGATCCTCTCCCTAACCTTCTTTAACCTCTACCGAGAACCTCTTTGTGTGATTCTCAGAAACTCTGGGATTCTCTTCCACCTCTTCGCCAAAGACACTCAAATATACTTGAAATTCTCTTCCCCAGAAGACGTTGTCCTGCTTTCAACACTCTCTTAAAGATTCAAAACTGGATGTCCAACCACCATTTAACATTCAACCCAACTTAAACAGAATTTCTTTTAATCTCACGTAAGAAACCGAAAACCTTCCTGCCCTAGATGGTTGCCCCGCCACTGTCCAAAGTACCAGATCACTCAGCATCACCCTTCATAATTATCTCAATCTTCACAGCCATATTGAACGACTCCAACTTAGGCAGTTTTGGGGCATCAGACAATTAGTTCAGGAACAAGACCTCATAATAGTGGTGCAGTCTCTTGTTCTTTCTAGACTAGACTATGGAATTGCCCTTCCCTCAAGTATTCCCAAGGTTCACCTAGGCCCAATGAGAGCTACTCTGCCTGCTGTGGCACGCTTCATTTTAGGTCTCAAGAGATTTTACCACATTTCCTCAGTCATGCTAACCCTCCACTGGCTCGCCATTGAACCGCAGGCCCAATTCAGATTTGCTTGCATTATCCACAGAGTGCTGTACTCCTCTCTACCCTCCTATCCAAGCAAGAAACTGAAAATCTTCAGAGCAAATTGGAGTTCCAGAAATGCCTAGTCCCTGCTACTGGAATCCCCACCTTCAGTTGAGTGCGATACATAAACCAGTCTTTCTCTAGAAGCGCCACTAGAATCATGAAATATATGCCTCCCTCCCTCTTTCTAACTACCTTGCACTAACCTTCAAAAGGGTTCTCAAGCTCCTCCTTTTTGACAGACGTCTTGGTTAATTCACTCTCAGCCAGACTTATGTATTCACTCCACAGTGATCTGACCTGCCTGCGTTAGTTGACATCACCATCAAAATTCATGCTGTAACTGTGTATTTCCTTTGCCGAATTGTTCTAGCTTTTTCTTGTGCTTACTCCTGCACACATCCACTAAAGTAATCATTTCAGTTTAAGTACAAGTAAAGTAACCCTTATATCCTGCTTGCTGTAAAGCGCTCTGATGCCTTTGGCCATTTCCGCGCTATATAAAATTGAACACCCAAAAAATAATTTGTTTTAGCTAAGAGTCATCTGACTAGGGTGGGTGTAATAAATTGGGTTATTGGTTGAGGGGGATGGAAGCCCTACTCAGCCAACAACCACAATCTTGGTCAGGGTAAACCACAAAAGTCACTAAATTAATCAGTGCTTAACACTCTGGTCGATTGGGACAAATTAGTCAGGCTTAATTTAGCGTCAGATTGTAAAGTATGTATACAGCACCCAAATGGTAAAGAAGTAAAAACCCAACACAGGTGCTGGGAGAGCTAGGGTTAAAAATCTACAGCTAGGCACTTTGTCCACGTTGCGTTTTGGGCCGTTTCCTGATGCGGGCACTAGGCCTACCCACACAAGTGAGGCACCAGTTTTCTCAGAAGACTTTGGGGAATGCGGGTTGGGTGAAATTATGTGGATCCATGCAGATTCCAGAACTATCCACCAGAGAAATGTCAGGAAAATGTGTTTTTTTGACAAATTTTGAGGTTTGCAAGGGATTCTGGGTAACAGAACCTGGTGAAAGCCAGACTAGTCAGCCTATCCTGGATTCCCCTGGGTGTCTAGTTTTCAAAAATTGTATAGGTTTGCTAGGTTTCCCTAGGTGCCGGCGGAGCTAGGGTTCAAAATCGACAGCTAGGCACTTTGCAAAAAAAGGGTACGTTTTTACTATGAAAAGGTGGTGTGTCCATGTTGCATTTTGGGCCGTTTCCTGCCGCAGGCACAAGGCCTACCCACACAAGTGAGTTACCATTTTTTTGGAAGACTTTGGGTAATGCAGGGTGTGTAGAATTTTGTGAATCAACGCAGATCCCAGAACTTTCCATCAAAGAATTGTGAGAAAAAGTGAGGTTTGCAAGGGATTCTTGGTAACAGAACCTGGTGAGAGGCTCACACGTCACTCCATCCTGGATTCCCCTTGGTGTCTACTTTTCAAAAATGTACAGCTTTGCTAGGTTTACCTATGTGGCAGCTGCGCTAGGGCCCAAAATCCACAGGTAGGCACATCCTGAGGAAAATTCAGTGCCTAGTGGGCTTTCTGCCGCCCTGGGGAGGGGGAAATCGAGGGCTATTGCCCTGACATGGTAGGGTTGGGTTCAAGGGACGATCATTGATATACAAAATGCACATTGTGCACTGTTCTATATTATTAAGCACAGCGGTAACCGGTGACAAGATTACGACAGTCTCTCTCCATCAGGGAGGTCTTGTGTGGCTCTTTCTGCATTAAACGAAGAACTTGAATATATATTGGGCAGGTTTATTCACCAAAATCCTGTGATCGAAATTGGAGGCATGAACTCCACATTTTATCAAATTGCAGCAGCTTATTATCAAGTGAGGCTGTGAGCTTTTCCAGTCCAATGGTGTCCCAGAATCTGAATAGTCATTCTTTATGGTCCAACGTGCAGTCGGTTCTCAACTTAGAGGTGATGGATTGTTTGGCCTCATTTAGCAGAGCAGTGATGGACTTTCTTTTAACCAAGCACTGCGGGTAGGTCAGAGTAATTTGGGAGTCCTAGCATGCTATAGCTGGGAAAGTTAATGATCTCCTAGTATCGTTTGTGTTTAGAGCGCACTGTAGGAAGTACATCTAGGTGCCTGCATTACCCCAGCGGACTGCTTTGCTTCCACATCTCAATTTCGGGATCCTTGCCAGGGTATAGCACCAGTAGTTTGTTATTTTGAGCATCGCCTCCTTACCTGCTGTACTAAAGGAAGAGATGCATGCTCTGTGGAGGATGTCATTCTTTGCTGGTAAAGGAGTGTTTCAGATTTGCTTCCCATCTCTGTTGCACAAGGGACTCGTCTGAAACTGCCGACTTAATCAAAAAGCAATACAAGTCTGATAGCAGGTCTTTAGCCCCAATTCTCATGATGAGTATGAATTAAATAGAATGTGTAGGACTGGCACAAGGTTTATTTTGTCAGGTCGCATTGACCGTTTAATACTGCACTTCAGGCTGCAGTCTCCAGTCTGAGACATGTCTTAAAAGGCTTGTTTAGTGAGTGTCACAATGAGTGCTGCTGACCCACTTGTTATTGACTGTTTCTTAAACGCTACTAATTGAAAACTATTATGAAAATAAATTCTTGTCCGGCTGGACAAAAGACATACTTTCTATCTAGTGTATGATTATCTCCCCTTGTTTATTCTTTTAGAATAGGGACCACTGTTCTCTATAAGCTGACCCACTAGTAGCATTTAAGTTACAGGCCCTGGGTGCATTTAGTACCATATATCAGGCACTTATAAGTAAATTAAGTGTGCCAATGAGGGTAGGCCAGTTGTCTTAAGTTTAAGGGAGAGAGTACAGTCTTACTGCCAACAAAAATGAATTCAGGAAATAGGAGTGAAGACATAATGCTTGGTGGTTGGTGGCGACCCTGCAGAGAGGGCCAGGTCCACCAGCAGGTTCTGACTTTCTTCCCTTCTTTTTCCGCTCTGTCCTACTTCTTTTCCTCTCTTTATTTCTTCGTTCTATAGCTTATTCTCTCATCTGTCTCTTCATTTTCTACCTCTTTTAACTATGATATCTAAGTATTGTTTGCTATTGGTGTGTGTATTACAATCAATTTTTGTATCTCTATATGGTTATAAGGTGGACTTGTATGTCACTGCATTTGCTGTTATTTCTAAATTCCTAATTTGTTCAATAAAATAATTGATACACAACAGCGGGTTTCTGCAGTCCTCTGCACATCTCATGTGCTTAGTGGTCTTAGAGTGAACATTCTCAACAATGGCCAAAAGGCAGGGGTTGATTCATGTTTTTCTCAATTTGATCCAGAGCAGTTGTAAATGGAAACCTAAAGGGCATTCACAAAGGTTTTAGAGTTGCAAGACCTGAGGGAACATATTTCTCACACTGAAATGCACCCGTTAATAATTCGGGTGAATGGATGGGTGATGTACACCTATCAATTGAATAATCTAAAGATGTGTTTAGGAAGGATTGCCATTTATCAGGAAAATACATGTAAGTTGTTAAATTAGTAGAACGTTGTAATTTACTCAAATAAGTAGGCATTATTCAGTCTTTGAAAGGTTCATGACATTTGCCAATACTTTTGTGAACCAGGAGCACAAGTATTAAACTGAGTAATTATACAAACAAAATATGTTTGTTTCTATTACGAAAAAAAAGTCTGACTTACTGGTGATCCTGTTTCTCCATCCACTCCAGCCAAGCCGTCTTCGCCCTTCTTGCCCTGTGAAAGAAAACATCGACTTTGTCATAGGCACTGAAAAGCCATTCAACAACTTCTGTTCAATATGGGACTGTAGAAAGTTATTTGTTACTGGCAATACAATTGCTATCATTTCGTCCAACTGGTCTACTACAACTTTCTCCAAATATATGTTATCACATCGCTCTGTTCAGTTGCCCAGTGCAAACTTCTTCAGCCCAAGAGTCAGGGTTATGTGAATCCCATGCACTGTGTCACAAAAGTTGGGGGCATATTATCAAGAACAGCTTTAAAATTATCGCCGCTTTAGCGGCAGGAAACTGCCGCTAAAGTGGCGATAATGGGCTTGATAATATGCCCTTGTGAATTCCCATAGAAGCCCAGGTTCACACCAGAACCTGGGCTGCTATGGGAATTCACAATGGCATATTATCAAGCCCATTATCGCCGTTTTGGCGGCAGTTTCCTGCCGCTAAAGCGGCGATAATTTTAACGCCGTTCTTGATAATAAGTCCCTTGGTTTCTTCACTTCCCGTGAGCTGTCTTGTTTATTTTAAGAAACCAGACTACTGTCACAAATATTCTCCTGTAACTACCTCTTGCAGTGGCGTCTCCTCTGCTAAGATGGAGGAGCGACGCCCCACTGCTCTCGGAGCACTGTAAAAAAATAATAATAATAACAACAGAAGTTATGTCTGTTATTATCAATTTATTTTTTGTCTCAGCCAGGTTGGGCAGGGCGGGGCTCGGACTCCTGTGACATCCTGGAGGAGGATTGGTTGCTGCACTCCAAAGTGCGCAAGACTGCTTAGCCGGCCCTCTTGGGCCGGGGAAGCAGTAATGCGCACTTTGTATATTCCTCAACAGGCTGCATTACAAAGCCTGGTGGGAAAGATGCCCAGCCTCACATTCCCCGCCTGAGCGACGAGCCACAGCGCTCAGACCAATCACAATGGTGCATTGCAGTGGCGGAGAGATGACGAGGGACTAGGGAGGAGAGACGGTTGAGGACTGAAGACGTGGTGAGGAGGTAAGTGTTTATTTTTTTATTTGTATACAGCCACCCACAGGACTCCTCTCTCCACTCTTGTTCCCTGCCGCACGTGATCGACCTCTTGTAGTACTCTTTTTTTACTACTGTGTCTAATCCCGTTCAAGGTGTTACCTCGAAACCGGGCCGGTCCTCGGATGCTTGTTTCCGTTCTGGGAAGGACATGGCTTTTGTAGTTCGGACTGGACTGTTCCCATGGGGCACAGGGTCAGCGCTGATTTGCATATCGCCATTGTCTAACCCAGGGTGGTGTGGAGTGGAAAAACGATGGATTTGGGCCCAGATCTTTGGACTGTGGTGAATGTGTGACATTGATCCACATTCTGTCCATCACTTTTGTGTTTGCAATTACCGCTCTAAGTGTACTGGGGATGCTCAGACGTGAGTCCCAGGCACTCCACACCACTGGAATCAAGCTAGCCGGGCTGATGAGAGGTGTTACCTCGAAACCGGGCCGGTCCTCGGATGCTTGTTTCCGTTCTGGGAAGGACATGGCTTTTGTAGTTCGGACTGGACTGTTCCCATGGGGCACAGGGTCAGCGCTGATTTGCATATCGCCATTGTCTAACCCAGGGTGGTGTGGAGTGCAAAAACGATGGATTTGGGCACAGATCTTTGGACTGGGGTGAATGTGTGACATTGATCCACATTCTGTCCATCACTGTTGTGTTTGCAATTACCGCTCTAAGTGTACTGGGGATGCTCAGACGTGAGTCCCAGGCACTCCACACCACTGGAATCAAGCTAGCCGGGCTGATGAGAGGTGTTACCTCGAAACCGGGCCGGTCCTCGGATGCTTGTTTCCGTTCTGGGAAGGACATGGCTTTTGTAGTTCGGACTGGACTGTTCCCATGGGGCACAGGGTCAGCGCTGATTTGCATATCGCCATTGTCTAACCCAGGGTGGTGTGGAGTGGAAAAACGATGGATTTGGGCCCAGATCTTTGGACTGGGGTGAATGTGTGACATTGATCCACATTCTGTCCATCACTGTTGTGTTTGCAATTACCGCTCTAAGTGTACTGGGGATGCTCAGACGTGAGTCCCAGGCACTCCACACCACTGGAATCAAGCTAGCCGGGCTGATGAGAGGTGTTACCTCGAAACCGGGCCGGTCCTCGGATGCTTGTTTCCGTTCTGGGAAGGACATGGCTTTTGTAGTTCGGACTGGACTGTTCCCATGGGGCACAGGGTCAGCGCTGATTTGCATATCGCCATTGTCTAACCCAGGGTGGTGTGGAGTGCAAAAACGATGGATTTGGGCCCAGATCTTTGGACTGGGGTGAATGTGTGACATTGATCCACATTCTGTCCATCACTGTTGTGTTTGCAATTACCGCTCTAAGTGTACTGGGGATGCTCAGACGTGAGTCCCAGGCACTCCACACCACTGGAATCAAGCTAGCCGGGCTGATGAGAGGTGTTACCTCGAAACCGGGCCGGTCCTCGGATGCTTGTTTCCGTTCTGGGAAGGACATGGCTTTTGTAGTTCGGACTGGACTGTTCCCATGGGGCACAGGGTCAGCGCTGATTTGCATATCGCCATTGTCTAACCCAGGGTGGTGTGGAGTGGAAAAACGATGGATTTGGGCCCAGATCTTTGGACTGGGGTGAATGTGTGACATTGATCCACATTCTGTCCATCACTGTTGTGTTTGCAATTACCGCTCTAAGTGTACTGGGGATGCTCAGACGTGAGTCCCAGGCACTCCACACCACTGGAATCAAGCTAGCCGGGCTGATGAGAGGTGTTACCTCGAAACCGGGCCGGTCCTCGGATGCTTGTTTCCGTTCTGGGAAGGACATGGCTTTTGTAGTTCGGACTGGACTGTTCCCATGGGGCACAGGGTCAGCGCTGATTTGCATATCGCCATTGTCTAACCCAGGGTGGTGTGGAGTGGAAAAACGATGGATTTGGGCCCAGATCTTTGGACTGGGGTGAATGTGTGACATTGATCCACATTCTGTCCATCACTGTTGTGTTTGCAATTACCGCTCTAAGTGTACTGGGGATGCTCAGACGTGAGTCCCAGGCACTCCACACCACTGGAATCAAGCTAGCCGGGCTGATGAGAGGTGTTACCTCGAAACCGGGCCGGTCCTCGGATGCTTGTTTCCGTTCTGGGAAGGACATGGCTTTTGTAGTTCGGACTGGACTGTTCCCATGGGGCACAGGGTCAGCGCTGATTTGCATATCGCCATTGTCTAACCCAGGGTGGTGTGGAGTGGAAAAACGATGGATTTGGGCCCAGATCTTTGGACTGGGGTGAATGTGTGACATTGATCCACATTCTGTCCATCACTGTTGTGTTTGCAATTACCGCTCTAAGTGTACTGGGGATGCTCAGACGTGAGTCCCAGGCACTCCACACCACTGGAATCAAGCTAGCCGGGCTGATGAGAGGTGTTACCTCGAAACCGGGCCGGTCCTCGGATGCTTATTTCCGTTCTGGGAAGGACATGGCTTTTGTAGTTCGGACTGGACTGTTCCCATGGGGCACAGGGTCAGCGCTGATTTGCATATCGCCATTGTCTAACCCAGGGTGGTGTGGAGTGGAAAAACGATGGATTTGGGCCCAGATCTTTGGACTGGGGTGAATGTGTGACATTGATCCACATTTTGTCCATCACTGTTGTGTTTGCAATTACCGCTCTAAGTGTACTGGGGATGCTCAGACGTGAGTCCCAGGCACTCCACACCACTGGAATCAAGCTAGCCGGGCTGATGAGAGGTGTTACCTCGAAACCGGGCCGGTCCTCGGATGCTTGTTTCCGTTCTGGGAAGGACATGGCTTTTGTAGTTCGGACTGGACTGTTCCCATGGGGCACAGGGTCAGCGCTGATTTGCATATCGCCATTGTCTAACCCAGGGTGGTGTGGAGTGGAAAAACGATGGATTTGGGCCCAGATCTTTGGACTGGGGTGAATGTGTGACATTGATCCACATTCTGTCCATCACTGTTGTGTTTGCAATGGGAATTCACAATGGCATATTATCAAGCCCATTATCGCCGTTTTGGCGGCAGTTTCCTGCCGCTAAAGCGGCGATAATTTTAACGCCGTTCTTGATAATAAGCCCCTTGGTTTCTTCACTTCCCGTGAGCTGTCTTGTTTATTTTAAGAAACCAGACTACTGTCACAAATATTCTCCTGTAACTACCTCTTGCAGTGGCGTCTCCTCTGCTAAGATGGAGGAGCGACGCCCCACTGCTCTCGGAGCACTGTAAAAAAATAATAATAATAACAACAGAAGTTATGTCTGTTATTATCAATTCATTTTTTGTCTCAGCCAGGTTGGGCAGGGCGGGGCTCGGACTCCTGTGACATCCTGGAGGAGGATTGGTTGCTGCACTCCAAAGTGCGCAAGACTGCTTAGCCGGCCCTCTTGGGCCGGGGAAGCAGTAATGCGCACTTTGTATATTCCTCAACAGGCTGCATTACAAAGCCTGGTGGGAAAGATGCCCAGCCTCACATTCCCCGCCTGAGCGACGAGCCACAGCGCTCAGACCAATCACAATGGTGCATTGCAGTGGCGGAGAGATGACGAGGGACTAGGGAGGAGAGACGGTTGAGGACTGAAGACGTGGTGAGGAGGTAAGTGTTTATTTTTTTATTTGTATACAGCCACCCACAGGACTCCTCTCTCCACTCTTGTTCCCTGCCGGACGTGATCGACCTCTTGAAGTAATCTTTTTTTACTACTGTGTCTAATCCCGTTCAAGGAAAAACTCCCATGTATGCCTAAAATGGAATACAAGATGGGTGCAAATGACCCCCTACACAGGTGTTTTCTCTCCCAAATCGTTATCCTTAACACTGAGTCTGCAGCATCAAACCAGGTACAAATTGCAGAAACAAAAGTGAATGGTTATTACCATGTGAACAATGTGCACCCCTGATAGTGGAACAATTATGACCAAGTGCTTTGTATCTAAATCTCACATGTTGACATACAGGCAAAATTTGAGTACACGTGTTAAGAATAGTGCTTAATTTGTGAAAAAAGAGTCTGGTGCCTGCAGCCGGTGCAATTCAATGTCAGAGCATCAAATACCAAGGCTGATGGTCTTTAATCCGCTACCAGACAATTCCTGCCCCTTTTCGTCGCTGTTACTGGTTCATGCTTTCACCCTTTTGAAGGTTTTGCTGTCTTTCTCTTCCTATGACTCTCCAATCTCTGTGTTTTCCTTCTCTTGCACTCTGTAAAGATCTGATGCAGGAAAATAAATGCTGGCCCCCCTATATAAGTCAGTGGCTCCCACCGACAACCACCGGCTCAAATTAAGCACTGTAGTGTAGTCAGACGGTTTACTTGTTAGGGGATTAGAAATACACTAATGCAATTGAGCTGTATTCACTTATCCATCTAGGATTTCATTTAACAATCGCCCCACTCTATCACTTTATTAAATGAGGATAATATAACTGGAAACACATCATTAATCAGATGTGTACATTGCTATGAGTTTGATTAGGATGTGGCACTTTTATGCTCTATTGTCTCATTTTAGAAATGTTTTGCGGGACACTCTTAAGAGGGGTTTCTAGCTCTGTACTACATGTACATGAGGTTTATTTTAAATAAGACAGAGCTTAATTTGTAACATAAATTAAAAAAAATCCTGTTCCTAAAATTCCTTTCATGAGGCAGATTGAGGAGATGTGTTGGGCCGAGAAGAGGGGCGTATCGTCTCTCTTTCTAACCATGTTCATCCTGCAGCCGCACCACCGTTGCTCAAAATCCCCAAATGCCTCCTACAGTTGTCCTCTTGGGTCTCCATTGGTCTAGGCTGGAGAAAACAGGGGTGTGGCTACCACTGTGTTGCAAGTGCAGTGCTACTGGGACCCACAGCTGTGAGGGGCCCATTCAACACTGATGATTGTTGGATTTTGCTACTCTAACAGCACTCAAAGGGACAGTTTCCTCTGCTTGCACTGGGACCCATGGCATCCTTGCTATTCTACTGGGAGAACAGCATGCATGCGGTCCAGGTGGGAGCACCACAGTTCTTCTTTTATTCCCATTTTGATTTATGGAAATAGAAAAACTGCCATTGTCATAGTAGTATACATAATTGTTCTGGTCATATTTTAATTAATGTATGCACAAGCGTGAAGCCATTGCTGAGCCGAGGAATACACATAATTAGCAGTATCGGGGGCATATTTACAAGCCCCTATCGCCACAGTAACATCACTTTTACTGAAGTTCCTATGGCGATAAACCCTTCGCCTTATTTACAAGGCGGCGTGGCTTAATGCCGCCTTGTAAACGATACCCCTAAGCGTGAAGGGGCGTGGAATGGGTGTTGTGGTGGGCAGTCCTCTGCCGCACCCATTGGTTTTGATGCTGCCCCCTATTTACAAGAGGGGCGTAAATAGGAGGCAGCGCCAAAATTAAGACCAGGGAAAACCTGGTCTTAAAATGGGGAAATGAGGAAAAATGCTTTATTAAACACCAAATTGCCAGGAATTATTTTTTTATGTGCAGGACGGTGTCCCGTCCTGCACTTCAACAATCATTCCTCCCAACGCAGGCACCCTTGCACTATAGTGCCAGCACAGGGGGAAACGCAGGGGTGCACCGTATTATTGTAAATATGGTGCATCCCTGCGGTAATAAAGTGATGGAGCGCGGCGTTAGCAATATTGGAGCTAACCCGCACTCTGCCACGTTCTTATGCATATGCCCCTGAGTTACTTATGCCTGCAGCAGATTTTAAACAACAAATATAACGTTACCACCTGCAGTAATATTAAATGTATGGTGCAAGTGTCTGCTTACAATTGTAGACTGCATTTGTGCATTTGTGGTGCACATAACTTCTTTAAAGTCTAATACAGCAATTAATGTGTCACGCAAGTGCCTCTAATCTCCAGATCTTGAAGCAAAAATGCTACTGCTAATTAAAATGCAGAGGCTCAATGTTACTTTTACATTCACCTTCCACAATAACTGTAATTGTTACATGAGGTAAATACATGCAAGGCAGATAAAACTGCTATTTTTAACCTGCGCTTCTCAGGTTGATGAGTCCAATTACCCTAACGTCGGATTATCCGGGGAGCCCACGAATGCTTTTTAAACGTACGTCACTATGTCGAGGTGGGCGGAGCAACGCCTAATTAGCGCCTCGCGTTACCGCATCATTACTGTAAGGTGAAGTGGCGCCTTGCCATGCTTTACTGTCAAATGTGCAATTTGCTGTTGGAACTTTTTAAATGCAGGTTGGGGGTGTCATTTCACTTGCTGTAAACAAGGAGGAGGTGTACTTTAGCAGTAAAAAGTTGTGCATGCCTCTGGAACTTTCTTGTTGACAGGGACCTCATGAAAGCATCCCCAAGGGGCATACGTATATCTTACAGACAAGTGGAGGGGGGAAGCCCTGGAGGACGTGTACAAGCACGGGCTCTGGTATATGACAGCCTGAACAAGGTATATAACCTGGAAGTGCGGAATTCTTTGATGTTGCTTTGATGCAGTACACTTGTTTGACTCAGCAGTGAATCGATTCACAGATAAACGTGTGCAGTAAATTCCTTATAATAGTACATATAAAAATCAAAGAAGTGAAAGATACATGTGAAGTTCGATTAAAAAACAGACCATTTAATAATAAATATATCACGAAAATGGAAATATGATAAGAGCTTATAAAACATGGTCCCTAATGTAATGAATAGGGGAAAACAATTCAAATTTAGCCCATGGACAATTCAAGAAAAGGAAGAAAAGAAAGAGCTCTCACTGAGCCCCAGGTATATGCTCAGCTGTGGATTCTATGACATGGACTGTCCTCTTCAAGTTCTTTATGTTTAGTAATGGAATCACTGTAGAGCAAATATCAATCTGGTGTGATGAGATAAAATAAATAAAACTTCATAGGTGGAGAGCACTCGCCCTCAGTAAACCAGTGCCGTAACGGCACCCCGGTAGTGTGGGTTAGGGGGGGCCAGAATTGCAGGGGACCCTCCAGTTGTGTTACACCAATTAATCAATCAATCATATAACTTGTAAAGCGCACTACATACCTGTGAGGGTTCCAAGGCGCTGGTGGGGGTGGGTGGGTGGGGGTGCTGCTGCTATTGGTCGAAGAGCCAGGTCTTGAGTTGTCTCCTGAAGGTCAGCCGGTCTTCGGTTTGTCGCAGGTAGAGGGGGAGGGTGTTCCAGGTCCTGGCGGCGCGATGGGAGAAGGATCTGCCTCCGGAAGTAGTTCTCCGGATGCGTGGGACCGTGGCCAGGGCGTGGTCGGCGGAGCGGAGTTTCCTGTTGGGTACGTAGAAGGAGAGTCGACTGTTGAGATAGGCTGGGCCGGTTTTGTGGAGTGCCTTGTGTGCGTGGATGAGGAGCTTGAAGGAGATTCTTTTGTTGACGGAGAGCCAGTACAGGTTCCTCAGGTGGGGGGTGATGTGGTCGCGGCGCGGGACGTCGAGGATCAGGCGTGCAGAGGCATTCTGCATTCTCTGTAGTCTGCTGATGAGCTTGGACGAGGCTCCGGCGTAGAGGGCGTTTCCATAGTCGAGTCTGCTGCTGCTAACTAGGGCCTGGGTGACTGTTTTCCTCGTGTGTGTGGGGATCCTTCTGTAGATCTTGCGGAGCATGCGGAGGGTGTTGAAACAGGTGGAGGAGACCGCGTTGACTTGTTTGGTCATGGAGAGTTTCGAGTCGAGTATGACTCCCAGGTTGCGTGCGTGGTCGGTGGGGGCTGGGGGGGACCCCAGTGTCGTGGGCCACCAAGAGTCGCCCAATGCGGAGGGGTTGGATCCGAGGATACGGATTTCCGTTTTGTCTGTGTTCAGTTTGAGGCGGCTGTCCTCCATCCAGTCTGCGACGGCCTTCATTCGGATCACTGACATAATATCGATGTCAAAAATATCGAGATACCAAAATATCGAGGATAAAATATCGAGGGACAAAATATCGACTGCCTATCTTCAAACAGGTAAGTACTAAAATATCGACTCAAAAATATCGACTTACAAAAATATAGACTGTCAAAATATCGATTTTTTTAAATGTCTTAAAATTAAGTTAAAAATAATATATATAAATATATTTAATATAAACTTAGAAATAATTATTAAATACATGTAATATTAATAAATAATTAATATAAATAAAAAATTATATCACCAAAAATAATACATATATATATATATATATATATATATATAAACATATTATTAAATAAACATATTAATATAATATAATTTATTTTAATTTAATTTCATGAAATTAATTTAATTTAAATTTAATTTTACTTTATTTTTACACTGTACCCCTGTACCCCAAAAACCCCAAACTGACCCTGAACCCTAAAAATGCCCCTTTACCCAAAAACTAAAAACTGACCCTGAACCCTAAAAAAACCCTTTATCCAAAAACTAAAAACTGACCCTGAACCCTTAAAATACCCCTTTACCCAAAAGCTAAAAACTGACCTTGAACCCTAAAAATACCCCTTCACCCAAAAACTGAAAACTGACCCTGAACC
The DNA here is from genome assembly GCF_964261635.1 of Lissotriton helveticus. NCBI lineage: Eukaryota > Metazoa > Chordata > Amphibia > Caudata > Salamandridae > Lissotriton > Lissotriton helveticus. The sequence goes on along the minus strand of NC_136063.1, from coordinate 212,354,469 downwards.
CTAAAAATACCCCTTTACCCAAAAACTAAAAACTGACCCTGAACCCTAAAAATACCCCTTTATCCAAAAACTAAAAACTGACCCTGAACCCTAAAAATACCCCTTTACCAAAAAACTGAAAACTGACCCTGAACCCTAAAAATATCCCTTTACCCAAAAACTAAAAACTGACCCTGAACCCTAAAAATACCCCTTTACCCAAAAACTGAAAACTGACCCTGAACCCTAAAAATACCCCTCTACCCAAAAACCCAAAACTTAAATTTAATTTCCAAAACCAATTACTTTTATTTACGAAGTTAATTTTATTTAATGGTCAATTATTAATTAATTAACAAATGTAATTAATTTACATATTTAATTAGTTATTATTAAATTACTCCCCACCCTATCCCCCTATAAACTCACAACCCACTACAGAAATTAATTTACTAATTATTATTTATTTATTCTTTAAATATTTATAATTACCAATTATATTTTAATTATTTACAAAATAATAATTAATTAACAATTATTATTAATTTACATATTTAATTAATTAAATTTAAATTACTTCCCACCCTATTCCCCTATAAACCCACAACCCGCTACAGAAAATATTTTACGAAAATATAATTATTGATCAATTAATCAATTATTATTAATTACCAATTATATTTTAATTAATTAACAATTAATAATTAATTAACAATTACTATTATATTACAGATTCAATTAATTATATTAAAATTACTTCCCACCCTATTCCCCTATAAACCCACAACCCGCTACAGAAAATATTTTACGAAAATATAATTATTGATCAATTAATCAATTATTATTAATTACCAATTATATTTTAATTAATTAACAATTAATAATTAATTAACAATTACTATTATATTACAGATTTAATTAATTATATTTAAATTACTTCCCACCCTATTCCTCTATAAACCCACAACCCGCTACCGAAAATATTTTACTAAAATATAGTTATTGATCAATTAATCAATTATTATTAATTACCAATTATATTTTAATTAATTAACAATTAATAATTAATTAACAATTACTATTATATTACAGATTCAATTAATTATATTAAAATTACTTCCCACCCTATTCCCCTATAAACCCACAACCCGCTACAGAAAATATTTTACGAAAATATAATTATTGATCAATTAATCAATTATTATTAATTACCAATTATATTTTAATTAATTAACAATTAATAATTAATTAACAATTACTATTATATTACAGATTTAATTAATTATATTTAAATTACTTCCCACCCTATTCCCCTATAAACCCACAACCCGCTACAGAATAATATTACACAAAAAATAAAAAATATTATTAACTTACCTTAAATTCGATATTTTTGTTGTCTATATTATGTCTAGTCGATATTATGTCCATTCTATATTTTTGATTCGATATTATGTCCATTTTAGTCGATATTTTTGTTGTCTATATTATGTCTAGTCGATATTATGTCCATTCTATATTTTTTACTCGATATTCTGTCCAGTCGAAAAAAACAACTCGATATTATGACTGCACACCCCTTCATTCCCTGGTGGAGGTTGGATTTGGCAGTGCGGGGGTCCTTGGTGACCACTGCAGTAAACCACATACATTTTGTCTAAAGAGATCATGGCAGGATAAAGAGGCTTGAGATTGTCAATGCTGATGTGAGTGTATAGAATGTAGCTGATGAGGGAACTTCATGGCAGCTACTCATGCGCTGGTGACCTGTGTAGTGTTTTAATAATGTCAAAGCAGCAAAAGGATGCACTGAGTCAAAAAAATGTCACGTCTGCATCCCATTAGTTTTCTGAAACCCACCAAGATGGTTTTTGAATTCTGGAAAAAGGCCAAGGTTCTGCAAAATGATCTTTTAGTGCGAATTAGAATTTCGTGAAGTTTCTTCGTTCTAGTAGGCAAAGCTCTCTCGGAAGTGGTTGTAGGGGTCTCCACCCCACTGCCGTAGTTCATGATACTTTTCATAGTAGCTCACCAATCAAAAAGTATCTGCTCATCCCATGTACCCTCAAGCATCAGGGAGTAACTTTGTCCCAACACTAGATCCTAGCTCACACAACACTTTAGGAAAATTCCTAGATATCTCTTCGGCGTGGGGTTATCTATGAATATTCATCTTGGACAATTTAGACGAGTTGTTCTCACGTAACTATTCACCGTTGCTAAAAAAGGTTGAGTCCCTTTGAGAACGCTGGAATTTATTACCCTTGTCCATAATGGGCCGAGCAGCACTGATACGTATGTCGATCCTACCTCTTTTTAATTTCCTATTTAATGCAGCACCCTGTGTTATTCAGGCCTCCTTTTTTAAAAAGATAGATTCCCTAATATCTTCATTCCTTTGGGCCAAAAAAGCTTCTAGACTCGCACTTAGCACTTTATATCTTCCATTTGAACAAGGAGGGTTATCCCTCCCAAACATAAGGGAATACTATTTTGTGTCTTTTGCACACCATAGTTTTAGATTTTCTTTTTAGACACGAATGAGGCAGACAATTTTTTATGATGAAGATGTTGACAGAGGTAAAGATAATCGATCCAATTAGAGTTACTAAGGATCCCAAAAAAATCCGCTACAAGTCCCTTCAATGGATTTTTAGACAGAAAACCCAGTTTTTGAAATCCCACTCTATTCCTAGGATAAGTAATACAACTGATTTAAACAACTTTAACCTAGGAGAAGAGGGATGCATGGACAGAAAAACGACAAACCTTTGGAAAGAAAACGGTTTTGTTAAAATAGATGACTTCCTGGCTGGTAACAGGTGGAAGACATGGGATCAAATTGTCAGCCAGGTGAGCCATTCTCATTCCTTTCTGAAATGGTCCTTTTTTATCTTGAATCCAATACTCTGAGAGCTGGATATAGGAAATCTCTATTTTAAGGAAAATATATCCACAGCACTGAATAATAAAACTCAAAAAAAGCTGAGTATTTGGATTAAAATATTAAAAGAGGACAAGAAACAGGAATCCTTGATTAAGATTACTGAGAGGTGGAAAAAAGGGAGGATATTGAAATCAATCAACACATTTGGGATAAAATAAACAAATTTAATAAAACAATTTTTCACGGCGCTAATTTTAAACGCATGCAATTTTATAATAAATGGTTGATCTACAGAACTCCCTCTTATCTCCACAATATTTTTCCTCTAGTTGCCGATAAATGTTTTCGATGTGAGGAAAAAGGGACCTGGAAACACATTGCCTGGGAATGTCCTAAAATCCAACCGCTATGGAGGGAAATTGAAAAATATCTCTCCTCTGACCTTAAAGCTCCTATAATATTCGATGATCTAGTCACGGTTCTTGGTTGCTCATCGATCAACACCAAACATGACGAATTTCTTTTCATAGCTTCTTTAATAGCTAAATCACTCATATTGCAGTTTTGGGAAACCAACCAAGTACCGACCTTTCAGGCATGGAAGGCTAAATTAATATGAACACAGGGCAGGGAAAGAAAATATGCGTTTAGATCAGGGGCTCTTAAAAAATATGAAAAGTTTTGGAGTGTTTTTGAATTGTAAAAGATACCTTCATAATCATTAGTCTGCCTATATGCACTTTTAAGCACTTCTGCACATTACAATTATTTTTTACAGTTCATAATTATGACATGGACACTATATCGCTGATTACTTATGTATAACCACATGCCATGTATTGTACCAAAGTCTTTTACAAATGTATTCTGTAATGCTGATCTTGTTTTTATGAACTCTCAATAAAAATAATAATTAAAAAAAAAACAACACTTTAGGAAAATGAAATGTTTGGAGGAAGCACTCAGTCTACAGATAGGGACACCACTCCCACTTGTTGCAGAGGCCCGTGGTCCTGTCAGGGGACCCCACAATCTTGGTAGGGCTCCTGCAATGAGAAACTGAAATGCAGAGGTCCCAGAACAAGTTCAGGCTCCCCGCCACAACTGCGGGGCCTCCGCCACGAGTGCAGAGGCCCTTTTTGAATCAGCCCCTGTTTTCCTCCTTAAGATGAGTACCTCACAGCAAAGGGAATTTCACAGAGTCACTAAGGGTCAATATCCAAGATTCTTGCAAACCCACACCAAAGGGTGGGACTTTTCCTACTGTACTCCTTTGTAAACAGGTCTGTCTCTTTCCAGAGCAAAGGAATTCCAAATCCTTCCACTCACATCACTGGGACGATGTTCCACAGGAAAGATAGGCAGGGTGCCTTGGAAGTTGAACAGGAGCAGATGATGGAAAGACACTTCCCCTTTATGGAAGTGGGATTGGTACAGAAAACACTTCCCACTAACACTTCAGCAACACCATTTGTATAAGATAAGTGTAGGTCTTTTTGACCTAAAAGGTATTATTATAGCCTTAGAGCCCACGTAGCTCTACCGGCCATTAAAGGCCTGCTACAGCATTAAAGGCCCAAGCCAAAGGTGAGAGTAGGGAGCAGGCCTTTAATGGTCGGTATAGCCAGCTACGGTGTGCTCTAAGGCTGTTCGAAATTTCCGCCCCTAGAGGGCAGAATATCTAATTTGTAAAACAAAGGCTTCACGGGCCACTAGGGGGTTGATATCCCCTCTGGCTCCATATTGTCATATTCACAGCAACATCTGTGGCATCTACCAGCCACTAGAAGCCTGGAGCACTCCACTCTCTTCAATGGAGTGCCCAACAAACTGTCTTCTGTTTTCAGGTTTGATCATTTCAAACCTCTGAATGTAAACATTGTTGTCACCACCTGGCAGGTCTATTTAAGTAATACTACTATGACAAGTTATGTTTTTATGTTAGATGGAGCTGATGCGTCAGCCTGTCAGACCTTTGTGTGGTCATTCAGACGGCACTGGCTGTGGGGGAAATTATGCTACTTTGACAAATATATAGCTTACAAATGGGTAAGACGGTTGTCATAAAGTAGTATTTAATTCAGAATCTTGCCCCACTCATTGGCAGCCTAATGACCTGCCACACAGAAGGCCACTCCCATTGAAAATAAGGCTGCAGCAAGGAGAAAGGAGCACCATTTTTATCACCTGGTTAATGTCTGTTCAACAGGTCTCAGACAAATCCAACAGTTGAATGTTTGAGGTCCAAGAAATACAAATTAATAAAAGTCCCACTAGAGATAATGAGAATTTCAAATAGCTAGAAATTAAGTTTTAAGATAGTTTTGTCCTTTAAATTAAATCAGTGTCTACCCACTCTATTCAGTGCAGTGCCCAGACAATTATATTTCACCTTCCACTCCCCAGTTACCTTTAAAAAGCCAGTTGCAGTTTTGGTCCCTATCAGTACTCTTGTTAATGTAATATTTTCCTTGTAAATTCATACATATCAGATTGCATATCAGTTTAGTATAAAACTGCATTGACCTGCATTGTTATTTTCTTGAGGGTCATTAAATTCGTTCAACAAGTAGATGAGCAGCTTGGAGGCATTTTGAAGCCATTGTCCAGGATGTGCGAGTTGTCTGAACATGATTTTGGTGTGTTATGTTATGGCGGTGACTGTTATAAACCCCCGGGCTAAAGAGAATGATCACATCAACATATTAGCATGACAATCTTGGATACAAGCAAGACTAAACTCCAATGGAACAGCATGAGACGCTGGAGCTGAGGCTATGAAACATGTATTGTGAATTCCTAATCACTAGATCATCTGTGAAAAGAGTATAACCTCCTCGTCTGTTTTCCTGGTTGCAGTCATTATGCATGAGGGGGCATATTTACTATTCCAACACCAGTCCCCGTTGACACCAGGGAAGGTGTTGGATAGTAAATTAAAAGTATTCCCTATCCTTGAGCGCCCCCCAGAGTCATGCGTTGTAATAGAATGCGATTTAAAAACCGCGTTGTAATAGCACTGCCTGCTAAAAGTTGCGTCGTAAACGACGTTCGCCGTCCTCATTGTCAGATAAGTGAATTATTCGAATTTCTCTCATTGTGACTAACAAAATATATAATATAAGCAAACTTGAACTCACCCGTAAACCCTGTATACCCGGAAGTCCAACTTTTCCTTCTGGACCTTCAGGACCCTAATTGGAGAAGATAATACAGCATGACATAATTAATCGAGTCCGCAGTCATATTTTTGGAAACTACAACTTCGATTTTGAGCAAGGCGATTCTTTAGGGGAAAAATGACATTTAATACTTTGGATAATATTGAGCAGACCTAGCGTTAAAAATACATTTGTGAGATTTGGGGCCGAATTACTGAAGTTATATCACAGTTTAAATTAATTCTATAAAGTATTATTTAAGGGCAGCCCGGGCTGGATGAAATGAAGACAACTTGCCTACTTGAAAAGATAAAACACAACAGGTGAGAGATTGATATACATAAGCTAAAAAGTTTAAATGAGTCAATAAAAAATGTATGATCATCAAAATATGCATCTATTCGCTTCAGAGCAGATCAATATACAATAAGAGTCACCTTTCTTAACTAGAATCCGATTCTAGCTTACCTCTTGTGGGTTCAAGAATAAATAAAGCATGTACAACACTGATGTGTTCTAGAGAAGTGATGGTTTCATCGACCTTCAGAATGCAGGTTTTTCCGATACTGGACTGTCTTTGAAAAGGAGAAATGTCCCTGACTTGACTTCTCTTCGGCACTTTGCCCCTCTCTGATTTTCAGAATGGCATTTTGCCAGAAACATTACTTGCCAATAGCCCCTCCCCCACCCCTATGCTGCCACAGGTTAACAGTTTGTTGAGAAACATCCATAATTCAGAGGCGGAATGAAACCATGTAACTGTGAATAGCTAAGGAGTTTGACTGTCATACTATTCAGAGCAATATTCTATACTATGTAAATATTAATGTGTCCATCATTTGGTAAAACGGTGGTTTGTCATTCTTTCTTTTCAAACTTGATTTGTGTATTTCAGTGTCTGTCCTGCTAGTTCCAGTTGTGCTGTTGACACTTGGATCGTTTCTCTCTTATACTCTACTCCCAGATGCACAATCGATCTGTATTCTTTTCTGTCACAAACCCATTATCTTTAGCACTTTTAACAGTATCTATCTGATCTGAAACAAAAAATGACCAAAAAAAACAGCATCTCTTTCCTCAATCTGGACTTGTTCCGTTTGTGTAACTCTCTTGTTGAGGGTGTTATTTCTGTCTGCTTCTCCTCAGTTTTCAACGGTGTGTTTCTTCCAATGGTGAATGGTTTTGTGGGTACAAGCCGTTTGGGCCAAAATAAATTAAATGTATTACCTGAGTATTGGAGAGCTGTGCAGCAAGGTGTTAATGTTTCAGACAGCAAGACATTATAAGGTGAGACGGCATCAATATATGAAGTGCTTGGATTCTGGAATGGCAAGTGACTTTAGAATTGAGGTCCAATTGGCAAAGTCATTAATGAGTGTGTGAGCCAAACTTCCTCTTTTATGAGTGAAAATGTAGGTAGAAATAGATTCGAACAAAGGTGTGTGTGTGGATAAATCTACTCTGAGGTAGTGTTGCACGGCTGGAATGTCCTGAGAGTTTGTGGCCATGTGTGGATATTCATAATTTCCCCTCTAAATTTCGTTTTCATTCTGAAAGAGGTTGCAAAAGTATTCCTGACAAGGGCAGGAGTGAAAACTAGACCTACATGTGCAGATTTACTCCTTTGTTGAATGATCAGACAGAGAGTTTTCTGAAAGGGCGTAGTGTCAGCATGATCTCAATGTCTCTAGGGAAGGAGTTAAGTTGACAGACTGCATTGGCAGGAAATTATTTAGTTTTGGCATTTATTACCTTGGTGAAAGGGATTTTGGTATAAGGGCATTACTTCTGCAAGTTGTGAGAGACTGGACAGTGTTTGCGAGTCTGTTTAGCAGGCACAGCCCGTGACGGGCGTGTGCCACTGGGCGGTGACGTGGGGCGGGGGATGGGGAGGGTGGGGGGGTTGTAAAATGCGAGAAACAGAAGATTTCAGGTAAGTACCACAAAAAAAAAGAATTTTGTTGCGCACCCTGCATCACATTAGGCGATGCAGCAAGCACAACTAAATTCATTTTTTTTTTTGAGTACTTACCTGACATCTTCAGTTTCCCGCATTTTACAACCCCCCACCCTGCCCCTCCCCCGCCCCACATCACCGCCCCATGGTACGCCCGTCACGGGCCGTTCCTGCTGTTTAATATGTCTCATGTTCTAAAGTGTATATATTTGGATCAATAACTAGCAGGTTCAAAGTAGCTCTGTTTTTAGAAGGGAGGCAGTAGATACCTTAGAAGAAAACTGTGAGGTGGTAAGGTCTTAGAGGAAACCTGTGAGGTGGAAAGGTCTTAAAGAAAAACTGTGAGGTGGTAAGGTCTTAGAGGAAAGCTATGAGCTGTGTGTTGGTAGAGTCTTAGAGGAAAGCTGTAAAGTGGTAAGATCTTAGAGGAAAGTTGTGAGGCAGTAAGGTCTTAGAAGAAAGCTGTGAGGTGGTAAGGTCTTAGAGGAACGCTATGAGGTGCTAAGGTCTTAGAGGAAAGCTGTGAGGTGGTAAGGTCTTAAAGGAAAGTGTGAGGTGGTAAGGTCTTAGAGGAAAGCTATGAGGTGGCTAAGGTCTTAGAGGAACACTGTGAGGTGGTAAGGTCGTAAAGGAAAGCTGTGAGGTGGTAAGGTCTTAAAAGAAATTATGAGCTGTGTGGTGGTCAGGTCTTGGAGGAAAGGTGTGAGCTGGTAAGGCATTATCGGAAAGGTCTGATGTAATAAGGACTTAGAGGAAAGTTGTGAGATGGTAAGGTCCTAGAGGAAAGGTGTGAGGTGGTAGGAAGGTCTTAGTGGAAAGCTGTGAGGTGGTAAGGTCTTAGAGGAAAGGTGGGTAAACAACCTTTACAACGCAACTTTTACCACGCAGTGCCTTTACAATGCAACTTTTACAACGCAAACCATTACAACGCATTGCGATGGGGGGCGCTCTAGGATAGGGAATAGGTTTAATGTACTATCCAAAACCTTCCCTACTATCCACGGGGACTGGAGTTGGAATAGTAAATTAAACAATTCACTATCCAGCGCCTAAAAGCACTATGCGTTGTAATGGTATGCGTTGTAAAAACCGCGTTGTAAAAGTATGCGATGTAAAAGGATGCGTTGTAATGTCATACATCTGGAAAGGTGTGAGCTATGCAGTGTTAAATTCTTAGAGGAAGGCTGTGAGGTGGTAAGGTCTGAGAGGAAAGTATTAGAGGAAAGCTGTAAAGTGGTAAGTTATTATAGGAAAACTGTGAGGTGGTAATGTTTTTCTGTGCCTGCAAAAAACCTTGCAGTTTCACTAAAGCAGCTCCACTGAAGTTAACAATGGTTTGGGGAGGGGCCCAGCATCCATATTGGAGAGGAATAGTGACTTGTTTGCCTATGCATAGGCCTCTCTCTGAACCAAAACAGAGTCACTTGGCCACTCACAAAAGACACACCTTCCATTTAGTATCGTAAACTTAATTTCACCATTAACCAGGACAGTGGTGGAGTGAGTTCCAAACAATTTAAGTTGATGAGTTAATGGCAGTGTCTGGTCATCAAAGTGTAATGTCAAAAAGTTGAAGTTATTCACTGTACTATAGTCATGGATGGGATTTGATCAACCCCAATCAGTACAGTTTGAGTGGTTTTGGTAGGGGCCTTACCATCTAAAGTCTCGGTAAGGCTTTTCAAGCCATAATATTAGATGTATCCTGTTATGGTCTTGCATAAAAATATCTCTGTGTGATGTACACTTGGGTGCATGTCTCTGTAATTTGCCTCAAACCTGAGTCCAAGGAATAATGTTCATTTGTAGATCAGTACTGGAATGGTGACCCCTGAAACCTGTAACTCAGGGATGTCTTGGTCCAAGCAAAAAACATGTGGTTAAGGTTGTTCCGATTCATCCGATGTGGCCTATGTCTGGCATGGCTACAGGCACAAATGGCAATCTGATCAGTAAAATAATTTGTTTCACTCAGATTCATGGCCAGATAAATGGGATGAAGTAGTTTGAACTTGATGTGTGGTGTAAAGAACACCACTGAAGAGAACTGATGGCTGGAGTGATATTGCCAGTCTTGCAATGAAGCTGCCTTCTGCTTGCATGATGGTATTAGGAAAGTTGTGGATGGCGGCCAGAAGATCAGCTTTGATTTAAGGGTAGATGGCTTAGTGCTGTCACAGGAGGTTATTGTTGATGCCCACATAAATTTTGGCAACAGTTGGATGTGACATGGTGATCAGGAAAGGGAAAGCTAGAGTGTAACCCTTTGTCCACCGCAAACAAGTGGAGTGATGGGGAGATCATGGACAATATCCTAATTTTAATACCATCGTGATAGGCGCTCCCAGGCAAGGAGGCTAATCAAAGAGCGGTGGGTTGCATTTAATATCACTTGGCGGGAAACATCCTTTACAACGCAACTTTTACAATGCACTACCATTACGACGCAACTATTACAATGCAAGCCATTACAACGACTTGCGCTGGAGGGCGCTCTAGGATAGGGAATAGTTTAATTACTATCCAACACCTTCCCTACTATCCACGGGGACTGGAGTTGGAATAGTAAATTAAACTATTCACTATCCAGCGCCCCCCAAAGCAAGTCGTTGTAACGACTTGCGTTGTAAAAGTTGCGTCGTAATGGCATGTGTTGTAAAAGCATGCGTTGTAATGTCATACATCCTCACTTGGCATTAGGATCTGAGTTTTCCATTGAATGAGAGGTAGCTCTATTTCATCCAAAAGAAAATGCTGCCTAAATATGCTGTAATGGGTGTCCTGTCTGCTGACCTGTTTTCTAATAGGAAGTAGTTTAAAGTGTTGTCAAGCAAGATTTGGAGGGTCAACTAATGCCACTCAATGGTATTTGCTACCGAGCACACATAGTTGTTGAAATGCAGCCCCTGTAACACTCTATAGAGAACTTGTAATTGGCACAATCTGGACTAGCTGTCTGCAGTTGGTGAGGAAAGAACATGTCCAATATAAGGCAGACTCTGCTACTCCAGTCAGTTTCCTGAGTCTCCCTCACAACATATTGCGGCCCGCCAGGGTCTCATAGGCTGCTGAGAGGTCAAAGAGTTTGAGGGTTAATGTGTTATTTGCATTCAATCAGCTTGAGCTCTTCTCTAATATTAGCTGAAGCAGTCTGCTCGGGGGTTTTCTAACACAATATGTGATAACAGGTGGTGGGAGTGGGTTAGTCAATGTTTTACTGCAATGAAGCATACTTCAGTTTCATTCTTAGTGTCAGCCATAATCCTGATATAGTAGTTATATTTTGCTCTGCAGATGGAGAATATGTTGGCAGATCATGCACTTTTGAGAGCATTTGTTTGAGCGCATGAATGACTTTGCCAGGTTTTGTTTAGTTTTTATATCAGGCGTTCAATGACAAAGCGGCATCCATGCTAAGGGTATAAGTGAGGTACATATATCACTGGGCAAAAATGGAAACAAAGTTCAGGAGAAGCCTTAGACATAGTTCAAGCTCAAAGTAGCCTTTACAGATCAAACAAAAGGGTCTGAAAGTGAAGGGCAAAAGGTGGAAGGTCTATGAGTTTCTCACTGTACATCATGCAATATCAGCTGTAAAGGAATCATCTGGTCCTGTATTAAAGTTTGTTTTGATGTGCTTGTATTTTATTTTTGGGAGAACCGTAAGCGCCACAATGCAACGAAAGATGAAGTGCGAATGAGGTACTGAATGCAAACAAGATACAATCTAGTAAGGAAGGGAATGATTATGTACTGGGATGGGTAGATGGTACAGAATGTGTGATGAGGAGGGAAGGGGGCGACATGACAGGCAGTCACATGAGGAATTCTAGCAAGAAAAGAGCTTATTTGATAAGGGGGAAGAAAATAGAGAATATTAAAAGAAGAAATTGGTCCTTATGCATATTCAAACAGGGGCCGTATTACAGAAGGTGCCCCGGGGTTTACCACAGGCGTTTGCACCCACTTTGCGTGCCCCTGGGGCACCTTGGTATTTTAGGAGGGTGTGCAGACGCTTGTGCGTCCCCTTCTGTAATACCAATAGCCCTGGCACACCTAAAGCGCCAGCGATACCTTCAGAGGGTGTTCCCTCATTTGCATAGGGGTGTGCCCTATGAAAATGAGGGAATTCCTTTGACTCTGCACCCGTGCCATATTTAGACGCCAGCAGAGTCAAAGAAGCCCTTAGGAGGTGCACTGTCTGTGTGCCCCCTGAGAGCAACCCTCGGCAGGGGTGAAGGGGGTCCCATGGACCCCCCAGATATCCCCTTGCAGGCGAGTGCAGTCAGTGACTACACCGGCCTGCAAGGGGATCTCTAATCCCTTAGCAGCTGCTCCGTGTTTTCACATGAATGCGCTGCTCCTAGGGCAGCGCGAGCTAGCGCCTCCCCTGGAGGCAGCGCATACCCCAAAATGGGACACCCGGCACAAACAATGATAATGTGTAATATGGACCCAGATGGCATAGTTGAGAATTCACCCCAATGTCACTGGGCAATTCCTTTAAATTCTATAGCTTTTTAGCTCCAAACGTAATATGCTTGCAAGTGTGCATGTGCCCCTTCACATTAGCCCTGCCCCTTCACAAGGTTTGGCGAGTACCTGCACTTCTTTTGTCTGATTCGAAAGACTGCATTTTCGGGTGGGGGGAACAGTCATTACATCGCAGCCTTTACCCTGCATGCCATTACAACACAAGCGCTACAACACATATGGTGTAACAACGCATGATGATCGAAAGGCAATTTTTTACAATGCATAGGCCTTTACAACGCATGCCTTTCCAACGAATTTCGTTGTAAAGGCATGAATGGTAAAGGGAAATCAAATGTAAGTATTAGGTAAGTATGGGTTTTAGGGTGATATGGGTAATTTTAGGGTTTAGGGTGGGTATGGGTTTTGGGGTGGCAAGGGTAATTTTAGGGTTTAGGATGGGTATGGGTTTTGGGGTGGCAAAGTTAATTTTATGGTTTAGGGTGGGTAGGTGTTTTGGGTTGGCATGGGTAATTTAAGGGTGGGTAGGGGATGGGGGCTGTTGGATTTATACATGGTTTTATATATTTCAACAGACATCATTGTGCGAGGAATATATAAAAACATATATAAAAGTAAAGACATTTGTTTTGTTTTACATGTATTTTCATGCATTACCATGCATGCCATTACTAAGAAATTATAAGTATTTTACAGCGAAATATTCAGCTATAATGTACACATAAATTCAACTCACAACTTTAACCACACATATGCTTTTACAAAACATGATTTTACATCAAAATTCGTTGTAAAAGCATGCGCTGTAAAGGAATATGTGTGGTTAAAGTTTGCGTTGTAATGGTAACGCGTTGTAAAAACACTTGAGTTGTTACAACCGCGTTGAAAAGGCATGCGATGTAATGGCATGCGTTGTGGAGACATACAACCTTGGGGTGGTAATACTGCTCCCATGTGGGGGGTGGATGAAAGAGTAGGCAGCTGCTGACATCATCAGGATCCCATCACTAAACCGACTTGCTTCATGGGAGCCATCATATATAGGATCCGAAGGAAAGTGCCCAGTGCCCTGACCTACAAGGAAGGCCAGGCGAAACATGTGGGCACATGATCTGTGTCCGCAGTCCTGACCTCTACCCCAGCTCCCAATGACCTTGAGGCCTTTTGCCCTTAAAAATGCTCCAGTCACAGGCTTGTGATTGTGAATCCAGTCTGTAATGTATACAACATGTAGACTACATATGAGTCTAAATGACATCAACACAAATTAGTAAATAGTTACATCTTACACACATTAGGGAACACAAGTTGGTTCGCCAGACGACTGTCAATCAAGCGTTCCACGTCTCTGTATAGGATGAGTATAAATGTATCGATAGGTTCTTGGTTTTGAAAAGCCAATCCAATCCCATGGTTTGACGATCAATAATACTTACTGGAATCCCTGGCCGTCCAATGGGGCCTTGAGTCCCTCTGGGCCCAGGTGCTCCCTGGAAGAAATAACATCTCTGTCATTTATAACATCTCTGTTTATTTACACTGTAAAGCACACATCTGTATTCGTAATTATGTAGTAGGTCATTCAAACTTTGACATAGCAAAGAGCCAAACATTTCGAAAGAAGACACAACCTGTTTGTACTTTATTTTCATTTCATTCAAGGATGGTGATTATTTTAGTTCGGGGACTTCTATACAGCAGAGGATATTGGTGCAGGACCACCCACCATAGCGCTGGTTGGGTTTTATATCTAGCATTGCTCATTAGACAACACACTGGGTTAGTTGTTTGGACAACACATCATGGATACTTTTTTCCAACATCTTTATAATTTTAATAGATTCTATACAAATCACAAGATAAATAATGTTACATCAAATCCCCATGAGAGGGTTTCAGTGAATGCATCAAACTCTGGTACTCCATGTGCAGACCTCGAGGTTTGTTCCTAGATTCTGAATCAGTACACATGTCACAGGTCTTTCTGTATTCATTTCATTGAATCAATTCTTAGCACTCTCTATCTCGGGCCAGTGGATCTATAGCGATCCGAGATCTGGTGTCTCTACCAGCATGTCCATTATGTCTTCCCACCAGAACAATTCTTCTACTGTTTTGTCATTCTTCTGACAGTTCTCATATTGGGCTCTTCAGCCATATGCAAATTGACACCTAAGCCCATTCTAATCATATCTAATGCCCATAATTATTAATTGGGGGGCCCGGGGGTGAAGTCAATGGATGCCTATTCGGTGCTTCGCTGGTAGTATTCCCAAAGTTGCAAATCTGTGCCATGTTTTATGTTTCTCAAGCTTGGGAATTATGCTTAGTAAATATTGGTTAGATGAGAGTTCTAAGTTGATGGTTGTTAAAGGGTACAATTGCGCCACAATCATTACCAAATTTACAGCCACCATTCTGCGTGACCATGTCATATGCATAAGCACGACTTCTGTCTTGCTCTTTCTTGGGCAGGAGGAAGGCATCCTAGACACATTTCTTATAATATTTAATAAGGTTGAGTGTGTATGATGTAAGAAATTAAAGTGGACCAGGTTAAATTTTGTGATATTTGATACCTCTCTTATTTCAGAACAAACCCTCTTCCACTGAACGTCCGTGATAGGTTCACGAATACCCTCCTCCCACTGCTGTCTCACCTTCAAGGGGAATTTTTATTCTATCCAGTTTCAGAGCCTTATGCAGCAATAAGACCTGCCTGCATCTCTGCCGAAGGCCCAAGAGTCCCTCCAGTGCTGGGACACCCACGCCGTATAGGTGCCATATCTCTCTGGCTGTCCTTGTCAACCTTGTGTACTAAAGGAGCCAGACACCTTTTACCCCATTGGTCTCCTGCGCCTCAACAAGGAGATAAAGGACTCACCCAGTTATGTCTCCAATAGTGTTACAGTCTCCCCCTCCATCTGGAAACAGAACAACGATGACTTATCCTCCTAAGGGATTGTAGCCACCATGACTCCAGATCCCTCATAAAGAGGTCGATTGAGGACACTCCCAACCTGCTTCCAAAGCAGATCCAGTTTCACAAATGACATACAGATCGTGAGATGGTATATCGCCCCACCCCATAATGAGCTAGCTAAAGGTCTAATTCCCTACAGATTCATTTGGTAATCGATTCTTCCAGTTTCCATGCCCTGTGCACCATTTAACATCATAAGAAAGTGGGTCACTGCGTAATGAAGTTCCACATTAGGAAGTTCAAGACGCTCGTCATCCCAGTCCATTTTCAGTATGTTCAGTTTGAGCTTATTTCTTTTCCCTGCCCAGACCATTGATATCAAGAGCCTAGCTAGGTTCATAAAAGTCTCCATAGGAATGGGGCACATAGCGCTCTGCAATAGATATATAAAAGCATTGAGGAAGAGACAACATCTTAGCTGGGACAATGCTGCCCATAATCGAGAGCAAAAGTGTATACCAAAATTGTATAGATTATATGATCCTTTGAGGTACTCTGCACATATTCTATAAGTACTGCTAATTAGTGTTGTAGGCCTCTTGGATCCCTGAATATCTGAACGTCTTGTTTCCCATTGAAGCCCCAAGTTCTGGAAGCTGTTTGGAACTTTTTTGACTAGTTTTATTTACTGCTTTTGACTGGCATTAGGGAATAATATTGCTTTGTCCCACTTAGCTCGCAGACATGGACCAAACCCAATCTATCAATTCCTTAAAGGAGTCTGGGAACCACTCTATGAGCCTGTCTGACAAGACCAAGTTATCATCAGCATAGATGTGTCATTGATTCTTCAAAAGTACAAAATACTTTTTACTTAGGATCAGCTCCTATTTATTTGGCTCTCAGGTAGTTTACTTGCTTTGCCATTGCTAGGATTCTCAAAATTCATGCCTCAGTTGTGCATCTAGAGACTACATTAGCTTTCCGATCTCTCATCGCTCAAGTCCCTCTTTTTGACAGAGCTTTATACAGTCCATAGATTTTGCTTTTGTGCTCCATAGTTTAAAACCCACTGCTTTAGGTAAGCTAGCAAACACTTTTTAATATATTCAGCTAAACCTCACGACTACATGAAGAGGGAAATGATAGGAGCTAGGACCACTTTAGATTTTAACCACAATTTTTCCCTCCTCCAAAAGGGAAGCACATTTTCATGCTCCCTTCCGCATTCAGTAGCAGTAGTAAAAACTGTATTCGATTTGTCTTGAAAATCACAACAATGTGCATATAAAAATGCTTACAATACATAACATAAAAATTCTTCACACTGCCCAATCTCCAATGTAAATATTAAAAAGCTAATACATACAGCAAAGCAGCGGATGGTAATCTAAATGGTCACAACGTTAAAAACAGATTCAAATGAAAAGTGTAGGCTCCCAAATGAATAAAAGAAGGCTAGAACAGGCAATCACCTCCCATTGATAACCCAGATCAAAAACGAGTCAGATATAAACAGATGGTGGACTTCCGCATACAGCATTGCACATTTGAGGGCCCTGAATTGACAAGGCCGAACGCCCTTGGGTTTGCATGTGCATGGTCCTGAGGTTAACACCTTGAGTTTGAGACACATCAGCAGGAAACATGACTGCTGTATCTTTAAAGTGCTGAATGTGTTCCTGTTTACCAAGAACTATCATATATCATGGGAGTCAAGCAAAATGATGGTCAATTATTGAGTTGCACTGCTTGGTCTTTTCTCCAACGTGCATTTAATGGCTATCAGTAAATTTACACTGTGTTGACTACTGTGCTCTGCATTCTCAGAAGCAATGTTTGTGCTGTTTTTCTCCGTTAACCAGATCACATCTAATCTGATGCACTTTATAGTGAATTTTGAAAATGTAAAATAAAATTGTATGCCTTTGGATGTCTAAGGAATTCAAAACCACTTTTATTCTGTATCCATTTAAAACTGTAGGTCACTTCTCTCTTGCTTAGCAATGTTTATTTATCAGAGATATTTTGTTGTACCAACGTGGGTAGAGTGACTTTGACAATGTTAAATGTACAATTGTGTAGCTTTAGAGAAATCTTCTGGAAGAGGTTTTTTGGAGGTACCTACAGCAGAATTTAGTTAAGGAACATTAAACAGAGTGCTGAAGATTGGATTTCAGGTCAACAGAGTAGAAATCTGGGAAACAAATTTAGAAGTATGCTGCATCTGGGATTTTTATATTATATTTCAAGTAGGAAGGTGAACACATGGTAAAGCATGTTCAATGCCATATTTTAAATGTAACGTTTGCGTCTTATAGAAGCTAACAAGGTTGACCTGTAAAGGAGTAATGTAGCGTGACTTCTGATCACTTAGCTTTAGCTCAGCAGCCAAGTGCAGTAAAGCGTTCCCCGGACCTATCCATGATTTTGTGACATCTCATATTTCTGATTGAATTACCTCCACCTATAGATGATAGCGATGAAAGCCTGGAGGATAGTTCTTCAATCTGAATTCTAATACTTAAGAGGTGATGTTGGTTGTTTGCAGCTCTGGTCAATGCAGAGATACGGAGATACATGTTCTGTATGGAGCCCAATGATTTTACTTGCATGGCAAGAATTATGGAAATTTCAGGTGGGGAGAGAATTTCAAGCCATTGCTGGAGTGACAGAAGTTTGGGTGAGAGAGAGTTCACCCAGCCTCATCAGAGTTTTATATATTCTTAGACATGCTTAAAGTCAGGGGATTCAGAGACCCGTATGTGAAGTTTCGTTTTGACCACGCATTGGTGAACGGTGATGTTTAGTTCTATTTATCCAGGAGTTCGTTTTAAAGGACGAAAATGATAAAAGGGTGGAGCAAGGCGTCCAGATGTGGTGGAAAGAGAAGCTAATCAAAAATACTTAGTCAGTCCAAACTGGGTATGACCACGAAGGAACGAGGCGAACCACCTCAGTACTTTGCTACTGATACCCACGCATGAAAAAGAGCATACGTTATTGCCTCTGGGTAACTTCACTGAGAGGTCATTGAAAGGTCAAGGAATATCATCCAAGACAGGGATGCTATCACCAGCCTGGCTCCATAGTTCATTTGAGTCTGAAGCCAGATTGGCAGGATCTGAGGAGGTCATGCTTTAGGGTGTGGGATTGTGCTAAGGCAGCTACAACTAGGGGTTTTCCAGAAAGGGAAGGTTTGACATAAGGAATAAGTATATGTCAAGCACAAAGACATCAAACACAAATGCTGAATCTCACACCCACACAAAGTAGTTCCTTCAGTACAAGGGATTACTATTGCAATTTGTACTTTTTCAGATCAATTTTTCTAAAAACTATTAGCCAGTTTTTGTTTTTTGATTCATTGAGGGCTCAGCAGCTTCCCCAACGATACAGTTTTGCAAAGACCATGACAAAAACAAACAAGCATTGACAAAACCAAAATGATGGGGCCAACGCCTTTTAAATTGTTTCCTCTTGTGTTCATAGCAGACATGTGATCGTGCCAGATACATGATATGCCAAATATATTCCACGGTATTTTAAGATTTTATAGTCTAAGACTAGCCAATCATTTTCAACATGGGGGTCCTACTTAAAGAACAGCGTTCTTCTACCCTCAAACCTATTGCCCCGGTGTTAGACATCTATTAGGCGAGAGGTGTTAGTGCGGCGCTCTATGGAGCAGAGCTTTGGGGAGCACAGAATATGGACCTAATAACTCATTCAGAGAATACGTTTTTGAAGGGCTTAATTGGTCTCTCGTATAATACCCCCACTTTACCGCTGCTCCTAGATTTGGGATGTCGCTCTATTAAAGACCAGGCTAGGTTACGACCCCTTCTTTTGTGGGCGCGCCTATGGAGAGTCCCCGAACTTGCCAGCTATGCGGAAGGGCTAAGGGAGGTTTTGTCGCTGTCAGGCTGGTGTAAAATAGGATGGCTAAGGGATGTAAAGCATCTCCTTGGAGAACTGGGATTTGGTGAAGCTTGGCATTCTATGTCTGCACCGCAGAAGGCTGTCCTAAAAAAAGTTTATTGGCAGTGGGTTTTGAACAAAAGAAACACCAATCACAAACTGTGTCGAACTACTAGAGACTTTTTATTGGTAAAGGAAGTAACCCTATATGAACCCTATCTCGATGCAATTACTAAATCTAGAGATAGAGCTCTATATATTAAATTTAGATTAGAAGTCCTTCCTTTGGGAGAACTGACCGCTTGCTGGAAGATTCCGGCACAGACTAGTAAGTTTTGTCCTTTCTGTGTCTCCAGGATTGAGACGGTCCCCCATCTTTTATTTGAATGCCCTGCCTACAAAGTTCCTCGCCTCAGGTGGCTAAAACCCCTTTGTAAAGACTTGGGCACCAGACATTATAGTGTAGCTTTGCAAAAACTGATATCTGACACACTGCTCCTATTTGTCTTTGGTATGGCGAAGTTTTTAAGCTGGGCATGGTTAATCAGATCAAAAAGGCTTAAATACATTGTTTAATTACTTTTTTATCCTGACTATTGTATGTAATTTATTGATCCCATTCGCATTCTACCCTGTATGATTGTATCCTGTGTGAATTGGCTCTTTTATCTTTTTAATATGTTTGTACATTGCTTTTAAAGATATGTTTTATATCGAAATAAAGCTAATTTGACTGACTGACTGACATCCAGGCAGTGCTTTATATGATCAATCTCAATAAGTGTTTATGGGTCATGCTCAGGTGTAAAACTAGAATAATTAGACAAAAACAACAGTTTAATTGTCAAAAAATCGAAGATAAATTCAATTCTTACCTGTTCTCCCTTTAGGCCTTCTTTCTGCACCTACAGAACATAAACATATGCATAAATAATTATGTTATCGATTTAAATATCTCATAACCATATAAAGGCTAATCTATGATCAGCAGCCAAGGTACCTATATCTAATATCGTAAGAAGTCCATTTTCCAGCATAGTCATGTGAATGTACTACATCTGAAGAACTGTTGTAGGTTTCACAATTACAATTCTAGTCCTATACTGTATAAACGCTATACAAAGTGGACAAATTATGAATCCTTACAACATCGCCCGGTTTGCCTGGTGGTCCAGCAATTCCTATTTCACCCTGAAAAAGGAACAAAAAAGGCATTAGATTGCACAAACGCACACCATAAGCGATGAGAACAAAATCAGGAGGAGAGGAAAATGGCAAATGTTTCCAGTTATCAATGATATAGGACGAAATAGTGGCAACATTATTTTGACCAAATGAATTTAGAATGAAATGTAAAGTATGAAAACATAAAAACTGTGATGCAAGGAAGGTGAAAAAAATGATAAAATATTAGTTTTGAAAAGATTTAATTAGATAGGACATATGGAATCAATAATTTGGACCATTTAGATGCATACCTTTCCATATTGTCCATCAGGGCCAAATTATAAATGGGCCTTCGATTGACCCCCAAAAGCATACAAAATTGCATCATTTAGGAAGAGAAATAGAACAATTCTCTGAAGGAACATTCCAATGGCCAGGACACACTATCCCTTTTTCCAGCTTTGAACATGTGTAAAATAGTCATCATCTCAGAGAATGTAAACGCAATATGGGGCCTGATTGGTATACAGCGTTTCGCAAGTGTGAATCCAAGCGAAGATAACGTAAGATTTCATCCTTTCGAAGTACATTCAGGACCCATTTAATGTAGGACAGTAACACATTATTTACATCACTAGGAAATGTCTTCAGACTATAAGAAACATGGGGGCATATTAGCAAGAACCTCGTTAAAATTATTGCCATTTTAGCGGCAGTTACGGCAATAATGGGCTTGCCAATATGCGTTATAGAATTCCAATAGAAGCCCAGGTTAGATGTGCAGGACTCTAACCTGGACTTCTAGTGGAATTCTATAACGCATATTAGCAAGTCTATTATCACCGTTTTAGAGTCAGTTTCCTGCCGCTAAAACGGCGATAATTTTAACGAGGTTCTTGCTGATATGCCCCCGTTTTCCTATTGCCATGCGTACAAATCACTCACATTTGTGTTATAAATGCCACCACCCATTGGATCATCTGCTTCGACCTCCCCGGCACCACATACCTGGTAGCCGCAGTGTAGGCTGCCAGCTGCAAGGTATGCTACTCCAGAATGTCCCACTGAGGGGGCATACACTACCAGAAACTCATTAGAGAAGATGAGCCAGGAGGTTTGTGGGGGGTAGACTTTGCCCCAGCAATCAGCGAAGTGGGGTACATGACGTTTTCAAGCCTTTTAGAAACTATGCTGGTGTAATTTAAACTTTACCTCTTCCTTGCTGTTTCTCTGACATGTACAACTATGATCTTTAGCTTAAAGAAGCTTTCATTTACTCACATTATTTTATTTGATTCTAGTTCACTTAATGAAGCAGAAAAAGAACTTGTTAAGAAGACTCCTGCTACTTTACACTCAGAAGATGGGGTTTAACATAAAAGTGAGTTGCTGGTTGAGTGAGGGAGCCAGCTTGCTTTAACCTCCACCTACTAAATTATGCTTATTTACAAATCCGATTCAAACCTCACCACTAAAATGCAGACTATGTTTTCTCCATTTTGTAGAACAATTACATATTTTTTTCACTTACACAGCTCGTTCTCTTGTTATGAAACAGTGATAATCAGAGATCCAAGGCATTGACCAAAGTGATTTGTCTGCTTTTGCTGGAGGTGGGAGAGGGAATTCATGTAATTTGCTCTTGCATACTTATATGAACATTCATCAAAATTACACACAAGTATACAAAATTCAAATCTGTTGTTTCAGTTTTTGACATGAAAATGCATTTCGAGCTAAAAAAATAGTGTGTTCAAAACAAGTGTGGAAGAAAAACCAAAAGCACTTCTAAAAACAGCGTCTCTGGTTTGTTATTCCCATGCACGTAATTATGCAAAGTGGCATAATTTCACGTAACAATCGTAATGCGAAATTCCCAAAATTACATGAATGACCGCCATAATTTAGATTTACCGCACGCCTACTATTTGCCCCAGTTTGAGACCTTCCAACTCACCTTATCTCCTTTAGGTCCAACAGCTCCCGGGAGTCCTGTGCCCCCCTTTAGTCCCTGCAAATACATAAAGACATAATTTTTGTGAGTGGTATTAATTGCTGGCACTATAGAAATATTGATTAGAACTACCTAATGGAACATTATTTTATTAGTACATTTATGATATAGTAACACAAGCATCTGAGCCCTTAAAGGAGAATTACGAATAAATTCACAGAAACAATTATAATACAAAATATAATCAGCGTTTGAAGAATCTTCTTTTGGTGTCTCTATTATTTACCATGAGTCACATGTACGACCATTTTTAGCAGTCGCAAATGAAGATTTGGGCCGTTTGCGCACACTAAAAAAGTGTTGTAGCATGTATCAACCCTATTTTGCGAGTCGGTAACCTATTACTGACTCGTAGAAAAGGATTTGCAAGTCGCTGTTAGGAAGGGGCGTGCCAAGGGCATCCCTTCCTAATAGCGAGTCACCAGGCCATACACAATTGTTTTGCTATCGGAATGTGGTCGCAAAACAATCTCAATTTACCACCTTCTTCAAGAAGGTGGTAAGCCAGTCGTAAACGGTAAGGGGTCCCCAAGGGACCCCTTCCCCTTTGTGACTGACAGTGAATATTTTTTTAAGAGCAGGCATTGGTCTCACGGACCACTGCCTACTCTTATAAAAAGAAACAGAAAACTTGTATTTTTCTTTTTTAAATGCTTCCCATTTTCCTTTAAGAAAAACGGCCTTCCTTTTTAAAATACAAAAATGCTTTATTTTAAAAACCGTCATAGACATGATGGTCTTCTGGCTCCAGCAGGACACTGTTAGAACTGGGGGTCTCTAGTTGGCAGAGGTAGGTACCACTGTTCAAATATGGACCCTTGCTTCTAGTCAGGGTAAGGAGGAAACACTCTTTAGATAACTTCTGCCCAACCCCTTGGAAGCTTGGCACAAGCAGTCAGGCTTATCCAAAAGCAACGTGTAAAGCATTTGTACCAACATTCACAGTAACACAGTGAAAACACCACAAACTGACTCCACAACAGTTTAGAAAAATAAAGGTATTTAATCTAAACTACACAAGACCAAAATGCCAAAAATCCAACATACACAGTTCAAGAATATGGTTACAAAATAGTTCTTAAGGTTGCGATAAAATAATCCACAGTTGCGTGGAAAGTTCACAGTTGCGTCACGTTTAACCTTTTAAATACGGCAAAGTTCCAAAGCAGAAGCTGGTGCGGTGGAAAACAAGCGATGCGTTGCTCCTGAGACCCTGGGGAGGCAATGCGACAACCCCGCTGCAGCAGCGGGCGTGTTGCGACGAATCCGGTCTGTATGGGGAGGAAGGCAGACTTGTATGGATTCCGGTGTGTAGGTTCTGTAGGAAGTTTTCTCTCGCAAAGGCACGATGCGATTTTCTTTGGGGTTGCGACGATCTCCGGGGCAACGATGCACGGACCAGCGGTGATCTCTCTCTCGCAGTTTCTCGATGCGATGGCTTCTGCGATGACACTCACAGCTACGTGATGCGGTCCGCAAGCAAGCTGTGCGGCGATCTCACCCAGCGATGACAGGCTCTGCGACGACACTCGCAGCGATGGTAGTCTTCCCGCACCGGTCTGATGCGTCCCGCAAATGAAGGATGTGACGGCTCTGGGATCGGCAACAGGCGCTGCGATGATCTCGGCCTTCTTAGCGGTGAGAATTTCCTCGCACTGTCGGGGATGCGCTCCGCAAGTGAGCGATGCGACAAAACTTGCAGAAAGTCTTTAAAAGCTTGATTTCCAACTCCCCAACACAGGTACAACTTCCAGAGGCATCACACATGAGCCAAGCACTCCAGGAAGGACAGAGCTCTCTCAGCAGAACTGAGGGAAGCTGGGTTGAAGTCCTTTTGTTCCTGGGACTTCAAAAACAGGGAGCCAGCTCTTCTCAGGCCCTTGGAGATTCTTTCAAGCAAGGGGACACAGCACAAAACAAAGTCCTTCCCCTCTCCTTGGCAGCAAAGCAACAACAGGGCAATCCATCATCACACAGCAGGACAGTCTTCCTTCCTCAGTTTAAGCTTTCTCCTTGGCAGAGGTTCCTTCTTGATTCCAGGGTGATCTAATTTTCTGTTGTCAGGGGTCCTGTACTTATACTCCTAAAAGTCTTTGTTCTCTTTGTGAAAGTGGGCCCTGAGCCCGGTCTGAACCCGTTCTGGGTGTTCCTTGAGCACTTTGTTTTCCCGGCTTCTCCTTTCCTTTCAGAGTGAGGGGCAGGGTCGTCAGCCGCCCAGCAGGAGGTGGAGCCAGCATTGTGGAAGGCAGGCACAGCCCTATTCAGGCCCAGGTGCTATCCCCTCCCACCACTCAAGTTGCAAATGCAGTCTTTCAGCCTAGGGCTGACTCAGCCAGCCTCCTGGGGAATCCCCAGCCCCTGTCACTCTCAAACCAGACAGTCAATTCACAAACAGGCCAAGGCACACAGAAAGGTCAGACAAGAGAACAGCAACTTTCTAAAAGTGCTGTTCTGAAACACAGGATTTAAAAACAACCTTTCCTAAAAGATTTGTTATTAAATTCTGAGTTCAGGGATACCAGACTTTTATGTCCTATCTTGCTCCTATGGGAAGATATGCTGGTAGCCACTGTAGCCAGCATCCCCCATGATAGCCTATGGGGCAAGATAGCCTTACAATAGTGAAAAACGAAAATGGCTGTAATTCACTACCAGAGCATGTCACCTGCACAAGTACATGCTCTACCTTTCACATACACTGCACCCTGCCCAGGGGGGTACCTTGGGCCTTCCATAGAGGTGACCAATGTGCACAGAAAGGGAAGGGTTAGGCCTGGTCAGTGGGGACACTGACCAGGAGGACATGGCAGTTCACAGACTGCACACAGGCACTGCGGTGGCAGGTCTGAGACACCATTTTAGGGCTACTCATGTGGGTGGCACAATCAGTGCTGCAGGCCGTAGTAGCATTTGTCATCACCAGCCCTGGCACACCCAGTGCACTTTACTAGGGACTTCTTGGTGATACAAATATGCCAATCACAATAACAATTTACACAGGGAGCACTTACACTCTGACACTGATAAGCAGTGACAGTGTGTCCAAAGCATCTAAACCAGCAAAAACGAAATCCAGCACAGCATAAAAAATACAGGAGGTAGAGGCAAAAAGATAGGGGAAACATCGCCAAAGAGGCCAGGTCTAACAGACACCATCCTTTTGAGTGCTGGCCTTTCCCAGTGGGTCATGAATATTAATGAGCCAGGTCCATTGGGACCCATTAGGGAATCACAAACAGTGTCTGAGACACGGTTGTACATTTCATTTTGTGACTCACATATTGTGAATCACTAAGCATTGCAATTTGCAAGTCGAAAATGAAATGGTCGTACATGTGGTCCTCTATATTTTGTCTCATGTTGCTACTTCCTTCAAGCCAGCCTAAAACCTTTGCAATCTTCCTATGTATGCAGTCAGCCTTTAGTTTACACTGATCAGCTGTCCTTGCTAAAGCAGTGGTCTAGTAGTAGCCTGGAAGCAGGCAGATTGTTTGTCTATTCTACTACCAAAACTGTGCATGAAAAATTCCCCTCTTCCTTTCTTTCGAGAGATCCTGTGCTTACTTTGCATCCCTTGCATGCCTACTTTTTCTGAGCACATCCTATTTTCGGTCAAACGCCTAATTGCCTTCATGTTTATTATTATTGTATTTCTGCCAATTGTCCTCATTTCATTGCAAAATGTAAAAACTCACACCCTCACCTCCTTTGAAGTCATGCCTAAAACCTAACAATAACAAATCTTCACTATGTCATCTGTTATTCTCACCAGCTATCTATGTGAACTTTCATACCCACCTATCACTAATAATCAAAGATAGCTCCTGTTAATTTAAACCATCCTAAAGAAACTGGAGTAACTGCTTAGAATAGTTTTCTAGAGAGTACCAGACTAAGCCCAATAATCACTGGATTAACCACCAACCTGGGATTCTGTAAAAGCATGCTGAATGTGTGTGTGTGTGTGCATGCTTGCGTGCGTGCACAGGTTACACTGTCATTATAGCTAACAAATAGACATTTTTTATACATAGAAATTCACTGAAAAAACTAAGGTTAGAGGAACGTTATAGTTACACTCAGATTTCACTCGTACAAAACATGTGGAATTCAGCAGTTATAGTTTCCTGAGCTAACTATAACTTACGCCCCTGAAATGCACTGCTTATGACCTCACATATTACATCACTCAGGACATGGTCATTGACATCACCGATGACATCACTGATGACATCTCAAATGACATCACTGATAACGCCATCCAGTGAGTGTAAGTATTTTGTAAGAGTTTATGATTGTTAAACATATATATATATTAAGGTACTACAAAAGTTAAAGTAGTATTCTAGGAGCACAACTAATGAGTGATACTGCTTTTAATATATATCATGTGAATGGCTGTGTGACTGTTTGTGTCTTTGTGCGTATGGGTGTGTGTGTGGCTGTATGGGTGAATAAATATGTGAGTAGTTGTGTGGGTGAGTAAGATGCTGTGTGAGTGGCTGTATTGGTGAGTGAGTGGGTGTGTGTGTCAGCGGATGCATGGGTGGGTGAGTGGCGGTGTAAGTGCTCTATGGGTGGGTAAGTGGGAGCGTAGTGACTGTATGGGTGAGTGAGTGGGTGTCTGAATGGCAGTTTGAGTGAGTGACTGGGTGTGTAAGTGGCTGTACGGGTGAATGAGTGGCTGTTTGAGTGGGTGTTTTATTAAGTGAGTTCATGTGTGAGTGGCTGTATTGGAGAGTGAGTGTCTATGAGAATGGCTGTATGGGTGAGTATGGGGATGTGTGAGTGCTTGTATGGATATGTGAATAGGTATGTAAGTGCTTGTGTGAGCGCTTTTATGGGTGAGTGAGTGGCTATGTTGAGAGGCTGATTAGGTGAGTGAGTGGTTATGTGAGTGACTTTGTAGTTAAATACGTGGGTGTGTGAGTAGCTGTATGGGTGAGTGTGTGGTTATGTGACTGGCTGTATGGGTTCGTAACTGGTTGTATGAGTGGCTGTATGGGTAATTGAATGGTTGTGTGAGTGGCTGTATGGATGAAATGAGTGGGTGTGTGAGTGGCTCTATGGAGGAGTGAGTGGGTGTTTGAGTACAGGTATGGGTATGTGAGTGGTTGTGCGGGTTTGTAAGTGGGCGTATGAGAGGTTGTATGGGGTGTGAATAGGTGAGTGAGTGGGTCTGTGGATGATGTCATTTGAGATATCATTAGTGATATCACTGACCATGTCATGAGTGATGTAATATGCGAGGTCATAAGCAGTGCATTGCTGGGGTGTACGTTATAGTTAGTTCAGGATTTTGGATTACTTTGAATGTTGGGAGTGATATGCCTAAGGATCTCCCAGTACAAGGTAAGTAAGACTTTTCTTGGTGTGAATTATAATTACTGTTTCCCATACAATTCAGCATTTCAACACTTGGATCATTTGAAGCTCAAAATCTCATAACATAGGTTGCTATGGGGAAAAAATAGTGATCGATTTTGCAGGTAAGTAAACGTCTTACTCGTGGGAGTTTTGGGGGTTAGGACCAAGGTTCCCCAAGGTCTAGATATGCAGTCGAGTTGCACCACCAGCGGCATGGGTGCAGAGTGCAGGGGCCCAATGTTAACCAATGTTAACCTTCCGTTAGGGTCTGCTTACAAGGAGGCCACTCAGGTGTGGGAGCAAAGTTCCTGGGGTCAAGGTCAGCACTGCAGGGGCTGGTGACCAGCACCTGAGCTGCACCATCAGTGGCACTGGGGCGACCAGGTTCAGGGTGTCAAAAAGACGTTGGGGACCCTGTGCTTTTCAAAGGAGACCTTTGGTTCGGTGAAGTTGCTGCAGGCTTGGACAGGGAGACTTCCTGAAGGTGACCACCGGCTGAAGAGGTAAGTTGGGATCTTGGGGGATGCTTGGACAGCATCAGTTGGGCCATGCAAACCAGTGGGGCATCGTGTAAGTTTAAGTTTAAGTTTAAAATATTTATAAAGCGCAACATACACCTAAACGGTTTCTTGGCGCTAGAATAGCAAGACAGCCTAAGTGTCGGAATCAACCACTCGGGCATAAACTGAAACAGGGGAAAGAGAGGATTTTAAGACAGAAAAACCTGGGTAAACAAAAAAGTTTTCAGGGATTTGCGGAAGATGGAATACTGGGTGAGGGATCTGAGGTGAAGGGGAAGGGAATTCCAGAACACAGGGGCAAGAGTGGAAAATTTAGAGCCACCCTGTTTTTTTTTCCTGTAGCGAGGGGCTACTAAAAGATGTTGGGCCGAGGAGCGAAGGTCTCTACCGGGAACGTAAGTTTTGATGGCTGAAGATATAAAGATAGGGGCCAGGCCAGATCTGGCCTGAAAAGCCATACAGCCTAGTTTGAACAAGGCGCGTTCCCGGACAGGGAGCCAGTGGAGGGTCTTCAATAGGGGAGAGGTGTGGTGGAATTTAGGAAGACCAAAGGCAAGACGAGCCGCCTGGTTCTGAACCAGTTGTAGCTTACGCATGCTGTACTGAGGGATGCCGTTGAACAGGGCGTTCCCATAGTCCAGGCGGGACAGGACCAGTGCGGACATAATCAGTTTAAGTGCAGGAAAAGAAAAAAAGCGAGAAATAGAACGAATAGTACGGAGAGTGAGAAAACAAGAAGAAACCACCGAACCTATCTGGGAGTGAATGGTGAGTTTGTCATTGAGCTTGATGCCTAAAGTTTTGACAGAGGAAGCTGGGGTAGGAGGAGAGCCAAAGGAAGAGGGGCAAAACAGGGAGTTCCAGGGACTGGAGCAACCACCCGTAAGCACAAGTTCCGTCTTATCGGGATTGAGCTTCAGGTGGTTGAAGTTCATCCAGTCCCTGATAAAAGAAAGAGTTGATTGAAAATTAGAGATAGAGTCAGAAGAAGAAGACAGATTGAAGATGAGCTGGAGGTCGTCGGCGTAGTTATAAACCGTGACCTCCAGCTGCTGAAGAGCAAAGATAAGAGGAGAGATGTAGAGATTAAATAATAAAGGGGACAGAGAAGAACCCTGAGGCTCCCCGCACTGGACCTGACAGGGGGTAGCTGAAACTCCCCAAGACGAACCGCTTGGGTCCGGTCCCTCAGGAAGGACGAGAGCCAGACGAGGGCCGAGCCTCCAATGCCCGCCGCCCTGACACGGGAAAGTAAGATGGAATGATCCACCGTGTCAAAAGCGGCGGACAGATCAAGGAGGACCAGCGCCTGGGGTTGACCTATGTCCATACCTTCTCTGAGGGTGTCCAACACAGACACCACCACTGACTCTGTCGAGTGCCTAGGTCGGAACCCAGCCTGGCAAGGGGCCAAAACCCCATTTTCCTCGACAAAGGAGCTTAGCGCAGAAGTGACGTGTCGCTCCAGCACCTTGCCTAAGAAGGGTAGCAAGGAGATGGGGCGGTAGTTGGCCAAGGCAGAGGGGTCGGCTCCTGTTTTTTTTAGAATGGGCACAATAGAGGCAGATTTCAGTGACGGGATCACGACACCCTGGGCCAAGGAATCATTAAGGAACCTAAGAGGAGGCAGGGTACAGACAGAATAAATCTGCCGTAAGATGTGTGCAGGGCAAATATCTGCCGGGGAGCCGGATTTGATTTTAGGGAGAAGAGAGAGGAAGATTTCCTCAGTAAGAAGAGGAAAAGAGGTGAGAGAAGCTTGGGCAGGGGGTAACTGGGGGTATACGAAGAGGGGGGAAGGGGGGGGGGGGGTATTAGTTTTGATTGTCGCGATTTTTTCCACGAAGTATGAGTTCAGCGAATCGCAGAGTTTCTGAGAGGGAAGGAGCTTCAATGAGGTCCTGTCAGAGAAAGCCAGGTCATGAGTGATGGAAAAAATCTCCTTGGGTTGATTCTCAGCTGCCAAAATTTTGGCTGAGAAGTAAGCTTTCTTGGTCTCTATAATGTTTTTTTTATAAGTCCCTAGGAGAAGGACATAGCGGGACTTGGAGATGGGACAGTAGTCCAGTCTCCATCTGCGTTCTGCTTGTCGAACCGTTAATTTCTGCTCTTTCAG
Source organism: Lissotriton helveticus (assembly GCF_964261635.1). NCBI lineage: Eukaryota > Metazoa > Chordata > Amphibia > Caudata > Salamandridae > Lissotriton > Lissotriton helveticus. The sequence continues at coordinate 212,323,962 of NC_136063.1, read as the reverse complement.
TTCTTTGCTGAACCACCGATTGGCGTCTTTAGGACGCCTAATCGAGGTGCGCCGAAGGGGAGCCAAGCTATCGCTTCCATTCGTAAGCCAGGAATCAATGGCCTTAGCTTGAGCTGCAGACGCCAAGCCCGACAGAGAAGGAGAGGAGGCCAGAAGTGAAGAGGTTAGGTCTAGCAGGTTGGCCTTGCCCCAGTTGCGAGCCCATGAGTTTTTAGCGTGGGCAGGTATCTTGGTCGGACAAAGGCTGAGGGAAAAGGAAATTAAAAAGTGATCTGACCAAGTGCAGGGAGAAACAGTGAGTGAAGAAAGGGGGCAGTTGAGAGACCAGACTTGGTCTAAGATGTGGCCGTGAATATGGGTTGGAATGTGGACTAGGGAAGTGAAGTTAAGTGACAGAAGGATTTCCGAAAATTCCTTGGATGAGGCACATTCCTTAGGATCCGAAGGCCAATAGTTAAAATCCCCAAGGACCAACACTGAAGCATAGTTGACAGCCAGAGTGCCAAGTAAATCTTGAAAGGCGGGGAGAAAAGACAGAGTGGATTGGGGCGGACGATAGACCAGCACAACGGCTAGGTGAGGGGAGAAAGAGGTAGAGCGGACCACGAGGTGGTCAATACCTCCCAAAGGGGGTGAGGGGAGAATCTGAAACTGAAAATCAGTGCGGGCGATCAGAGCAACGCCTCCACCCGTTTTCCCGGCTGGGCGGTCGACCCGGATAGAGTAATAGGTCGAAGGGAGGGCGGCCAGTAGAGACGGGAGAGAAGACTCAGAAAACCATGTCTCGGTTAAGAATAAGAGATCAGGTTTGACCGTATCTAGAAGTATGAATAGTTCCTGGTGATGTCTAATGGCTGACCTTGCATTTAATAAAATAATGGACAGTGGCGGGGAACGGGTGTCAGGGGTGAGCGATGAGTAAGGAGCTGACGGGGAAACAATAAAAGGGGGGCAGCCTTGTGGACAGGCTCGACAGGGAAAATAACAGCCCATGTCGGTGATCCGTTGAATAATGCGAGGGTCGAGGGGCCAATGACCTTGTAGGAGAGTGAGGTCGGCTGAAGAGTATCGGATAAAAGGACCAGGGGTAGTAGCCCCTAGCCCCGGCCGGCCGCGGATGGGCGCAGACGGGCTTAACTCTGGCGCGACTCCGGCGCGCCGCCGACGCGCCCGCTGCGCTGACGCATAGTGGCTGTTTAAGTAGCGGTGTGACTAGGGGGGTGTGGCTAGGATGTAACAGGCCGACAACCCGACCCAAGATGGCGCCCGCAGTCGCCGGGGGTCACCGTTACGCGGTCAGCCCACGGCGGATTGCTGGCTTCAAGTAGGCAGTAAAGGTGAGTGTGGCGGCTAGTAATCAGCAGGGCCACTAAAGAAGATTAAAAACGATGTCGCTGTTAGTAGTCAGCAGCGTGAGAAATGGGGGTAGGATTGCTGGTAGTCAGCAGGGGAGACCAGGGATTAAAATAAAATAAAATAACAGCGCTCCAGTAAATGCGCGCGAGCCCTCTGCCACCGGGCTGCGAGCTATCGCTGGTAGGGCGGGGAGGAGGGTCCTAAGTAGCGGAGTGACTAGGGGGGTGTGGCTAGGATGTAACAGGCCGACAACCCGACCCAAGATGGCGCCCGCAGTCGCCGGGGGTCACCGTTACGCGGTCAGCCCACGGCAGATTGCTGGCTTCAAGTAGGCAGTAAAGGTGAGTGTGGCGGCTAGTAATCAGCAGGGCCACTAAAGAAGATTAAAAATGATGTCGCTGTTAGTAGTCAGCAGCGTGAGAAATGGGGGTAGGATTGCTGGTAGTCAGCAGGGGAGACCAGGGATTAAAATAAAATAAAATAACAGCGCTCCAGTAAATGCGCGCGAGCCCTCTGCCACCGGGCTGCGAGCTATCGCTGGTAGGGCGGGGAGGAGGGTCCTAAGTAGCGGAGTGACTAGGGGGGTGTGGCTAGGATGTAACAGGCCGACAACCCGACCCAAGATGGCGCCCGCAGTCGCCGGGGGTCACCGTTACGCGGTCAGCCCACGGCGGATTGCTGGCTTCAAGTAGGCAGTAAAGGTGAGTGTGGCAGCTAGTAATCAGCAGGGCCACTAAAGAAGATTAAAAACGATGTCGCTGTTAGTAGTCAGCAGCGTGAGAAATGGGGGTAGGATTGCTGGTAGTCAGCAGGGGAGACCAGGGATTAAAATAAAATAAAATAACAGCGCTCCAGTAAATGCGCGCGAGCCCTCTGCCACCGGGCTGCGAGCTATCGCTGGTAGGGCGGGGAGGAGGGTCCTAAGTAGCGGAGTGACTAGGGGGGTGTGGCTAGGATGTAACAGGCCGATAACCCGACCCAAGATGGCGCCCGCAGTCGCCGGGGGTCACCGTTACGCGGTCAGCCCACGGCGGATTGCTGGCTTCAAGTAGGCAGTAAAGGTGAGTGTGGCGGCTAGTAATCAGCAGGGCCACTAAAGAAGATTAAAAACGATGTCGCTGTTAGTAGTCAGCAGCGTGAGAAATGGGGGTAGGATTGCTGGTAGTCAGCAGGGGAGACCAGGGATTAAAATAAAATAAAATAACAGCGCTCCAGTAAATGCGCGCGAGCCCTCTGCCACCGGGCTGCGAGCTATCGCTGGTAGGGCGGGAAGGAGGGTCCTAAGTAGCGGAGTGACTAGGGGGGTGTGGCTAGGATGTGGCATCGGGTTTTCTTACCAGTTCTTGTTGCGGTAGGTTGGGAACCTTCAGGTTGAGTCTGCAGGTGTTGCCTTGAATCTTGAGGGAGGTCAGGGATCACCTGATCGCAGGTCAGGATCGCTGGGGATACCTCCTTGTGATGTTGGGCCACTCGAACTCAGGCTGTCGGTGTTTGTTGTAGATTGGTGCAGAATCGCAGAGTCACCTGAATCTGGATTCTGGTCTTGGAATCTTGGTTGAGCAAATCCGGTATTCACAGGAGACAGAGTCTGTAAGGTGAGTGGAGGGCGGGTCCTCCGGGCTCTGGGGGCCTGCTGGACACACCAGTTTCTTCGGTGTAGGCAGGTCGGAGTTGAGACAGGCCGGAAGGACTAGGGCCCAAGCAGTAGGCAGCCTTTTCTTCCTGGGTCTTCAGTCCCTCTTTCTTCTTCGAATCTGAAGAGGCAAGGTTCAGGGAGGCCCCTAAATACTAGATTTAGGAGAGTTAGAAGGAATGTGCAGGTTGGGACCAATGGGAACCTTCCTTGGGGTGGGTAAACCCCTATTATGCCACCCTCCAGTGAGAGGGGGGCATGAGCCTCTCCCTGATTGGCAGAGTCCCCTCATCTTCAAGATGGAGGGGACTGAGATGTGTGCTTCACCTCGCCTCACCACCTGAGAGGTGGGGTTGGCAAAGGTGTACACACTTCTCCTCCTAGCTTGGTTTTCCCACTGATTCTCCCATCCAAAGTTGGAGGCAGAACCTTTGGAAGCCAGTTACGGGGGCAGCAAAGGATAGGGTTTGCATCCAAAGGCATCAGGTCTTTGAAGCTTCCCATTCATGGACCCAGCCCATCCTGGAAGAGAGGGCATGACACTTTTAGCCAGGATGAACTTTGTTTCTGGACCGAGAGTGCAGAGGATGTCTACCCAGGGACCAGAAACCTGTCTGTTGGTGGCAAATGACGAGCAGCCATTCAGGAACCACACCAGGGCCGGTTGTTTTTCAGGGGGCATCTCTAAGATGCCCTCTGAGTGCCTTTGACATTAAATCCCACACCGGCATCAGTGTGGGTTTAATGTGCTGAGAAGTTTGCTACCAAACTACCCAGTTTTTAGTAAAGCCATTCTGGATCTGTGAAGTCCATAATGACCAACTCCCAGACCATATACTCTTTATAACTCTACTACACTTACAATGTCTAAGAATGGGTTTAGACACTGTAGGGGCACAGGGCTCATGTCACTCTACCCTCGCCTGAGGACTAGTGCACCCTGCTAAAGGTGTGACTTGCCTAGGCCTCAGGGAGTGGGTTGTAGGCATGGCACCCTGGTGTGTGTGCCATGTCGCCTTTTCACTTTTCTCTGCTCCAAAACATGCAGCCTGCAATGGCAGTGTGTAGGTGCTAAGGTACAGGGCCTCTAAGGGTGGCACAATAGGTGCTGCAGCCCTCACAGGCCTTCCCTGGCTACCGTGCTCTTAGTACCAATGGTATCTTTTACAAGGAGATTACCTGTGGCCAGGGATGGGCCAATTGTGGGTACAAAGGTACAGTTTTGGGAAAGAACACAGGCCCTGGGAACTTGGTTGGCAGGGACCCAGGGCACATCAAGTCAGGTTGCATCAGATGTCAGGCAAAAAGAGGGGGGCAACCATGAAAAAGGGACACATTCCTACACCAAAGGATAGGCTTCCTGGGGCCTAAAATGGTTCGGGGAGGGAGGCAATGCACATTCCTCCCCTTAATTAAATGCAGCCCCGGCCGCCTTTTTGCTATTTTTTGCCCCGATCCCAGGAGCCTACTATGGGATCGCTGCAAAAATTGCGGATTGTTTTTGTAGTTTTGCCCTGGGAGGTGTTTCTTTTGGTCCCCACCACAGAGTCTTTGGGTCAGGGCAGGGATACCCTGCCCCTTGTGTTATTTTTTTTTTAAACTTCAGGACAGGGGACTAACTCCGTGAACCCTGTAATGGCTGACAGCAACATTTTACTTGTGTTGTTGTCAGCCAATCAGAGTGCTCACTTCCTGCTGGAGCAAATTGGCCCAAGGGAAAAAAGCCCTTTTATTGCATTAGAACTCCCACGAAACTCTCATGGACCCAACCATCCATATATGCAATTAATTTTGAATCTTAATTTCTCAAAAAGTACTGAACAGATTTATACCAATTCACAAAAAGCACAATCTGCGGATCAAGATCTAGCTTCTTGCCAATGTAATGTAATGATGTAATTCCGTTCAGCAGTTTTAGTGGCACTGCTTCTTAAATAAGTCTAGGAAAAATGCCTGTGGATTTTGGGTTTTGGGACCCCCCTTTATCTCTTCTCCCACTTTACGGATCACCCTGAAACTTTCCATGCACAGGCTAGAAAAAAAACAATTTGTTGGAAAGTTTTTATGAAGTTTTCTCAAACTTTGCCAAAGTTATTACCAACACAAAAAAACACATTTTCTATGGAAACACTGACCTAACTATAACTACCCAGTGCCAACTGCCTCTGAGTAAAAAATAAGTAAATGTACATCCATCAAGGTGTACTTCTATGGGTGTATATTAATTATTTTTGTTGGTAAACCAGGGGTAAGAATGCACCTATCTTTAGCAACAGGGCCACCAACACAATATAAGGTCCAGACAAGGTCTCAATAAAATATTCCTTTGCTCCACCCTTGGTAGCTGACAACGAGCAGGCAGGTTTAACATAGGAGACAAGTTTTTGAAGCATTTAAAAACACCAATACATTAAATACAATACATTAAATAAGTACAACACAACCTACAATAAAGCTCCACAACCAATGTATAATAATCGGAACTATTTTTATGATTAAAATGACACCAAAATGACAAAAATCCAACATAGGGAACAGGAGATATGAATGTTTAAAGAATAACCCTTTCTAGTGCTTACAAACATATAGCACCAACTTGGAACATCTGGTCACGCTTGACCAAGACAAAGTCAAAGTTTGAGGCTGACCACGATGGAGCCCTGGCACTAAGCAGGAGGCCCGTCAAAATTTTACCTTTGCATTTAGAAACTTTTCTGGAGGATTTTCTCTCAGCGTCGAGTGGGCCTCTCCAGCAGGCCGGATTCACAGCAGCCTCACCGGCTTGGTTCAGTAGGAGCCCGCTGGTAAGCTTCTGGAAGTCTTGAGCTCTGAAGCTTTCAGTGGGATGAACCAGAAATTCAGGCTGGGTGGCGGTGTGAATTAGTGGGTCTGATTCTCGGCGTCCGGTTGGTCACCTTAAGAAATTTTTTCCAAAGTTGCTCCAAACTTCTCCACCCTTCCGGAATTTTTTCCTGAAGTTCCTTTTGAGGGTTCAAAGTGTCCACAACACAAATCCAAGGTTCCAGAGTCTCGAAAGTTGGGATTACTGTTTCCACAGTGCAGCTGGCTAAACCCTTGAAAGTCCACTGGAAGAACTCCAGGCTAGGGACTTCTTTAGGGAGATGGTGCAGGTGAGCTCTGTTAACCTATTGCTTTGAGAGAATCCCCTCCTTAATCCTTTTGGAAGTAGTCCTCAGGGCTGTAGTTCCAAGTGTCCAACAGGAGCAGTCCTTCAGTCACAGGACCTCTGCAACACCCTCCCTGACCACTTCCACAGCAAGATAGCAACCATCTACAGAAACTTCAATCCCCAACCCACCACCTCCACAGCATCCCATCGACCACTGCCGCTGACTACTCGCTCACCATTTGGGAACAGCTCAGCACACCAAACAAAAACACTCTGATGAAGTCAATCCACTCGGGAGCACCCACCGACTCATGACCCCACGTACTTTTCAACCTCAAGAAGGGACAAGATCAGCCGCAAGCTCACCACCATCCTCAGCACCTCCATCGACACAGCCACCTTCCCGGACACCTGGAAACATGCAGAGGTCAGACCACTCCTCAAGAAACCCTCTGCAGACCACAGTGAGCTCCAGAACTACTATGCCATCTCACCTGTAGAGCATCAACCTGGTGGACCCTTCCCAATCAGGATTCAAAACCAACGACAGCACCGAGACAGCCCTGATCGCCGCAACAGACCACATCCGCACCCCTACTCAACAGAGGAGAATCAGCCGCCCTGCTCCTACGTGACCTTTTCACAGCCTTCGGCACTGTCTCCCACCACACATTCATTGATCGACTGCGCCAGATAGGACTCACAGATAAAACACTCAAATAGATGGCTTCCTTTCTGACAGGGTAAACCCAGAGAATCTGTCTCCTTCCCTTCTCCTCTTAACCCAAGCTCACCATCTGCTTCGTCAAGGCTAATCCGTCAGTCCACCCCTCTTCATAATCTACACAACACCGCTCACGGACATCATCAGAACCCATGACAGCAACATCATCTCCTACACCGATGACACCCAGCTCATTTTCACGCGCTCAGCAGACTGCATCATGATGAAGACCAAGCTCCTCCACTGTATGAAGAATGTCTCAGCCCTGAATGAAGAACAGCTGCCTGAAGATAAACATGGACAAACTGAAGTACTAATCATCGGCAGACACACATCCCTCTGGAACGACTCATGGTGGCCATCGGAACTCGGGGCCCACCTCCACTCTAAAAGACCACTGCCTCAACCTTGGCATCATCCTAGACAGTGAACTCTCCATAAAAACGTCAGGTCCACGTTGTCTCCTCAGCCTGCTTCCAAACTCTTGTATGCTCTGCAAAGTCTTCAAGTGACTACCCATCAGTACCAGGAAAGCGGTAATGCATGTCCTCATCACCAGCCACCTGGACTATGGCAACACACTCTATGCATGCACCACCACCCAACTTCTGAGGAGACTCAAGACGTTCCAGAATGCAGTAGCCAGACTGATCCTCAACCTGCCAAAGAGAACCCACATCACCCAGCACCTGAAAGACCTCTACTGGCTCCCATCCATAAAAGAAGCCAGTTCAAGCTCCTGATCCATGCCTACAAAGCCCTCCATGACCAAAGACCCACCTACATGAACCACTGCCTGAACTACCACCAACCTCACAGGAACCTCCTCTCCGCTCACATCGCCCAGGCACCACGCATCTACCGCCGCTGCACCAAAGGACACTCCTTCTCCCGCATCACTGCCAAGTCCTTGAAAACCCTTTCCCTCCACCTCCGTACTTCACCCTCCAAGACCAACTTCCTGAGGGTCTCAAGACCTGGTTCTTTACTGATTCCACAGCCCAGTGGCTGAATACCCTTTCAGGTGACAAACAGCGCTTTATAATTACTGTATGATTGATTGATTGATTCAGAGTGCAATCCTGCATGGTGCAAACCAGGGTTCCAGCAGGGCCCCCCTTCTTCTACTTGTAGTTTCAGGAAGCAGAATTGAGTTGCTATGCAGCTCTCACATATTTATTCAATGTTCTGGGGCGACAAGCAGTGGGGCATCTCTGACCAATGGGGTACAGGGTGCCACCCAAAAGCATGACAACTTTCTCCAAAGTGTGTCCTTTTCTTGTTCCACAGAGCAGTACATTTCAAAATTCAAGATGGAGAATTCCTCTCCTTGGGAGTAAGATCTGGCTATGCCAACCTACTGGTGTGCCTCATTTCCCTTAACAGTCCCATTCCAGACCTCTTGCAAATTCCCCTCTTTGGGCTTCCATCTGTCTGGGGGTACATAAAGAGAGGGTAGGCCTGACTGGCATTCCTTACTGTCCTGCTCTCTTTGAAGCTCAGTTTGATGTGTCTAGCCCCTGTCCTGGCCTGTTCTCTGCAATTGCAAAGCTCCCCACATCAGATAACCTCTGTCTCTGTGCAGGCCACTTACCACCTCATCAAAGCAGTTTGTCTAAACTTGTTAAGGGCTGGCAATACAGAAGAGGCTGCTAGAAAGCTGGAATTTGGCTCACAGAAAAGAAAGTTCTACAACTTCTTCTCTGTATTAGTTCAATAGATGTACAGTATTCACATGTTAGCCTATGGAGCTAAAAGGCTACACAGGGGTGGGGGGGGGGGGGGAATCGATAGTTTTTCCTTCACCAGGGCATATAAAACATCTTCTAACGTGTCCTCGCTTATTTTTACATGGCACCCTACCCGTGGGCACCTAGGGTAGACCTTAGGGTTGACATATGTAAAAATAAGGTAGTTTAATACCTTGCAAGTACCATTATATCCAAAGTTGAATTTACATGTAATTTCAGTTTAAAAGCAGCTTGCAAAGTAGGACTAACTTTTAAAATGACAGCAGGCAACACAGCAATGTACTCTTAAGTGCCTCCAACCTGCTGGGCCTCTAAACCTACAAGCCCTACCATATACTAGGGACTTACAGGTAGGTTGTCAGTGGCAATTGTAATTACACCTAATTTTCATATACCTTTGTAATCAGAGCACTGGCCCTGGATCTGGTTTGCAGAGTCCAGGGCACAGTCAGGGTCAGTTACCACCCATATCAGTCAAAGAAAATGGGGGTGATCAGGGCAGAAAGGATGACTTTCTCACAAATATATTTAAGTTTTTCTGCTAAAGAAGTACGAGTTATAAGACTTTAGCGCAATGAGAATGACAACACAGACATCACAGATTCAACTCAGGGCCAACAAAAATAGTAAATACACCCTCCATAGAAGTTCTCCTTGAATGGGTACAAATGTACTCCTTTTTGGAATTCACAAACATTGGCAGTAGCAGGCTTGGAAAGCTGTACTAGCCTCAGGAGTCCAGACATTACTTGCAATTAAACACCCAAAATGTGATGGAATGAATGCTTGGAAATACTCTAACCAGTGATCATTGCTCAGGGTAGCATTCCAACCCAAACCTTTTGTTGCCCACTGTGCCACTCTACACAGAAGCCCACCTAATGTAAATTAGTACTGACTGTGTTCCACATGGAAACAGCCCACCCCAACCGTGGTCATCTCACACCTCCATCCTGCAGCTCACTGCTTTGTTAGTTGGGAAATTTGAGTTTCACACCCCTGAATCTCACTGAAGATGCTACACCCCTGATGAAATGTAAAACAACATTAAAGAAAAGCAGCGATAACTGATACAACTTTGGAAAAACGTGAGCGTTCTGCATGGTATTTAAGTTTGTTTACATTCTCTGCCAATCACTTCCAGGTGACTACAATTTCCCAGAGGAACGTCATTGCAAGAACAGTTTCTGCGTCAGTAAGCTGACAGCTAGGCGTCAGTTACGTCAGAGAGGAAGACACCACGCAGAGCCATGCGGTAAACTAAAAGAGAAATGGAGTTCCGTTAACGAGCCTTGAGCTACTAATTACCATTCCAAACAAAGCAGCGTTGTATTGCAGGAATTTTGCAATTACTTCTTTAAAAATGATAAACAGCCCTGAAACGTGTCCATTAACAATCGTTAGCGTGGCATCATTTGTATTCACCCGACCCTCCTCATCGGCTAATTTTCATTTACTTCATTTGTCTTTTACTCAGCGAGTGAAAATTGCAGATACATGAAAAACATAGTTAATCACATTCTACTAGGACAGACAAACAACGTGCGCGAGATGAAGATGAATGGCGCCTCCTCCGCATGTGAGAAATACAAAATGGGGTCTGACGCACAATAACATCAGATAACTGTGTCAGCCAATTAAAATGTCCGAAAGATAAGGAAACAAAAGAAAGACCAAAAAAGTCTGCATTGGAAGTCTGAGGTGACATGCAGGTCAGGTCACGAGCAAATGTGGGCATTGCAAAGTACTAACTCTTTACCATGCACATGGGTTTAATAACCCTTCATACTTACTTTGTGGATACATTTAATACACCTTTAGGGGTATTGTGTAGTGCCAACGCATTTTGCTCCCACGGCCATTGCACAGCATTAGTTGGTGTGAAATATGACTCTTTTGTTATGTGCTTAAGGCTGCTAGGTGCTTCTGAGGTCAGTGGAGTGTGAGTTGAGCCAGGGTATTAAGCAGAACCGCCTTTCTGATACATGGGCCCAGACGAAGCCAGCACACTCACACTGGTACCAAAGGGCAAGCCATTGGTATCAGACCTCTAATGGACATCCATGTTCACCATCAGGGTCTGACCTGGCATTGATGCTGCCATGGCTCTGTGAAGAAAGTGTTAATGGATCAATAGAACGAGGCACTCCACCTGGAACTATATATTTTAATCACCACCCAATTCTGATCGTTTTCTGGCAATGCTCCCACGATATGGAACGCTGTCCCTGGAGTCCTCAGATGCAACCCCTCCTTCTCCTGTTTCAAAAGGGACCTCAAACTCCATCTCCTTACCAAATACTTTCCTGAACTACGTCACCTAACATAGACCTCAATTTTCCGAGTTAACTCCCATTCAAGGATTGTTGGTGAATGGACTAAGCTAATCACCTTGTTTTTTGCACAATTATTTATTGTTCATGCTGTATTCTTTATCCGTGATTTACTTACTTACTGTCAGCCTTCTGGGTAATGTAAGGCCCTGCTGTTTTTCACAATGTGTATGTGAATCGCTCTAATACCTACGGGTCTAGCTAGCGCTATACAAAACTTTAAAAAAAAAAAAAGGTTTTAAAAGTACACATACAGAGGAGTTAGATCATCTTCTGTTTACAATAATGTAGCATTATAGTCCACTATTGTGGGCTACACCGATGCTAAAGTCCCGAAGCGGAGTTATAGGCTGGAGTTGCAATTGAGGGCCTCGGGCAGGGTTTTTCACTGTATGTTCCGGAGGGTAGGGTCCATGCCAAATTCTTAAGATAACTGCATTCATCTAAATGTGTGAATGTTAAAAATCTTGCATTGATTCTGCCCTCCAGGACCGACATTGGGGAGCTCTGGTCTAGGGTAAGAGTGGGGGCCTTTGGCAACTCGTGGATCCTGTAGCAGAAGGGCTATAATGCTGATAGAACTTTCCACTAATTGGGGGTAGAAGGATCTAAATTAAAAAGAGTGAAACAGAAAGAAAAACAAGTGGATGTTGGAGCAGAAGGTCTGTGCCACTCCCCGTGGGCACTGCCGCTCCACTTTTTTCAATACCACTCCCAACATTCCAATGGTCTAATGATATCTGTTTCATTTGATGTAGACCTGAAGGCAGAGATGTTCCCACTGGGACATGCACACATGTTAAAAAAGAAAGTAATGCTTTTACTTGATAAAAAAAATAACATATACACATTTTACAACTGGTGGCCACGGTGCTCTGTGGATGCATTAATCTGCTTGTTTAACACAGTTCTGGAATTAATTGAGCATGTGCTGCCAGAATGTTTTAACAACAAAAATTAACTGGGTAAAAATACAAAACATGGCATAAGACACTGAACGAGCTGCACAATATTTTCCTGAGTGTAGAGTAACTCAACAGATTATTAATCGTGTTATAAACTATTTATGAAAGCAGAAATTTTACATACTGTCTTCAATAACTGCACAGCCTCGTGTTCTCGTCTTCAGATTACATTTAACCTATTTTTACCACTATCATAGACCTATCTAGATGCCTATCTATTATCACTCATAAAAACAACATGGCACAGAAACATTGGCACTTACGTTTACTCCATCTGTGCCCGGCTTTCCAGGAAATCCATCGATACCTCGTTCGCCCTAAAGGAAAAATAAATCACCATAAAAACCCATTAAACACCTCAAACACCTGTCAACAAAATACCCATGATAACACAGAGACAAGCGTGGACGTTTTTACTAGTCATCACCATCTGCTATAATGTGGGGATCACACTTGTGTCTGTAGCCAGCTTCGACTTATGAAAGCTCCTGGAACACTGCAGGCACCGTATCATTCATGATCCCATTTTCTACGCTGTGCAGGCACAGGGGAGACCTGTGTAATTCTTTTTGGCATCTTGAGTGCATACATTGACTAGAAATATCTCGGAGTTAGTGCGAGAGCTGCAGACAGCAGAGCTCGGAAACATAGGGCAGGCAGTGGAGCCTATCAAACAGCCTTGTACCATTGTCTGCAGCTGACGAGCAGCCTAAAAATCACCAGCTGCTCGTACATATCTTTGCAACACAAAGAATGGGACATATGGAAGTGCATCACAATCAAAAACATCAATGTGAAGTGGTTATTATGCGACAGAGAAGGGCCAAATTATGCGACGTGGTTGAGTAAATTATGCAGCAAGAAAAGGCAAATTATGCGGCATATTGCAGCACATTTTGCTATAGTTTTACTTCATTAAGGGGCGGGGTCTGTGAAAACTCTCAGTTAGGCTGTCATGTGTCCCTCTTGGAGGAGTGTGCACTGCTAATAGTTTCAAAAGCACATGCCTAACTCCAAACCCAGGAGGCACAGAGGTGTGTATACCAGGGGATAAACACACGGGGCCTGATTCACAGAATTAACTAAAGACAAAATCCTAAACTTACTACCATTTTGGTATTCACAGAAGGCACTTACTCATTTTGGTATTCACAGAAGGCACTTCTGTGAATACCCAAAGTCTTAAAGTTAGGATTTTTCTGTTTAGGAGTAGGAAAGTTAGGACTCCTAACTTTAGGACTCCTTAATGCCTTCTCTGAATACCGAAAGTCTTAAAGTTAGGATTTTTCTCAGTTTAGGAGTAGTAAAGTTAGGAGTCCTAACTTTACTACTCCTAAACTGAGAAAAATCCTAACTTTAAGACTTCGGTAGTTAGGACTCCTAACTTCTGTGAATACCAAAATGGTAGTAAGTTTAGGATTTTGTCTTAAGTTAGTTCTGTGAATCGTGCCCACAGTAACCTGTTTTTTGGGGGGGTTTTAAACAAAAAGAACCTCTCTTGATGTAGCATTTTTGTTGCAAATTAATAATATTAATGTAGTTTTGCAAAAGTCGGCACATGTAAATAAAGCAACACACCGGGGAGCTCAATTCAATGGTAACTCTAATAGTTTGTATACTGCTAGAAGCTGCAGCAGCAAGAAGGAGCTGTCTTTTCCAGAAATCTGTGATAACAGGAATTCTTCATGAGAGAAGACACCGAGACTACACAGAGGTGAATCTCCACCAAACAAGAGTACTTCCTCTTAACTTTTTGAAGCAAGTGCTTATTTGTTTGGTGGAGATGTCCTCATTTTCTTTGGCATCATCAACGCATCACCAAAATCAGCTGGAAACAAATGGGTGGCGCTTTTGGTAAGCTGGTAAGCTGTCCATCATCCTTGAAAAAGGCGGTAAGACCATTGCATATCAAAATGATGAACGGGATGGGGCCAAACAGGCAAAGCTTCAGATAATTTTGCATATTTGAATACTTATAGTAATTTAAATGGGGGATAGGGGCATGTGCCCCCCCTCCCTGGGCTGTTTTCGGCCCTGGGGCCCCATTCCCCAGGGCCCAGCCAAAACTGAACAGGGGGGGTGCTGCACGGCTCTCCTCCCCAGGATGATTTCAGCCTCGAGGACCTCACCCCAGGGGCCCGGCCTCTTCATGCTGGGTGCTCTGGAGACCGCGGGGAACCTCAATGCCCAAAAGGTCCCTGACATTGCTCCCACACGCAGGAAGCTGCTAAATATGAAGCTCCCTTTGTGCTGGAGCAATTCTTTAATTTGTTTTCTTGCCCGCTTAACAGTGGGCACGGAAACAGATGAAAAGTCTGCTCCCAGCAGGCCAGCTGGGAGCGGACTTACTGTTTGCTTTTGTTCGACGGAAGCTGTCATAGCTCCCACCAAGCAAGAGCAAACAGCTGTCTCCCAGGGGAGGGCATCCCAGAACATAGGGAGCTGGCCTTATTTTCTGTTTAAAGGGCCTGCCCTGGGGAGGTGGTGGTCCCTGCCCCCTCCCCCCTTTATCTGATACATTTGGCCCCAGGAAAGGGGTGGTCCCTGGGGCACTACTGGGTCAAGAAGGGGGGTCCATGCAGGCTTGCTCCAATATGTTAATAAAACCTCCGGAAGTTGGTGGTTCCCAGGCCTCTAACGAGCTGCAGGAGGGGTCCATGCACTCACCCCAATATGTTAATATAGCCCCGGGGAGGTGGTGGTCCCTGGGCTCAAAAGAGCTGCAGGAGGAAAGCAGTGTACGCCCTTCTCATTTTAAACCATAGCCCCGGGACCTGACCCACTCAGGGGATAAAATAAAAACAAGCAGGGAGACAGTGCTTGTTTTAAAAAGAAATTACATTTACAGTGAATTCGTGAATATTCATGATTGCGAGGCAAAACATTTTTATAAAATGCTTTTTTGCCTTGGTGAAATCCTTGGGGGACCCCAGCACCAGGGCTAGGGTTTCAGGGTATTTCTGCCCTTCCTATATTTTTACACTTTTTTTCTGGGACTTGGCTGAGGCAAAATCTCAAAATGGCTGCTAACACTTCCTGGTTGAAGCCAATAAGATCTCAGCACAAAATCTGTAGGATTCGCAGAGCGTCGTTGTCCCTAGACATACCAATTTAGATTTTCCTTCAAATCAGAGATTGTTATACTTTGGTGAATTGAACGGTATGGAAACCTTGTGAAAACGTTGCCGCCTAACCTGATCATGTTTTGTCAAGCATGAAGGATAATTGACATTTGATTCAGAATATGAGAGCAAAACAAGGCAGTTGGGGGCATTGACTGAGCTATATTTGCCACATCATTTGAAGATGTTATGTGCTTGCAGTGAAATCTAAAAAAAAAATTGTAACATCAGTTGTTGTGGCAAAAAAGCTATTTGAGCAGTAAATAAGATTATAGAAACATTTTACGCATATGCAAATAAGCACTACAAGTAAACAAGGTGAAGAATTTCTTTTATTTCATACATGTGGTGACTATATAAAGACCACTCAAAATGGCATTCTGATGGATTGAGAAAGGCTTTAAAGAGCTGAAACGTGTCTCTTTCAGAGTTGCCAGATATTTAAAAGAATGGAGTGTTTCCATGATGCTTCATACACAATAAAGAATGGATTATCGCCTATCCTCGAGTACAAGTTCTCTTATCTCTGTTGAGAGGCTTTGTTTATTGTTTAAAGGCCAAGAAAAAAGGGGTCCCAAAATGCAAAATCCCAATGTATTTTCTATAGACTTCTTTAAGATGGGCTATGGCAAAAACCGCTGAATAGAATTACACCAAATTCGGCAGGAAGCTAGTTCTTGGTCCACTAATTGTGCATATTGTGATTTGGTGGAAATCAGTACATTAGGTTCTGGGATATTAAGGGTAAATAAATATAGATATTTGGATGGTTGAGTTTGCGAGAGTCTCAGAGACTCTTGCAGAAGTGGCAAATTAAAAATAGAGCATTCTGATTGGCCCAGGGAGCTTTATTTCCATGGCCTATCTCATTCTCTCAGACTTCAGCAAAACGAACGCCTTGATTGGCTGCCAGCAACATGAGAAAAATGTTGCTGGCAGCCATTTCAGGACTTAGGACCAGATGTAGGTCACCAAATACCGGTCGGTAACGGCCGATTTCGTCCGTTACCGACCGGTATATGGTGATTGAGATGTAGGGGGCCTAAATTTTACAGAATCGGTAAATTTACCGATTCTGTAAATTTACCGATTCTGTAAAATACTGGTTCGGTAAATTTACCGAATCGGTAAATCTATGTGTAGGTGGCACCTAAAACAGTGCCACAGGCCCCTAAGAATTCGTTATTTACCATGTAATACTATTGCATGGTAAATAACGAATTCCTGTGTACATGCACATCTGTGCAAGTACACCTGTGCCATGTGGCACACATACATGCCCTTAAGGCATGTATGTGTGCCACATGGCCACATACATACATGACAGGCATGTGTGCCATGTGGCACACAAGCCTGAATCAGGGGTGCAACAGGGTGTCAAAGTGACACCCTGTCTCCCTTGTCAATTGGGTAAATTTACCGAATCGGTATTTACCGATTCGGTAATTACCGAATGTTACCGATTCATTAATTTATTCGGTAAAAATACCTACATAGCATTTACCGATTTGTAAATTACAGAATCGGTAAAATTCAGTATTTACGAATCGGTAAATACTAATTACCTACATCGGGCCCTTAGTTCCCTGTCCTGAAATTAAGACTGATATATGGGGCGGGGTAGGGATGCCCCGACTCCCAGGTCCCATAAGAGTGACCCAGAAGAAACCGACCCACCTGGACCAAAAAAGAAAAACGAAATCGGCAAAAAGTGCGCCATTATGGGAGTCTTGCAGGATTGGAAAGAAATCTAAATTTGTGGCCAGGTCGCATTTAATGACATTATGTTCCGGGGAGCCCAGCCTCGAGCTGTGTTTATGAATGGGAGGGAGCTACATGCTCCTCCGTCTGAGCCTGTTAAGGCCACGGGGAGCCCACCCCTGGGGCCAAAACTTTAAAAATAGGGAGTGGGACCACACAGCCTCAAAAGACCCGCAGAAACCCACCCCAGGGCAAAAACCTTATAAAATTCTGACCCCCTCCCTGAGCCTCAATTCAATTCAATACAGATGCTTTTATATAATGTTTAGCTGCCTGATCAGACTCCCAGTGCTTGTTGCAACATCACAATTCGGCACCTGCATGATCTTAGACTAGAGGTTAAGCTTCAGAAGAGATGTATTTTAAACAGATTTCTGACTGTTGAAATCTGAGGGCAGCAGAAAGGGAGTTCTGGAGTTTGGGAACAAGATATGCTAAAGAGCAGTTTCCACGTCTTGCTCTGTTCACCTTAGATACCATCAAAAGCCTTTGCTTACTGGACTGTAGGGGCCTACGTGGCACATGGAGAGTAAGTAGCCCCTGTGTGATGAGCAGGCTTTTTCCATGGGTGACCTGATGAGCAATGCAAAGCGCCTTGAACTGAATTCTTTATTGAACTGGTAGCCAGTGCAGGGCTGCTAAGGCTAGACTGGCTGATTGATGCTTGGATATTTTGTGGAGGATTCTAGCTGCTGCTTTCTGTACCACTTGAAGTCTCATGTATTTGGATATCATCTAATTAAACCCTGCACTACCACCTTCCTTGTGAATGGCAGTAACATTTATAATAATTTTCTTAGGGCTTTCAGAATGCCAAAACAGGATTCAATTAATTTCCGAGCATGTGTTTCCATAGTGAGTTTATCTTCTGTCCAGAACCTAGGCTTTTTACTGTCTCTGCAGGCTTAGGTATTTCTCCTTGTTGTTCTGGCCATGACAATTCCAACCATCTGGAATTGTCATGGCCATGTATTGTTCCGACCACAAGTACTTCAATGTCTGAAACCTCCCTAAGGTAAGAGTTAAGCTGAGTTGAAATTTGACTGACATTGTGTGTGAAAGGCATGACCATATGCGTATCATCTGAATATCATACTAAGGCTAATCCGTGTGAGCATACAAACTATCATGGATTTGTGCTCCGGGGCCTCAAAAGGCCCTGTGGAGCACACCCTCTGGGGCTAAATGTAGGAAAATGGGTAGGGGACTGCATGAGCCTCCTACCTGAGTCTCAAAAGCCATGAGTGACCCACCAGGATCTGAAATTTAACAAAAATGGGTTTGTGCAGCCCCCACTGTGAGCCTCAAAAGCCTTGAGGAGCCCACTTCCAGGCTGATTCCTTTAAGAGAGGGGGCCGGCTCACAGCTATTCCCTGGGACATAGGGGTTTATGTGCCTGCAGCGGCGCAGTCAGGGAAACCTGTGTTTGCTCTCACTTGGCGGAAGCATTTGTAAGTTTGCAAGTGCGAGCAAATAAAATCCAATGCTAGACCACTCCCTAGACCACTAAATGCGGACGGTCGCAGATGGTCACTATGGCTCGCGCTGGGAAACCTTCTGATCGCAAACTTCTACTCGAGCGGCAGAAAGAAGCAGCACCCTTTTCCACTGTGAGATGTAGTTCCTGCTGATTTAACAGCACAAGACAAACACCCAGCACTAAAAGCAGTTTGAACGGCACGAGGTAACCCACTCCGCCATTAGCCAAACTCCACATAGCTTGGCGGAGGTTTTTTGTCTCTCCGCAATCTCTGCCCATGCCTAATTTGTACCCTGAAACAGATAGACAGAAGTCCAATTAGGATATTCACAGAATTCCTGTGCAAGTGCGAATGGAATGGAAGGTAATACTTATGGAAGAGGAAGCCTCACACACACAATTATGTCATGCTTCGTAATCGGCAACCTTTAGCCACCCTGGTAGGTCAATGCCACCAAGGTGGACTCGACATCCTGTTAGACTTGGAACAGGAGGGAGGTTTTAGATAAACAGCTACGGTATAAGTGATCAGTGAATTAAAAATGCTTTACGGTTCCTCATGCCTTTTCACCTTCGATCAGACCCCTCTCTGCCACCGAGTCCAATTGAATGTGAAAAGGCACAATGTACCTTTAAGCAATGTGTGACTACAAAGGTGGTAGTTATGTTATCAATTATGTTATTTGAGATGCAATTAATTGTTTCATGAGTAATGTCATGTGAGGTCATTAGCAGTGCATTTGGTGGGGCACAAGTTGTAGTTAGTGCTGCTAATTATAACTGGTGAATTTCTGTATTTTTTTTTCAGTTCAAAACATGAATTCACCTAACTATAATGTTACTTTAATCCTTGATTTTTCTGTGAAAAAAAAAATATATACATACATAAACACATACATGCATGCATATACACATACACAAGTGTTTTTTATTTAAATGTTTTTCGCAAGCACATGGGGCCTCATTTATGAGAAATGACGCATCGCTGCGTGAAAGCAGCGATGCGTCACTTCTCAGTGCGCACTCCTTGCGACATGATTGATGCATCATATTTACAGTATGACGCATCATGTCGCAAGGAGTTACAGATACGTCAGTATTTCTGAGGTATCTGTAAGCGCAAAAGTCACGCATTGCTGGGGTGTGTCACAAAAGTGACGCAACTCCAGCAATGTGTCCTTTCACATGGGGAAAGCCCCATGTGAATGGGCTTGCGTCAGTCTTACGCCTGCTGTGAGGCAGGCGCAAGATTTTGACACAACAGCGTCCTAATAGTGACGCAGCGAAATCTTATAGATTTCACTGCGTCACTATTAGGAGGCTTTTTGCGGGGGAACGCCCCGCCTGCATATATTATACCTGACGCAGGTATAATGTAGCGCAGGGGTTTACAAAGTGCCGCATCTGCTTAGATGCGTCACTTTGTAAATAGTGCGCAACAGAAGGCATGTTTTACGACGCCGATGCGTCACAAAAAGTGACGCATCGGAAGCGCAAAACTGACGCAAGGCCTCATAAATGAGGCCCGTGGTGTCAAAATTTAGGTGGCAGCATATGTTCTGTTATTTTTTATTTTTGTGCATATGTGTGCAATAAAAATGTATTTGGAAACGATGACCCCCAAACTGCAAATGCCGTTTTTGTACAGGGCATAGTTTTTTTTGCCATGTTTAGTTATATGGTCCGGTAGAGTTTCTTGACCGGACCGAGTATTGGGATTCACGGGGAGGGACACAGTCCTACTCACTTGGTTGCTCTGGGGCGGCTTGCTAACAACACATACACGACACCGCCTGTCAAATTATTTCTTGTGATTAATGTTCCTGCTAGAGAGAGAGAGAGATGGAAGTTGTGTCTAGTGCCAGTTTTGACTTGTGACTTGTGTTAAAGTAGCGCAGAGGGTTAATATGCTTGCTGCAAAGAACAGATCTGTATTTTATGTGGATAGCAGAGTGGATTGGCCCTGCTTGGTGGCTCCTGTAGCTACTCATCCCACAAGAGAAGCCTGACAAGTATCTACCTGTAACCTCACTGATGGAGCATGAGCAAAGAACTATATCTGCCCTGTGGGAGCAGGTTTTGTTCTGCATCACTCTAATTGCTCAATCACATTGATTGGGGTCTTCAGCATTGTCAAAGTGGCTCGCTCAAGATGCTCTGTTGTGTGTTAAAAATAGTTGATGCATGTACAAAGGTAAAGGAGTTTACTCCAATAGCCAAACCAATCGAAAAAAAGAAATGATTCAGGCTCATGGTCACAGCATCAAATGAACAGTGCTGCAGGCTGCTTGGTCGGAGCTCAGATGAAGAGTATCTTGCACAAACCCGCATCTGTGGGTTGGTACTTTAGCGTAAAAACTTTTCAAGGAGGCAATTAGTCCCATGCATATTTTGCCATTACAGATATTAAGATGAATGGCTCTTCACAATATGTCCATGATGTGCTAGTACATCTTGAGGTATATTACAAGATAACAGCAATAATTATGATAGTCTTACTTTAAAAGAGACTTTAAGTAGTGAGTCAAGCTCTAAATTTATCAAAGGAGCCTCTTAGAAATCATCAGAAACTAGAGAACTGAATGTTTCTCGGCAAAGGTAAACAAATGTAAACTGAAAAACATGCCATATGAAACTCTACTTGACTATTTTTGCACAGGTATGTCACACTCAGGGTGATATCAAGATCACACTGTGAGCCTGTGCAGTGGTGCAGAAGGGAGTCATGCACCCAATTACATTGACATCATACAATAACTAGGCAAGAACGCTAGGTAAAACAAGTATTGCAGATAGCACAGCTCAAAAGTGAGTCCACATGCCTTGCGCTAACATCCAGTCAGGACATAACCCTGGATGCTTTGGGGCATGAATGTTCCAATCCTGCAATGGATGTCCCACAATCCTTATAGAAGTGCACAAGACCGTGGGCAGATCTCTGGTGGCTGGCACAGCTGAATCCCCCTCCCATCCCTGTCACCTCTGTCAGAAATTTAGGCTTTAAATTTGATTCTAAACTGTTGGGCCAAGACCAGATTGTTCAAGTTTCCAGAGCTTGTTTTTGGAAACTTAAAACCTTGCGAATATTCCTCCACCTGCTGCCGATGGACTGTGGGGCCACAATAGTCCATGCCCTTATTACATCTCAGCTGGACTATGCTAACAGCTTGTACCTGGGTCTACCTGCTTATCTTACCTAGAGATTGCAGACAGTCCAGAATGCTTCAGCGAGGTTTATTAGAAATGTGGCCATCCGACATCACATTTCTCCCCTTTTATGCAGCCTTCATTGGCTCCCAGTGAAAAGGAGAATCGAATTTAAGGCACTGTCCCTTGCCTATAGAGCCTCAAGAGATAGAGGTCCAGGATACCAGAAGCAGAGACTTCAGCAATATCACCAGAGCAGGACCTTGCGATCCAACTCTCAGATGCTTCACACTCCTCACTTTGCCAAAGCCAGGATTGGTGGGTGAGCCTTCGCAGTAAGAACAGCTGCTCTCTGGAATTCTATGCCTAATCACCTGCACAAAGCAGAATCAGAATCCACCTTCAGGAAGGCCTTGAAAACATGGTTGCTTGATTTTGCCCTAGCTAGTCCCTTTCCCCTGTCTGATCACGCTGCTACTCTTAGCGCCGGGACATCACCGTTGGTGGTAGCCGAGCGCCGTATAAATGTTTATGGTATGGTATGGTGTAGCTTCAGGGTGGGTGTTTGGGGTGTTACATCCCCATAACAAATGTATTCTGTAGTAAATAGTAGGAGTGGGTGAAATTTGCGTAGTCGCGCTAGGCAAAGCTCAGCGAAACGGTAAATAATCTCCGTAAGCACACAGCGCTCCACGAACATGCGGAATTGCTTGTTCTGCCCGTTCGTGATGCTTTTTTCCTGTTTCCGAACGCTGTTTGTGTGCTAGGAGGGAGATATCTTGCAAACACGCATTTTGAAAGAGCGAACTAGCAAAAATGTGCACGAACCCGTGAATCGCTGAACTTTTGGCAATTTTACGTACTCCGCGGAACGCGAAATTACCTAAATTCCGCAAATTCCACAAGCGGAACGGAATTTACTCCCCAGGCCTAGTAAATAGATGGGTACAGGTGCTTTAAGTCGGGTATGATGAGGTGTTTGTCGGATTTCACTTGGGGGTTTTTATATACACATGCAGACAAAAACACACACACTCTTGTCTCTGTTTAAAAGGTCTTAAAATGTATTATTTTCAAACTATTGAGTTATAAGTACCCCTCACAATCCGCACTCCTCTCCCTTCCTACTGTTCCTTAAGGGACCCTCCTGCCTTGGTTTTGTTTAATGTATTTTAACCAGCGGGGAAATCTGAAGCTCACACCTCTGCAATCTTACTGACCTAGCTACGCCCCTGACAAGACCTGATACCTCGGCATGAGCATGGACAAGCCAAGCATAGAAACAGAGAGCAGTGCTTGGACACATTGCTCTATACCTGAGAGAACAAGGGTTTTTTAATGGGGGAGCCATGGGAACCTAGTGGAGGTTTTAAAGCACTAACTACTATGAAGGGCCCGATTCACAGAACTAACTTAAGACAAAATCCTAAACTTACTACCATTTTGGTATTTTTGGTATTTTTCTCAGTGTAGGAGTAGTAAAGTTAGGAGTCCTAACTTTACTACTCCTAAAGTGAGAAAAAATCCTAACTTCTAGACTTTGGGTATTCACAGAAGGCATTTAGGAGTCCTAAAGTTAGGGCTCCTAACTTTTGTGAATACCGAAATGAGTAAGTGCCTTCTGTGAATACCAAAATGGTAGTAAGTTTAGGATTTTGTCTTAAGTTAGTTCTGTGAATCGGGCCCGAAGTGTTTCAAGCCCAATAAACTGACCTCAAACACAATATCTGTTATGTCAAATCAGTATGGCTTGAAAGTAAACTTCATGAGCGTTGCCACGACATTTGCCCATACTGTGTCACATAAAATGCTGTGGCTCAAGAAGGGATAATCACAGCTTTCTTCCTCATACAAATGGCTGTCTCCTGAAGCCACAGAAGGTTTGGGGTACCAAGAATTCTAGCACATTAGTATTACAGTGGAAGACATGCAGGCATTTCTGTAATAACAATATTTGCAAAGAGAAGACAAGTGAAGCACTTTGAACATTTTGCAATTTGGTATCTGCTCACAACATTGTTTTCTTAAAGTTTTATTAATGATTACTGTTTCAGTTAATGTTACTCAGAGCTGGGAGGGAAGAGATGGAAACTTCTCCTGTCCACAGTGCAGGGAAATATCTTCCGGGAAAAACCTCCGACCCAACAGGCAACTGGGGAACATGGTGGAAATGTTAAAACAGCTTCATATGCCCCCTGTGAGGCCCCCCGAGGAGAATCTGTGTGAGAAACATGAAGAGAAACTGAGGCTGTTCTGTGCAGAGGATCAGATGATGATATATTTGGTCTGCCGGGAGTCCAAGGAGCATAAAAACTCACTCAGCAAGTCCTATAGAGGAGGCTGCATAGGAGAACAAGGTAAAACTTCAAGAGTGGCTGCGTCTTCTGAAGAAAGAAGAGGAATATATTCAAAGTCAAGGAAGGGGAACAATATAAAACCATGAGGGACAAGTTAAGACCTCAGAAGCAGAAAATTGAGTCTGAGTTTGGAAAACTGCGTCAGCTTCTAAAAGAGAATGAGCCAACACCACACAGGAGACTTGAGGAGATGGAGAAGAAAATCACAATGCTAGAAAATGCGAATATCACCAAACTGTCTAATCAAATCACTTCTCTCAATGCCCTGATAACAGAGATAGAAGGAAAGTGTGAAGACCCAGCGTGGGAGCTCCTGAAGGCTGCGGGAAGCACTCTGACCAGGTGTAATAATGTGAAGATTCAGTGCTCAGAGGTGTTGAAGCATTATAAAGAGATGGTGACGCTGGATTCTGACACAGCTCATCCACAGCTCGTCCTGTCTCAGGGTCAGAGACGTGTGAGAGACACAGACACAGAAAAACCCCTGCCGTGCACCCCCAAGGGATTCACCTTCTTCAACTGTGTGCTGGGGAGGGAGGGGTTTATCTCCGGCAGACATTACTGGGAGGTGCAGCTGCTGCAGAAGGGACGAGCGTGGTAGGTGGAGGTCACAGCAGAGTCTGTGGATAGGAAGGAAGACTTCATATGGTCACCTGAGAGGGGAATTTGAGCTATGCATTGGGGTAATGGTCGCTATCCGGCTCTCACCTTTCCTCCGACTCCTCTGTTTCCCTGTGAGAAGCCCCGGTAGCTGGGGGTGTATCTGGACTGAGAAGGGGGCGGCTGTCCCTGTACAATGCTGACTCCATGGCGCTTCTCTACATCTTCCAGCAGGCCCCCTTCACAGAGAGGCTATTCCCATTCTTCCATCTCTGGTTAGGTGCGGAGCTGAGGCTGGTGTGAGAGCTGCAGAGAGCTTCATCCCCTCATCCCTCCCTTCCACCCCCTTCTGTAGTGATAACGATGTAACCAGGAGCACAAGCAAAGACACTTATCGCTCCTTTTGGGGATGAGTCCTTGGGAGGGGTCAGTTATTAGGATGTTTATTTCAGCTGTAAAGGGCTCCTTTGCCCCTGCAGTCTAAACAGCGCCCCCCTTCAGGATTTTTCTTATGGTGACAGAGATCCAGGTAAACAGGCAGCCTGTGAATTATCAATATTATTAAATCATTGTCCCAGTATTACCGCACTGACTCATGTCTCACAGTTCTGAGCTCATTCGCTCTGCCGCTGTCCCTCAGGGTCTCTGTCTCACAATTGGGCTCTGCTTACAGTGTGCTGGGTCAGACTCAGGACGGCTTTAGGGCGGTGCGACTGGTGCAGCTGACCTGGGAGAGGCGCTGTGTTCAGAAATACCTTTGGGTTTAAAAAGCACTTGCTGTTTCTTTGTGTGTCCAGCAGTATTCTGTCCATAATAAAAATGTAAACATAACGCATGCGATTAATGTTTCTGCTGGGGAGAGATGAACGTTTTCTCTGGTGGAAGTTTTGACTCATCATAAAGAGCAGAGGATTAATATACCTGCTGCGAAGAATGTGTACATGCAGATCACAGAATGGTAATCCTCATTGGTTTGTGTAACATTTCCTATAGACTGATTTACACACGTAAGCGGGGGTGGCTGGTAGATTTTAAATGTGGTGGAGCCTAACGGATATAGAGGTGTGTGGGGATATTCTCCCCACAAGAAAATTTTGAAACAAAACAGATTGAAATGGTGGATTTTACAGGACACTGTCAGTCTTGGAAAACTTTGCATTTCAGGGTAACACATAGAGCAGCAGCGCAGTGTGCGGGACTTTAACCCAGACAGAACCGCAAACAGATACAAGTATGCACTGCCTTCAGAATAATTAAGATCTCAGTTCAAAACATGTATTTGTGTAGGATACTTCTTCCCAGCAGTTGTTTTTTACAGTTGTATTATCTGTTTCAGCCTTTAGTAACTTAAGAGACAGAGGTCAAAAGCAGACAAGCAAGCTTCCCTCATACTAAGCGCACACCCCAGTAGGGCTGATGTTTAGGCCTTAGGAAGTACCAAAACCTGCCTGACTTCAGGATGACGCCAGGTGCAGATTTCCAAGTGAGAGTCATCAGCCTTAGGTCAGGAGGAGAGATGAGTAGTGACGGATGATGCCCATGCTGCACAGAGGGTACAAATACTACAAGTGGAGTGGTCATTGACCTGATCTCGTGCATTTCTCCCATCCCACCACCCCTATCCGGTTCACCCTTCTTACATTTAATCTATTAACTTGCCACTGATAGTGGAGACCAAGCACTTTGGCAGATGTAGCTACCTCAATTGATGCAGAGGAGATGGGCTATGGACCTTCCCCTCAACCGTCACCTACCCCCCTGGACATTGGACAGTCAATTTCCTTGGGCCTTCTGCCGTTTCTCACTCCTCGTTTCCCTTTTACCCTTACTCTTCTTACCCTCCCTCGCGCCATTAATCTGGTTTTATATGCTAGTTAAATGTGTCAAACTACCAATTTAACCCGTACCTGATCTAACCTAGAGACCTAGCCATCTGACTGATGCCCTATGGAGCTACACTGTGAGCTAAAGGGGAGATTGGCTGTGGACTCCCACCTCGACCATCACCTACACAGTCGT
This sequence comes from Lissotriton helveticus, assembly GCF_964261635.1. Taxonomy (NCBI): domain Eukaryota; kingdom Metazoa; phylum Chordata; class Amphibia; order Caudata; family Salamandridae; genus Lissotriton; species Lissotriton helveticus. Next base: position 212,297,584 of record NC_136063.1, on the reverse strand, counting down.
CCACTGAGCAGATTTTCCCTTCGTCTCTTCAAACGTCTACCCCCTCTTCCTCTCCCTTCTCAATCCCCCTTTGCCCCATCCGCTCTATTTCTCTCCCCTTCTCGCTCTTCAATTTGTTGCATATATGTATCTATACCCTCTTACCCTTCTTAGATCCATTTACTTCATCTTCTATCCTCCTGAAATGTTCTTCTAGTATTTGATGTATTCGTGTAACTGTGGTAATTTTGTTATTTATGTTGAACCTTATGTATAGCACTCCTCCCCCTCCCCCCGTCCGCTGTACAGGCCCACCCCCCAACTGTCCCTTATAGGCCTCCATGATTGTGCCCCTTGCCAAAGCACTCCCTCTCCCCTTGTTGGGGAGAGTTCCAGCCGTATTGCCTCGGAGTCTCAGAGTCCCCTTTGAGAGTCCACTGTGTTAGGGATCTCACACATAATGGAAATAGGACTTAATTGGCCTCCATGAATGGAGGCCATGAATGTGGAGAAGTGTGGCTCAAGTGGTTGGAGCGGCAGAGGTCTGTCCCGGACCAGGGTTCAATTCCCCGCCTCGGCGGGTCTTGGGCTCAAATTTCCCCCGGACCTGACAATTCTCACCTCGGTGCCTATTCCAATCGGTGCCTATTCCAATCACTCTGCAACTCTGGGCAATAGCTTGCTTAATCTCCACGACGGCCCCTCGCAGCGGGATGCCTGGCTTTCACCTTGGGGATGCCCAGTAATGGGTTATCTCACAGGGGAAAACCAGGACAGGTTCTAAAAGCAAGCGCTTAGAAAACGGTCGGTGATACAGCGCTATATAAATTAATTACATTTACATTTACTTAATTGGCCTCCATGAATGAGCCCCTTACCAAAGCACTCCCTCTCCCCTTGTTGGGGAAGGATCCTAGCATTCCAGTCCTGGAATCTCAGATACCCCTCTGAGAGAGTCCACAGTGTTAAGGGATTCTTAACTTAGCGGAGGTCTGGGATAGTTCCCTTTATCTCTGTATGGCACCCCTTGCCAAAAGCACTCCCTCCCCCCTTTTTAGGGAAGGATCCAGTATGTAGGCCTTGGAGTCTCAGAGACCCCTCTGAGAGAGTCCACTGCGTAAAGGGAACCTCTTGCATCAGAGATGGGGAAATTATACCACTTCCCCTGGGATCACAGCTTACTGGACTTTGGACGCAGCTTTGACTTGTCTACCGGTTTGTGTCCCCGTCACCCTCCCCTCTTCTTTCCATGCTCTGTCTCTCACCCTCCCCTCCTCTTTCCCTCCTTCACTCTCTGTCTACCTCCCCTGCTCCTACCCCCTCCCCTGAATCTCTCCCCTTGCCTGCTTCTTCCCTTACGTATATGTCATTATTGTCTATCTCGCCCTTACATGTAACTATGTTGCCATTCTCTAACAACTGTGTAACCTTTTTAACTATGTAACCTGCAACTATGGTCTGATACTCATGTGAAGCAGTCTGATACATCCGGGTCTAGCCAGCGCTATATATAACCTTTTAAATAAATATTAGCAATTGTTTAGGAGTCAGAAATTACCTAGGCATGGGTTACCAAGTATTCTGTTTTTGATCACTTGCACTGTGGTATTTTGGCAGCTTTGCATTATCCTGGCTATTGTCATTTTTCCTTATGACATGCATGGGTCATGCCTTGCTGCAAGGTGTTCTGCTTCCTTGTGGGAAAGAAAGAGTGGTGCTTCCTGCTGTGTATCATGTACGTCTTGCTGCATTGCTGTGCATATCCTTATAGGAAGAGAGGAGAGTAGAGTCCTACTGTCTTGACTTGCTGCGTTGCTGTGTGCTTCCTTGTCAGAAGAGAGGAGTGTTGTATCCTGATCTATTGCATGCCTGTCTTTCTTCTCTGCTGTGTGCTTCCTTTTAGGAAAGGAAGATTGGTATTTCCTGCTGTGTGTCATGCATGCCTTGCTTTATTGATGTGTGTTTCTTGTAAGAAGAGAGGAGTTTAGCATCCTGCTGTGTTTCATTCTTGTCTTGCTGCATTGCAGTGTGTTTCCTTGGTAGAAGAGAGGAGTGTAGCATCCTGCTGTGTCTCATTCTTGTCTTGCTGCATTGCAGTGTGTTTCCTTGGTAGAAGAGAGGAGTGTAGCATCCTGCTGTGTCTCATTCTTGACTTGATGCATTGCAGTGTGCTTCCTTGTCAGAAGAGAGGAGTGTAGCATCCTGCTGTGTCTCACACATGTCTTGCTGCATTGCAGTGTGCTTCCTTGTAAGAGGAGAGGAGTGTAGCATCCTGCTGTGCCTCACATGTCTTGCTGCATTGCAGTGTGCTTCCTTGTAAGAAAAGAGGAGTGTAGCATCCTGCTGTGTCTCACACATGTTGTCAGGATCGTCCCTCCCGATCACTCGGTTACCTTTAGATCTGCTAATCCAAATGATGTTACTGGAATGGTAATGGTCCTGTCCAGTCTGCAGCGACATGGTTTTGGGCGAATCATTTCAACTCTTGCTAAGCGCTGGTCTCAATTGGTGCATAGGAGATTGATACGCGGCATTTGCAAGGATCCCAAGATGGCCGCCGGTGTTGCCAAACCGGTTGCCGGTCTAGTTGTTCGTCAGAAATCACCGCAGTTGTTGTCGCGCGCTTACTGATTTTTATCTGCGCACTTCAACTGTTCATTTCCCCGAAGCGGCTGTCTATACTCCTGCGGCGCTTCAGTTTTTGTATTTCAGGCGGTTCGTGAGTATAATTTCCCTCACGAGGCATTCCCTGCTCTCCGCATTAGTGGTGAGATATTCCTGTAATCTCCTTTGGTGAATTTTGTATATATTTTCTTCGACAAGGAAAGTGACTGTTCGTCACAGGAATTTTGGCCAACTGAACTCAACGTCTAGTGACTCTTAACTAGAAAAATTCCGAAGGCCAGTTTCTAAGTTTAATCCAGAGACTCTTGTACTCGCAACTAAATTGAGACTTCTTATCAAAGTTTGTTTGTGCATTCAGAAGAAGACACCAGTCCATTAGAGTATCTACAAGTAGGTGTGCATTATATATATATATATATATAAAGATACTTACCACCTTTAGAGAAGATCCCTCTGCTCTTCGACTTTTGGTGTTGAATTTCAAGGTTCCAGTTTAAAGACTGTTAAGACTTAGTTTAGGTAACCAGATTCAGAAGTCCCATTAGTTAGATCAACAGTGTAAGCGAGTGGAGAATAACCAGGTGTTTTATGTTCTAGGTATACTACCACCGAAAGTAAGACAAAACCAGTACAAGAACTCAGTAGAGATTCGCTAGCCACCCTGAAGGTTAAGGTAACATAGACATAAAGATTAGAGTCAAATTCTAGTACTAATGAGTTGCATTTATTTGTATGTATGAACCTGGTTGCATAATAACTCTTTTGACAGGAAGAAGAATAGAACAGATTCCAAACTCCCGTCAGGCAAGAAGACGTGGCGTGTTTCTCTCTCTCAATCCACTTCCCCTTTCCCCCCTCCTTGCTGTCAGAATCTACACGATTTTGACATTGAGGTGTGGGAGTTAGAGGCTTAGCATCGGCTCCTGCGGAAATCATCGTTGGAACTCAGGTACTTGACAGATTGAAGTGCCAAAAGAACCAACTTCCGCTTGAGCAGGATGGCTGAAGCAATTGATTTAAAGTCGTTAGCCACAGTTTTAGATGGTATTCAAGCGCAATTGAATGACACAATGTTAGAAAATCAAGTCCTAAAGGAAGAGATAAAGAGATCAAATCAGGAGACTGAATTTTTGCGAAAAAAGGTAGATGAATTATCGACAGCGTCTGTAGTGGGTCATAAGGGCAGTAGATCTCAAACCTTTGCTCCAGCCCCCTCTACAACAGAATTAACCACTCAGGTAATCCATGCAATGTCCCCGACTATACCCTTGGCAGCTCCGGAGAGGTTCAATGGGGATCCGCATAAGGCCCAAATCTTTCTTACACAATGCTCCTTGCATTTTCTTTGTAAACCAGTCATATTTAAGGAAGACCAGTCGAGGGTGGCTTTCATGTTGTCTTACCTGAGCGGCGATGCAGCGTCTTGGTCAATGCCATTAGTAAATAAAGATGATCCAATTCTGTATAACTTTGATAACTTTAAGAAGGAATTTTTGCGAATTTTTGATCGTCGTTCAGTATCACAAACCACCGACAATGAGTTGTTAGATCTAAAACAAGGAAATCGAGATTTGGTTGCCTATCTGGCACAATTCAATAAACTTATTGTAGAGACAAATTGGCCGGAGGCAAAGCGAGCTTCAATTTTTTATCGAGGTCTCAAAGACGAACTGAAGGATTGTCTGGCTCAAATACCTAGCAGACCTACGGAGGTTTCAGAGTTGATTGACCTGGTCTTGCAGATTGATCAGCGACAGGGAGAACGAAAAGGTGAAAAACGGAAAGAAGGTAGAACCTTTACTCCTCGTTTTGATCGCAGCAAGTTCAAAGGTTTGAGAACTAAGGAAGTCCAGTCTGAGGAAGAGCCAATGCAGATTAGTTCAGTTCGGGGACCCCTTTCTAAAGAAGAAAGAGAAAGAAGACGGGCTGGAAAATTATATCTATACTGTGGTGATCCGGGTCATTTCCTGAAAGATTGTCAAAAGAAACCCAAGAGTCAAATGCCGTTAAAAGACAGGCTCCACCAGTAAAAGGGGTTGCCCTGGTGGAAGCGAAAGAAGAGTCAACTCCAGAGACACAATCAGCGGCAAATACATTGCAATCGGCAGCTCCTCATTTAATTGTTTTGAGCAGAATTGAGTTTGGGGGAAAAGGTCAGGAAGACATTTCAGTGATGATAGATTCCAGAGCAACGGGAAATTTCTGCGACATTGGGTTTGCAAAAGAATTGGGAATTCGATTTATCAAGAAGGAGAGACCTGAACCAGTTCGAGCTGTCGACGGCACCAGTTTGTCCTCAGGACCAATTTTTTATCATACAGAACAGATTCGTTTGTTTGGTCCAGGGGAGCACGTGAGTGTTTTGAATTTCAGTCTCATTGACGCCCCCCAATTTCAGTTCATTCTGGGTCTCCCATGGCTAACAGAACACAATCCAAAGATTGATTGCGCTAAGAGAACTATCTAAATGAATTCAGAATATTGCATAAAGAATTGCGAGCATGTGAATACTGAGAAGGTTACAATGTCTTCATGTTGTTTGCTTGCCAGTTCGGCTTCTTCCATTTGCTCCATTTCAGTTCAAGAAATACCAGTGGAATACGCCGACTTGTCTGCAGTTTTCGATGAAGTGGAAGCTAATAAGTTGCCGCCTCATCGGGACTATGATTGTAAAATTGAGCTTGAACCGGGAACTTCATTACCCTGTAGTCACATCTACGCACTCACAGAAAAAGAAAATCAACATTTGAAGGAGTATATCGATCGATACTTGGCAAATGGGTTCATCAGACCTTCCACATCTCCCGTGTCTTCACCGTTATTTTTCATTCCAAAAAAGGATGGCAATTTAAGAACTTGCATCGATTATAGAGCGCTAAATTCTGCAATAAAGAAAAACCGATATCCATTGCCCCTGATCTCTGAGCTGCTAGACCAAGTAAAAGGGGCCAAATATTACACCAAATTAGATCTGCGTGGTGCTTACCATTTGGTCCGGGTAGCTGAAGGAGATGAATGGAAGACTGCTTTCCGCACTCGATTGGGGCTTTTCGAATATCAGGTCATGCCTTTTGGACTCTGCAACGCTCCTGCAGCCTTTCAGCACTTTGTGAATGAGTGCTTGGATCGATTTGCAGTCGTCTATATTGACGACATTCTAATTTTCTCTGAGAACCTCCAGGAGCATATTGAACATGTACGTGGATTTTGAGGAAATTATTGGAGCACCAGTTATTTGTCAAGTTGGAGAAATGTGTGTTCAATGCTCAACAAGTGGAATTCTTGGGGTTTGTACTCTCTCCAGATGGCATTGCTATGGATGAATCTAAGGTAAAGGCAGTGGAGAATTGGCCGTCCCCCCTCTCGGTAAAACAGGTGCAGAGTTTTATTGGCTTTGCTAACTTTTACCGACGTTTCATTGAAGGATTTTTGGAGAAAGTTGCCCTTTTGACGAAGTTGTTGAAGAAAGGAGCTAAATTTGTTTGGTCCGAGGAAGCCGAGAACGCCTTTAAGAATCTCAAAAGCAAGTTTATCTCTGCTCCAATACTACGACATCCAAACCCTGAAGAACCATTTTTTGTGGAAGCAGACGCTTCAAATTCAGCTTTAGGAGGAATCTTGTCTCAACGAGACAAGATTACCGGACAGCTTCATCCTGTGGCCTTTCGCTCTCGCAAGTTGACTCCTGCAGAGTTAAATTATTCAATTGCAGACAAGGAACTGCTAGCTGTGAAGGATGCATTTCGTGAGTGGAGGCATTATCTCTTGGGTGCCCGGCATGAGGTCACTGTATATACAGATCATCGAAATCTTCAATTTTTGAAAACGGCTCGAACTTTGACACCAAGACAATTGCGATGGTCACTTTTCTTTGCAGACTATAATTTTATTCTCACTTATAAGCCTGGGTCTAGCAACGGAAAGGCGGATGCCCTGTCATGTTTGGATATCAAGGATGACGCTTTAGTTCTACAGACTGAGTTAATCATTCCCAGAGAAAAAAATTATTGGATTGGTTCAATTTGCGGATCTCAAAGAACGTTTGAATCAAGAATTTGCCTCTTTAAATCTTGCGGAATGGGAACAGCAGAGTGAGAGTCATGAGATAAAGGAAGGTTGACCTTTCGTTCAAGGGAAACTTTTTGTTCCAACTGAAGAATTACAAACCGTGATTATTCAGCACTTTCATGATGAACTGTTGTCTGGTCATAAAGGTACTAAAAAGACTCTGGAATTGTTTCGACGAGAATTTTGGTGGTCATCAATGGAAGCTCAGGTGGGACAATATGTGGCCTCTTGCGAACAATGTTTTAAGGAAAAAACTGCCCGGCAGGCTCCTCAGGGGTTATTGTTACCATTGCCACCCGCACCTTACCCTTGGCATACTGTTTCCATGGATTTCATTGTTGAACTTCCCTCTAGTCAGGGTTTTACAGTAATCTGGGTGGTGGTAGACCATTTCACAAAGATTAGCCATTTTGTACCTTTGCATTCCCTTCCCAATGCCCCTCAATTAGCTGAACTTTTCACTCAACACATAGTGAGAGCGCATGGTATTCCTAGAGTGGTTATTTCTGACAGAGGACCACAATTTGTATCTCGATTTTGGAGATCTTTCTTGAAAAGATTGGACATCGATTCTCGTTTGTCTTCCAGTTTCCATCCGGAGACTGATGGTCAAACGGAACGGGTGAATCAGGAATTGGAGCAGTATTTGCGATTGTTTCTGATGGACCATGAATCTGAGTGGCCGGAAATCCTTTGGGCGGCGGAATTCGCATATAATAATGCGGTTAATGCTAGTACAGGATTTTTCCCTTTTCACCTATATTTTGGTAGGCATCCGAACACCATGATAGGTAAACAAGACAGTGAAGTCCCTGCAGTAGAGGAAGTGATACAGAATTTACAACAAGTACATAAACAGGCCACAGTTAATTTAAATAGGGCCAAGGCTTCTTATAAGAAGTATGCTGACAAGAAAAGACGTCCTAGTCCTAGTTATGAAATGGGAGATCAGGTTTGGGTTTCTACACGTAATCTGAGATTAAAAGGGAATAGAAAATTTCAGCCACGGTTTATAGGTCCCTTCTCGGTAGAAAAAGTGATCAACTCTGTCTGTGTGAAATTACAGCTTCCCTCGAAATTTAAGATTCATTCGGTTTTTCATGTTTCCTTACTAAGGAAAAGTCCTCCCAACTTAAGACAGAAAGGCCCGCCAGATCCAGTGCAGTTTCAGTCTGAAGAAGAATATGTGGTGAAACAGATCTTAGACTCCAAGATTAGGAAAAATAAGTTATTTTACCTAGTGGATTGGAAAGGTTTTGGTCCAGAGGAAAGATCTTGGGAACCAGTGGACAATATTCATTCACCCAGATTGTTAAGGGAGTTTCATAAAAGACTTCCATTGAAACCCCAAAAAGTTGAGGGAGGAGTTTTGGTGGGGGGTACTGTCAGGATCGTCCCTCCCGATCACTCGTTTACCTCTAGATCTGCTAATCCAAATGATGTTACTGGAATGGTAATGGTCCTGTCCAGTCTGCAGCGACATGGTTTTGGGCGAATCATTTCAACTCCTGCCAAGCGCTGGTCTCAATTGGTGCATAGGAGATTGATACGCGGCATTTGCAAGTATCCCAAGATGGCCGCCGGTGTTGCCAAACCGGTTGCCGGTCTAGTTGTTCATCAGAAATCACCGCAGTTGTTGTCGCGTGCTTACTGATTTTTATCTGCGCACTTCAACTGTTCATTTCCCCGAAGCGGCTGTCTATTCTCCTGCGGCGCTTCAGTTTTCGTATTTCAGGCGGTTCGTGAGTATAATTTCCCTCAGGAGGCATTCCCTGCTCTCCGCATTAGTGGTGAGATATTCCTGTAATCTCCTTTGGTGAATTTTGTATATATTTTCTTCGACAAGGAAAGTGACTGTTCGTCACAGGAATTTTGGCCAATTGAACTCAACGTCTAGTGACTCTTAACTAGAAAAATTCCGAAGGCCAGTTTCTTAGTTTAATCCAGAGACTCTTGTACTCGCAACTAAATTGAAACTTCTTATCAAAGTTTGTTTGTGCATTCAGAAGAAGACACCAGTCCATTAGAGTATCTACAAGTAGGTGTGCATTATATATATATATATAAAGATACTTACCACCTTTAGAGAAGACCCCTCTGCTCTTCGACTTCTGGTGTTGAATTTCAAGGTTCCAGTTTAAAGACTGTTAAGACTTAGTTTAGGTAACCAGATTCAGAAGTCCCATTAGTTAGATCAACAGTGTAAGCGAGTGGAGAATAACCAGGTGTTTTATGTTCTAGGTATACTACCACCGAAAGTAAGACAAAACCAGTACAAGAACTCAGTAGAGATTCGCTAGCCACCCTGAAGGTTAAGGTAACATAGACATAAGGATTAGAGTCAAATTCTAGTACTAATGAGTTGCATTTATTTGTATGTATGAACCTGGTTGCATAATAACTCTTTTGACAGGAAGAAGAATAGAACAGATTCCAAACTCCCGTCAGGCAAGAAGACGTGGCGTGTTTCTCTCTCTCAATCCACTTCCCCTTTCCCCCCTCCTTGCTGTCAGAATCTACATGATTTTGACATTGAGGTGTGGGAGTTAGAGGCTTAGCATCGGCTCCTGCGGAAATCATCGTTGGAACTCAGGTACTTGACAGATTGAAGTGCCAAAAGAACCAACTTCCGCTTGAGCAGGATGGCTGAAGGGATTGATTTAAAGTCGTTAGCCACAGTTTTAGATGGTATTCAAGCGCAATTGAATGACACAATGTTAGAAAATCAAGTCCTAAAGGAAGAGATAAAGAGGTCAAATCAGGAGACTCAATTTTTGCGAAAAAAGGTAGATGAATTATCGACAGCGTCTGTAGTGGGTCATAAGGGCAGTAGATCTCAAACCTTTGCTCCAGCCCCCTCTACAACAGAATTAACCACTCAGGTAATCCATGCAATGTCCCCTACTATACCCTTGGCAGCTCCGGAGAGGTTCAATGGGGATCCGCATAAGGCCCAAATCTTTCTTACACAATGCTCCTTGCATTTTCTTTGTAAACCAGTCATATTTAAGGAAGACCAGTCGAAGGTGGCTTTCATGTTGTCCTACCTGAGCGGCGATGCAGCGTCTTGGTCAGTGCCATTAGTAAATAAAGATGATCCGATTCTGTATAACTTTGATAACTTTAAGAAGGAATTTTTGCGAATTTTTGATCGTCGTTCAGTATCACAAACCACCGACAATGAGTTGTTAGATCTAAAACAAGGAAATCGAGATTTGGTTGCCTATCTGGCACAATTCAATAAACTTATTGTAGAGACAAATTGGCCGGAGGCAAAGCGAGCTTCAATTTTTTATCGAGGTCTCAAAGAGGAACTGAAGGATTGTCAGGCTCAAATACCTAGCAGACCTACGGAGGTTTCAGAGTTGATTGACCTGGTCTTGCAGCTTGATCAGCGACAGGGAGAACGAAAAGGTGAAAAACAGAAAGAAGGTAGAACCTTTACTCCTCGTTTTGATCGCAGCAAGTTTGAAGGTTTTAGAACTAAGGAAGTCTAGTCTGAGGAAGAGCCAATGAAGATTAGTTCAGTTCGGGGACCCCTTTCTAAAGAAGAAAGAGAAAGAAGACGGGCTGGAAAGTTATGTCTATACTGTGGTGATCCGGGTCATTTCCTGAAAGATTGTCAAAAGAAACCCAAGAGTCAAATGCCGTTAAAAGACAGGCTCCACCAGTAAAAGGGGTTGCCCTGGTGGAAGCGAAAGAAGAATCAACTCCAGAGACACAATCAGCGGTAAATACATTGCAATCGGCAGCTCCTCATTTAATTGTTTTGAGCAGAATTGAGTTTGGGGGAAAAGGTCAGGAAGACATTTCAGTGATGATAGATTCCGGAGCAACGGGAAACTTCTGCGACATTGGGTTTGCAAAAGAATTGGGAATTCGATTTATCAAGAAGGAGAGACCTGAACCAGTTTGAGCTGTCGACGGCACCAGTTTGTCCTCAGGACCAATTGTTTATCATACAGAGGAGATTCGTTTATTTGGTTCAGGGGAGCATGTGAGTGTTTTGAATTTCAGTCTCATTGACGCCCCCCAATTTCAGTTCATTCTGGGTCTCCCATGGCTAACAGAACACAATCCAAAGATTGATTGATTGGGCTAAGAGAACTATCCAAATGAATTCAGAATATTGCATAAAGAATTGCGAGCATGTGAATACTGAGAAGGTTACAATGTCTTCATGTTGTTTGCTTGCCAGTTCGGCTTCTTCCATTTGCTCCGTTTCAGTTCAAGAAATACCAGTGGAATACGCCGACTTGTCTGCAGTTTTCGATGAGGTGGAAGCTAATAAGTTGCCGCCTCATCGGGACTATGATTGTAAAATTGAGCTTGAGCCGGGAACTTCATTACCCTGTAGTCGCATCTACGCACTCATTTCAAGGAGTATATCGATCGATACTTGGCAAATGGGTTCATCAGACCTTCCACATCTCCCGTGTCTTCGCCGTTATTTTTCATTCCAAAAAAGGATGGCAATTTAAGAACTTGCATAGATTATAGAGCGCTAAATTCTGCAACAAAGAAAAAACGATATCCATTGCCCTTGATCTCTGAGCTGCTAGACCAAGTAAAAGGGGCCAAATATTACACCAAATTAGATCTGCGTGGTGCTTACCATTTGGTCCGGGTAGCTGAAGGAGATGAATGGAAGACAGCTTTCCGCAATCGATTGGGGCTTTTCGAATATCAGGTCATGCCTTTTGGACTCTGCAACGCTCCTGCAGCCTTTCAGCACTTTGTGAATGATGTATTACGGGAGTGCTTGAATCGATTTGCAGTCGTCTATATTGACAACATTCTAATTTTCTCTGAGAACCTCCAGGAGCATATTGAACATGTGTGGAAAATGACAATGTATATGTACATAAGCGGCGTTCATTTGTGTTCACCCTCGCCACTGTTGAAGGTAAAGCGAAAGTCACATAACAGTTGCCCTGCCATCTTGTCCCCTTTTAGGCCCCATCACGAACATAGATAGTAGCCATTTTGTGCGTTATGACCTCTCTGCCCACTGCCAATAACCTGCGTCTCTCTCTCTCTCCCCCACTCCCCAGCCTCGCGAGTATTCCCCCGCGCCCCGACAGCCCCCGGTCTCACCTGCTCGGGCCATAAACGCACCTCTAAACACGACCCTGTCGCCGTGCTGAACCCCTGCCCCCTCGCTCTTTCATCCTACCCACAGAACAGGCCCTTTTTGGTAACCTCTTCCTCCCTGCCCGATTGCCCGGCCTGATCCCAGGCCATCACCTAGTCCAACAGATGCAGTTTATTGCCCCTACAGTAGGATCTCACCTCACATCAGAGGAACGGTGATTAATCAAGGCCTTCACACCCCTCGATCTGACCGACACCCCTGCATTCCTCCCAGGAACACCCTTCCTCTCTTCTGATGACCCCCCCCCGGCTACACCTGGCCTCTCGACCCAGTCCCATGTCATAAACCTCGGTCTCGTGGATGGACCCTCCGGCCCCGCATAGCGAAACGTGATCTTATCGCCTGCCCAACCTTAGATCCGACCACCCCTCTTGCCCTCGTGTCCGGTTGGAATGTCCGGCTGCAGATTACGATCACATGTTACATTTGGGAGGGGGAAACAACATCAGAGCGACCGGTATGGGAATAGGCCTGAAGCTGGGATTCCAAACATGCCTTTTCGTACTTCAAAGTGTCTTTATTACAATAAGGAATGTTTGTACATCATAAACCTGTGTATAAAAGACAGAGCCGTAGAGAAACTGTTAGAGCACCTCGAGAAGATACCCTGTTGTCTGATTTGACGTGTTCTGTTCCGTCGGAAATAAACTCCTGTTTCCTGCCTTCCAGTCCCCAGCGCCTGCCTCTTTATTTGGTAATCGTGAGTTGGGTGAGAAGCGGCTAACGCCGGGCAAACCTTGAAAAGGGGTATAACGACCTGATCTGCCTGAACCCTTTTTCATCAATTGGCGTCCCAAACGTGGGGCCCATCAGCGACACGTGGATCCAGTGAGAGAGGTCCCAACGACAGAGTGAACGACTGCAACGATCGGGAAGAGCTCCTGCCCGATAGACCCTTGTCTGGCAGCCGATCATCCGAACTTCACTGGTTCCGAGCAGACCTCTCTTGAGTGATCTACGGTCCTGACTGGGAACCATCAGGAGTGCCACAACAATTACGGAGAATAGAGGACGATCGGGCGCTGGAAGCGGAAGACGAGAAACTGTCCATACGGTCCGGGTAAGGTTGTGTAAACGCGACAAATTGCGAATTGATTGTTTGATTGTCATTGGAAAATACTAGTATTACGCATTTTGATTGTTTTGTCCTGAGAGATTCTCTGTCTACAAACGGGGAAGGATAGGAGTATTCTCCCTTTGCAGATAGTGAAGGGTGGGTAGCGCAGGCTTTTGCCCCCGTTGTAACCAGTCGCGCCTATTTCCCTCTCCATTTGATTGATTGTTATCCAAGCATTTATTGTTTTGGAATTGGTTCTCTTTGGATCATTCTCTATTTGCAAACAAGCACAGAGTCGCCATACTCTGTTTAGTCTTTGCAGATAGTGAAGGATAGGTAACGCAGGCCTTTGCCACCGTTGTAATCCGTCGTGCCTATTTTTATCCCCCACTGATTGATTGTTTGACCGAACATTGATCGTTCGGAATTGGTTCTCGGAAAGGATCTTCTCTGCCTACAAACAGAGAGGAACAGGAAGATCTCTCTCTTTGCAGATAGTGAAGGGTAGGTAGCGCAGGCTTTTGCCCCCGTTGTAACCCATCGCGCCTATTTTTATTCCTCATTTGATTGATTGATTGTTGGTCCGAACTTGACTGTTTGGAATTGGTTCTCTCTTTGGGTATTCCCTATTTGCGAATACTGTAGAATAGAAATATTCTATCTAGTCTCCGCAAAGTAGTGAAGGATAGGTAGTGCTGACTTTTGTCCCCGTTGTAACCCGTCATGCCTATCTCCTCCCCATTGCTCAGTAGTTGGTTCAGCCCGGACCATTTATTAGAGGTAGACCACCTGGCTCCACCGGAGGACACCCCTAATAAAAAGGACATATATAAAGAAAAATGCGGATTAGCCGCTGTATCGTGCTAGCAAATAAAAGAACATACAAATCGTTAGGAAAAACAAAAGGAATCGAGTAAAATCAGTAGGCCACTGATGAGATCTCTTTTCGACCTCACTGAAATGGAAGCGTTAGGAACAACCCCTCAGGAAATATGAAACTAGTGAGAAGAGCCGAACTCGACGCTATGACTTCAAGACAGCTCGGCTCCACCACCCACCCCGCCCAATTAACGACAAACCCTAGGCAAATATTAGAAATATACAACACTATAGCAAAATAACAGGTTAAAACGTTTTTATTTGAACAAAAATATATTAAACAACTATTTACATGGCAAACGGCTGCAACAACAAACCCACAATGCATTTCGCCGTCTGCTTGACGCCGTTCCTGTCCGTCCTTCCCCAAAGTAGCAATGTTGGGCTACTTTGGGCTACTTTCTAGTTGGTTTTTGGGCGTCAGAAAGTCTACAAAAGCCGTCGCCGGCGGCCTGGGGTGGAGGACCATTACGCGAATAGTCGGAGGCGACACCACGCGCCAAGGCCTGTCCCCAGGATGTCCGGAGGTGGCGCGGATGACCCCCCCCCCTTCCCCCTCCGGGTAGGGGGTCGCCTCCAACACTCAGCTTGCCATCAGCCGGAGAAGCCGTGGGGTGAATGGCCCGGCCCGGAATGTACTGGTCTTCCCATTCTCTTCTTCTTCCGGCGCCTTGCAGGCCACGGGGGGGGGGGATGTCTTGCTTATGCCTCCGACCCCCCCCCCCCTCTTCTTCATCGCCTGGTCCAGCCATAACAAATGTCAGCGAGACGCCGTGGGGTGCACTGGGAGGGAGAGGTGGCGCGGACGAGCCTCTCCCGCCTCCCCAGGTGGAGGCCCCTCAGCTGCACCCCCAACGCTCCACGCACCCGGCAAAGGGTTCGTCCACTCTTGCGGTGCAGCGACGCTCCACTCACCCAGCAGGGTCTCGTCCACTGTGGCGGTGCAACAACGCCTCTCCTAAAAATGGCGGTCGACTTTGCAGGAATGGGCCTGGCGTGAAAAGTTGGCCTGGTCGCCTGTCAACCAGAAAATGGGCCCCCGTCCAGATGCGTTCTCCTCAGCTTTGAAGATTCTACGAGAACTGCGGAGGGCCCTCGACCTCCGCGGGCCCCCGACCGTCCCCCCCGATGGGAAATGGCTGCCATGATTGCCCGCAGAACGACCAAGACGTAGCCACGAAACGTTGGCGCTCTCATGCTGACGCCAGCCTCAGTTTGAATGACCAAAAATCCTGCAGACTACTGATTTGATCAGTTCCGGTGGAACACCAGTATGACCTGGTAGGAAAGATTGTTGCCCCCTCCCTTTTCTTTGATTGATGGTTCATGTCACCGGTCCCTTCTGTTGCCCCTTAGCGGAACTTCTGGACTACCGAAAGAGATTCTGGTCCAACCCCGAGTTGGTGGAGACATTTTGACTATACTTGGACCCGCCTGACCCCACCCAAAATGGCGCCGGTACAAACGAAACTCGCAACTCCCCGTTGTGTTCCGGATGCTCAGACTTGATATCATGAGAGATGTATGCAGTTTTTGAAGCACATGGCGGGAGGGGATGAGTATTGCTTGAACATTCGAACATTGAATTGATATTAAGTTCTGACGCATCATTGATTACAGTATTATTGAAAGTTCGAATTTTTTTTACACTGATGGTACTTGCCCACAATGAATTTTCGATATGATTTTATTGCACTTATCGTACCTTGATGAAATAAAACGACCACCGACTCAGTTATGTTTTCCTCAAATAAATACGCCCTCATGTACAGTCCCAGTCTGCTCCGTGGCTGGCCCACGTGGTTGTAGGCCTGCATTTGTACGTAAACATTTTTTAAATAAAGATTTTGTGAAAAACAAAAATAGTCGTAGCTCTTGGATTGGTAAGTTCGAATACATAGCCATTGTTTCCGATCTACGTAAAATACAGGTGAAATAAAGCAAGTCGATTACTGAAAGGTTAAAAAGCAAAGTACCCAGAAATATTGAAAATGTGAATGGTCCAAGTTTGTTGCGTGTGTTTTTTTACTTTTGTGCAACGTAAGGCAATCGACAAAGGTCCCGGTGTTCTGTTTTACTTTGCATGCCACATATCTCAGGGAAATTGTTTCAGATGCCCCTAAACCAGACCCGGTACCACTGTAGACCACCCCGCCTCCTCGAAGGAGAACACGAGTTCACCCCACTTTACACTGACTGCCCTTTTGTTTCGACACCCCCCCCTACACAAGATCCGCAATACCACACGTGGGCAATCTATGCAATGTGCAGTCCATCAATGATTATGCCTCCCGCACTACCAGTCCCTCTGGGCTTAAAACGCCGAGATGGAAGGGACTGCACCCGGCGGAGATAGGTCGAATACGTGGTAAGTAAAAGCCTTTTGGGTTTATGCGCGCAGATGTGCCTTAAAACGCTGCCCCCACCCCTTCTTTTTCCCCTTCTTTCTGCAGGTCACATCGGAACATCGACTAAAGAATGGAGAAGACCCAAGCAACACGCCATGGTTCCGCGGGGACAAATGATACATTATCCATGGGGACTGCCCCTGAGGACATGACGACTTTGGGTGATATGAATGCACGCGTATATGACCGGATGTGTATAACTCGACTGGATATACGTTGCACGCGTTGACTCGATAATAGAGATGTTTTCGTACGACTTGAGTGATGAACGAACGACCGATGGAACGGGGAAAAAGGGGGTCTGAGCATGGCACCTATACACGACGAACAATGCAACCCCGAATGACGTGCACCTACGAGTAGGTTCATACGGTAACTAAGTAGGGGAAGGTTCAGGACTATTCCAGGGTGAGGTTTACCCAAGTACCCTCCTCCTGGAAGACTAAGAAAATTATCAAATGTCTAAGATTTACCACCTCCCACTTGCACCCTCATAGACGTGAAACTCGAAACTGCCCATTGTTCCCCCGACTGACACCCCCGTTGCCTCAGCCTGGATGCCCATTCGCTAAAAACGATCCTAAGATCCCACCGTAAGTACTAGCTCGACCAGGTTAGTTCCCGAACAATTGACGAAAGTGTAAATATTTGCAACAGAGGCCAACTGCAAAAGACAGCCAGGCGAGTTGAATAGGATACTAAGGATGCGCAGCATGCAGGAGGAAAATTTTTTGCCAAGTACTGTTCTATGTTTTGTCTTGAGTTCTGCATATAATCCATGTATCCCCGCCTGAATTCATGTGTACGTAGTATATGGATTTACGTTGTCCCTCAGTCTGTGTTTCTATATAACGTGACCCTACTGTTTCGTGTTGTGTGCGCATTAAATGGCCTATTACTGTACACGTTTCTCTCTCTCTCTTTTTCTCTCTCTTCATGTTGTACGTGTACCGAATAGTTCATTTAAAATGCGGACGACTCTCCCTCCGAGGGTCCCCCTGTTCCCTCTTCCTTTGTGTGGTAACGTTGTGCCCCGCCCGCACGAGCCTAATTGGTTTTCGAACACAAAGGTGTTCGTCAAATTGACAGAAACTGAACCAATTGTAATTCGCCATATTACTACCTCTCCTTTCTGTAAAATGATGGAACATGAATTGGCTATGAAGGAAAGGACAGGTTAGACGACTGAAGTCCCCTAATCTGCCCTTCTTACAGGAGGACTATATGTCAGTGGCTTTCTGTTCTCAGCTCGTTAGAAACAATGCCCAGATTGCCCCACCCCTCTGCACCCAAGTACGGATGTCCAAACGTCCCCGTTTTCTCCCGAATGGCCCCAGCTCCATAACACGAAGTATAACGGATGACCCCGATTAACTGTTGCCCCCCCCGAGAAAAGAATGTTTAGCCACTATCCCCCTCTCTCATGTTGATAAAAGACTGCCAGGGCTAGGGTCAGAAAGCCACATACGTCATGAATGAACGGCAAATAGACTTAGTACAAACTCAGTAGACATGCCTGTATACATGCTCCACAGTGATAACTCCTGACCGTGACCGATGAAACGTACCCCCAACTACCTAGATCTGGGACGGAATTGAAATGTATAAATGCCTTCTCTTGCCAGTTCGCTAAAACCTGTTTTGTACCCATTCAAGGATACACAGTCACCGGAGGAGAGGGGCTGGACGTGACGCACAGCCTGGCCACAGATCATGAGGCACGTGTGACCTCGACCTAAGATGGAGCCGCAGAGCAACGGGACGCGGGACGATGCACCACTCTCAAACGCAGAAAATGAAGGAACGGAGAGCTGCTTTGAAGCCCTCTACTTGTTGACCCACGCGTGCCAGAAGTCCCCGCCCCTTTGAGCCCGATTGATGGACCTGCCTGCGCATCACCCTTTGCTCCCTTGGTTTGTCCCAAAGATCTGGCCCCACTCCGCCCTCTCTTCCCCCGATTATCCGACAAAACCTCTCTTTTCCTTTTTCACGTGGATTTTTGACTCAGAGAAAAAGAACAGCATTTAGGTAGAATAGGGTTTGCCGCGAAAGGAGAAAGAAATGCAGGTACCCAGCATGAGGCACCCTTAAAAAGATTAGTTAAGAAACAGGACTGTGGTCTAACAGCAGAGGACAGATCACACCCTGCGACGTGTAAAGGAGGATCCGAGCTGGACCTATAGCTCCACCGCCGGTGCTCAACAGCGCCAACGAAAGAAAACGAACTACCAGAGCCTACCAGTGATGACTCACTACCAAACACAAAAAAAAAAAGACACTGTGACAAAGACTCCCCTTTGGTTCGGAACTTTCTACACCCCCCCTTGACTAATTGCTTGTATTGGACTAAATTCCTCCCTCAACCACTTTTTGCCTGTAAAATGTTTCATCGGTCACTTTTTAAATACGACAAATGTAAATTTATGTGTATTCCACCTCGTATGTCGCATCAACTGCACACGATTATATGCAAATCCACCAGTATTGACAAACGCTATTCCATCGACAACACACGACTATATGTACACCCCGTCAGCTATGATATACACGTAAATGACGTAACTTATGTTAAAAAGCGGCGACTGTGGAAAATGACAATGTATATGTACATAAGCGGCGTTCATTTGTGTTTACCCTCGCCACTGTTGAAGGTAAAGCGAAAGTCACGTAACAGTGGCCCTGCCATCTTGTCCCCTTTTAGGCCCCATCACGAACATAGATAGTAGCCATTTTGTGCGTTATGACCTCTGTGCCCACTGCCAATAACCTGCGTCTCTCTCTCTCTCCCCCACTCCCCAGCCTCGGGACTATTCCCCCGCGCCCCGACAGCCCCCGGTCTCTCCTGCTCGGGCCATAAACGCACCTCTAAACACGACCCTGTCGCCGTGCTGAACTCCTGCCCCCTCGCTCTTTCATCCTACCCACAGAACAGGCCCTTTTTGGTAACCTCTTCCTCCCTGCCCGATTGCCCGGCCTGATCCCAGGCCATCACCTAGTCCAACAGATGCAGTTTATTGCCCCTACAGTAGGATCTCGCCTCACATCAGAGGAAAGGTGATTAATCAAGGCCTTCACACCCCTAGATCTGACCGACACCCCTGCATTCCTCCCAGGAACACCCTTCCTCTCTTCTGATGACCCCCCCCCCGGCTACACCTGGCCGCTCGACCCAGTCCCATGTCATAAACCTCGGTCTTGTGGATGTACCCCCCGGCCCCGCATAGCGAAACGTGATCTTATCGCCTGCCCAACCTTAGATCCGACCACCCCTCTTGCCCTCGTGTCCGGTTGGAATGTCCGGCTGCAGATTACGATCACATGTTACATTTGGGAGGGGGAAACAACATCAGAGCGACCGGTATGGGAATAGGCCTGAAGCTGGGATTCCAAACATGCCTTTTCGTACTTCAAAGTGTCTTTATTACAATAAGGAATGTTTGTACATCATAAACCTGTGTATAAAAGACAGAGCCGTAGAGAAACTTGTTAGAGCACCTCGAGAAGATACCCTGTTGTCTGATTTGACGTGTTCTGTTCCGTCGGAAATAAACTCCTGTTTCCTGCTGTTGCAGGGTTTCTGTACTCACACAGAACTGTGCACAGAGGAGTGGAACCTCGGCAAATTAGGATGTCCCAAAACTTACCTTAGCAACCAACTCACCCCTTACCGAGCTAGCTACAGTGTCTCATTGGACATATCAAACACCCAATGTTTAGACAAACCAGAACATGAACTTACAGTACCTCAGGGTACGTGGGACTCATGAACACTCTTTCGTTATATTATCATTACAAACCAGAACATGGAGTAAAGAAGACACATGTGCATTTGAAATGTTTATTTACTAATGCCGTCTTCTCAGGCGCAGTATCTTTGATAATACAAGTATACTTATTATCAGTAGCAAAATTATCAGCATAGTTACTAAGACATAAAAAGCGAATGGTGACAGCATGTTAACATGCTGTAATGAATAAGAGTTAACAACACTTATATCTCACCCTCCCTAACACATATATTATATTATTATCTAAGAAGGTCTCTTTGGGTTGTTTTAGGGCGGGCCCATACCTTAGTGTCCTAGCATGAAGGAATCACATCAGCATACACCAGCTCTCTCTGCATGTGCACCGCATCAAGTGTGTTAACAATTCTCGTGCAAAGCAATATCAATCCCGCCTCAAGCCCAAGTTGGCAAAGGCTGCACTTGTGTTATGACTATGAAGGCGTGGAGATCAGACCTCATAACAATTCCATATCGTGTTGCTCCTGAAACTTCAGCACTCTCCGTGCAGACATGTTTTATTAAACAAAGCAGATATCAGAGCAATAACATATTATTCTCACATTCACCACGGCAAACTACTAGGTTGAAAGCTAAGTCAACAAATGAGGGTCGTGTGCAGAAGTTGCAAGAAAGGAAAAATGGCGTTTAAATCTCAAACGTACCTATGCTAACTTAACACGATATAGGGATATATAGGAGTTATACAACACCCCCCCATGATCCGAGAACGGACTAAATAAGGTAACAGAAGTGCCATCACATGAGAGCAGAATCCATTTATAAACGAGCATGAATAAAAAATTCAATAATAAAAACTAATGCTAAAAAATAGCCAGAAATATAATGTGGCTCAAGCCAATAGGCAAGCAAAAAATAAAATGTCTTGATCAAAATTCAATAAAATCAAGGAAATGCTATCAATCAGCATGCCAATATGAGGCAGTGTCTATGATAAGACTGTATATGAAAAGTAAGCTGCAACAGCCTCCAGGAGGAAGTCACTGTCCTCATCCGAAAACAGTTCAGCCATCCAATTTAAAAGATGAAAGGAACATACGTGATCTTCCAGCACCGGATCCTCTATAACCATCAGAGGACAGCTCGGTGGGTTTTCAAGAAAACTTTGTTCCAAGAAATTTTGCGCTGCCGACAACACATCCCAGGGACCCATTAGTCCATGTGCCACCGCCAAGGCCATAATCCTTTCGTCAGAACAAACCAACTCGTGAGCAATGATAGGACTCATCAGTTGATCAAAATCGACGTCAGAAGATGCTGGTCCGCAGAGACACAAATCAATGGCCCAAAGGAAATCACAGGTCAGGCAGCGAAATACAGGCTGGACACAGGTGAAATAGGAGAACCGAAAAGATAATCCAAACGCCGTGCTTAGAGTCGCCAACGGCAGTGTGCCATAATAATCAAGCATGCGGTTGCGAAACCGCGTCAGTAGTAGCTGTGCGTGGTCTTGCACAGGAAGGGCATCCATATTTAAAAAGGCAGAAAACCACCAATGCGCCAGCCGCTAATGCAAGCAAAAATGGGAACCCTCCAAATAAGGATGAAAAAATAGAATGGAAGAAGGCAGGGATGACTCCAAAAATCTTCTCAAAGGAAGTCACGAGACCACCGCTAACAACTTTAAAAAAATGTGCTAGGCCCGTTGTGGAGGATGCGTTAAAGATAGAACGGACCATGGCTCCGAAATGCAAAGGCAAATCAGTGTTTAAAAGAGCCTGAACCTCCGTACGGGTGTTAGCAATATGAAGCACGAAAGTTTCACGGGCCGAGCTCAAGGCCACCTCTTTCTGGGACAATAGAGCTCTTATTCTAGCCATGCCGCTGAATTCTGCTCCCAAGGTCGGTATCTGTGGCCAAATGGAAGACTCCCTATGTTCACGTGTGGGAGGATAAAGAACATTTCTGCAGCAAATAACTCGCTCACTAACTGTTACTATGAAAGCTATACCTTTAATTAAACCACAACAGTTTTCATTATTGAGCATTAAATAACTACCATTCTCTAACAATTTAAACGTGGGGATGATAGCAGGAACTGGCGTGCCCTGTAAAACGCAAGCCATATTCGGGCGGTCCTTGTTACATGAACCGTGTAACTGTATGTGTCTGCACATTAAAGAATGATCTGGCGTCTCAGTACACTCATCCCCTGTTAGATAAACCTCTTGGTCATCCTTGAAACATCTGTATGTGTATGGGAGTGACCAGACCTCATGAAGAAAACCGCTACCTAAGGGTTCAAAACGACCTATTGGCACATATTTCATACAATTTGAAAACTTATATAAAGCAAAAGGCAGTGTTATTAAACCGTGGATAAGCCACGTAGCAGCGGTGGATTCTGCCACAGAAAAAGGTAAAGATTCCAACCTTTCAATATGTAGCATAGAAAAGGAAGCATCACGCATTGAAAGCAAGCGTTGTTTGTCTGTCAAATTAAACGGTGCAAATAAAGAAGAAACGTTCATGTATCCCCAGGGAACTTTACCCATTTTCAGAGTCTGAAGTGTCCATGCAAACTGCATGATTGAACGTAATTGATTTTGACCATGGTATAATACAGATACTTCATCATGTACAATATCAACAACAGACGACACAATATTATCTAATGTGTAAATTCTAGAGGAAAGCACGTTAATGCTATTGTCAACAACTGCAAGCACTTTCTCAAGATTTGCCTGATCAATAGCCCTAAGGCGTGAAGCAGCCTCAATCTGTGAGAGTTTCCAAATTTCATTGTAAACACCATATAACCACCTTTTCGACCTGCCACTAGCTGGGCCCTTAATGAAATCATTCAAATCCACGTCTGCATTCAGTTTGGAAAGGTGATATTTAACCGCAGGTAAAGTTGAATGTTTCAGCCAAGCTTGACACAACTTGCCCACAGAGTAAGAGGTGACAGTATGACTCAAATCAAAACGGGGATCAGATCTAACAGTCTTAAACCCGTCAGTTATATTTAAAAATCTTTTTTGGCAAGAATCAGCACTACGGTGCCAAAGCAGCCAACCCTTGGGATTCATACTGGAAATGTTAAAGGAGGAATTCAGAAGCAGAGCCTGTATTTCTCTAATGGACAATTTAGTAAAATTACTCCAATTCTCATATTCCTCCAACTCCGGGAAAGACGGGGTGTTTAACCTTTTAGATGTTGCCAATCCAAAGCACGTGGTCTGGGAAATGGTTTCATTTAAAAACCACATATGATTTGGGATGAGACATGCACGGTGCAAAGCCTCAGTGCCTTGTACCTGCCAGGCCCTCGAGCCCCAAACTGATTTAAGGTCTATGGTATCCTTCCATAACTCATACCCTCCAGTAACTAATTGATCCAGGAAGGCCTTTGAATATAACAATTTTGTATTTGTAAGTCGAACCTTGGACAATGGCTGTTTTTGAAATTTAAAATAAAAGGACTCGGGATTGGACTGATTAAAGTCAGTGAAATAAGTATACTTTTTAAGAAACGTTACTGAACTCCCTTGTTTTGGTGCTGGGCAATGTTCCCACTGAGTAAAATTAACTGCATCCCTTCGGGAAGATGTCTTGTGTAAGAAGTGATTGCCATAATGTTGGTAACAGAACAATTCACCATAATTAGCAGATTCTAAATATAAATCCTCAGCATCAAAAGCAGCATAATATTTCAAATCAGAAAACAAACTTTCCACAGCATTAACATCCCAATCATCAGAACGAATGTTTTGTTTCACCACATCCCCCATATTAACTCTCAGTACATTAGGAACATTAACGACTTCCGTTGGACCATGAATCTGAAAACGAACTGCATCCCACGCGATTCCATCCAGAACAGGCCATGCTGTGATGTTAACCAAAGTCAAGTCTCTTTTTAATCTGTGTGTAGAATGTGAAGAGGAAAGCGGGGCCAATGTTCCATTTAAATGAGTAATGCAAGTTCTCTCCTCGACATAGTGTCCATTCATAATCCGAAAAAAATAAAACACAAAACCAATTGACATAAAAAGGTAAACTGAAAAAAGGACCAGCCAAATGTATATCCAAGGAGGTATCAAAAAATGTTTTTTAAACAGGCTAGCATATAATGCAATTTTAGAGGGTTTTTTCGAGGCAAGGGAAGCAGAGTCAAATGAAAATCTGGATTCCGTGGCCAAACGAGCTTGTAGGTCAGGCATGGACAAATCAGTGGGGTATGTATAGTCTGTCTCATCAAGGTTAGTTCCTGGTAAATTATTCAATAAAGGACTGGAAACAGCAGGTAATTCGATGGCCACCTCAGGTTCATTATTAGAAGCAGTGGGCATAATTGAATTTCTCACAATGGAAGGACAGGAAACAGCCGGTGTCATGCTAAGAAGAATCGGCCACTCTGTGTATCTTGACATTGTCAATAGAAATAAACCTGTTTTCCTTACGACCTGGAAGTGGTGGTAAAATGACTGTTCTTGTGCCCTTCACTCCAAGCACTGGGACCGGAGCTCGATAGGAGGGACCAAACTCTTTCTTGTTGTCGATCTTCTCTCGAACCAGTTCTCCAACTTGGGGTAGCCAGCCAACTACCGGGATCTGCAACGCATCATCCGATGTGGAGGGCAAATGTTCTTTTGCAAGAGTGTCTCTCGTCTTTTGTAGATTCTGTAAAACAGTGCAATGTTCATCTGCGTCAAAGGAAGTGGCGCGAACCACCGAGTCTAGACCGTCAAGGTCAGGGACGAACATCCTGATGCCAAAGAGCATTTCGTATGGGGTCCGCCCACCCAGAGACCTTCTAGGGAGATTATTAAGAGCACGCTGCACGCCATAGAGGTGGGCTAGCCAGTTTCTGCCAGTGCCTATAACTCGGGCTGTCAAAGATTGCTTTAAATCACGGTTCATTCGTTCAACTACACTATTACCCTCGGGTCTGTAGGGTGACGAAAACTTGACTTGGACCCCCATCGAAGTCATGGCATCCTTATACGCCTTAGAGGCGAAAGCCGGACCCTGATCCGAATGGAAGGTACCACAGGCAAAAATCCCTATAAAGATACGCAAATCTCTGATGACAGTCCGGGAATCAGCGCTGCGATGTGGCCATAACCACACAAAGCGTGTGCACGAGTCAACTGCTACTAAGATGTATTTATACGCAGTATCAGATGAAAATGGACCGCAGTGATCCAAATAAACACAGCCTAGTGGTTTATTAGAAATGTACAACTGAGTCTGAGGCGGACGCGTAGCAGTTGAAGGTTTAATCTGCTGGCATATGTCACAAAGAAGGACATAATCACGCGTCTGTTTGTACAGTCCCCGCCACCAGAAACGTTGTTGTAGTTGTGTTACAGTGGCTGAGACGCCCGCATGCGCAGACGCCACACCTTCATGAGCCGCTGTAATCAAGTCTGTTCTGCGATCCGAGTTGGGAATCAGCCGATCCCCAACATCAGGAATTGTCACAAAAGGAACCTTTTCGGGACTTAAGTGGTATTTATACTTCGAAGGGAATCCCGAAGGATGTTTACTTCCCTTCTCAGAGGCAGCTATCGCTGCCAAGATGTCGCTATCAATCTTGGTTTTAGACCTAGTAACTGCTGCAACTAAGTATGTAGATACTGCTGATTTCGCTGCTTCATCAGCAAGCGAGTTGCCAAGAGCGTGTACTCCCACGCGCTGATGACCGAGAGTATGAATCACATAAACGAGTGGCAACATAGCCTTAAGCTCTGCCACTCGAACCCAGATCATTTTATGTTTTATTGTGCTACCCTTGGAATCATGAAAATCATTTTGAATCCAAAAGAACAAGTTTTCATTGTAAGACTGGACACAGTAGTAAGAATCACTTACAATTAGAGTAGTAACACTTGGATCTGCGTACTCTAAAGCTAGTAATAGAGCACGAAGCTCTGCCAATTGTGCAGTGCAATCGCCCAGGGGTAACGTGTGTACCTCCCTGGAAATGAACTCGTCATTCAACATAGCACCGACCACAATGGCGCATGCGGAAACGTAGGCATGTTTAGAGCCATGCGCAACCTGCGCCGACCCATCAGTGTAAATGATGCAATGGAAGTCCTCCAAAGGTCGCATCGTCAGAGGAGCAGGATGAACGAATTCATACTGCAAGTACTCCTGTGACCGTAAGGAGGCGTCAAAAATAAACATGACATCTGCGGATGACAATGACGCAGCCCACTGAATCCACCGAGGGTGCAAAGCCTTTGAATTTGGTACACTGGCTTTCGTGACTGCCTCTAAATGAGGACAGGGTGTTACCACTAGCATGCGTTTCCCCTGTGACAGAGCACGTTCTTTCAGAATTGCCATCTGTACAGCAGTTAAAACCTTTTCTATGGTGGGAAACCGCATCTCAGCCGAGGTGTACAAGTGTGACTTGTAAGCAATAGGTACTGTGTCACCTTCATTAAAAGTGAGGTAGGTGAAACCCACCGTCCCAGGAATTATTCTTATTACCAGGTTGGTGTGGTTATCACGAGTCAGTAAATATTTAGAAGCGAGCAGATCAGCCTGCAGGGATTGCAAAATGGCTGAATGCTCAGGCAGCCAGCATGATTTTGAGAAAGTTGGTTGTATCAAAGCATACAGAGGCTTGACACGCTGGGCATATTCCGGAATGTAAGTTCTGCCGAAATTCAAAAAGCCCAGTAAGGATTGTAATTTTTTCAGAGTTGTTGGTGCGCGCAATTGTGCGCACTTCTCCAAGAAGTGAGGAGCTAAACCTCTACCTTCATTGTTGAGCTCATAGCCCAAAAACAACACTGTGTGTTCAGCAATGTGCGATTTTGCAAAGTTGAATTTGTAACCCATGTCTGCGAAGTTGCAAACAAGAGAATTTACACGACACAGATGCTCCCAAATATCGTCGTCTGTGAGATATATGTCATCCACATACGAAAAAGCATCAGGGTCGAGTGCCTCCAGAATAGAGACAATTCGAGCGGTAAATACCCCAGGACTATTCTTGTAGCCCATTGGAAGACGCCGGAACTGCTTTTGGACTCCAGCGCTTGTAAAACTGGTCCATTGGGAGCTAAAGCTGTCCAGTCTGTGGGCATAAAAACCATTGGATATGTCAAGCGTTGTCTTGAAACGCTTACGCACTAGACTATCCACTAGGGCAGAGCCGTGGGTATTCTGTACTGCACAGTTACGGCAATGCGAGTTCAAATGCCGGTAATCCAAAACCAAACGATATGATCCGTCAGGTTTATTCACAGTAAAAAGGGGATTATTCATCGGTGACACACACGTTTCAATAACTCCCTGATATTCCAATTGTTCAAGGATTTCCGCGACGGAAGATTTTGCTTCACGCCGAATGGGATATTGAGGTTGAGGCTGCGGCTGAGACCGCAACGGAATTTCGTGGCAAGGCGACAATTTATCCCAACCACATTGGTTACGGTACAGAGCCGGCGCGAGAGCCCGAGCCCACTCTTCTGCAAAATGCTGCGCATGCTCTTTCGAGACAGTGTTCGCGAAACTGGGTAGGATTACCTCCTCCCCTCGCGGCGCCGCGAGCACAAAAGGTGGGGGCCAGTCAGCCTCCGAAAGTAAAATATCATATGTGGAAGACAGATTCTCCCAAAATACACCTTTAACGGTACGCTGTATGTCACCTTCAATTAACAGGACAATTTCATATAGTCTTTCAGGGGGAGCAAGTCTCGTATCCGCTGTTTCTATCACAACGTAGACATCAGTCGCTGTCACCCTCAGTAGTGGACGCAGCGCCTCTCTGACTATTGTTATCTCCGCCGCGCTGTCCAGCAAGGTCAGAGCCCAAGTCAGATTCCGAAGCCGCGTTCTCACTATCTGTGGCATATCGATGCGCTGTTAAGGCTGCGACTTTCTTTTTCGCAAACTGCGGACGCCTAGGCGTAGAATCCTCCTGCTTCACTGCGCCGTCCGTCTGGCGGGACTGACCACGTCCTTGTTGGCCACCACGTCCACGTCCACCCCCTCCTCCTCCACCGGTTTTCTGGGCCGATGTGTCCTGAAAGGAACGAGGAGAGCGTTGATCAGAACCCTGAAAACGATCAGGTGATTTAATCATCGCGCGGTCGCGCAAATCATAAACTTTTTCGGATGGCGCAGGAGCTTCTATTGCAGGAAAAGAACCCTGAGTCTGCATTGTCTGCTTCCCCTGTGTCTGTTTTTTAGGCCAATTTTGTTTCTTGGACTTTGGCTGGGCATCTGTCACTGCAGATTGCCCCTGTGGTTGTTTTTTCTCCCTCACAGGAAAATATTTCAGACCTCTACTTGTGCGGCCAATCGTTTTATAAGCGGCCACCACAATCTTTGCTAACTGGCGGGGTTTGTCGGCATCGGGCAGAGCAGCCAAAGTATTCGACACCTGAAAGTTAACTGCATCTCCTTTAACATTGGAGAGAATGAGATCACTTACAATCTCAAAAGAACCACACAGGCGCATACCCAATTCAACCGCTGCCTCTGGACCGTGATCATTCTGAACACGTCGAACGATTTCAGGCAGGGCAGTCATAGACGGGGTGCCGAAGCACCTTGTATAAACTGCCGCAAATGTTTTTCCCCAGCTGTCACAGTCAGCAAGTTCAGGAGTAATATCCTTCGGTAGAGTAATCGTCAACATTCTATGTTTATCAGCAGGAGTAGAATTCGGAAAAACCGCCTCCAGTTGATCAAACTTCTCCGCTAGCCAGAATGGGAAGTCATCGTTGTCAACAGGACGCGCACCAAAAACCGAATTTACCATCACTGGATTGAGACGCATTCCGCCTCGTTCCATGGGAGCGGCCGCACCCCCCTGGGGACCACCAGGAAGATGTCGACCGATGTATTGCACTAAAGCACGAATCACGGAAATGGAAACTACATGAAGCCGGCGAATTTCTGCCAGGGTACAAGCCCCGTGATTCGGGTGCGGGGTAAAGCCACCCAACGCAGGCCAATTAGTACCTGGAATTGAGAGTGGACCTAACCTCGCACGGGACAAAGAGTGGGGGAGGGCGCCATCAAACCAAACTCGATGCTGCCAATGATCAATAGGTATTTCCAATGCCCTGTATGGCGTATATTCAGCCGGGACATCCGAGGCGGTGTAGGAGTGGAACAAACCAGAATTAGCGTCCACAGCCGGAAACGTAACCCAAGAGTAAAACAACTCGTAAGGAAACGCCGGATCTGCACTTACCACGAAAATCACAGCCATCCCATCTACTGGGACTTGGTACGTCTGAAGATGGTTGCGTATCGCTACGCGACTATGCTGCGCAATAGCCACCGCTGCCGCCATTACAGAATTGGAAACAAGAAAACACAAAGAACACTTTGTAGCACAACTGGGTAGTAATTCAAAGAAACCGTTTAAGTAAGAATCAAGCTTGAATAAAGACCTATTTCAAAAAATAGGTAGGTTTCACCAACACCCCGTTTTCCGGAAACGGATGTGAAGGGGTTAAGGCATGAACGATAAACTACTCGAGTGTCATGATATAAGACCACCGAAACCGTTGGGCGCCATGTTGCAGGGTTTCTGTACTCACACAGAACTGTGCACAGAGGAGTGGAACCTCGGCAAATTAGGATGTCCCAAAACTTACCTTAGCAACCAACTCACCCCTTACCGAGCTAGCTACAGTGTCTCATTGGACATATCAAACACCCAATGTTTAGACAAACCAGAACATGAACTTACAGTACCTCAGGGTACGTGGGACTCATGAACACTCTTTCGTTATATTATCATTACAAACCAGAACATGGAGTAAAGAAGACACATGTGCATTTGAAATGTTTATTTACTAATGCCGTCTTCTCAGGCGCAGTATCTTTGATAATACAAGTATACTTATTATCAGTAGCAAAATTATCAGCATAGTTACTAAGACATAAAAAGCGAATGGTGACAGCATGTTAACATGCTGTAATGAATAAGAGTTAACAACACTTATATCTCACCCTCCCTAACACATATATTATATTATTATCTAAGAAGGTCTCTTTGGGTTGTTTTAGGGCGGGCCCATACCTTAGTGTCCTAGCATGAAGGAATCACATCAGCATACACCAGCTCTCTCTGCATGTGCACCGCATCAAGTGTGTTAACAATTCTCGTGCAAAGCAATATCAATCCCGCCTCAAGCCCAAGTTGGCAAAGGCTGCACTTGTGTTATGACTATGAAGGCGTGGAGATCAGACCTCATAACAATTCCATATCGTGTTGCTCCTGAAACTTCAGCACTCTCCGTGCAGACATGTTTTATTAAACAAAGCAGATATCAGAGCAATAACATATTATTCTCACATTCACCACGGCAAACTACTAGGTTGAAAGCTAAGTCAACAAATGAGGGTCGTGTGCAGAAGTTGCAAGAAAGGAAAAATGGCGTTTAAATCTCAAACGTACCTATGCTAACTTAACACGATATAGGGATATATAGGAGTTATACAACACTGCCTTCCAGTCTCCAGCGCCGGCCTCTTTATTTGGTAATCGTGAGTTGGGTGAGAAGCGGCTAACGCCGGGCAAACCTTGAAAAGGGGTATAACGACCTGATCTGCCTGAACCCTTTTTCATCACATGTACGGTGGATTTTGAGGAAATTATTGGAGCACCAGTTATTTGTCAAGTTGGAGAAATGTGTGTTCAATGCTCAACAAGTGGAATTCTTGGGGTTTGTACTCTCTCCAGATGGCATTGCTATGGATGAATCTAAGGTAAAGGCAGTGGAGAATTGGCCGTCCCCCGTCTCGGTAAAACAGGTGCAGAGTTTTATTGGCTTTGCTAACTTTTACCGACGTTTCTTTGAAGGATTTTCGGAGAAAGTTGCCCCTTTGACGAAGTTGTTGAAGAAAGGAGCTAAATTTGTTTGGTCCGAGGAAGCCGAGAACGCCTTTAAGAATCTCAAAAGCAAGTTTATCTCTGCTCCAATACTACGACATCCAAACCCTGAAGAACCATTTTTTGTGGAAGCAGACGCTTCAAATTCAGCTTTAGGAGGAATCTTGTCTCAACGAGACAAGATTACCGGACAGCTTCATCCGGTGGCCTTTCGCTCTCGCAAGTTGACTCCTGCAGAGTTAAATTATTCAATTGCAGACAAGGAACTGCTAGCTGTGAAGGATGCATTTCGTGAGTGGAGGCATTATCTCTTGGATGCCCGGCATGAGGTCACTGTATATACAGATCATCAAAATCTTCAATTTTTTAAATCGGCTCGAACTTTGACACCAAGACAATTGCGATGGTCACTTTTCTTTGCAGACTATAATTTTATTCTCACTTATAAGCCTGGGTCTAGCAACGGAAAGGCGGATGCCCTGTCACGTTTGGATATCAAGGATGACGCTTCAGTTCTACAGACTGAGTTAATCATTCCCAGAGAAAAAATTATTGGATTGGTTCAATTTGCGGATCTCGAAGAACGTTTGAATCAAGAATTTGCCTCTTTAAATCTTGCGGAATGGGAACAGCAGAGTGAGAGTCATGAGATAAAGGAAGGTCGACCTTTCGTTCAAGGGAAACTTTTTGTTCCAACTAAAGAATTACAAATCGTGATTATTCAGCACTTTCATGATGTACTGTTGTCTGGTCATAAAGGTACTAAAAAGACTCTGGAATTGATTCGACGAGAATTTTGGCGGCCATCAATGGAAGCTCAGGTGGGACAATATGTGGCCTCTTGCTAACAATGTTTTAAGGGAAAACTGCCCGTCAGGCTCCTCAGGGTTTATTGTTACCATTGCCACCCGCACCTTACCCATGGCATACTGTTTCCATGGATTTCATTGTTGAACTTCCCTCTAGTCAGGGTTTTACAGTAATCTGGGTGGTGGTAGACCATTTCACAAAGATGAGCCATTTTTTACCTTTGCATTCCCTTCCCAATGCCCCTCAATTAGCTGAACTTTTCACTCAACACTTAGTGAGAGCGCATGGTATTCCTAGAGTGGTTATTTCTGACAGAGGACCACAATTTGTATCTCGATTTTGGAGATCTTTCTTGAAAAGATTGGACATCGATTCTCGTTTGTCTTCCAGTTTCCATCCGGAGACTGATGGTCAAACGGAACGGGTGAATCAGGAATTGGAGCAGTATTTGCGATTGTTTCTGATGGACCATGAATCTGAGTGGCCGGAAATCCTTTGGGCGGCGGAATTCGCATATAATAATGCGGTTCATGCTAGTACAGGATTTTCCCCTTTTTACCTAAATTTTGGTAGGCATCCAAACACCATGATAGGTAAACAAGACAGTGAAGTCCCTGCAGTAGAGGAAGTGATACAGAATTTACAACAAGTACATAAACAGGCCACAGTTAATTTAAATAGGGCCAAGGCTTCTTATAAGAAGTATGCTGACAAGAAAAGACGTCCTAGTCCTAGTTAAGAAATGGGAGATCAGGTTTGGGTTTCTACACGCAATCTGAGATTAAAAGGGAATAGAAAATTTCAGCCACGGTTTATAGGTCCCTTCTCGGTAGAAAAAGTGATCAACCCTGTCTGTGTGAAATTACAGCTTATTAAGCAACAAGGAGGGACAGGGGCGGGACAATATTTAAGGGGGTCCAGTGTGCATGTCCCATCAGACACTTTTTTCAAAGAAGGTGCACAAAGTTCCCCTAAGGAGTGATATTAATATAGAAGAGTGGTAATCCTTCCTCTCTCCAGGTGTGGTTGTTTGTGAAAGTCAGGGGCAGATGTCCCTTGTCGGAACTAGGGATGCCTCACACAATAGGCTGGTTTAACGGCTACTGTCATATCACCAGCCAATTGTCTCGTGTCATCATCGGCTTCCTGCTCCTGCGTCAAGCCGGCGCTGCAATGCCTGACGGGTAGCACTAAGTGCTACACTTTTCCGGAGATCTTTTGTTCCTAGCCGTTTGATTGAGTGAGTGTGAGGGGCCCAAGTTGTGAAGTAGTGAGCGTGAGGTGGGGTGTATTAAAAAAGGTTAGTGTAGTCTACTCTAGTCACTTTATTCATGTAGCTAACTACCTTATTTAAAAAAAGAGAGAGGGGTATGGGGGACTCAGCCAAACTATGGGTGGGAGACCCGTTCAACCCTCATTAGTACTCAGGTCAACATGTTTCATGCCATAGCGGCAATTCGTCAGGACCTAGAAAGTGCTCATAAACTAGAAAAGGAGCCCTAGTTGGGCTGAGGCGGGTAGCAGATACTACCTGAAGGGTCAGAGACTGGAACAGGAAGAGTTCCTGTGTTGCAATCCGCCCCTCAGTAGCTGTAGACGGTCCCCATAGACTGCTTGGGTGGGACCTGCGCTATCAACTAATAATCTGCAAGGCGCGAGGAAAATACATCTACACCTACGCCCACAGGACCGGCGCTCGGTCGTGAAGCAGCTAGTAGTCTGTCTGTGTGAAATTACAGCTTCCCTCGAAATTTAAGATTCATTCGGTTTTTCATGTTTCCTTACTAAGGAAAAGTCCTCCCAACTTAAGACAGAAAGACCCGCCAGATCCAGTGCAGTTTCAGTCTGAAGAAGAATATGTGGTCAACAGATCTTAGACTCCAAGATTAGGAAAAATAAGTTATTTTACCTAGTGGATTGGAAAGGTTTTGGTCCAGAGGAAAGATCTTGGGAACCAGTGGACAATATTCATTCACCCAGATTGTTAAGGGAGTTTCATAAAAGACATCCATTGAAACCCAAAAAAGTTGAGGGAGGAGTTTTGGTGGGGGGTACTGTCAGGATCGTCCCTCCTGATCACTCGATTACCTCTAGATCTGCTAATCCAAATAATGTTACTGGAATGGTAATGGTCCTGTCCAGTCTGCAGCGACATGGTTTTGGGCGAATCATTTCAACTCCTGCCAAGCGCTGGTCTCAATTGGTGCATAGGAGATTGATACGCGGCATTTGCAAGGATCCCAAGATGGCCGCCGGTGTTGCCAAGCCGGTTGCCGGTCTAGTTGTTCGTCAGAAATCACCGCAGTTGTTCTCGCGCGCTTACTGATTTTTAGCTGCGCACTTCAACTGTTCATTTCCCCGAAGCGGCTGTCTATTCTCCTGCGGCGCTTCAGTTTTCGTATTTCAGGCGGTTCGTGAGTATAATTTCCCTCACGAGGCATTCCCTGCTCTCCGCATTAGTGGTGAGATATTCCTGTAATCTCCTTTGGTGAATTATGTATATATATTTTCTTCGACAAGAAAAATTGACTGTTCGTCACAGGAATTTTGGCCAATTGAACTCAACGTCTAGTGACTCTTAACTAGAAAAATTCCGAAGGCCAGTTTCTAAGTTTAATCCAGAGACTCTTGTACTCGCAACTAAATTGAGACTTCTTATCAAAGTTTGTTTGTGCATTCAGAAGAAGACACCAGTCCATTAGAGTATCTACAAGTAGGTGTGCATTATATATATATATATATAAAGATACTTACCACCTTTAGAGAAGACCCCTCTGCTCTTCGACTTCTGGTGTTGAATTTCAAGGTTCCAGTTTAAAGACTGTTAAGACTTAGTTTAGGTAACCAGATTCAGAAGTCCCATTAGTTGGATCAACAGTGTAAGCGAGTGGAGAATAACCAGGTGCTTTATGTTCTAGGTATACTACCACCGAAAGTAAGACAAATCCAGTACAAGAACTCAGTAGAGATTCGCTAGCCACCCTGAAGGTTAAGGTAACATAGACATAAGGATTAGAGTCAAATTCTAGTACTAATGAGTTGCATTTATTTGTATGTATGAACCTGGTTGCATAATAACTCTTTTGACAGGAAGAAGAATATAACAGATTCCAAACTCCCTTCAGGCAAGAAGACGTGGCGTGTTACTCTCTCTCAATCCACTTCCCCTTTCCCCCCTCCTTTCTGTCAGAATCTACACGATTTTGACATTGAGGTGTGGGAGTTAGAGGCTTAGCATCGGCTCCTGCGGAAATCATCGTTGGAACTCAGGTACTTGACACATGTCTTGCTGCATTGCAGTGTGCTACCTTGTCTGAAGAGAGGAGTGTAGCATCCTGTTGTGTCTCACACATGTCTTGCTGCATTGCAGTGTGCTTCCTTGTAAGATGAGAGGAGTGTAGCATCCTGCTGTGTCTCACACATGTCTTGCTGCATTGCAGTGTGCTTCCTTGTAAGAAGAGAGGAGTGTAGCATCCTGCTGTGTCTCCCACATGTCTTGCTGCTTTGCAGTGTGCCTCCTTGTAAGAAGAGAGGAGTGTAGCATCCTGCTGTGTCTCACACATGTCTTGCTGCATTGCAGTGTGCTTCCTTGTCTGAAGAGAGGAGTGTAGCATCCTGTTGTGTCTCACACATGTCTTGCTGCATTGCAGTGTGCTTCCTTGTTAGAAGAGAGGAGTGTAGCATCCTGCTGTGTCTCACACATCTCTTGCTGCATTTCAGTGTGCTTCCTTGTTAGAAGAGAGAAGTGTAACATCCTGATGTGTCTCACACATGTCTTGCTGCATTGTAGTGTGCTTCCTTGTGAGAAGAGAGGAGTGTAGCATCCTGCTGTGTCTCACACATGTCTTGCTGCATTGCAGTGTGCTTCCTTGTCTGAAGAGAGGAGTGTAGCACAATGCTGTGTCTCAAGCTTGTCTTGCTGCATTGCAGTGTGCTTCCTTGTAAGATGAGAGGAGTGTAGCATCCTGCTGTATCTCACACATGTCTTGCTGCATTGCAGTGTGCTTCCTTGTAAGAAGAGAGGAGTGTAGCATCCTGCTGTGTCTCACACATGTCTTGCTGCATTGCAGTGTGCTTCCTTGTCAGAAGAGAGGAGTGTAGCACCATGCTGTGTCTCAAGCTTGTCTTGTTGCATTGCTGTGTGCTTCCTTGTAAGACGAGAGGAGTGTAGCATCCTGCTGTGTCTCACACGTCTTGTTGCATTGCAGTGTGCTTTTTTGGAAGAAGAGAGGAGCGTTGGAGCTTGCTGTGTCTCAATATTTTCTTGCTGCATTGCTATGTGCTTCTTTGGAAAAAGAAAAGTGTTGCATCCTGCTGTGTCTCACACATGTCTTGCTGCATTGCTGTATGCTACCCTGTAAGACGAGAGTAGTGAAGCATCCTGCTGTGTCTTATACATACCCTGCTCCATTGCAGTGTGCTTCCTTGAAAGAAGAAAAGAGTGTAGCATGCAGCTGTGTCTCATGCTTGTCTTGCTGCATTACTGTGTTTCTTCCTTGTGAGAAGAAAGCAGTGTTGGAGCTTGCTATGTGTCATGAATGATTTGTTGCATTTCTTGTGTTTCTTTGTTTGAAAGGAGGTGCTGTTTGTTACATTCCTGTCCTACACATGCATCTTGCTACCCTTGCTGTTTACTCCTGAAGCGGTCTGTCCTCTGGATCTTGTACCCTTCGGGGACGGCAGTTGCGATGTCGGGTGCAGAGCTAGCATTGGTCCAGGTATCTGTGAGGAAGGCGACATCGGGCGAGAGGGGGTTGAGGAGGTTCCAGATTTCCACTGCATGTTTGTGCAGGGAGCGTACGTTGAGGAGGATGCAGCGCAGGCATTTGGGTGTGCTGGCATCAAGTGGGTTGGCAGTAGCTGTCGGGATCCGGAGGTGGGTGAAGGTGTGAAAGCGCTGTCGGCAGGAGAATGGGCCTTGGGAGTTGCTCGGCGTCGAGAGCTGTCAATTGTTGTGTGCAGGGTTGAGTGCGTGGAGGGTTGCTGAGTCATAGTGGCAGGTGGTTGGAGGACCAAGGTCCCTGGCGTTGGTGGCGGTCGGGTCGCGGATGGACACAGGCAGGCTTTGGTGTGTCAGCGGTGCGGCCAGTTGGGAGGTGGGGCGGGTACATGCAGTGGGGGAGGGGCCGTGGGGCAGCAGCGGCAGCAACAGGACCAAAACCAAACAGTTGAATCAACAAAAAGGCACAAATAGAGAAAAGAGGCACAAATAGACAAGAGAGGCTCAAAGAGACAAACGAGGCACAGATAGACCAAAAAAGGCACAACAGGACAAACAGTGAAGACAGGCAGGGTGGACCAGCAGAAGAGCAAGGCTCTCCCACTGGACCACCAGGGATGAGGCTCAAGCAGAAGCCGGCGGTGGAGGAGGGCCTCGAACACCTACCTGAACCATAGAGGTGCTGGGCAGAGATGCAACAACAGAGGGGAGCGCAGCTTCCCTGACCAGGATACAAAACTCCTCCAATTAATGATATATTTGTCAAATGTACCACCAATAGTAAAATCTAGTGATGATATACTGCTAAGTCCTATGTGTTAAGGGGAGGTGGGGGCGGTAGGGAAATTATGCCATTGTTTACTGTGATGTCTAGTGTCTTCAAAGGACAAAGTGGGTGCATGCAGCCAGACACCTCTTTGGGCTGGCAGAGTGTTTACTCTGTACAATTCCCCTTGTAGCTCTGATCACACACGTGTTGAACTCTACTTGGAATCATATGTGTATCTGGAGCTCCCAGAGGATTTTCACAGTATAT
Source organism: Lissotriton helveticus (assembly GCF_964261635.1). NCBI lineage: Eukaryota > Metazoa > Chordata > Amphibia > Caudata > Salamandridae > Lissotriton > Lissotriton helveticus. Next base: position 212,260,222 of record NC_136063.1, on the reverse strand, counting down.
CATTCCTACCTATTAGTGATTTCCTGACATGGACCACCATCTTGCCCCTTCACCCTCCCTGGCATCACTCGGAGTTCAAGCTTAAGGTGTCTCCTCCACCTTCAATTGGCCCCTCCCTTGGATCATTGCTCTGAGTCCCAAAGCAACACTGGCACAGCAGGTTTTCACTGGAACCTAATGCAAGGAAGCAAGGGTAGTAAAGCAGCCATTATTGGGGTTTAGTTGTCAAATTTCATCCCTTGGCCCCAGTACTACTGCACCCGCAGTACTGATTGTACTCCTCCTCCCAGTGCACTGAGCCAACACTGCAAGATCTGAGGCACAAGCAGGCTGCCTGCCCTCTTTGCTTTAAACCAGGGTTCTCCAAATCAGTCCTGCAAGGCAGATTTTTAGCATATACCCATTTAGAGAAATGTAATTATCTTAAAAACTTTGGAGAACACTGAGTTAAACGACATAAAATAAGTCCTACATCACAATCCTGTAGCAAGGGTGAACTGAGCCATAATGCTAGCAAGGATAATGGCTCTCCACTCCCCATTTAGGTAGCAAAACAGCCATAATTGGGGTTTAATAGCCCCTCATACCTATGCCCCAGGTGTCACTGCACCAGTTGGACTAATGGTAGTGATGGCCTTTCCTAGAAAAGAAAAAAAACTCCCATAATTTGCCCTTTCTCTGGGGTACCTCTGTGAGGAAGCTTCTCTCTATCCATTTACAGAAGAACAAATTAGACCCGTAGGATGCCTGTCCGTCTCTTTGGCACTAGCTATGGCTCTTTTCTTTCCCCTGGGCCACTACTGTGAGACCCCAGGAGTCCAGATGATCAGAGATCTACTTCTGAATTTGACCCTGCTGATCTCACTGCAACTGCAACTCAATTGGAAAGGCATCTGCATGAAATTTGAGGTCAAGGTGGGTGGAATCAATGGAAAAGGAGGGGCCAATGTTTTTTTTTAATTTTACAAAAACAGAGCAGTATGCATATTAAAAATTAAAAATAACCAATCCTGGGTAACACCGACCTTGAGGTGTTTCTGACTGAAAGCGAATGAGGAGGAGTTCTCTTGTGCTGTGAAGCTGAGGGAGGGAGAGTAAACTTAAGAACAAAAAGGCTTTCTCACCAGGGTCTCTGCTAACTGGAAGAAATAATATATGCAATTCGTTAACCACCAGGGTCCTTATTATGTATAGGGCATCCAATCCCTCTTTGTGTCACAGCGCACCTCAAACAGGTGCGCCATGCGCATACAGAAAAGGGCGCCCTATCAGGTTGAAGGTGTTCCTCTCAAGTGGAAAATGGAGAGGCTGCTTCAAAGCAGTTCTGTGTTTCACTATGCCGGCAGCAAACTGCCTGCAATTTAAAGAGGGTAGAGAAATCCCCTTGCAGGCGGGTGCAAAGAGTGACTGCACCCCCTTCCTTAGGGATGTCTGGGGCATCCATAGGACCCCCAAGACCCTGTCCAAAGGGCTGCCATCAGGAGGCACACTGACAGGGCACCACCTTTTTATGACTCACTCTCAGTGCGCCTCCTGGCACCTTCTTTGTGATTGTGCCCACGTCCATATTATGGCGCAGAGGTAAAGAGATTCCCTCATTTGCACGGGTCCACGACCCCATGAACATGAGGGAATGGCCTTTCATGATAGCCCAGGCACACATGCAGTGCCAGAGCTATCTGTATTACCGAAGGGGCCACACAAGCATCTGCAGCCCCTTCTGTAATGCCAAAGTGTCCCAGGGGCACAAAAAGCGGGCGCAAATGCCTGTTGTGCCCCCAAGAGACTTCTGTAATATGGGCTGGGATGTGAAGGCTGCTTGGGAGCCAGTATATGCTTCTATTTATGGTGTCACTAGGAGTTTCATGGTGACAAAGATGTATTCTTTTTGATGGGTAATGGAAGGCTCACAGCTTAGTTCTTGAGTTCATCTTTTAATAGAAACCTAAACATGTTTAGACTAGGTACAGTCTGATTAGCTATTACTAAAATATATATTTTGAAAGTATTTGTTTTATGGTAAACTTTAAATCATTTTGCATATATATTTGGAAAGTACTTGTTTTATCTCAAACACTAAATCATTTTGCGTCATCGTATTGTCTACTGTGTGTAATACAGTTTTAAAATAATGATTTACATATTCACATTGCTTTCTGTCACAGCTGGGAGCATGAAGCACTATAAACACACAAGTCCCTATTCCCCACTACACAAACTAGGATTCAATTGTCTGGTTACACACACTGCACACACTGATACATCAAGTGAAAATCATTAAGAAACTGAGATTTCATATGGTAAAAAGAGTGCATTTCCTACTGATATGTTTAACTTGTATTCAATTTTCATTTAAGGTATGTGCGCTATTTTTTTATCTCAAATGTTTTTATTAAAAAATAAGTTTCACATCAGAAGTTACATACAGTACATTGTAATGCAAAGAGAGAAAGAAGAGAGAAGAGAGAGGGGGGGATTAGGTCTGGCGTGATTCCAAGTATGTGTCGAGAAGTTCCCACATTCCGTCTTTGGCATTATGTTCCTTCGAGAACTTGTTTGTAATGTTGTCTGCGCATAGGAAGTTACATCAAGGTGAAAAACCAACAAAAAAACTGCAGAATATTTTGTTCTTTTTGGTCACATCTTTGACCCTGCCACCACACACACTATTACCATTCCTATATCACTCAGGCTCAGAGTTGCAATAAATGTTTTTATACACTTTACAACCACAGCTTGTAAATGAGGGGGGCCTAAAAAGGTGCCTAATAAACAAGGGCGCGCTTCCAAGCCATCATTATTTACAAAAATATGCTGAGGTACTTGTGCCTCCTTGCGAATACAGCCTTGGACACCCCAGAGTTCGAAGGACATCGGTTTAGTAGTCAGGAATACCTGATACTACCCCTGAGTTTCCCTTTGAAATTACTGGCACTTCCCTGGCTTCTGCGTATCTCCTAGACCCATAGGTCACCTCAATAGTATGAAAACATGGTTCTAAGAGGCCTGATTACTTCCTGTAGTTTCTACTTGCAATTTCCATCATCTCCTGCAAAACAAACAGGAAGCTGTTGAGGTCTGAAGAAGGAGCAAGTGATAACACCTATGCTACCACTGGGAGTCAAGCATGTGTGTTGTCACTTTCACTACTCTTGGGATGTTTGTGAATTTGCGTCCATGAATACCTATGGTCCAAAGAGTGCCACAAGGGAATCAAAAATTTGCTAAATGTTGCTTATTGCTAAAGGGTTCTTGGCAGAACCTTCCTTATATATACATGGTGTATGTCATTAGTTTGCGTTTATGCCAATATTAAAGTAGATACAAAAGTCCAATTTCTTTTATTGGCGTACAGACGGAGTTAGAGTCTGAAGAAAGCCTCATCTAGTGGTAGTTAGTCTTTGCAGGCAGTACTGACATCCTTTTATCCTGGAAGGCATCGTCAATGTTGAGTTATACGCCTATTTAGGCAGGCTCATTATGGCAGTACTCCTCTCTAGAGGTAATGGCGGCTGGCATGTATGGAGGGTGGTGAGCCAAAATAAAAATAAATAAATAAGTAAAAAAAAGAACTTAACTTTTCTTCCTGGCGCAACATCCTCCTTGCTATGGTCTTCTCCAGGCAGGCAGGCTCCAACCCAGGACCCAGGAAACTACAGTAACCGGTCCTGGTGCTGCTCTCATGCAACATGAAAGAAGTGCCGGGATTGGAGGAAGTGGCCTTCTTCGGGGCTCCAAAGGGCACTGGAACCCTATGCTGTCTCTAACCCATCTGTTTTAGACAGTTGGGTTAGAGATGTTTAAAATGTGGATTTCTGGCTGGCCGTCGCAAGACGGCCAGCCAAAGAGACAGGTGGGCTTTAAACTTAAAGTGCCCTGCACATCACTGCTTTCTGTTGCTGCCTGACTGCCAACAGCAGAAAGCCCCTCCCCCCGTCCTGATGCTCGGCTTGGGACGGGGTTTTGAAAAATAAAAATGGTGATAAATGAACTTTATTACCATTTTATTTTTCCATCTCTGGGGGCAATTTAGTTAGTGGGGCGACACTCCTCCGCATTAAGGGGCTCATTAGGATGGCGGACGGACTTGCGTCCGTCCGCCACCCTAGAGGAGGAGGGACCGTCCGCAGGGGCCGCGGCAGTCCCTCCAGTGCAATTAGGATGTGACCGCCAGGGTGGCGGTCACATCCTCTATCTTTAACATTGCGGCGGGTGCAGCTTCAAGCTGCACCCGCCGCAATGTTAAAAATGCATGCACCGCATTTGCATGCACAAAGCGGCAGGCACCGCGCAGTGCCTGCTGCTTTGTTCACGCATATGCAGGGGGGTACCATAGGTACCCCCCATGTGCACCCCCCACGCCCCCCTTCACCCAGGGGGCCCGCAACGGGCCCCCGAAGTGAAGGTCCGTATGCTTTTCCACGGCGGAAAAGCCGCCGCGGAAAAGCATACATTTTACACCCTCCTAATATGGCTGGCGGTGTCTGATAGACACCGCCAGCCATGTTAGAGCTTTTCCGCCGCGGTTGCAAGCCAACCGCGGCGGAAAAGCAGCGGACTGAAACCAGGAGCCACCAGCCATCCTAATTTGGCGGTGGGTCTTTGGTGGGTCCGCAGAGGATTTTCCGCATCAGCCGGGCCGGCGGTGGCTTCCGCGGGCCCGGAGGATGCGGAAAATCCTCCATCCTAATGAGCCCCTAACTGAGGTCCCTGTGTAGAACTAAAATGGTATTCAGGCAAACAGTGCAGCACGGTGCAGTGTCTTTAGACGTGCGTTTCATAATGAGAAATGCAAAATGTAGTACATTTGAATCATTAAGGCGATCTTTCTTAATCAGAATACAATCACGGAAAGGGTAACCTTCACCTGCCTTCATTACACAGGGCCTTTGTTAAACATTGTAATACTCTGAGGACCTGCTTGCGGTGACACCCTAAGACAACTTCCTAAAATGAAATAAATGTAGAACCAGCCTAAATTTGTAGAGTTCAGAAAGTATGCCAGAATAAATAAAGACAAAACTGAATCAAAATGGAACAGAAAAGGGACAATTTATGCAGGAGTAAAACATTATGGGTCTGATTACAATTAGCCTGTAACATTGTGATCCCTGCACGAATATTGCCATTAGAAATTGTGCAAAGTTTATTTTTGCATCGTAACTACGTGGGGCAATTAAGATTACACGTTCTGTTAACTGTGAGGAGTCAAACCTGTTCAAATAAAAATGCGGGATACTGTTCAGTCTGTACTGGGACATGCACATGTCACTCCATAAAAAGTTTGAATATGCGAAAACAATGGCACCCAAAAAAATTACAACCACCATGTTTGTGGCTTTTATCAGTTGCAATCATTATCGAATCTGACACAGGCCCACTCATAATTAAGTAATGCATAGTTAGTCTGCAGCCTGTCATTGACATATATCTAAGGTGCTGTATTGCCTATTTAGGCAGGCTCATTATGGCAGTACTCCTCTCTAGAGGTAATGGCGGCTGGCATGTATGGAGGGTGGTGAGCCAAAATAAAAATAAATAAATAAGTAAAAAAAAGAATTGAACTTTTCTTCCTGGCGCAACATCCTCCTTGCTCTGGTCTTCTCCAGGCAGGCAGGCTCCAACCCAGGACCCAGGAAACTACAGTAACCGGTCCTGGTGCTGCTCTCATGCAACATGAAAGAAGTGCCGGGATTGGAGGAAGTGGCCTTCTTCGGGGCTCCAAAGGGCACTGGAACCCTATGCTGTCTCTAACCCATCTGTTTTAGACAGTTGGGTTAGAGATGTTTAAAATGTGGATTTCTGGCTGGCCGTCGCAAGACGGCCAGCCAAAGAGACAGGTGGGCTTTAAACTTAAAGTGCCCTGCACATCACTGCTTTCTGTTGCTGCCTGACTGCCAACAGCAGAAAGCCCCTCCCCCCGTCCTGATGCTCGGCTTGGGACGGGGTTTTGAAAAATAAAATGGTGATAAATGAACTTTATTACCATTTTATTTTTCCATCTCTGGGGGCAATTTAGTTAGTGGGGCGACACTCCTCCGCATTAGGGGGCTCATTAGGATGGCGGACGGACTTGCATCCGTCCGCCACCCTAGAGGAGGAGGGACCGTCCGCAGGGGCCGCGGCAGTCCCTCCAGTGCAATTAGGATGTGACCGCCAGGGTGGCGGTCACATCCTCTATCTTTAACATTGCGGCGGGTGCAGCTTCAAGCTGCACCCGCCGCAATGTTAAAAATGCATGCACCGCATTTGCATGCACAAAGCGGCAGGCACCGCGCAGTGCCTGCTGCTTTGTTCACGCATATGCAGGGGGGTACCATAGGTACCCCCCATGTGCACCCCCCACGCCCCCCTTCACCCAGGGGGCCCGCAACGGGCCCCCGAAGTGAAGGTCCGTATGCTTTTCCACGGCGGAAAAGCCGCCGCGGAAAAGCATACATTTTACACCCTCCTAATATGGCTGGCGGTGTCTGATAGACACCGCCAGCCATGTTAGAGCTTTTCCGCCGCGGTTGCAAGCCAACCGCGGCGGAAAAGCAGCGGACTGAAACCAGGAGCCACCAGCCATCCTAATTTGGCGGTGGGTCTTTGGTGGGTCCGCAGAGGATTTTCCGCATCAGCCGGGCCGGCGGTGGCTTCCGCGGGCCCGGAGGATGCGGAAAATCCTCCATCCTAATGAGCCCCTAACTGAGGTCCCTGTGTAGAACTAAAATGGTATTCAGGCAAACAGTGCAGCACGGTGCAGTGTCTTTAGACGTGCGTTTCATAATGAGAAATGCAAAATGTAGTACATTTGAATCATTAAGGCGATCTTTCTTAATCAGAATACAATCACGGAAAGGGTAACCTTCACCTGCCTTCATTACACAGGGCCTTTGTTAAACATTGTAATACTCTGAGGACCTGCTTGCGGTGACACCCTAAGACAACTTCCTAAAATGAAATAAATGTAGAACCAGCCTAAATTTGTAGAGTTCAGAAAGTATGCCAGAATAAATAAAGACAAAACTGAATCAAAATGGAACAGAAAAGGGACAATTTATGCAGGAGTAAAACATTATGGGTCTGATTACAATTAGCCTGTAACATTGTGATCCCTGCACGAATATTGCCATTAGAAATTGTGCAAAGTTTATTTTTGCATCGTAACTACGTGGGGCAATTAAGATTACACGTTCTGTTAACTGTGAGGAGTCAAACCTGTTCAAATAAAAATGCGGGATACTGTTCAGTCTGTACTGGGACATGCACATGTCACTCCATAAAAAGTTTGAATATGCGAAAACAATGGCACCCAAAAAAATTACAACCACCATGTTTGTGGCTTTTATCAGTTGCAATCATTATCGAATCTGACACAGGCCCACTCATAATTAAGTAATGCATAGTTAGTCTGCAGCCTGTCATTGACATATATCTAAGGTGCTGTATTTTAACACATAATGTAATTAACACAAGCTGTGACCTATTCACAAAAGCATCTTGGCGTACGCAAAGTCAATACTTATACGCCTTTCAGAAATGGCTCCAAATTCGAAGGGGGGGTTAAGCCTTCCGGGGCATTCCAACCCTTCAAGCAGTGGCAGCTACTCCGCTAAGGCAGAGCAGCATCGCCCCACTGCTTTCGAGAGGGAAAATAAGGGAAAAATGAAATGATAACAACTGGTTGTTATTATCATTTTATTTTCTCCTGTTGCAGCTTGTCAGGCTCTCGGAGCAGGGCAGGGGAGTAGTAGTATCACACTCCTAAGTGCACAATGAGTGTTTGGCCGGCCGACTCGGAGGTAGATCGTGATCTCCTGGTAGCTCTCCAGCTACTTGAGAGTAGCCCTCCTGTGCACAGGCCTGGCTACTAAATTAGAAGCTTTTGCTTGGCGTAATTAAGCCCTTCCCTGCTGCCGTCTGCCGTTGGACGTCCCGCGCGCTACCTCCCTGGTGCTGCGCACGTCCAACGGCCGACCTGGCCCCGCCCACCCTTTAGAACGCCCGCGCCCAGGTGGAAAAGCCGCCGCGGTTAAGGCATTAACATAGATATACCAAAACTGAAAAGTAATTATTCAAGATGAAAATGTGTGTATTTTCAAAGCCCATAATTTCCCCAAAAAATTTAAATATTAAGAAGCTTATAAAGCGCGCAGCTACCCCCGTCGGGGGTGTCCCGGCGCTACAGATTGCAAGCAAGTGAAAAAGGTTACTAAGGGATGGTGAATAACCAAGTTTTGAGTTTGCGTCGGAACAAAGGTTCTGAATCAATGAACCTAAGATCTAGTGGGAGGCTGTTCCAGAGTCTAGCTGTAACTACTCCGAAAGCTCTGCCCCCACTCCTGGCGCGGCGAAATCTAGGATTCACCAAAAGGCGTAAGCTGTTAGATCGTAGTGATCTAACGGATTGAGATAGTAGAAGTCTCTTACGCAGATATCCTGGACTTAACCCATTAAGGGCGCGAAAGGCTAAGGTCAAAGCTTTGAACTGAATGCGGCGAGCAATGGGAAGCCAGTGAAGTTTTTTCCGATACGAGACAACAGATTGACGGAAGGGAATATTTCCAATTAGCCGCGCAGCAGCATTTTGCAAAATTTGCAAACGTTCAATTTGGTAAAGGGGAGCGCCAGCATAAAGACTATTGGCATAGTCTAAATGAGACGTTATGAGGGCATGCACAATAGTCTTGCGGGAGTCCAGCGGGAGATAGGGGAAGATCTTCCTAATCATGCGCATTTTACCAAAACAGGCAGAAGTAACCTTGTTAATCTGAGCTTGACAGGACAAAGCGTTGTCGAATTGGAAGCCTAAGTTACGGGCTGTTTGAACATGGACCGGAGGGGGATTTAATTCCGGAGGCCACCACTGAATAGCAGGCAGTGGATCTTTTTGGTTAAAAAATAAAACCTCAGTTTTATCTGCATTCAGAACTAGATGGTTGGAGGCCATCCAGGAGCTGATGTTACTGAGGCAGAGGCGAAAGTTGGTAAAGTTGGGGTCAGAATGATCTCTAAAAGAAAACATCAGCTGAGTATCGTCAGCGTAGGATATCACTCTGACCCCCCAAGATTCGACCACTGTAGCCAACGGACCAGATAGGCATTAAAAAATAAAGGGCTAAGCGCCGAACCCTGAGGCACTCCACAAAGAAGCGGCTTACCCTCGGATTCGAAGGGCCGAAGAAAAACCTTCTGAGTGCGTCCTGAGAGGAAAGATCGGATCCAGGTAAGCACAGAACCTCCGATTCCCAGATGTCCAAGCCGGCTCAGCAGTATTTCATGGGACACAGTATCGAAAGCGGCGGACAGGTCGAGGAGGACCAACATGGCCTCCTCGCCCCTGTCCACACACTCACGAATGGTCTCCGAGACCTCAAGGAGCGCAGTCTCGGTGCTATAGCCGGTTCGAAACTCAGACTGCGAGTCGTGTAGCAACTGGTTGGTTTCTAGATAATCTGCCAGCTGTATCTGAGCCGCCTTCTCTAGGATTTTAGCAGGTTTAGGTAAAAGGGAAATCGGACGATAATTACAGAATTGTGACGGGTCAGCATCAGTTTTTTTAGAATAGGGACCAGCATAGCCTGTTTCCAAGCCACGGGAAATTGACCCGAGAGGAGCGAAGAATTCCAAATGGATAGGAGGGGACTAAACAGAATAGGAGCAAGATTGCCCATCACCTTGGCTGGCGCTGGATCAAGCGGAGATCCCGATTTGCCCTGGGTGAATAGCTTTGTAGCAATATCTGGGGAGAGCTCTTTAAACGAGTTCAAGACACCTTTTTGAGAGTCAATATCCTTCATCAAGGGGGAGGGAGGGACAAGCTCAAATGAGGAGGATAGTTTAATAATTTTATCCTGGAAAAAATCAGATAGGCCATTGCACAGGGCCTGGCTGGGGGGAATCTGAGATGTCAAAGCGGGGGGGTTAGCGAAGTCCTTTACTATCTTAAAAAGGGTTTTGGAGGAGTTCTCGGCTCTCTTAATTTGCTGAGAGAAAAAGTCTCTCATTGTGGAGCGTTTCAGTTTTTGACATTTATTCAGGGCAGTCTTATAGATATTTTTAGATTCAAGATCATATTTCTGCCGCCATTTACGTTCAAGATGTTTACAGCGGCTCTTTTCCTCTTTCAGTGCGGGGGAGAACCAAGGGGCGGAAGGTCTAGATCTCGTAGAAGTAATGGGGTTTAGAGGGGAAATGGCATCTATCGCATATAGAAGAGAGGAATTATATTTCGACACTTCCTCATTGAGATCTTCAACAGAGGGGTCAAATTGATAAGTAAAATGAGGGGCCACGGAGTCACAAGTGATTTTGTGCCATTTACGTCCAGTCTCTCCGTTCTGAAAGGAAAAGAGGGGGAGTTGAGGGACGGTAAGATTAAATGGGAGAAGAAAATGATCCCACCAAGTAAGGGAAGTGAAGGGAGGGTAGTAATCCCGGAATGATTGGAAAATATCAAATCAAGAGTATGCCCTGCTATATGGGTCGGGCCCTGGGTTAACAAGGGAAGGGTTGATCCTTGTAAGGTCTCGACTAGATGCGAAGCTCGAGAACAAGCAGGATTGTCCACATGTAAATTGAAATCTCCTAGCACAATGAAGGAAGCATGTCTGAGAGAGAAATCAGCGATCATGTGCAACAGTGCGGCCATAGAGGCGGTTGAAGCACTAGGGGGGGTTATATACCAAAATACCAGCTAGAAGAGTGGTGGCTGAATCCGAGATCGTAAAATATAGGGCTTCAATCAGTCCCAAATTAGTAGGTTTCTTAATAGTTACATTGAGGTGTGATTTTAAAATGATAGCTAATCCACCACCTATTTTTGCATTGTCGCGGTTGATGCCTACTAATCGATACCCGGAGGGAGTGGCCAGATGTATAGCTGGTTTCGACGTGTCTTGAATCCAGGTTTCTGTGAGGAATAAAAAATCCCAGGCATAGGTATCAAGTGCCAGCCATATCTCGCTTGAATGGCGAGGTAAGGAGCGACAGTTGAGTAGAGCAGCTTTAAGTATCGGAGGGCAACTCTGGGCTTTAGATAATTTTAAAGATTGAGGGAGGAGATTAGATAGAGGGGCGAGGCTGAACTCGCAGCAACTGCAATTAAAAGGCAGCCGCTCTAAGTCAAGTGGGCAGCAACCAGAACTGGGGGAGCAGATGCCTTTTCTGAACTGATGGAGCTGAGAGCTCGACCAGCAGATTTTAGTAGACAAAGTGGCAGGGGGAACGGCACTAGGCACGGGCCAGGCGCGGACGGGCGCAGACGGGCTTGCCTTAGGCGCCCCCGCTGCGCCCGCCCGCTGCGCGGTCGGGAAGTCCCCTTCTTTATATCCATGGTGGAGGAGGGTAGGAGGCGTCCACGAGCTGGAGCGCTACCCTGCCTCCCCCCAAGATGGCGGATGAGCCCTGTGACCCCGGCGTCAGCGCTTGACTCGGCTGCGCCGGGAGGAATAGCTGAGTGACAGGAGCTTAGTAGACTTGGAGCGATGTAAATCTCGTCCAAGAGGGGAGACCAGGTAGGTGAATAACAGAGATAAACAAGCATTTGCAATGCAATAGGTCTCGCATTAGGAAAGTTTGAGCTATTGGTATTGTAAATGGCAGAGTTTTTATTTATGTTTCTTTTTTTTTAAGTAGCTAAATTCATAGCTTCGTCATTTACAATGCCAATAGTTATAACTTTCACAAATGTGATACCTATAGCATTTGTAATGCAATATGTTTTGTATTTACAAACCGCGAGAGGACAAAAAAAAGCTCCGGACCACCGCCTCCTCCCAGGCCTTCAAAAGGGACCTCAAAGTTCTCCTCCTCCAGAGACACCTCCAAAAGTAATTCACGTCCTCTTGCTATTTGTGAGGAAGACTTCCCACTACTGATAATTTCTACTTTCCATGACCATGGAAGTGCCTTCCCAGTGTATGCCTGTGATTGGAGGGTCTGCCTTTTTGCAGTATTTTCCATGTACTGGTGTTCGGTGCCCTTTTGTAACATGCACACACCACTCTGCCCTTGCAACACACGGCTGCTACCTCTCACATGTCTTTGCCTTTGATACTTGCACAAGTGCCACCTTGCCCATGTAACGCTTGTTCCTGAGCCTGAGTGTCTAGCACTTATTGCAGGACTATACCTCTAATTATACTCTGTTTTCTCTTACAACTGCACACTTGTCACTTTCATTTCCTCTTGTGCACTTTTGACTACCTCATGTATTTTGGTTGCTCACAATTTTTACTCAAGTATTTTGTTTGCTCACGATTGTCACTATTACCTTTACTACCCATGTATTCTGGTTGCTCACAATTTTTACTCAAGTATTTTGTTTGCTCACGATTGTCACTATTACCTTTACTACCTCATGTATTTTTGGTTGCTCCTAGTTTTTACTACCTCATGTATTTTGTTTGCTCACAATTGTCACTATTACCTTATGTAAGTAACGTATGTTTTTGCAACCTGTTCTTTTGTAATGTTCTCATTATGTTTCATTTCTGTTCCTAATGTGAAGGGCTCTGACGCCTTCGGGTAAAATCCGCGCTATATAAAAATGCATAAATACATAAATAAATAAATACCGCCTTCGGGTAAAGTCCGCGCTATATAAAAATGCATAAATCAATAAATACCGCCTTAGGTTAAAGTCCGCGCTATATAAAAATGCATAAATAAATAAATAAATAAATACCGCAAATCAAACGTCCTCGTCACTCTGCCGGCCTGCGACCAGGAAGTCAGGCAGGCCGGCGCGACAACCGGAAACAGGAAGTAGGAGGGCGGGAGCCTACCCCGCCTCCCACGGAAGAGCCGCGCTTGTTTTTGGAGCACCGGAGCAGGCAGGAGCCTACCCTGCGCCCCGGTGCCGAAGGAGGGAAGAAGAGACCTGCTGCCGGGCCCTGCAGCTGAGGAGAGCCGCACGAAGGAAGCCGGTGAGTGGGTTGAGGGGGGGTTGGAGGGGAGCATGTCTGTGCGCGCGCGTGCGAGGGGCGCGGGGGGGAGGGGCCTGTGTATGTGTGTGTGCGCGTGTGTGTGTCTTGGAGTGCGTGTGTGTGACTGTGGGGGAGGGGGTGTGTGTGTGAGCGAGTGTCTGTCTGCGCGCGCATGTGTACGGCACGGGACGCGACGTGCGCGTTCGCGCACACGAATCCAGGCTAACAAAGCTCGTACACCCTCTTGTCCTCCTTCCCCCCAGACTGATCACTATACGTCTCCAGCTGGACACATGCATCCGCTTGCGGATGCATTGCCAGCGAGACCCAAAAAGCACCCGTTAAAATATTTTACAATGTTAAAATGCGCTATTCACAAATATCAGGCAATTCTGAGAAAGAAGAGAGAACGCCCCCGGCTTCTGCCTCAGGGGAAAGTTGCAAGTAATATGAATAATAATAATCCTGTAGCACTGTAAGATGTATTATTACTAATATTCCTTGGTATTATTGCCTTGAAGCCAGGGCATTGCAGATATGCATGTTATGTATTACCCTTGTAGAGGCATTCAAAATTGACAAAGCCTTTTTTACATTGCTGCTGGTAATCCTGCTCTGAGGCGATCATGGCTGGGAATCTTGCATAGGTGGCCACTAAAATAATCATTTCTGGTGTATATGGCGCTATAATATTATAATGATTTTTACTGAACATAAGTAGCTCTTACTACTGAAAAGGTTGGAGACCCCTGCTTTATATATACGCCGAAATACTTTTGTGAATAGCTCCCCGCCAGTGCACAGTCCCTATCTGGGTTACCTTCACCAATAGTTTCAGTAAAATGTGAAAGCACTAAATTGAAGCACATAATGGGTAAGTGAGGCATTAGGGAGAGGTAGTGACTATAGTGAATGCAGCCCTTGGCGCCATCGCACCGCCTCTCGAGCTCTCCATCTGGGAAATGGATGGCATTTAACTTGTTCTTCTAATGCTCAGTGGGGAGCTGCGGTAATCGCTGACCAAAGTAGTTCAATATGTTCAAATATCAAGAGGGATGTATAATAGAGCACTTCAGTCATGGGCACAAAATGGAGATTACAGCCTGGTTTTTCCACCCACCGTCTCAAAGCTGCCATTATTCTGCATTGTAATTCCAGGGCTCTCTTAAAATACATACCTTTTAAGAGGCAGAGGCGGCCACGTTTCAACAGCTGTGACAGCATTTTGAGCAGCTCCCTAACATTACACTAGGACTAAAATAACTTTTGTGGACAGCTGTTTAAAATGTTAGCGTTTTTTTGTTCTTGTTTTTTGGTGTAGAGGTTTGGTACTCCTGTCCATTTTAACAAAACGCAAGCTGCTATGGAAATATACATGAATTTTCCAATTGAGACTGCATCATACAAGAGATTACACTTAGACCTGAATTATACGTGCACCAATACATTCCGATATTTGCAGTAAATCGTGTTGTATCAGATACCGGAACTATGAGTTTTGTGGATTTTATTGGACTTGGTAATTACTGAGTGCATTAATATCTGCCTCCCCTGGAAAAAAGTTGGCATCTCAAGCCTGTTGATATTAATAGGGTAAATGCATGATAACAATATGGGACATGCAGATTCTGGTATGGTAAGAACCCTCATCCAAATGGTAAGGTATTTAATATTGAGGGTAACTCAAAATAAGTGATAATTATAGCACCTGATAGTGTGATCGCACCTGATTCATGTGGATACCCCTACACAAGAGACGCACAGTGACACAAGCCCTCATCACTAGCCGAATGGACAATAGCAATGCCCTCAAAGTAGGAACCTCCACACACCTTTTACAGAGGCTTCAGACCTTTCAGAAGGCTGCAATCAGACTCATCTTCTGCTTTCCTCAACGAACCCACATCACATCCCACCCCAGGAAACCCCACTTGCTTCCCGTACAGAAGAGATGCCAATTCAAGCTGTTGAGCCACGCATGCAAGGCTCTACACAACCAAGGACACGCCACCAACCACTGAGAAGACTACGCTTCATCTCCCTTTCACTTGCCCATATTCCCCGCATCTACCGTAGCAGAAGTGGAGGACGTTCCTTCTCCCACATCGCAGCAAAGACCTTGAACAACCTCCCCACAAACCTTCAGATCTTCACCTCACTTCCGGAATTCCAAATGGACCTCAAGACGTGGCTGTTCAAATAAGCCTCTAGGGCTTGCAAGCCCCTGGATACCCTATTGGGTGATTAGTCGTGCTTTATAAATACTGATTGAGTGATAAATTCCAAACACCACTGTGTTGTCAGGCAACTGTGGGTGGGATCATTATCTCATTCCGCATTGGGGAACTTGTTGTAGTAGCCTTAGTGCTGAAATATTACCTACTGCAGTTTCTGTGAAAACTGTAAACTCTCCGTGCTGTGGTCAGGGGCATGGGAAAATCACAGGGGGCATCACCAGAATGCCCCAGGTCAGAAAGGTCAGATTTTAGTCTGTTGTCAATCATTATGGTTAACTTCTAGCATTATGCACAGAACGTATGAAATAGAGGATGAAATTCCCATTATGTGCGCAAACTTGGGTGAGTTTGGGAAATGGTGCCCTTTCTGAAATATGTTTAAGTTTCCGGACTCCTCACAGTCCTCCAGCCCGCCTCGCCTATTGTCCTTGGTTTCCTTCTTCTGCATATTTCTGAGCAGGAAATTGTGGCAGAGTGCGCTGCCACTGGACCATCCAGGATCAAAGGTAAGCACCTGCTGAGAATGGTGGCAGTAGATGATGAAGCCTTGGACCAATGCGGGCTGGGGGGACATGAAGAGTGCGGGTCAGTGGCTATTTTCCTATGACTGTGGAAGCCACTTAAGATGGTACACTTTTCTATGGGAGACAGAGGAACTGAAAAAGTGTTTCAGGGGTGGCTGCTGATTGGCACCACTCCCTGCAGTTGCTCCGAATGTCCCTTTATGAAAGATAAAACATTGTCACCCTGCTCTCATTAAAAAAAATTACATGAGCATTGAACTTTGTGTTGCGCCACACAGATTTGTTGTAACTGTGCAGAGTAAACAAATCCTTGGCCTACACAAGTTGACAAAACCCTGCACTTGGCTTGCTGAAGCTGATTAAATTGACTGGATTGACATTGTTCCTATCCAGCTGTTCTATAGGCAGGAAACATTCTACTGAAATTTGATATTTTTCAGTTGATATTTTTAGGTTGATGAGGTAGAGCTTTCACTGAGTTGCAGGTTTTCAGTGTAGGTGGGGGGTGTGTGGGTCACAGTGATGGTAGCAAGTTGCAATTACAGAGTTGTTCTATTGTTAGGTTTTCCAACACCTGTTGGGTATGGGATTGTAATGTAAGTGAATAGGAAATATGTAAGAGAATTACAGTTTCCGAACCTATTTGACTGTTATCTCGGACTGGATGAAGGATAATTGCCTTCAATTAAATGCCAGCAAGTCTGAGATTCTGTTATATGGGAAGGACCAGGGACTCTGGTCAGAGCAGTGGTGGCCGGAACATCTAAAACCTGCCCCGTCACCGAAGAAGTCGGTAAAAAACTTGGGTGTCTGGTTCGATTCCGGATTAACATTCGATAAGCAGACAAGAGCTGTTGCTGCTGTCTGATTTGGGCTCTTAAGAGGTTTGAGGCCTTTGCTTGGTTTCTTTCCGCCTAGAGTAAGCCAAACCATCATGCAAGCCTCCATTCTTGCGAGGCTTGACTATGGCAATGCTCTATATCTGGGGGCCAACAAGGCTAGTATCAAACGCCTCCAGAGGGTCCAAAACGTGGCAGTTCGTATGCTAGTGGCACTCCCACGGTCTCAATCAGCTGCACGGGTGATCTTGAAATTGCATTGGCTGCCAATTGAAGCCCGTATTCAGTTTAAGGTACTGTGCATTGCCCATAAAATCCTGAGACAGCATGCCCCTAGTGTGCTATCAGGCTTATTGATGCCGTATCTGCCTAATCGTGCTTTGCGTTCTGCCCATCAAGGTCTGGTATGTGTCCCTCGAGTGATGAAAGCAAGGACTGGGGGCCGTTCGTTTGGCTTTTTAGCAGCCAAACTTTGGAACTCTCTTCCAACTAGCATTCGAGCAACCCCAATCTTTTGGCATTCCGGAAATCCTTAAAAACATGGTTGTTCCCCTCTATTTAATATTTGACGCCTGTGAATCCCCTCGTTTCCCTCCCTTTTGGTTTCTGGTCTGCGCTGGGACGCCTCGTCGCTGAGGCAGCCATGCGCACTATAAATCCTCTATAAATAAATAAATAAATTATCTCCTTAATGACATGAAATGTCTGTGGCTTCAGCTGCATTGGTAAAACTAAGACTATGCAGCTTGGGCTATGCAGCTTTAAAGCCAGAGTGTAAAGATCCCAATGCTGGAGAACATGTGTCTCTTTCTCGGAACACACCAACCCAGGGAAATCATATGCACCTGTCAGACATTCTCAGTTATTCTAATAATTCGTAAGTTGTCCTCGCTCTCATGCATTTATACATTCATTTAAATTTAGTGATGCCTTTACTGATCCTGAGGGAGATTTACTCATTGTGGAAATGGTTCTGGAGACATACATCTGTCCCCTTTAATCTTTTCCCAGGCACTGAAGAAGGATGTAGAAACAGTGGTTTTGCCCCAGGGATCTATTATAGTCCAATATGTTGATGATCTGCTTTTGGAATCTGTCACTCTAGATCACTGCAAGGTGGACCCCAACTATCTCCTCTATCAAATGAGGCATTGCAGTTCTGAATTCCCTGAGTACAGAACATATTAGAGATGATACCATTTTTGACATATAATGTTAAAAAAACGACCTTAAAATATCTCATAACGCAATGTGCATTCTGGTAAAAACCAAAGGCTGCCAAAGGTGTAAGTCACACAAGGCAAGTGGTGCTAAACAGTCTGGGCCTCTGTCACTTCCCCCACAAACCAAGCCTTTGAACACACACAGAAGGTATTGCCAAATTGTTTTATTATAATGTATCTACCATGTTTAGGATCTGAAAATATAAGTGTATTGTTAGTAACAACTATTTCAGTCTGTGACTTTGCAGTTTCCAAAATGCATCATGTCATTACATGAATGCTTACGGCTAGGCCATTCAGCTGTCAATGAAATATTCTTGTAACTTATTCCGAAAAGCATTAATGTGCTTGACCTAAGAATGCATGAAAGGTGGGGAGGCCCTTATATAACCCACCGCTTCCATGTTATGGACAGCTCCTATAAGCACTGGCTTCAATAACTAATCTTTGGAACCAAAGAGCACCCCTGGACATCTTGCTTAAGTAGTTATTACTACAGTAAATTGTTCTGACACAGACATTCATATTTGAAGATGATTGAAAACGTATGTGAAGCAAGTTAGATAAGAATATACCTGAAACCAGTTTTATGACATGCTGTTTCTGTATTTAAACTTAGCAGTATGTTAGCCTGATTTCACAAAATAGTTTATAAGTGACCCCTTTCCCCCTTCTCCCCCCCCTCCTAGAGTTTGTGACACCAGCCAGTGCTGACCTTTTAAAGAGAACTTGGCATTCTGGGATGTGTAGTTTTGCTCTTCAGCAGCTCCCTTTGTCAGCAAGGACGCTTTAGAATTCATAACTTCCCCCTTTCTTATAATTCAGTACTTAGGGCCAGTTGTAGGTAATCCCAGTTTACCGACTCTTAAATACCGAATCATACCAATTCAGTATTTAAGAATAGGTAAATGGGAAGTAGGTAATTTTTCGCTAAAAATTACAGAATTGGTAAGTTTCGGTAATTACCGAATCGTTATTTACGATTCGGTAATTGCCATTCATTCCTATGGGCCTGGAGGCCCATAGGAATGAATGGCAATTACCGAATCGGTAAATACCTATTCGGTAAAAGGGGGAAAACATTGAAGGGTGGCAGGGTGTCACTTTGACACCCTGTTGCACTCCTCAATTGTGTATGGGTGCACATGTGGCACACATACATGCCCTAAGGGCATGTATGTCTGCCACATCGCACTGTTGGAAAAGCAAAAAAAATGCTTTTTCAAAGGTTTTCATTATTTACCCCAACTTGTAGTTGGTGGTAAATAACGAATCCTTAACTGAGGAATGCACCAACTTGAGTGCTCCCTACATCCTGGAATCGGTAATTTACCGAATCTGTATGTTAAGAATTCGGTATTTTACCGAATCCTTAAATTACCGATTCGGTAAAATACCAAGGGCCCGATGTAGGTAAATCTTTTTTACCACTTCTTAAATGCCGATTCATACCGAATCGGTATTTAAGAAGTGGTAAAAAAGAGGAGGGCAGATGTAGGTATTTATTTACCGAATCGGAAGGAATCGGTAATTACCGATTCGGTAAATACCGAATCGGTAATGCCCATTGATTCCTATGGGCATTGAAGCCCATAGGAATCAATGGGCATTACTTAATCGGTATTTACCGATTTGGTAAATACCGATTGCAGCAAGGGTCCAGGGGGTGTCACTTTGACACCCTCTAGCACCCCAAATACAGGCATGTCTGCCATGTGGCAGACAGGCATGCCCTATGGGCATGTCTGTCTGTCACATGGCATAGGTGTGCATGCACACATGTGCATGCACACCTGGATTCGGTATCTCACCACCCAATTGGATTGGGTGGTAAAATACCGAATCTGAAAGGCCTGTAGCACTGGAAACAGTGCTACCTACATCAGGAATTTTCCGATTCGGAAAAATTACCGATTCGGTATTTTACAGAACCGGTAAATTTACCTAATCGGTAAATTTACCGATTCTGTAAAATATAGCCCCCTACATCTCAATGACCCATTTACCGGTCGGTAATGGCCGAATTCGGCCGTTTCCGACCGGTAATGGCCACCTACATCGGGCCCCAAATCCTTAAAAAATGCCACCTACATCTAAAAAGCCCAATACCGGTCGGTAACGGCCGAAATTCGGTAATTTCGGCCGTTACCCACCGTTATTGGGCGACCTACATCTGGCCCTTAATCTTGAAATGTCTGCCCTCTGACTTCAGCCACAATCGGTCAATCCGTAACCAAGTCAAGACTCTCACCTGTCAGCACCTGAGGAAGAGATGGCCAGGGGTTGATCAGCTTTAGTAGCTCATCTGCAGCTCTGATAAGTGCCACACATGCGAGGAAATCAGGAAAATATGTTAGGTAACCGAAGATCCGTGGCACTTTTCACGCACTTGGCAGGGCTCCTACACAATATATACTAGTTCCTGACCTTAGAAGCCCCCAATTTCTTGAGATAGAGAGGAATGATGCTGCATTTGCCTTGTTGAACATGGGCCTGAATGGCTTATGCATCCAACCACTGATGCGTTTCAACCAGGTGGAACACACTGAATCAGCCTAATGCAAAATGGCCAGAAATGTAAAGTCCAACACACTAGTCTGTTCAATGGACTAGGCATGTGGTGCACCCCAAGCATGAGGTTCACATTCATCAAACAATTCCAGCAGAGCTGGAGCTATCGTGAGATCTTAAATTGATGGAATATCCTTATCGAAGGAAGCCCATCAACAAAGTAAGCTTTTGTGAGAGCGACAGGATTAGGCACATACTACATATCACTTCAATACTTCTCAAGATTATAATTCATTGTAAATGCACTCTGACATGCACTGAGAGGTAAACACCCAACCTGGGGTTATTTTCCACAGAGCCAGATACATTACACATGCAGCAGATCTGTCTGAGATATTGCAACTGCAACTTGGGACATCAAGGAATATCTTCCTAGGCTAAGATGATGGTTGATATCAAAGGTCTTCAAACTGTGGGGCACCCCCCTCCCTTTGGGGGTACGCTTGTGTTGCCTAGGGGCCACCAGTTACCCAATAAGGAAGCTCCAGCCCTTTTTCATGATTCATTTGAAAAAGAGCTGTCAACAGTAAACAGCCAAATGCAAGCCTACACAGACAATGAGGGTTATACCTATTTCACTGGATTGTACTAGTCTGTGTCATATGTTTGCAGCTTGTTGTTCTTTTGCTGCGTGAAACAACTTTGTGCAACCAAAACAGATTTCTGCGCCAGGGCTAAGAAGAGATGGAGGCTTCATGTAGCAGGATAGCACCTCTGAAAAGGTTGGCGTAAGTTGAAGCCAGCAACAGAGGTTGGGGGGGGAATGGCATCCTGGGGAAGCATTGTGCCTCATTACGTCTGTGAGAGGCTGTTAGAGCTGGGGAGGGATCAGTAATGTGTTGGGTTGATTCTGTCCCATCACTACCAGCCCTTTGGTGCCACCATTGGGCTGGCAGTGAGGAGAATGCCACAGGAAAGGAGGTAATGGTGGAAGAGAGGGGCGATGAGGCGGAGATCAATATTGAAAAGAAACAAAGACGGATAGTTCGAAAATGCAGTATTGTTATTAGTATCAGAAAAGAGGAGTGATGGGGTAACAGCATTGTGAGAAGTAAACAGTTACTGGAGAGGTGAGAAGAAAGATGCACTCAAAGGGTAGGTGGGCACTACTGATGAGAGAGAGGGTCACTGACAGGAAAAGGGAACAGAAGGGGAGAGAAGGACAGAAATGGGAGAGCAGAGCAAAGACAGGAGAATGAGAAACTGACAGGAAGAGGTGGACCGTGGACAGTGAACGATGTGGATAGTGTTGCAAGAGAGGGGCAGTGGTGGAATATGTAGGTGATGTCTGCAGAAACAGAGAACGCATCAGAAATTTTTACTTTCAACTGGAGATTATTCTTGTTGCTCATTTTAAAAACCTTATTGGATTTTGCTATTTGGTGGGCTGAGGAGCCGATCAATATATAAGAACCGTAAGTTGCACCGTGTACGCACAATTTAAACTTGCTGTCTAGTAAAACCACAATTTCGTAATATTTAATCCAATTGAGGCTAGGGTTACTGGTATGTTGGTAATCTGAGTACAGATTCAAATTTAGGTTAAGATCGTGATTATAGTAAATATGTGATAATATATGTTCTATACAACTGTAGGTAATTTCATTCCTTCATCCATTTGTATAGTGTGTTTATGATTTTATTTCTGTAGATGTTTAAATGGACATCAGAACAACTGATCAGTCAATAACAATTTGCAGACTTTGATTTGCTGAACATGAGATGCTTGACTTTCTGTCACTGACTCATTGCACCTACAACATGCCTCCTACCTCAACAGGTATATTGGCGCATGTCTTGCTACACTATAAAATAGGTGAATATTCAAAACCTTTTACTGTCACTGAATGGGAGCGGCAGACTCCAAGTGGGCGGAAATTCCAAAACTTGGGTGTGTAAGTTGAAATGTCCCTACTCCTTTGAATGTAAGTGGAGCAGAAAAATGCATTTCCTCATAATCTTCACTAATTATACATTATTCAGTGTGTTAATGTGTGGCAATTTTACGTATAAAGAAGCCACACTTTGCATAATAGAAGTATAATCAGTGTATATAGCTTATTCAAGTGTAACTGCTCAAAAGCCTTTCACTGTAAACATAATGCTGATTTCGAAATCTACTTTCACATTTCCCTTCTTGTTGCAGAAACAAAATCAGTTACACTAGTTAAAAGAATTGCTCATTGTTTTATTTTAGAAATGTTTAGGATAGGATTATATGTTGTCAGATTGATTAATTGTTTGTTTGAATGTTATGCTTAACTATAACTCCATGAATAAAGCCTGTAACTTTGATTAATTTTCTAATAAATCTTGATGATTTGGACACCATCCTCTCTGTTGTTCTTGTGGAACGAAACTGATTTCCTTGTAGTTTTACTTGATGTACTGATGTTAGTTCCCAATGTAAATATTCAGCTGATGTTTAAAGGCCTATACCATCGGTGGTGCAATCTGTTTGACGATTACACTAGATCTGGGAGATTCCGAAAATTGCAGAGCACCATAAGTTTATGTTAAACATCTAAAACAGGGTTGATTTCCATCCAGTGCATTACAAATTCATTATAATCAATAGCACTCTTAATACAACTGTAAATATGACTGATGGGACCATTGTGGATCTGCCACATTTTAATAGACTACCTTGTTCAACAAACTCTAAATAAGTCCCTTAGACTCCTGATAGACCTAGTCGGGATCGAAGCACCGGCACTATTAAGCATATACATGAATTTCCATATTTGAAATCCGACCCATTACAGACTCTGAACTTCATTGCAAGCCATAGCACCAAAAATCATTGAAGACCACACTAATTACTTACCACATCATTTGCTAGGCTATACTTTGGCACAGCAAATATGATGCTTAGAATTCAATGAAAGCAAAAGGAACAAATGATGGACGGAATGCTGAACAATGCAAATATTCACTCCCTGTCACAATGATCTGGGTTTAATCAATGATGGTCTGAACACCATATTAGTACAAGACACTATGGGCCTTATTTATGAGGCCGTGCATCACTTTTACGATGCCGGTGCGTCACTTTTGGTGACGCACCAGCAGCGTAAAAAATGTGCCTTGTTGCACCATATTTACAAAGTGACGCATCTAGGTAGATGTAAACTTTGTAAACCCCTGCTCCACATTATACCTGCGCCAGGTACAATGTATGCGGGGGCGTTCTGATGCAAGAAAGGGTCGTAGAAGTGACGCAGTGAAATCTATAGGAGTACACGGCACCATTTCTAGGCCACAAATGCGTCAATATCTTATGCCTGCCTCACACACTCCAGCAATGCGTCACTTTTGCATCATACAGATACGTCAGAAATACTGACGTATCTGTAACTCCTTGCGACATGATACATCATAAAGTAAATATGATGCATCAATCATGTGGCAAGGAGGACGCACTGAGAAGTGACGCATCGCTGCTTTCACACAGCAATGCGTCGCTTCTCATAAATGAGATCCTATGTATATTACTCTGTATGACGAGATAGAAAATAAAATAGTGTTCTGTGTGCATATGTTGTTTTGTTGCCTGTTCCAAGGCATGGTGTGGTGAAAGTAGACCATTCTGGCTGTTAATAGCTTAGAAGTACAGAGCATAAAAACACAATTAAAAACAAAATTCAAACTTCCTCCTACCTTATCCCCACGGACTCCCTTCATGCCAGTCTCTCCTTGTAAACCCTATGGACAAGGAAAGAAGGTAAGTCTTTGTGGTATATGGGTTAGAATGGAACGGTTGCCTTTTGCTAAGGGTGTAACTCGAGTTCTTCACAAATGTGAAGGAGGGTACAATACATGACACACTGAAACAGGTAAATGAGTATCTTGGGTTTTACACGTTCACCATGAGGGGGACCTCCTGATAGGCAAAGGTCTGCATTTGTGTGTTCAAAAGCACTCTATAAATTGGCCTTTGAATAGGTTGTATGTCAGAAATGCAAATAATATTACAAGACTTTGGTAGCAATTATATCAACCACCAAAATATTGTAGAGATAAACATATACAGATAAGTATGAATCTACTAGCCTTGACTTCAGATCTACATTACTTGAAAAGCTGGTCCTCATGCCACCTCCCCCTGCAACAGTTATCCTGTACAACTTGCCAACAGTCTGCTATACTTGCTGCCTGTCTACCTTCTGCCCTCTCTTTGAGCCTCCTCTACTTGCTTCTTGCTCTGTTTTTCCTTTTCTGCTCATTTTTTTGCTTTCTGATTTGCCTTTTGCGGCTCGTTTTCCTGTTCTCTCGTTTGCTCTCTTCTGCTCTGTTTTTCTTTTTCTGCTCGCTGTTCTGCCCCCAATTTTGCCTTTTCTACTCATTTTTCTGCCCTCAGTTTTGCCCTCTTTTACTCTGTTTTGCCTTTTCTGCTTGTTTTTTTGCCCTCTGTTTAGCCTTTTCCTCCTCTTTTTTCTGTCTTCTGTTTAGCCTTTTTCTGCTAATTTCTCTGTCCTCTGCTTTGCTCTCTGCTGCTCTATTTTGCCTTTTCAGCTAATTTTTCGGCCCTCTATTTTACCTTTCTTCTCTCTGATTCACCTTTTTCTGCTTGTTTCTTCCCTCTTTCTGCCGTTTTCTCAAGACCAGGTTTTTTGACGTGGACCTCGCACCCCAGCACCCACCTACCACCAGGGTTGACAGTGCCACACTTTACAAATGCTGATTGATGTATATATCCCACCAAAGTACACACATGTGGAGTTAAGTTTAGTAAACCTTAGCTTACCTAGATAGACTTACCTTGTTGATATTCTTTTCATCTACACAGAGCTTATTGATAATATATTTGTAGAACAATATTTAAAGCTCGATGATCTGGCACAGACATTATGAATGTTTTTCTGGGCACCTCTTTCATCATATGTCCAAGACGTTATAGCTAAAGTTATTCCAAACTTAGCTATTATATGTGGGCTGAATACTGCCTTTCAATAGACATCAGGATATCATAATATACCTTACTGTTCTCTTTAAAACATTTAATTAGCTTGATATTGGCAAATAGCTGATAAAATATGACCACGTTTATCATTGATGCTTGGATTTTCAAACCTATGTGTTTGCATCTTTTAAAGAAGAAATTTGAATGCCCCGTAAAATTCACTAACACAGGCATTGCTATTTCTGCATTTTTTTCAGACAGCTTGTCTAATTTAACTACAATTATGAAAATGGTTGCTGTGTTCTTGAAGCATTTCCTTTATTGTTCCTCCATAATTTTACATCCAACAATTTAGGACAAATTTTCTCCAATATCATCGATCAGGTTTTATAATTGTGTGCTGAGTTTCATCTATAATCAAAGCAATGGGCATTAACACAATTGCTGTGCCAATTAGGGGTGGGACAAGACCTTTTATTATCTGCAGGTGCCACACTGTTCCCTCTGCTTCTGCTGGTTTCGCATCCACCTCTACCAACGTTTAAAATAAAGGAAGTGCAGGCTGAACAGCTTATGGACAAGAATTCCTCATTCTGTGCAGTAAGGAATGCATGAAACAAGGAATTCTTGTTCTATCCAGCTGGGTCATGTTATGAACCCCAATGTACACTAATCTAGGCCTAGGTAGCTACACAACCGTTTACCTACATTAGTCCTACCTTGCTCTGCATAACGTTTCTAGAACTGACCTTTTACCTAGTTATGTGCTGAATGCATGTTGACCAGTTTTCTCCAAAACATGCCTGTTTTATTATCCATGAGAATGCCTAGTATCATATCTTAATCCCATGCCCAGGACGTACACAGCAGGATTACCATATTCTGTATAATAACTCTGCACAAAAGTCACCCCTATTGTCATCCTTGGGCGACAGGTCCTTTACACATAATGGCAAACCATTACTTATTTAGGTAGAACCCCTGAGGGTACCTTTCGGGTATAAGAAAGCCACATCTTCACTGGGGAACCAGAGGAGAAGCTTCCATGCTGACAAAATACACAGAGATTCCTGCATGCAAAAACTCCAGCACGCAGTGGTCTGAAATCGCTTGCGGGGTGTCCAACTCGAGACCAAGACAGGATCCTTCATTATCTCCCACCAGGTAATGGGGTTGGCTCTCTCCTAGGAGATTCTTTGCTTTACACCCACATACATGCTAAGTATAATTAGGTACACTTAGGTAGGGTTTGCATCTTAGGGTCTGGTGGCTCAGTGGACTAATGCATCCACTGCAGGGGCCTGTGTTCGACCTCATGGGCACAGGTTCAAATCGCGGTGGGTCCACTCTGCCTTTCATCCATCTAAGGTTGATAAAATGAGCATCATTAAGTTGGGTAACTATAAACATCTGTTATTCAGCGCCAAGAGACCTCGTTGAGTTGCATGTGTGCTTTACAAAAACACACAATATGTCATATTGATTACTGCCATGTATCTATATGCCTGCATATCTTCACTGTTTTAGCACCATGGTGGAATTCTACCTTTGATTTACTCTGTTGGTGGTGGTTATCTTATACATCTGTTTCTGTCTAATGATTGTCACAGCAAACATGTTTTATACTAGAATGACGCTGGTTCAATAAATGCTTATTGAAAACTTCCCCATCGTTTATTCTGTGAATCTCTCTGAGACTAACTGAGCACGTTTCCTGGACGAAAAGTGCTGTACTTTTTTCTATGATCCCTTAAGGATCAAGGGTTGTCATGTTCAATATTTGCCAGAAACTATTCACTTCTTGGTAAGGTTGGGGGCTTATAATGGCACGGTGAGCTAGCTGGTCTACAGGCTAACATATCCTTTGGGAATGTCTAGAATCAGTTTGGACACCAATCCCTTAGTTTATGTTGTCTAAACACGCAGATCCTATATAGATTTGTAGAACTACATGACAGTCAGAATCTGGACAAAGTAATAACCTTACTGTAATAAAATAATGACCTCCTAACTGATGACAGTGCATCAAAGCAAGTACCCCAGCAGGGGACTGGGCTATCCGGGCATCGGGCTTTTCCCCAGAAGACTAGAAGGATGGGTCCGGTTTTGTTACTGGGAGCCGGTTTTGTAGCAGTGCTGCAATACCGGCTCACAGTAACAAAAGCTGCAAGCAAGCATTCGCAGCCTCCCAAGGACACGCAGTGCTTCCACAGGGGCTGGTATGAGAAAACTGCCAGGACTGCTTTGGGTTCCCAGCCCGGCCCTGGCAGGGGAACCTGTGCTTGGTGCCTGCCTTGTAGAGTGTCAGGCGAACCATGCAGGGTGGAGCTGCACACAGTATGTCCTGCTGGGGAATTTCCTTTCAAAGGCACTGTCAAGGGTCCAGGCAATGCATTTACCTTAATGCAATTATTGTTAAGGCAAATACATTGACTGGCCCCTCACCGTGCTCTGAAAAGTAACAGTGCTTTCTATTTTTTTGTTCTGCAGAGCAGTGGTGCAAACTTGATTCCACGCTGAAAATCAGGGAAAACAAGTAAATTCCCCTAAATATTTCACCCACCCCAGTGCAGAGTCAGTTTGATCAGTTTTCTTCTACTTGTATGATTCCAGTTTTTAGGCTGTGTTTGTATTTCATAGTGTGCAGTCCCTTGTGTGGAAGATGCCCCCTGTCTATTTAATATACTTATGTGGGCCACAAAATAAATCATTTGGCCAGGCGGTTGAAAACAAAAAACTAAATAAAAAGAAAACAAACATAATAATACTGTATTATGTAATTTACAATATTCCAGGCCTTGGTAAAAAGTACTTAATAAAAACATAAAAAGGACCATTTCCCTTTTATTGTTAATGAGGCAACAAGTAATAGATGGAAACTGAAAACTGACAGGGGAATTAAAGGGGCAAAATAAAGAAACTGAAAGGTTAATGAGCTACTGAAGTTAGCAGGAAAGGGGGAAACTGAAATACAGTGGGACTGATGAAAGGAGAAAGAGGACAGGGAGATTTCCATGGAAAGTTGGAAGGTAAGTCAGTTTGTGAGTGTTGAGTCAGTTTGCGAGTGTTGAGTCAGTTTGTGAGTGTTTAAGTTGAGTCAGTTTGCGATTGTTGAGCCCGTTTGCGAGTGTTGAGTCAGTTTGGGAGTGATGAGTCAGTCCATAAGTGTTAGGTCAATTCATTAGTGCAGCTGATTTGCCGCAATTTCATTGGTCCATCCCAATACTCATATTTAAAGACTGGATCAGCTTAGACTGCTCATGAAGGATTTACTTGCAAGAAAAACAAAGAAATGAGCTGTGTGATGACTTACTGGTGCTCCAAGATGACCTGGTGGTCCTCGCGGCCCTTGAGGTCCCACAATACCCTACAGAGAAACATAAAAACAACATTGTTTAAAAAAATTACAAACTTTTTGCAAAAAAGGTAAGACAAACAAATATGGTTAACATTCTGTTGTTCTTAAAATTAGGACATTACATTATTTTGAAACTTTCACAGAATGACACTGGATGTCGATTGAAGAACTGTTTTTATTCCTGAGTTAAAATATGCAAATTGTTCACACTCCAATACAGTGTTAAGACTGATAATCTGGTGAAGTGAAGTTAAAAGAACACATTATCACACTGAAGGGCAGTCCTGGACACTGGTTCATCACCATGTTTATGTAATGCCTGTCTTCATATAAGTATATTGACAACCATTGATTGTGTTAAAAAAAGGCCCTCACTGAAGGGTCCCCCCAAACATTTTGCCTACCTACTCCTCTTTTCGCTGAATTATTTTTGTTGGCCTTAGGACTCTGAGCACTTTACCACTGCTGACCAGTGCTAAAGTGCATGCGATTCTCCACTAAACCTGGTAACATTGGTGTTTACACAATTGGCATATTTAATCTACTTGTAAGTAATATTAATAATAACCAGGTATTTTTAAAGTGCAAACTATTCACCCCTAAGGGTCTCAAGGCGCCGGGGGCCATTGGAAAGATTAAGCGATCGATTGCCCAGAGTCACATGGTGCTGGCCTGACCTGCCGCCGCGATCGAACCGTGAGCCCTGTGTTCCAGAGTCAGCCGCCCAGGCCTCTTCCCCACACCTCTTCCTTCTTTACAAGTCGCTTGTAAAGTGGTAAACCAAATTCCCACGGCCTGTAGATTAAATGCTACTAGTGGGCCTGCAGTACTGATTGAGCCACCAACATAAGTAGCCCTTTAAACTCTGTCATGGCAGAGCCTGTGTGTGTAGTTTCACTGCCACTTTGACTTGGCATTTAGAACCCATTGCCAAGCCTTGAACTCTCCTTTTATTACACGTAAGTCACCTTTATGGTAGGCCCTAGGTAGCCCATAGGTCATGGTGCAGTGTAAATAAAAGATAGAAGGAACAAGTTACTTACCTTCGGTAATGATGTATCTGTAAGAGACATGTTAGATCTGGGGGTCTCTATTTGGCAATGGTATTCACCTTTGTCCAAAGAGGGACCCTTACTTCTAAGTCAGGATAAGGGGATTACACCCCTTAATAAGCCCTGCTCACCACCTTGGTAGCTTGGCACGAGCTGACAGGCTTATCTCAGAGGCAGTGTGTTAAGCATTTGTGAAAATACACAATAATACAGTGAAAACACTACAGATGGACACAACACAGGTTTTTATAAAAATAAGTATTCTTTATATAGACTTAACACAAGACCACAAACGACAAAAATCCACAATACAATACTTAAGATTACTTAAAAGATGATTAAAGTTGCTTAGTTCAAGTTGATGATAAATGCGATAAAGTTCTCAACAAAGTACCTGGATGCGTAACGCAAAGTAAACAAAAGGCTCGCAAAAAGCGAGATGCGTCGGTTCCGTGATCTGGGGAAACAGTTGCGTCCTGCCTCACTGCTTGCGCAGAGTAGGGGACTCGTCGTGAGCCTTACCGCCGGAGGTGATGCTTAGATTCTGGGCTTGCGGGCCCGTTGCGGTGCGCAAGATGGCGCCTTGATGCGATGATCCAGTTGCGATGCGAGAAGATGGCGCCCTTGATGCGGCGATGCGATGACGATGACGCCCTGGCAGCCTTGTGACGACTCTGCACTTTGGAGCCGCGACAGGCCCTGCAACACGCTTCTCCGGTGATGTGATGGCGACTCTCTCGATACGTCGTGCCTTAATGCTTGCGCAGAGTAGTGGATGGGTCGTGATCCTTACTGGTGCGGAGGTGATGCATAGATTCAGGCCTGTGGGCCCATTGCGGTGCACTAGATGGCGCCTTGATGCGACGCGATGATCCGGTTGCGATGCGAGAAGATGGCGCCCTTGATGCGGCGCTGCGATGACAATGCGATGATGCCTTGGCAGCCTTGCAACGACTCTGTACTTTGGAGCCGCAACAGACCCTGCGACATGCTTCTCTGGTGATGTGATGGCGACTCTCACAATGGCGTCACGCTTCTCCGGTGATGCGACAGCAGGCAGCTTCGATGAACACACGCTTCCAGGGAGATGCAGCGCAGGCTCGCTTCTCCGGCGATGCGACGATTTCAGCTGCGGAGGCGACACGCTTCTTCTCGATGCGTCGCGCTTCCAGCTTCCAGCATGCAAGTGTCTGGAGTCAGATTTCCCAGCAAGGAAATTCAGGGGGGCGCTGAAGGTGAAGCCTTTTGTCCCTGAGACTTCAGCAGGCGTCAAGCACAGTTAAAGCCCTTGGAGAATATTCTGTAGATGAAAGTCCTTTACAAAGTTCCTTCTCCTTTCCCTTGGTAATGAAGCAACCACTGCAGGCCAACCCAGCAAACAGCACACTGGGAGTACAACTCCTGCAGCTTCCTTGGTTCTTCTCCTTGGCAGAAATGTTTCTTGTCCAGAAATGACCTAATTTCTGGGGATCAGGGTCCAAATATTTATACCCCAAAATCCTTTGTTCTCTGAAGGCAGAGAGGCCTCTGCCTAGTCCAAACCAGTTCCTGAGCACTTTGTTTACATGGCTCTCTTCTTCCTTTCACTGTGCAGGGCAGAGACATCAGCCGCCCCACAGGAGGTGGAGCCAGCACAGGGAAGGGAAGATACAGCTCTGGAGCACTCTGTTGACATGATTCCTCCTCTCCTTTCACAGTGCAGGGCAGAGACATCAGACTAGCCACAGGAGGTGGTGACAGCATTGTAGAGGGAAGGCCCAGCCCTATTCAGGTCCCAGGTGCAACCCCTAACTCCCATTTAGATGCAGATCTCTCTATTCACCACCGGGCTGCCCCAGCCTGTCTCCTGGAATCCCCCAGCCCTGCCACTCACAAACCAAGACAAGGAATACACAACCCAGCTGAGGCAGGCCTGGATACTTAGGCAAGAAAATAGAATATTAAAACCAACTTTACTAAAAGATGTATTTTATTATTCAGGCATTCTAAATTTGAATTTCAACCAGGTTCCCTGAGTCAGTTAGGATGATAAGAATGTAATAATCTAACTGCCCATTCTGGCCTCTGCAGAACAGGTAGCCTTCAATAGTGAAACACAAAAATGGCAGTAATTCACTATTAGAACATGCTACACACATCAGAGCATGTCCTACCTTATACTTACAATGCACCCTGCCCTTGGGCCTACCATAGGGGTGTCTAACATGAAGCAAAGGGAAGGTTCAGGGACTGGCAAGTGGGTACACTTGGCCAAGTCGACATAGCAGTGCTAGACTGCACACAGGCCTTGCAATGGCAGGCCTGAGGCACACTTTACAACCTGCTTCTGTGGGTGGCACAACCAGTGCTGCAAGCCTACTAGCAGCATTTGTTTACAAGCTCTGGGCACACATGGTGCACTGTACTAGGGGCTGACAGATAAATCAAATAACCCAATCATGGAATAACCAATTGGTACACACATTTAACATAGGGAGCACTTGCACTGTGGCACTGATTAGCAGTGACACAGTGTCCAAAGCATAAAACCAGCAGAAACATATGAAAACAGAGGAAGCACTGCATCAAAAATGGAAGGGAGACTCACGCCAATGATGCCAGGTCTAACAAGACATATGTAGTTATAGATTATGTACCTTAGAATTACCCCCAAGAGTCAGACTGGCTCGAGAGAATTTTTCTGTGTCAGTACCCCTGCGCATCGATAGGTGGCATTAGTCGACTCCACGTTGGTTGTCGGCGTCGTGGTCGCTGGGATGACGTTGTCTACTTAGACCCCGTCCCTGTGTGCTGACGTCAGTTCTGACATGACTTTCCAAGCCAGAAGCGCAGAGCCATGCAAGACACTGACCAATGGGTCACTAGGGCCCTAGAAGGGAGTCCCTATTCCTAGAAGTCAGTTCGCAGAATGGGAAGGATGAGTGGGGCGGTAAGAAATCTATAACTACATATGTCTCTTACAGATACATCATTACTGAAGGTAGGTAACATGTTCATCTGAATGAGACCGTAGGTATAGATTCCTTACCATAGAATAGATACCCCAGCAATATATCTTGATGCATAGGACAACACATCGAGAGATGAAACATTTATGCACGGCCTGACCTTTCTTGGCGCCCACATAACCCACAAAGAGTTGATCGGCCGCCCCGAATTCTTTAGTGCGGTTAAGGTAGAAGGACAGCACACGTTTTGGGTCTAGGCGGTGGAGTGTCTCCTCCTCTTTGGAAGGGTGCGGAGAAAAAGAAGAAGGTGGTCAATGTGATGGCCTGACCTATGTGGAAAAGGATAACCACTTTGGGCAGAAAAGAGAGCCTTAGTGCAAAGGACCACTTTGTCCGAATGAACAGTAAGAAAGGGAGGCTTGGAAGACAGATCCTGAAGCTCACTCATCCTGCGAGCAGAGGTGATGGCAGGTAGGAAAGCAGTCATTAAAGAAAGAAGACGAAGAAGACAATTATGTAGTGGCTCAAAGAGAGTACACATAAGTACAAGATTCAGGTCCCACTGGAGCATTACGAAAGGAGAAGAAGGAAAAAGATGAGTAAGGACTTTCAGAAATCTGTTTACAATAGGGGACTTGAAAAGAGATGGCTGATCAGGAAGGCGAAGAAAGGCCAAAATAACGGAAAGATAGCCTTTAAGAGTGCCCAAAGCAGAGCCCTGCTGGGCCACAGAAAGAATGAGGAGGAGAACCTGTGAAAGGGGGGCAGAAAGGGGTACCACAGTCTTTGCTGTGCACCATGTCACAGATGTGTTCCATCTACAGATGTGTACTGTCCTAGTGGAGGGATGCCTGGGTGCAAAGATGATGTCACTTACTTCTGGAGGAAGGTCGAAAGCTGTCAACTGTCACCGCTCAATTTCTGCACAAGCAGACGGAGGCTGGACAGGTTCGGGTGGAGAACTGTTCCCTGCTGCTGTGACAGAAGATCCTCCCGAAGAGCCAGTTTGATCAGAGGATCGATGGCCATGCTCAAGAGCTCGGGGTACCAGACTCTTTGTGCCCAGTATGGAGCCACAAGAATAAGTAGGGCCCGGTTGCGCTTGATCTTCTGCAGCACTCTGGGTAGAAGTGGTACAAGCAGAAAGGTGTACAGGAGGCCGCAATTCCATTCATAATGAAAGGTGTCACCGAGCGAGTGCCGCCTTGGAGACTCCAATGTGCAGAACGGCTGATATTGCGTATTCTCTTAGGTGGCAAATAGATCTAACCAAGGTTCTTCACACTGCTGAAAGAGACCTTGTTCCACCCCGGAGAGAAGACACCGTTTGCGATCCATCATGCACCAGCGGCTGAGTTCATCCTCCCTGGCATTCAGTGAACCCACCACAGAAACTCACAACAACTTCAGAGCCGCTACCAACTCCCACCACCACCTCATCAGAAAAACAAAGAAAAAAGCGATTGAAGATAAAATCTCCACACACGCACACAACAGCAAAGAACTCTTCAGCATCATCAAGGAGTTTGCCCAACCCACCAGCGAGTCGACTGATATCCCTCTCTCACAAGACCTCTGAGACAAACTCAGCACCTTCATCCGCACCCTACTGGACAAAGAAGAAACAGTAGCCCTCATCCTCCTCGGCCTCTCAGCGGCATTCAACACAGTCTCCGACCGCACCCTAGTACGCAGACTCCACTACGCAGGGATCCAGGACAAGGCCCTCGACTAGGCCTGGGTGGTAAATTCCGTTCCGCTTGCGTGATTTGGGTAATTTCACGTTCTGCGGAGAACGCGAAATTGCCCAAAATTCTACGTTCCGCGACTTCGCCAAATTTTTTGCTCGTTCACATTCTCAAATGCGTGTTCATGAGATATTTCCCTCGAGCACGCAAACAGCGATTGAGAACAGTAAAAAAGCATCGCGAACAAGCAATTCCACGTGTTCGCGGAATATCTGCGTGCTCGCTGAGATTTTTTACCGTTTCGCGGAGATTTGTATAACGCGATTACGCAAATTCTGCCCACCCCTACCCTCGACTGGATCAGCTCCTTCCTCTCGGGCAGATCGCAGAGGGTCAGATTCCCCCCTTTCCTCTCAGACCCCACGCCAACCACCTGCAGAGTCCCCCAGGGGTCCTCCCTCAGCCTGACACCCTTCAACGTCTACAAGGCTCTGCTCCCCCATCGTCAGAACCTACGGACTCAACATTTTGTCATACGTGGATGACACCCAAATCATCCTCTCTCAAATTATATGGGACCGCTTGGCAGCTGTGACCCTCGTCTTCTAGTTTGGAGGCAATTGAGACACCGGCCACGTCTTTTAAGCAATTTAAGCAATTTATCTACACGTTAAAGTAATTGGTGGTGAGAGTGGTAGCACTAAATTGCTCCCATTAAACTCCAACCCTTGCACCAGCTCTATGAGGAGTTCTGTACCATGTTCTACTTTTGGAAAACGTGACAAACCTTCGATTAATCAATATTGCATCAATTTAAAAACTCCCGTC
Organism: Lissotriton helveticus; assembly: GCF_964261635.1. NCBI lineage: Eukaryota > Metazoa > Chordata > Amphibia > Caudata > Salamandridae > Lissotriton > Lissotriton helveticus. The sequence goes on along the minus strand of NC_136063.1, from coordinate 212,225,140 downwards.
CTGTGAAACTTGGATGATAAAATGATACATTACATCAATACATGTGCAGTGGTGTCCATGACTTTTTATTTTCCTCGCGTCTTAAGTACTAATGTTGTGTATATCAAAACATATCATTAACCTTGGGCGCCATGTAAGATTGGACCTACAGGTGACTAATATATTAACATTATCATGTTTAATATAATAACATTATCATGTTTTAAAACATACGTCCTGCACTATTCTGACCTCCTAATTAATGCAGTACTGATGACATGAGATAAACAGATTTTCCTTAAATTATTCATGGACAGAGAGGTACTTGACCTATTTTAATTTTCCATAATATGTACATTTAATAAAAGAGGCCAGTGTTTTTTTTGTCTAAGAACGAAACGAAACATAAGAAACTGGAGTTCAAGTCTTCAAAATAAACCGCAAAAAATAAGAAATTTCGTGTCCAACAGTTGAGGAGGAGACAGGAGCATCTGAATGAAATCAAAGCAGCTGTAAGACTAATTTGAATGCGGACCAAAAATAATGTGCAGCCTGTCCAGTTTTTTCATCCAACAGCACACTGCAAGCTGGCAATCTGGAGTCAACAACACCTATACTTTTAAACTGAAACTACAAGTCCCAAAATTCAAGGTGTCCTTGACTAAAAGGCAGGACTGACTGGACGTGTCATGTCATAAGGCACCACTTGGGATGCCTAAGGGATCCCAGGTCCCTTTTCATTCAAACTGAATATATTTATCATAAATCAGCTGTCATAAATGTATATCTTTTTTAACCATTTTGTTGAGAATTTATGAGCCTGGTTCCTCAGCTCTTTGTGTGGGTTCCCATTTAGCTTCCACTTGGCAGCTGTGCATTTGACAGGGAAATGTACAGGGAGGTCCAGCTTGGTGTCTTGTCGCTGTCTTCTCACTGCAAGTTCCCACGACTAAGCAAAGTACAATAAACACCATCCTTTCTGAATTCCCTCAGCCCCCCTCTTTTTTCCTCCCTGAAGCACAGCTGAGTGTTGATTGAGGGGCACTTTTTCTAGGAGCCCCTCTGCCAGCGATTGAGGTCAGTGTGCCTGCTGCTTCCTTCTCAAACATCTTCACCCCCTGATGAGGCAGTGATTAAAGCACACAGTCATACCTGCAGCAGCACCAGGACTGACACTTAACAAATATTAGCCCCGAGCAGAGGCAATTAGGCAGCGGCCGCCTGGTGTCCAGCCCTGGAGGGTCTTGTCAGCTGCAGGAACTGAGAGCTGTGTTCCTGCCACAGGCAATCACTTCAGACAACTGCAGGTCAGGACCATAATGGTTTTTGCTTTCTTTCCAGCTGTCTGAGACATATATATAACTTGTGATTGTTCTATAGAATTGACAGCCCTGCTGTGCTTCTCTTCAGAGCTGCTGCTTGGCCAGCAGTTTCACAATACCAAATAATTCATAGTGTGGATGGCATGCACAGTTCTAATGGACGGGGAACTCTTGCAGTAGTATGTATAGGCACCTAATCTGTGTTCTCACAGTAACCTTGCCCTGCAGAGTCAGAGACATCCCTATGGCGACAGCGCCTTGAGACCCTTACGAGTGATTAGTTGTGCTTTACAAGAACCCTGATTAATTGATTCAATATTGATGTGCCCAGCTCTCATTGAGAGGGAATAGCACTATCACTAGGTTATAAATCATGTTATTTACTGCTATAGCAGCAAAAATGGCAAACAAAAGTTGTTTCCCACATAAAGAAATTGCAGGCCAGGCTTACAGGTCTCTGAGTGGGCCTGTTAGCAAGGAGCGGGCTCTCTGCTCTGATGGAGAGCTGAGCACTTCTTAGGGGAGGGGAGGGAAGGAAAGGAACGATGAATGGTGAGGGTGAACGGCAGGAGGCGAGGTCTTGGCTTTTTTCTTTTTTTATATTTGCAAAGCATGTTCTTCTAAATGGTGTGGAATGTCCCAGATCATGAGTCAGTTGAATTTAATTATTGGTGTCAAGTGTCTTATGTCATGAGGGACACCTCGGTCGGTTCTTTTATTTTAGACAACAACCCTTTGCAAGCAGAGATTTATTGCAATGTTAAAAGTGAAACCAGAAGCCCATGAATCCCGTGGGCTAATACGTCAAGACTGGCAAAGATATCACACATGACGTGGGGACACTTGGCAGATATGCAGCTATAACCTAGTGATGAGTCTAGTGTTTTAAATGGGCAGAATGGGCAGGAGGAGCTTCGCGCGCATCCAAGATGGCAGCGTGAGCACAGGGCTCCCGAGGACCCTCGCTGCCTCCCGCATTTATCCTGTACACTATCCTGATTTGATGGGAGATCATTGAAGACACAAACCGGCTGATGTACTAGCAGGTTTTTGGGTCGAAATCGGACGCAGGGTCCCCGAGCTTTGCCGTCTTGAACTTTGCGGCCTTCTCCATGGAGCAGCCTGGACCTTGAGTGGTGGCAGTGCCTGGGTAGTAATTTAACAACAAAGGCTTGCGGGGATCGGACCACAGCCTCACTTCACTTTCGGTTTCGTTTCTCCGGCGCACTGCCTCATATATGCGGTGTGTCTGTTGATCGGACGAGCCCCGATGCCAGCTCATTGAGTTTCGAGCGGGCGACTGTTTGGCTGTGGTCTCCACTTGGCTCAACTTTGCCTCCTGTGTTCCCGTGTGTGAATTTAAAGGAGCCATTTGGACCAGATCCCAAGCCTCCCTTCGGGGCACCCGACTCGCCATGACGGGCAAGCCTGAGGGTGAGAAACGGAAGGTCAAGACCACCATCCGTGGAGGTCCTACCCAGATGAACGTCATGGATCGCTATACACTTTCTAAAGGATCCCCTGGTGGCGCACCTAAGACCCGGGAGGAGGTTGTCGACGATCCTGCTGTGTTGGCGGACTTCACACTACAAGACGTGATGGGCGCCATTGCTGGCATTCAGTCTTCTATTGGCCAACAGTATGAAGCCTTGGCCCTGAAGTTGGACACGGTGGCTATCGATGTCAACCTCATTCGCACTGACTTGGCCAAGACGAATGAGAAAGTGAAGTCATTAGACCTGAAGACATCCAGCCTTACCACGGACGTGTCCGACTTGCAAACAGAAGTGCGCAATCTTCGATCTGCTAATGACTTTTTTGCTCGTCGCTTGGAGGATTTTGAAGGCCGTGCACGGCGCAATAACGTGCGTATTATTGGGGTCCCGGAAGAATCTGGTCCACTCGCTAGTGATCTTCGAGTGGAGGACCTCATTCTTAATCATCTGGCACCAAAGGGCCTGAGCAAATTCTTTGCCATCGAACGTGCGCACAGAGTGCCAGGGGGACAGGCGAAGCCCGGTTTTCCCCCCTGTCCGATTATTGCACGGATCTTCAACTTTAGAGATCGCGACGCCATTTTGCAGGCGGCACGGACAAGCGGCCCTACGCAGTTCGAGAACGCCGCTGTGACTTTTTATCCAGATTTTTCTCAATCGGTCCAGAAACAACGTATGGGATTTCAAGGTGTGAAACGGCGACTAAGAGACATGGAACTAAAATATGCTATGTTATTCCCGGCCCGACTGCGTGTTGAATATGACAATCGAACATTTTTCTTTCTTCAGGCCTGAGGAAGTGAGTGATTGGTTGGACACTTTGCCGACTGGCCGCGCTGGCCAGGAACATGCTGGTGGTGCGGAAGGGGGACTGATGGACCAAGAATGATTACGGTGCCTGTGTCCGGAACAATTTTCAGCGTGATCAGCCGGAGTTCACTGACTTTTTTTTTTTGATCATTCCGTTTGTATCCTCGGAGGTAGCGGGGATGGCGGGACTCTTTCCTCCTCTGGGGTTTTCTTTGTGTAGATTAGTTCATGTTTGTAATTGCTAGGGCGACAGGCACACTGCAAATTGGGGTGGCTTTTGAGTCGGTGCAGGGGTGCAGGGTGGGGGGGGAGTTGTGTTGGGAACCTTGGGGGGACTGGGGGACGAGTTCTGGGATTGTTTGTTTTTTCTTTTTCAAGGCAAGGTACTTTCATTATCTTTGACACTGGTGTGATGCTCGTTTTGCGATGGGAGTTCATTTTGGACTTGGATGGGGTAGAGGGTTGAAGGTATTATGCTGGAATGTGAATGGGTTGGGTGATCGCATAAAGAGAGGGGTGGTCATGCAGCTGTTGCGGCGCCTTTCGCCTGATGTCGTTCTGTTACAAGAGACACACTTGGTAGGAAACACTTGTCACGCTCTTAATAGAAGGGGTTATCGTCTTGCTGCCCATTCTGGTTTTACCTCTAGTTCTAGAGGAGTGGGTATTCTGCTCAGGGTTTCCCTCCCCCTCGAAGTTGATGATGTGATCCTCGATGCCAGGGGTCGATATGTTGCACTTATCGGGCGGTGGGAGGGAAAGCCAATCTCGTTGGTGTCAGTTTATGTCCCCCCGTGCTTGCTATCCACGACATTCACGGACCTGGGGCGGATGGTGCTGGGTCTCCCTGAGGGTGTTTTGATACTGGGTGGTGATTTTAACTCCGTCATTTCTGGCAGGAGAGACCGCTATCCCCCCCCCCCGAGATCTTCCTGCTGCGCAGTCCTGGTTGGGCGACTTCCTGGAAACATTGGGCCTCATAGACTGCTGGAGACTAATGCACCCAGAGCAAACACAGTTTACTTTTCACTCTGGAGCTCATGGCAGTCTTTCTAGATTAGATTATATCCTGATACCGGCGGCACTGTCCCCCTAGATTGGGGAGATTAGACACCTGGCCCGGGGCATATCGGATCATTCCCCTATTTGGTTTCATTTTAATCTTAGCATCGGGGCCGAAGGCAGGGTGGCTCCGATTAACCCATGGTATCTCCTCAACCCCAAGACACGCGCTGAATTGATTAAATCATTTGATCTGTATTTTACTGAAAATGTTGGTTCTGTATCCTCACCCGTCTCATTGTGGGAAGCTTTTAAGACTGTGATCAGGGGACAGGCATTGTCTTTGGTGGGGTGTGCCAAGAAATGTAAGAACGAGGCAATTGTTCAGCTCGAAACTGAAATCACAGACCTGGAGACTGCATTGGGGCGGGGTGTGTCTCGAGAAGCATTACATGTCCTCCACCTTAAACAATTAGAATATAAAACTTTGGTTACTGATGCGGCAAAGACGATGAGTAGGGAACAGCAGGGACGGCTCTATGATGTGGGTGATAAAGCAGGAAAATTGATTGCCTGGCTGGACAGAAGAGAGAGAGCGAATTGAGTGGTTCCGGTGATTGTGACATGTGATGGTGTGGGTGTAACTGATCCTGTTGGCATTGTTGAATGCTTTGCTGATTATTTTCGAGAGGTCTATATCTCGGTGTCCGACAGGCCTGAAGAGGATTCGCACTTGTTGCTTCGGGACATAGCGCTACCCTATTTGTCGGAATCGGAGCGTGATTGCTTGGATGCCACGCCCTCGGTGGATGAGGTGGCTCTCGCGCTGCGCTCCCTTTGCTCCGGCAAGGCTCTGGGTCCCAATGGCCTTCCTGTGGAACTGTATAAGTTACGCCCTGATACTTTGGCTCCCCATCTACGTGCTATGTTTCTGGCTGCGCAAGATAATGGTCCCCTCCCCAGAGATCAGCGTCTTGCGACCATTGTGGTGATCCATAAGGAGGGTAAACCACGAGATCGCTGCTCATCTTATAGACCCGTTTCGCTTTTAAATGCGGAACCCAAGATCCTCGCCAAATTGCTTGCTAATCGTCTGATTACGGTTATTGGCGGCCTGATTCATCCGGATCAATCGGGTTTTATCCCGCACCGTTACACGGCATTAAATTTGCGACGTCTGCATGGTGTTCTCGCGAGGGCCCCGACGCTGCGTGAACCGGCCATCTTGGCGTCCTTGGACGCCATGATGGCCTTTGATACAATCGAGTGGTCTTATCTCTGGGCGGTACTCGCCAAGTTTGGATTTGGCGCGGGTTTTATCGGTTGGGTCAAACTCCTGTATAAAACACCGCTAGCCCAGGTGGTGGTTAATGGCCGCGTCTCCGTGCCTTTTACTCTCGGTAGGGGCACACGACAGGGTTGTCCGTTGTCCCCACTCCTTTTTGCTTTGGCGTTGGAGCCTCTTGCCGCCTGGCTACGGTGGGAACCCTCGATGAAGGGTATACGCTGGATGCCAGAATTTGAGGATCGCATTTCCTTATACGCGGATGATATTTTATTGTACCTTACCTCTCCCCAAAAATCGCTCAATGTGTTGTTTGACGTACTTACCTCCTTCGGGAAGAACTCGGGCCTCATCATTAATTGGTCGAAATCCTACATTTATGTACTGGCGGGTGATGTCCCTCGTTTGCCACGGGGCTGTCCCATCCAGTTGTCGCAGTCTGGCTTTAAGTACCTGGGTGTGTTTATCTCCATGGACCCGGCGGTTCACTACAAACGTAATTTGCTCCCCCCACTCCAACGGTTACGCTCCGATGTAGCGCGTTGGCGTAAATTACCGTTGTCTCCCCTAGGGCGTGCGGCCCTTTTTAAGATGATGCCCTTACCTCGGTTCCTATATGCCCTCCAGAACAGTTTTGATGTTATCCCGTCGACATATTTCCGGGAAGTAGAATCGTTGCAGAGGCAACTAATATGGGACGGACGTTCGCGCATAGCTCTTCCGAAATTGACACTCCCCTGGTATGATGGCGGTATAGCGCTCCCGGATATACGTAGGTATTACTGGGCTTCCCACCTTGCTGCTATCAACCAAGGGATGTATGGCCCGGCGTTGAATCCAGCATTTGAAATGGACAAGTGGCTGCTCCCGGGTGGTGATTATTATAGGGCACTTTACTCGGGACCCTCCCGTTCACAACTCACGGGACCTACCGCTATAGCTGTGCGGGCATGGCATAGCGCAACGGCGGCTATGGGCTGGAGTGATAAATTAACGGGTGTGACACCGCTCTATGCCTCTGCGAAGTTGGGTGGCCTATGGAGGACGAAGGGATTTGATAAGTGGGACATGATCGGTATTGGTAAAGTGCGTGATCTCTGGGTTAAAGGAAAGGTTAAGGCCTTCTCTGAACTGCAAATAGAGTATAAGCTGAGTGACAGGGAAAGATTTCGTTACATCCGGGTACGTCATGCTCTGAATTCTGTTTTGCCAGTGGGTAGTGCTGTTCCGGATTCCTCCCCCCTCGAAGATCGTATACTAGATGGCTATGTGCCGGATAGTACTATCTCACTGTTCTATAAGAAAATGATTAATGACCAATCGGGTCTGCTTGATCGCCTCCGTGAGGCCTGGATTGCTGATGGTATTGAACTGGATGATGAGGATTGGCAGTCCGCGATCTCCTCTCCCAAGGAGGTGGCGTTTACGGCCCGCCTCCGTCTGGTCCAACTCAAGATCCTCCACAGAATCTATGTCACTGGTCCCCGTCTAATTCAAATGGGCTTCTCTACGGACGGTATGTGTCGGCGTGGGTGTGGTCTCCTTGGCACCTATCTCCACATCATATGGGAATGCCCTGAGGTGGTGCAATTCTGGAAACGTATAAATGAGATTATGGATGATGTCACGGGTGTTGTTATGATGCCGGAAGCCCGACAATGTTTATTGAATGTATGGGGTCCAAATGACTATGACGTGTCGCAGCTTCGGTGGGTGACTTTGGCCAATATGGTTGGGAAGAGAGATATTGCCCAGTTGTGGGGATCCCCAAGGCCGCCTACAGTGACTGCTTGGAAAGAGAGTCTGGACTGGTGCATGTTTCGAGAGAAAACAGTATATATTGCTAGAGGCAGGCCCAAAAAATGGGGGAAGATTTGGAATCCGTGGAACTCATACTGTGGAGATATTTGTACACCCCCGCTCACCGCTATCCAGAGTCCTTCCCCGTCGCCCTGACCTATATCCCTTCCGGCTGTGGTATATCGTACTGTTCATATGCAATTCTGCCTCCGCCTCCCTCCCCTCATCTGTATTCAAAGACTTTTTTCTCCTGCTATCATGTATCTCCCGTCCTCCTTGAGCACAGACCTAATGACTGTATTATTACTGTACTGCCTTGCTTGTTTGTTCGATGTTTTTTTTTTTTTTGTGCTTCAAATAATAAAAAGTTACAAAAAATAAAAATAAATGGGCAGAATGTTATGGGGTTTTGGAATGCAGTGACTGTTGTTCAAACCGTACCACCAGTTGGTCCTGTCTGCTGCTGCTCGGTCGGTTGCTTCTTTGGGACTTAAAATAAACTTGACTGCCCTCCCCTGATCTGTCGCCATGACCTTCCTGTAGACTTCTCAGTGGTGACAATGCCTTTGACCTGAGTTGCTGATGACTGAACGAGTCATTGGGAGCTCTTTCTTGCTTTGCTCCATTGGACCATGGGTTTGATGTGTAGAAGTGATCTTGTGGTGACTTCCCTTGTGCGCTTTGTGCGTATACCATTTGACCGTGGAGTAGGAGGCCATGTCAAGCTGCTGTGTGCCCTTGGACCGTGGAGTTTGAAGTGATATTGCGCTGTCATTGGACAGCGTCGTTGAACCCTGCACGGTGTGCAGGCACTTGCCTTGTGCGTGCAGACCAGGGCTATATAGGTTGGGGTTATTTCAAACGGAAGTACACAAGGTATCATGTGGCCAGCACGTGCACCACGTTTCACACTGTTTTGGGCTGGGAAGTGTTTCCCTAGACTTAAGCAGGCACATCTCAGATCTATTCTGTGATGTGCACACTAGTTTTCAGACTTGAGGGCATATTATCAAGGCAGGCAAAATGAAATTATCGCCGCTTTTGCAGCCGTTTTCAGCCGCAAAGCGGCGATAATGTCATCGCCCTATTAGCAAGCTGTTTCTAACATCAGTTAGCGACAGCTTTTAGGTGATAGCGAGCGGTTTGTGGCCCGCTTTTCATGTCAGCGATATTTATCACTAATGACATGCAAAGTGGGCGTACCCAACCAGTTAGCGACTGAAAGCAGTCGCTAACATCGCTATCGCCTATTAGCAAGGCAGATGTAGCGATAAAAAAATGTGCGCGAAGCGCGAATATTGCTAAAAACTAACGCCTGCTCAGACCAGTTCTTAACCTGTATATCCAATGGGAGGTGGATATTCAGGTTAAGACCCTATTGGCGTTAATGCCTTAATATCGCTGGTTTTCCATCGATATTCACGCATTTCGCCGCTGTTGGAACTGGCCCTTCTTGCAGGGTCATCCCCAACCTTTTTGCTTCTTCCGCCCTTATTTTTCCTGACCCGTGGCTGTTGGCAATAGGAGTCTGCGCACTTTACTACTGCTGATCAGTGCTAAAGTGCATATGCTCTCTGTGTAAATTGTTATTATGATTGGATATACATGATTGGCATATTTGTATCACCATGAAGTCCCTAGTAAAGTGCACTGGGTGTGCCAGGGCTGGTGATGACAAATGCTACTAGTGGGCCTGCAGCACTTTTTGTGCCACCCACATGAGTAGCCCTAATATGGTGTCTCAGGCCTGCCACCGCAGTGCCTGTGTGCAGTCTGTGAACGGCCATGTCCTGCCTAACTCTTCCCTTTTCATGCACATTAGTCACCCCTATGGAAGGCCCAAGGTACCCCCCTGGGCAGGGTGCAGTGTATGTGAAAGGTAGAGCATGTACTGGTGCAGGTGACAAGCTCTTTTAGTGAATGGCAGCCATTTTCGTTTTTACTATTGTAAGGCCATCTTGCTCTATAGATTAACATGGGGGATGCTGGCTACAGTGGCTACCAGCATTTCTTCTCATTCTGAGAAGAAAATTCTGAGTTCAGGGATACTAGACTCTTATGTCCTATCTTGTTCCTACAAGATAGGACATAAGAGTCTAGTATCCCTGAACTCAGAATTTAATAACACATCTTTTAGGAAAGGTTGTTTTTAAATCCTGTGTTTGAGAGCAGCACTTTTAGAAAGTTGCTGTTCTCTTGTCTGACCCTTCTGTGTGCTTGGCCTGTTTGTGTATTGACTGTCTGGTTTGAGAGTGACAGGGGCTGGGGATTCCCCAGGAGGCTGGCTGAGTCAGCCCTAGGCTGAATGACTGCATTTGCAACTGGAGTGGTGGGAGGAGTTAGCACCTGGGCCTGAATAGGGCTGTGCCTGCCTTCCACAATGCTGGCTCCGCCTCCTGCTGGGCGGCTGATGACCCTGCCCCTCACTCTGAAAGGAAAGAAGAAGCCAGGCAAAGTGCTCAAGCAACACCCAGAACTGGTTCAGACCGGGCTCAGGGTCCACTTGCACAAAGAGAACAAATACTTTTAGGGGTATAAGTACAGGACCCCTGACAACAGAAAATTAGATCATCCTGGAATCAAGAAGGAACTTCACCCCCAGCTTCCCTGAACTCTGCTGAGAGAGTTCTGTCCTTCCTAGAGTGCTTGATCCAGTTGAGGGGCCTCTGGAAGTCGTACCTGCGCTGGGAAGCTGGAAACTAAGCTTGAGAGACTTATGCAATCGAAAAGTATCGCATCGCTCGCTGCGGAGCGCATCCCCAACAGTGCGAGGAAATTCCCGCCGCTACGAAGGCCGAGATCATCGCAGCGGCCATTGCCGCTGCCAGAGCCGTCGCATCCTTCGTTTGCGGGACGCACCAGACCGGTGCGGGAAAGTCTAACATCGCTGCGAGTGTCGTCGCAGAGCCTGTCGTCGCTGGGTGAGATCGACGCACCGCTTGCTTGCGGCCCGCATCACGTCGCTGCGAGTGTCGTCGCAGAAGCCATCGCATCGAGGAGCTGCGAGAGAGAAGATCACCTCTGGTCCACGCATCGTCGCCCCGGAGATCGTCGCAACTCCAAAGATTGTCGCATCATACCTTTACGAGGACAAACTTCCTACGGAACCTACGCACCGGAATCCATACAAGTGGCCTTCCTCCCCATACAGACCGGATTCATCGCAACTCGCCCGCTGCTGCAGCGGGGCTGTCGCATCGCCTCCCCAGGGTCTCAGGAGCAACGCATTGCTTGTTTTCCACCGCACCAGCTCCTGCTTTTGGAGTTTTGTCGCAACTAAAAGGTACTGTGAGCTAACGTGACGCAACTGTGAACTTTTCACACAACTGTGGATTATGTTATCGCAACCTGAAGAATTTTATCGCAAACCTTAAGAACTCTTTTGAAACCATATTCTTGAACTGTGTATGTTGGATTTTTGTTGTTTTGGTCTTGTGTAGTTTAGATTAAATACCTTTATTTTTCTAAACTGTTGTGGAGTCAGTTTGTGGTGTTTTCACTGTGTTACTGTGAGTGTTGGTACAAATACTTTACACATTGCCTCTGGTTAGCCTAGACTGCTCGTGCCAAGCTACCTAGAGGGTGAGCAGGGGTTATCTCAGAGGGGTTCCTCCTTACCCTGACTAGAAGCTAGGGTCCCTATTTGGACAGTGGTACCTACCCCTGCCAACTAGAGACCCCCAGATCTAACAGCTGCTATCGCCGGATATTTTATTGCTTTGGAGATAAACGTTGCTAATAGCACGTTATCTCTGCGATGAAATCCGGTGATGCTTGGCGATAAAAAAAATTTGCTATGTTTCTTTATTGATAAATATCATTACTTGTTGATAATATGCCCCACGGTTTTTCGAGTGTAAGCAAGTACAGGAGGGCAATTTGGTGGTGCACACATCAATTTACAAAGCATCAATCTGGATGCGTGTCATTTTATTAATGCATCATCCAGTGGCATGCTGGTGATGTACACATTTTTTTCATGGCCTGTTCCAGGTACTGCAATTTCGTGCATTTGCGTGCAGACTCATTTCCAATTTTGTGTTTTGGGGTTGTCACAGCATTTGCACTGATCATCATTGGTGAAATGGAATCATCAGCACTACGTAGACTCTTGACCGTGCATCTTTATTGCATATTGTGTCTTCATTTTTTCTTCTAGAGTACAGCAAAACTATATAGACCACCAGCATTTTTGGTTGCACCGGGCTCTCCACAAATTGACTGGAAACACTGTAAAGAAGGGTTTGATGCCTACATGGAGTCCACTGAAACTGATGTGTTTACTCAAAGGAATAAATACGTGATTTTAAAACATTCTCTAGGTCCTGAAGGAAGACAATGTTTAATGCACTTACAGGTGTCAAATGTGATGGAGGGAAGGGATGTTTTAGGTACGGGCACAGCTTTTATGTTAGTCATCAATTACAGGGGATTCGATTGAGTGTTATGTGGGGGCCCTGAGACTCATAGCAGCTTCTTGTAAGTGTAAATCATTTGAAGATGAAATGACTAAAGATCAAGTGGAGGAAATGAGTTATAACAAAAAGATTCAGGAGAAATTGTTGACCCCGGAATACCTATCTTTGGGACGGGCAGAATCTACATCAACCTATATGGAGCAAATGTCATTGGATACACAGGAAGATGCTTTGCAGGGGGAGGGTGCAGTAACACAAGTTGGAAGGAAAAGTGATGGGAAGAAAAAGAATTTAGAATGCTACAGATGCGGCAGAAGAAATAATTTGGGGTATGCCTCTTGTAGTCCAGCTTTTGATGCAGCATGTACCAAATGTAAAAAGAAAGGGCATTTTGCTAAGGTGTATAAGTCAAGTGGGATGGAAGTGGCTACAAGCTGGGAAATCAAGTCGGAGTCAGATGAGGACAGTATGGTGTTAACTGTGGAGGAGGCAGAAGGGGAAAGTGTAAAGGAGAATGTCTTGCATATTGGATAAGGCTGTGTGAAAAGCGCAAATTGACTCATAGATTTATTGGATGTATCGGTTACCATGATGGCTGGTTTTGGGTCCTTTTTCATACTTATTGGATCAAAGAATGGAATAGATTTGAGAATAAGATTCTCAGGAAGTCTTATGTGCATCCAGTTGTGCATAGAGGTGTAGGGCAAGTTTGATGCCTTGTTAAGGAAGTTCGTGGTGCTGTTTGCATGGCAAAAAATGGGTTTTGTCGTATGGGGTGGTTGGACCAGAGGAGTTTGGGAATTGTGCTTTGTCCAAATATTCTCAATCATGTGTTGTTCAGGAAAGATTACGTTATGGTGGGTGAAATGGACGTGTGTCCCTGTGTGAGTTAATATACTGATGTTTTTCAGGAGATGTTGGGAAATTTGAAGGGTTTTTCTCATAAAATTTTGTTGAAGTCAGAGTTAAGGCAGTTGACATTGCTCATTGCTCCTGAGGGCGCATTCACATTTCAGAGTATGCTATTTCGGTTAGTCTCTGCCTCATCTATCTTTCACCATGTCGTAAAATCTCTATGCAAGGATATCCCTAAGGACAGATGTTTTCAGGGTGCATTTTGGTGTTTGGTCAAGATTTACCATCCCATGATAAGTCCTTAGGCATGATCTTATCTGTATTAGAGGTGAAGGGTATCATGTTGAAAGGCTTGCGAGTTCAAAGTTGCTGTGGAATGTGTAGATTATCTTGGTTATAAGATATCTGAAAAGGGTATTGATCCCAATGAGAATTTAGTCAGGGTGATTCCTGAGTGTTCGGCTCCAGAAATTAGAGACCAATTACAACAATTTTTTAGGATGCTGTAGTTTTATGCTTGTTTTATCCCCAAGCGTGCTGAGAGAATGCATAATTTAAGATCATTATTCAAGAAGATTGAGAAGTTTGTATAGGGTAAGGATGTTGATTATGAACTTGAGGTTATTCAGCAGGAAATTACCAATGCGGAAACCTTTTGATACCTGTGATGCATGTGCCATTGTCATGGATGCTAGTCAGTATGGTTTAGGGTTGGTATTACTCCAGATGTGTGAAGGAAAAGATGAAGCTATTGATTTTGCGTCAGATACCCGGAGGAGTGCAGAGATGACCTATTCTGTGATAAAACATGAGGCGTTGGCTTGCTGGTGGGGAATTGATCATTTTACGAACTATCTGTGGGGCATGGAGTTCCTGATTCATGTGAATGACAATCCTTTGGTCAATTTAATCACTACTAAAAGGACAATTCAATTCAATTAGTATTTATTATGATTTAGAATTCCGAAGAATTCCACATAAAGTACATAAATAAAACATCATTCAGTACATACAAGAATGGGAAGTAAAAATACAAGTACAATTTTATACTAGGATACCGACAATTAAAAGAGAACACCATTTTCTTCAGTAGACTAAGCTATACACTGGGCAACATCATATATTTGCAAAATAACTTCTTTCAATTAAACACACACTATGGGCTGTCATGAGAACCTGATTTAAAAAAGAGGTACACAGAAGAATTAATAACAATTGTAATCGGGATTTAGGGAAGGGGGAAAAGCACTACCTTCTCATACAAAAGTGCAAGTGCTCTATGCAATTTCCGGAGGAGTGGTTACCAAAACTCCCCTACAAAAAGTGCAAGTGCTCTGTGTAATTTTTTAAGGCAAATATTTCCCCCCCTCCCCTAGCAGCAGTATAGATGATTTAACATCGGGATATTATAAACACTCGAGTCACTTAAACGTACGTCTTTCAATTAAAACACACAATGGGCTATCAGGAGAACCTGATTTAAAACGAGGTATCAGTTGAAATCGGGTTTTTAGGAAAAAACGAAAGGCACTAACTTATCATACAAAAGTGCAAGACCTTATCACAAAAAAGTGCAAGTGCTCTGTGCAATATTTGGAGGAGTATTTACCAAAACTCCCCTACCAGCTATATAGATAATCTAACCTAAAAGTATTAAAAAAGACTATTTATATTCATACAAAAAGTGCAAGTGCTCTGTGCAGTTCTTTTTATGGGCAAATATTTCCCACCCTCCCCTAGCAGCAATGTAGATGATTTAACATCGAGATATTAAAAGCTCTCGAGTCACTTCACAATGTTACAAACCTAATAAACATTTAAAAACTCTTTGAAAAACCGAAACATTTTAAAACACATCATTTCGGATGGAGGGGACAGAAGACAATTACGGGCCTGTTCAGCTGTTGAGATATTAAACTTTAAAAAAGCAATCCTTAAATATCTACGTCGTATAGAATGGAGTGCAGGGCACACAATCAAAACATGATTCAGATCTTGTATACCGCTGTTACACAGATGACAATATCTTTCATTTTTGGGAATACCCTCCCAGGCACCTGTTACAATTCTTAAGGGTAATAAATTCATTCTTAACAACAGAATCACCCTACGAACTCCGTGTTCCAGGTTCCAAAGAACATACGGTTGGGGGTTTTTAACAATAGAACTCCCAACAATGCAGTCCATCCTTCCATTTAATGAACATAGTATCAGATCTCTTTTGTGAGAAACCACATATATTGACTTTGTAATTATGTGCTTTAACGAGGATTTACATAAAGCTGCTGCCCCTTACTTATCTAAACCGAACAAACTCAAAGCCTTTAAATAGTTTCTAAAAATAGCACTTTTCCCCATCATGTTAACAAATATTTCCCCGTGCAGTGCTGCCCTCAATAAATTATCGGGCCATTCATCAAAGCATTACACCACCTTAAACAGGCAGCCATTGATAACACGTATGTCGAGAGAAGCCCAAATTCGAGCCTAAGTGCCACGATTGGCGCAGCATAATTCAAATTACATATTTGGCACCAAATCTTTCCTTCCACTTTCTCAAATTTGGCCCATTCACACTCATCTACTGTTTCACTAGCATAATTCAAAGTGGGTGGGATTTTTATTTTGTAAACCGAAATGATGTGGGATGTCTTTTCCCACATTGCATATACTGGCGATTAATTGCCGAAGCTTGTGAAATTGCTTTCCCTTTACAATGGTCCAAATGTCTGCTAACAGAGCACCTGTCTGAACATATTTTTCCTAAATATGGATAAAATTTCACAACTTCCAGTTTTTCCCTTCCCAGGAACCAACTCAGATTTTTTCTAACCTTGCACCCTTGATAGCTAAAAATCATAACTTTGCTCTTTAAAATATTTATTTTTAAAAAGTGCTCTTCTGTGTACTTAACCAGCTCTATCAATCTTCTCTGCAGCCCAATTGGAGTTAAGTCCATTATTATTGCATCATCTGCATACAACAGACAACTAAGTTTAAGGTTACCTATTTGGGGAGGGTCCCCTTTACTCTGTCCTACCCGACTCGGCAGATCATTGATATAGATAGAAAAAAGTAAAGGGGCCAAAAGGCACCCCTGCTTCAGCCCGTTGTGAGTACATATTTTTCTTGATAGGCCTTGAGATCCCCCCAACAAAACTTTTGGCCACGTCTAGGAATGGAGTGCAATTATTAATCTTAAAAGGTTCCCTGGGATCCCCATTGTAACCAATTTCCTCCACAGCGTCCCCCTATCTACTCTATCGAACGCTGTGGAGAAATCTATAAAGGCAGTATACAACGGGACCCCTCGGCCCACAGGATATTTTTCAATTAACGTTTGTAAGACGGAAATGTTATCCAGAGTACCACTATTCTTACGGAATCCAGTTTGTTCCGGAGGTATGTGATTATTTCCGAATGCCCACTCTTGCAAGTGGCCCAGGATACTCTTCGCAAACAGTTTCCCCGTTGCGTCTAAAAGGGAGATTTGGGGGGGGGCGTGGCTTAGCGCCCGAGACGGATGGACGCTCCGGGGTAGTGCTCCGTCCACGCCGGAGATTTCTGACGGTTCCAGCCCTCACCGCCGATCATGCTCTGCAGCGAACGACTCCGGAACACTTCGGGCTTCTTCTGAGCTACATGCTGCCTCCAGACTCCCTCGACCTCGCCAAGCAGCTCCAGTTTTGCTCCGGTCGCGGCTCTGCTTTAGCCGCGACCGCCATTTTGCTTCTTCAGACGGCGTTCGACTGAGGAGCGAGTCTGCGACGCATGTTACCTCTTGATACAGGCGCATTATCGGAAATGTCATTAACATGAAGGAAATGAAGATAAATCACTACAATCTCCACAGGTGACTTTATTTTACTTCTGGAATCGTCTTTTTCCCTTTTTTCTCGAACTGTTGCTCTCTCCTCAGCTTTGGCGGCCATTTTAGGCTTTATACTCAGTCAGCTTTTGTACCACTTCTAATATAAACCTGGTTTTTCTCATCCTTCGCGCACTCATTTCCCAATTCTATCTGGCTCATCTTGGATTTTATACTGCCTCCTCCTATTATTAACTTTGCTGGTTTTTCCTAGCACCTGCAGTGCTCATCTGGTTTATACCTTACTGGGGATTATCTCTACCTGTGTTTCCATGGCGGAGTGTCCTGGCAAAACCCCCAAACGCAACTTTGTCAAGAACTCAAAACTATTTACTGCATTGGCTCAATTAGAAGCCTCTGCAGGTTCCTCCAGTTGCGAATCATCTCTCACCATGGATGTTCCTCCTCAACCAGGTTCGAAAACCACTCCTAAGAGGTTGAAACACAATCCTCCATCTCCCCCAAAGTCACCGTCAGCCATTTCCATGGAGCTTCTCCTTGAGGAAATAAGAGCACTGCGTCCCTTTATGGAGGAGACAAATTCGAAGCTGCAAACACTGACTGACAACTGGTCCTTAATGGATACCAGGGTCTCCACGGTGGAAAAAACTGTGTCATCTCTCCAGGAAGCCGCCACCAAGGTGGTCCACATGGATACGCGAATCTCATCCCTCCAGAAGCAGGTGGAGGACCTTGAAAATAGGAATAGGCGCAACAATCTACGTCTCTACGGCCTGACGGAAGGTTGCGAGGGGAATTATGCCATTGCCTTCTTTAAATCCTTCTTACCCAAGCTTTTGCATCTTCCTGAAGGCACCTCTCTTAACATTCAGCGCGCACACAGGCTTGGCCGAGCTTCTACCGCTACTTCCCCTGCGACGAAGCCTAGAGGTATAATAATGTATTTTCTCGAATATACAGATCTGCTGAAGGTTCTTTTTGCGGCTAAAGCTATACCTCATCTTCAATGGTCAGATTCCACCTTGTTTTTTGCCCAGGACTACGCCAAAGCTACTGCCTCCCGTCGCAAAGCATTTCTTGATATGAGAGCAGAATTGCGTTCCATTGGAGCCAGATATGGACTTTTTCAACCCTTGTTTATTCAAAGTCACTCACAACAACAAGACTATGACTTTTGAAGATCCTCTTCGACTCCGCAGTTTCCTGAATTCCTGTGGTCCTGCTGATATGGAATTCTCTGGGCCTTCTTCTTCATTTCCACCTTGACTTTGTTGCTAATATCTCTTGATTATCTTGATATTCTTGGTTCTTAGTTGTTTACACGCCGTTATGTTCTTTTTCCCACAGGTTCTTTAGCTGTTGCATAACTTACGCGTTATTCGCCTGTGATGGCTCATTACATGTTCTTCAACTGTTTAATCTTATGTTTTCCCTTGCAATTTAGTCGTTTGCTTGTTTCTAATCTCCTTGTTTTTCTTCTCTCTCACAGAATATTTCCCTGTGATCCGTCACATCTCTCCGGTGGGACGTCCCGTGGCCCCGTATACCTGTCCTCCGTTGGTTGGCCTTTCCTCCCTCCTCTCGTCTCCATTTTTTTTCCCTTCTGTGTCCTGCCCTTTGAACATACCCATCCCCCATCATTTTTTGTAAGTACTGCCCTGCATTCTCCTTTTCTATTGTTGTCATGATCCCTATTGTTCCGCATGTTTTCGTCTTGATTGTTTCCTTGTTATTGCTGGTTCTTTTGAGGTCACTATTTCTCCTGATTGCTCCTGATCTGCTTTTTGATTTTGCTAACTGATTCTCCTACTGCTAATCAACTGTTTCTCTCTTTTCTTAGTTTTTTTCTGCAATTTTCTTCTACTTCTTCTCTTCTCCCTTCTTCCTTAAATTGTTATATGCATGCCCTCTTCTTTTTAATTCCATGCTTCTCTTCTCTACTGCCTTCCTCTACTAAACTCTTCCTATTTTTTATCTTCTTGGCACTTCCACCTCTCTGGTATTCTATTATCCCTCACGTTCTTTTTCTGTCTTCTCTTACCATTTTATTTCGTTCACCCTCTCTACTTCCTTTGCATCCCTTCTCATGTTATTTCTGCACAGTATCTTTTACTTGTCTCATATCATTTTCTTTCTCTACTGCTTCCTCTCTCGCCCAATTTCCTATTATTTTCCTATCACGATTTCCTTACTTTCTCGCAATGTGTTTCTTCTTCATGATATTCCCTAATAATGTTTTTCTTGCTATTTTCTTTTTCGAGTTTTCTTATTTTTCTTTCCTCTAGTTTCTCCCTTCTCGAATTTTATGAGGCTTTTTTCCGTTTCCTGTTTACACTCTCCCTTTTTACTTATTCTTGATGTCAGTACGCATCGTTTCTTGGAACGTTAAAGGTTTAAATTCGCCCATTAAGAGGCAAAAGATACTTTCCCATTTATCTAAATTGAATGTAGATATTGCCTTTTTGCAAGAAACCCATTTATCTGTTAGTGAGGCTGCTAAGCTCCAAAGAGGTTGGGTGGGAAAGGTTTTTTCAGCTCCTGGTGATGGCAAAAGAAATGGTGTTGTTTTGTTCATTCGGAAGTCTTTTTCTCACTCTGTGTTGCACTCTGACTCTGACCCCGACGGCAGATGGTTATTTGTCAAACTTTCCTCCAAAGGTGTCCCTTTTTCTCTGCTCAATGTCTATGCCCCTACAGGTGGGAATCCTATTTTCTGGAGTGCGTTTGCCTCTCGTATTACTGAATGTATTGATGATAATTTCATTTTAGCAGGCGATTGCAACTTACCATTGGATCCCTTTTTGGACAGACACTCCAAATCTCTTTTTGTCCCTAATAAATCCCACAAGCTTTTTACACACGCCATCTCTCAACATAAATTAATTGATGCCTGGCGATTATGTAACCCAACCGGTAAAGAATTTACATTCTATTCCCCGGTCCATCATTCCCAATCACGCATTGACTATATCTTTCTCTCCCACCATCTCTCCCAATCCCTCACCCAAGCTGATATTGGCCCCATTGTCTTCTCTGATCACGCCCCAGTTCTAATCAACATTGACTTTTAACCTAAACCCATCGGTCCCAAAAGATGGCGATTCAACAACACCCTCCTTCTTGATCCCAAATTTACTGCCTCCTTTATTGAGTTTACTACCGCATTTTTTGTTATTAATGACACTCCCTCCTTAGCCACTCACACTATATGGGACGCTTACAAAGCTGCAGCCAGAGACTTTATCCTCAGACATGTTGCGGCAAAACGTAAACTTGCTCGTAAGCGTATCAATGATCTTTTATCTCAGATCAAAACTCTAGAACATTCCTTTTATACCTCTCACACCCAGGAAAGTTTGACAGCTCTTGTTAATGCGAAAATGAATTATAACAAACAGTCTACTGATGATGCTTCATTGTACCTATTGAAATCCAGTTCGAAATTTTATGGTGGGAAAAATAAGGCGGGGAAAGTTCTTGCTAACAATTTGAAAGTCAAACAAAACAAATCGAATATTGAGTCTGTTTTTGATGTTAATTCAATGCTGCAACATAAAGATGCTGATATCCTGGAGGTTTTTTCTCGCTTCTATTCTACACTTTACTCTTCCGGCACTCAACCCTCTGATCACTCTATTTCCACTTTCTTTACCAGCATACATCCTCCTCCCAACTTTCCTGTTGACCTAGCCTCCCTTGAAACTCCCCTTACCATTCGCGAACTACATACTGCACTTCATTCCCTTAAGAAAGACAAAGCCCCCGGCCCAGATGGCTTTACCGTTGAATTTTATCAACACTTCGCCACTCTTTTATTGCCCAAACTACTTCGCCTTCTTGATTCCTTCAAAACCAGCAGTGCTTCCTCGGGCCCTTTTTCAGATGCATATATTTGCGTTCTACCAAAGGAGGGCAAAGACCCCCAATATTGCAAGAATTACAGACCGATCTCACTTGTCAACATTGACTACAAAATATATGCTAAATCTTTAGCCATCAGATTAGATCCTTTCCTCCCAGATCTCCTTGGCCCTGAACAATCAGGATTTGTTAAGGGCCGCTTCATTTCCGACAACACCAGACTCCTCTTTAATGTTTTATCTAAATCGTCACGCTTTAATAATTCCCTAGCCGCAATCGCCTTAGATGCCGAGAAGGCATTCGACAGGGTAGAATGGTCATTCCTTTTCTCCGCATTAAAATGGTTTGGGTTTGGCCCTAATTTCATTTCCCTCATCTCCTTTCTTTACGCAAATCCTAGAGCAGCGGTCTGTGCCAATGGTCTCATTTCCTCATTCTTTGGCCTTGGTAGAGGCGTTAGACAAGGTTGTCCTCTCTCCCCCTTTCTCTTTAATCTTGCCCTAGAACCTTTTTTGTCTAAGTTACCTCAAAACCCAAACATTCATGGCTTCCCTCTTGCTCACTCGCAAATTAAGTTAGCTGCCTACGCTGATGACATCTTACTTTTCATTTCGAACCCATCTGTATCCATTCCAGCTTTTCTTGCCGAAGTTCATACATACTCCCATCTTTCTGGATATAAACTAAACAGCGATAAATGCGAAATTCTACCTTTCACCAAATTCACCTTTAAACCTGATTTTGCTGCGTCTACTTTCAAATGGAGTCCATCCCATATAAAATACCTCGGTTTGCATATTACTCCTTCTGTTTCAGATACTATCTCATTATGCCTTACTAAATGTACTCAGAAGTTGTCTGATCTCACTTCCAGATGGCATCCCCTATATCTTTCCTGGTGGGGTCGCCTCGATACCATCAAGATGATGCTATCCCCAATCGTCCTTTACACCATTTCTAATATACCTGTTTCCATCCCTGCCAAATTTTTTGCTAAAATTAATTCCACCGTATCCTCATTTTTATGGTCTGGAAAGAAACCGCGCATGTCTTTATCGCGCCTACGTCTCCCCAAATCGGAAGGCGGAGTTAACTTCCCAAATTTTCCCGCTTATCATAAAGCCTTCCTCCTGAAACAGGCTGCTATCTGGCTTAAAGATCCTATTGACCCTCTTCCTCTTTGGGCTGAACTCGAACGCCTTTCTCTTTCTCCCTTTTCCTTTGCTGAATATCTCTCCTTTTCCTGCAAACCCCAATTTCTGTCCACTCCAATTCACAAATATACTGCGAAACTACTTTTAGCCTCCGCTCCTGCTCCTCCCTCCTCCATTACAGAACTTCTCGCCACCACTATTTGGTACAATAACAGCATTCTTATCAAACTGAAACCCTTTTACTGGAAAACTTGGAGGCAGCGAGGTTTAATCTGGGTTTCCCAACTCTTTACTGGGTCTGTCTTCACACCTTTTCCAGTTCTCAGTCGACTCTTCTCTCTTCCTTCCTCCTTTGTCCACAAACACACCCTACTCAAGAATGCAGTTATGTCTGCATATGACTCCCTTTCTCATTCTAATTCACCTGCGATTTCTAATACTCCCATTTCTTCTCTACATACCCAATTGCGCTCCAACTCTTCAGCGTCCTCCATATATCATTCCTTTCACAACCCTCCATCACCTAGGCCTAAAACCACAGTGGAAGAGCAATGGGAATCTGACCTCGCTGTATCTTGGCCCACATCCTTGTGGGATAAAGTGTGGACTAAGCTTCGTAAGTCCTCCAGAGCTGCCTCTCTCACACAAACTCTGTTCTTCCTTTACAATCGACTTCTTTATACGCCGTCTCTCCTTCACAAAAGATTCCCTTTGACTCCGGATCTATGCTGGTCTTGCTCCGCCCCTAACGCCACACTTTTTCATATGCTTTTCCTGTGTCCTCTCACGCATGCATTTTGGACTAAAGTCTGGAATCAAATCAATTCTATCTTCCAGACTTCTATCCCCTTCTCTATCACTGATGTTTTCCTTGGCTCACTTTCCTCTTCCTGGACCAATGTTGAAGCAAATGTTCATATTATTGACTTGTTATTAGCTGTTGCGTTTCAGCAGATCACTGTTAATTGGAAAGACTCCAAGGGTATTACTTTCAAAGCCTGGTGGTTCAATGTATGTTATAATCACAGACTGGATACTGCATTTGTTTATCCCATTACCCTGGCCCCGAAAAGACTTGCGTTATGGCTCCCTATCACCCTTTACCTGGATGTTTGTGCCAAACGGCCCTCTCACTTACCCCCAATTCAGCAAGAAGTTTCGAAACCCCCTTGAATAACCTTATGTTCCTTCTTCCTCTCTAGTATTTACTTCTCCGCATATTTTTGCATTGCTTCCCATGCTATATAGCCTCATTGAGTGTATACTTTACATTTTTAGCCTCACCTCCGTTTTATTTCCCTTTTTCTTTTTCCCCTCTTACCTACTTTACCCTATGCTATTTATTATGGTACCCTAGTTTATTATCCTTGTTGCTGATGCTGTATTTCATTTTGCTCTTTGTAATAACAATTTTGTTTATCTCAATAAACTTCTATTTGAACTTAAAAGGGAGATTTGTCTGAAACTGGCCGGGGAATTTCTTGGACCCTTCTTATATAATGGGACCAATATACTTCCCTTCCAGGAATACGAGATGTTCCCAGTGTCATAACAATGAGCAAACAACGGATATAAAAATGTTGCCCAATCTTCACGATCCTGTTTTATTATGGCTATTGGAACATCATCTGGACCCATTGCCCCTGAATATCTTGACCCCTTAATGTAACCTACAATTTCCGATTCTGTTGGTTCTCCTACATCAACCCCCAATTCTGCGTTCTTAAGAACCCCTTCAGACTGATTTGCTAATTGATTAGGAGCATACAGTTGGGAAATATAAGTGGACCATTCAGATTCGGAGATTAAAATGGGTTGTGATTTTTCTCTACCATCATAAAACTTCGCTATCAATGCCCAATACTTTCTAGTATCCCCGGATAAGGCCACTTCACGAAGAGTTACCCATTTTTCATCTTCAGACTTCCTCCGATCTGATGCTATTTTTCTTTTCCGTACCTGTTTTAATCTATATATCTCTCTCTGATTTTTTAAACTAGGAGCTCTAAATTGGAGTCTGATCAAGCCGTTAATCTCCTTATTCAGTTTTTTGATTTCCCATGGAATTAATGCTATAGCGGAGGTTCTAATATCTTGTTTATTTCTCCCCAATTTTCTAATTGCTGCCAAAACTCTCTCATATCTCACGACCGGAGTCTCCGGGCTTGGCCTAAATGCTATATTCTTAAATACCCTCTGGAATTTCGGAAGCGCCTTATATGACCACCAAGTACGGCCATTATTTCGAGAATAAGTGACATTTTCCTTCCTCTGATTCCAGAGTTCTGGCTTCTCGATATGTTTAACCATCTTTACCTCTAGAATGTTATGGTCACTCATCTTAGAGGGGAGCACCTTAAACTGTGTTCACACACTAAACAATTGAATGGAAATTGCCATGTAATCAATAAGGGACTGACCGTAAGTTCCATTAAAAGTATAAGATGTAGGCGAATCCTCAGGAAATCTACCATTTAAAAGTACTAAGTCAAGATTCCTAAGATTTTGCCAGAGGGAAAGGCCATGTTTATCGGATTTTGACTGGGCCGGAAGTACAGACTCTGGAATAGCCCACACCTCCTCCAAATCCGTATAAGAGAAGGACATAACAGCACTATTATTTAACTTAGCGTTAAAATCCCCTACCATCAATATGCATGCATTTTCTTCCGTATTACTTAAACTTTGCACAAAACTGCAGATGGAGTCAACCAGTGGGTTAGATGCCCTCCCTGGGGGAATGTACACATTTACCAAAAACAAAACCTTTGCATGCCCTAGGTTATCGTTTTCTAATTTCAGTTTTGCAAAAATACAACAATTTGAGGGGTGTTTATATATCACGGGGTCCCATGCTATATTGCAACTAAGTAAAATAGCTAGGCCTCCACTTGCGTGCCCTTTTGAGGATTTGTTTGCTATACTGCAATACACATAATAATTCTTTAACTGGGACTCTTCCGTCGCCCACGTCTCTTGGAGACAGATGATCGTGGGGTTTAAGTCAACCGATGATTTATGCTTGTAACAAGATTTTCGTAGCCCCGCCACGTTCCATGATATAACTTTCCCCAATTTGCTCCCCCGGCTCCACGGGTTTTTTACTTGATGTTTTTACCCCATTCAATGTACCAGCAACCCAACTCCATTTTGTCACCTCATCATCCCCGTCCACTCTAGGGGCCTCCTGAAGCTTGGGTGTAGGAAACTTAGTTTCTCTTACTCCCGTTTTACTTCCTACCGTTATTTCCATGTCTTCAAACTTTATGTGTGTATTTTCATCCTTATACTCAGTGAAGTCCCTCCCTTGCACCTGATAACATGCTCCAGAGTTTTTGATCAGGGTACTATGCGGAACAACACTTGGTAAAATGTCTATTCCTCTTTTCCTGAAGCTGTCAATATTTGCTAAAAACGAGTGATGATACTATCCCTGAGGAGAAAGTTGCAATAGTACTAGGGGGGGAGCTCCTCCAGTCTAAGTATACCAATTCAATGTCTTTAGTGGTGATCAACCCCAGATCCTCTATTTCGGAAATAATGCTAAGGAGGGCACTTCTATTCAGTATCATTGGTTCAGCTTCAAAAAGAGAGCTAAAGATTAGAACCTTATTCACTTGCCTAGCACCTATTTCAGTGTTCCTAGTTGTATTCATGCCAGATTGACCCGTAGGTGAATTACCTTTTGGCTTGCCCCCACTGTTGTTATCAACCGACGTTATTCTCAAACCTCCACCCATACCCTGACCAGTTACTGCACTCAATGAGGGCAGAACAGGCCCACAGGGGTGTTGGGCTGCACCTCCTGAGGCGACATTAGGGTCTATTATGGGGCTATTTAATTTAACCAATTTTCTTCCTGAACTAAGGTCACTGTTTAAGTCTATAATTTGCTCACTAGCTTCCTTACCCTCTTGAATCAAAGGGGCATTCGATTCTATGCTTAAGCTATTATACTGAAGATCAATTTCCTGCCCATAACTTTGTATCTCTTCCAAGAAGGGTTGCACCACGGACCTTGTATTCTTTCCGATGGAGGGGGATGAGTGGCTAATTCCTATTTCATTTTCAGGATGGAACCGCAGTTTTTTCTGTTTACGTTTCGGTAACCGACGGTTCTTCATCTTCTTCTTCTTCCCCCTACGGCCACTTTTAGTATTTCCTTTCCCCACTAGAGAGGCCTCCCCCACAGGTGGACTAACTGAGGAGTTACCTAATTCGTCAGATGGCTGTGGACTTAGTTCCTTTGAATTAATTTTATTAAAAATTGGGAAAAGACGTACAGGGTTTAAAGTTGAAGGACCCTCTATATTTATCTTTTCCCCAAAAATAGGAGCCTTGTCACATTCCTTAGGATTAGGATATTGTGAACCTGAAATTGGGTTACTTTCAGAGCCATCAATAGGCTCTTTTAGTCCCCCACCACTGTATTTGTACCAATATTTTACATCACACTATGTAGTTGACCTGTTTGACTGGGTACTGAAGGGACCATTTCCGGACATAATGGGGCTTTATTAAGCTGTTTAAGATCCTGAACCCCTGTCAATATAGGTGAAAGGACTTCCAGAATGTGATCAGAGTTTAAAGTACTTTTCTCTAACAAAGACAAAATTGCAGACATGATTTTCTCCAATCTCAAAAAGAATTCCATGTACCCCCCTGACCAAACGTTCTCACTTATATTCAAAGAGCTCATAGAGTTCACTACCCTGTTATCCTCAGCCGCCGAAACTCCCAATATCTTTTCAGCTGAGAGATCTAACAAATCACCAGCCAAAGACAGATTGGTAGGTGTACTACTGTACATGGCTGGCATACGTGTTTGAGCTCCTATTAATGTCGGGTACGCTTGAATATCCGGAGACAGTTCTAAGTCCATCTCCGATGAATAGCAATGTCCGGTAATGTAAGATCCTCCGGTATCGCCTGCCCGGAACTAAAGCTGGATTCCAACCGCCAGTCTGTCCTAGGCAAAGGATCAGTTTCTTTTATGGGCAGACGGGCCGGCACAGATCTCTGAGTCATTTTTGTATTGTCCAAAAGGGTTACCAAATCTGCTAGTGGGGAAACTGAGGTGACTTCCTTTTTTTCGGCGATCTTCTCCCGAGGATTACCATCTTCCTCCACCCTAGACAAGGCTGTTTCGGTTTCCATTTGCGAGGTATTACCCTCTCTTTCTGCTTGGCATGGATCCAAATCTCTTGGAGGAAGTACCACATCAGATTCACCCCATTGCTCTGACATATGATTACAGCGGGGTAAAGCGCCTCTGGTTTCATAAATTGGCCCTCTACCCTATTCCCTGGTGCTACATGGTTATCCATTGATTCTTCACCTAACTTCTTCCATTTCTCCTCATCTTTTAAGCCTTTTCCACGCTTAGAACTTCTTAACCCTTTTGAGAACATTGTCAACACCGATGGGTAAGATTTAATAAGTGTAAGATGCTCACCGTTTTTTCGGCGGTGAATGGTTTTCTGTGGCTTCAGGGAGCTCTTATCTTTTGAATTACTACCTCCCTGATTTACTGCTGATTTCCCTTTTAACTGTTAGCGAAGAACCCTAACTGGCATTACCATTGCATAAGAAATGTACGAACCGCTTACTCTTGATGCTTTTCGATTATTAAGGCGTGGGGAATGAAGGATAGGAAATAGGAGCTAGGAAATATAGCAAACAGGCCCGCCGCTGCTAATTTTCAGCAGTTCCTATCGCACTCAGAGTCCAACCGTTCCCACCTCGCTTTAGTTCATGTTGGTTCCTGCTACGTCAGTGCTTTTCAGCAGCTTTCACCTGCTCCCGTGCCTGTGTGTTCAGCAGCTCCTGTGTCTCGAATAGCTCCACAGGCTCCACAGGCTCCTCAAACTACTGCCACACTTAGGTCACACTTAGGTTTCTCAAAGTCCCCCTGCACCGAGCCACGGCAGCCACAGCAACCACGGCAACTCCAGCAACCACGGCAACTCCACCAACTCCAGCAACTCCTGCTGAACTCAGGCCTCACTCCTCCCCCAACCTGACTCACTCAGCTCCGGGAGGCACCGAAACCGACCGGTAACAGATAACAGGGTAACAGGGTATCAGGGTAATAGCGTAATAGCAGAAGCCAGGAAGAGGCTACTCCCACATTATCAGGCTTTTCCAGGCTTTTCCAGCTCCCGGCGATTTCCTGGAGGCTCCAAGCGGTTCCTGCCACACCCGCCTAGACCGCCTCCAATGCCTACCTTAATTGTCTGAGCCAGAGCCTGGGCCTTAAGACTCCTGCCTGCTTCGAGGGTGCTCCCAAAAGGTCCAATTTGACCGTGCAGACTCCCACTGCTCAGAGGACAAAAATCACCTCCAACCCCCAGCAGCTCCGGGCATGAGGTTCCGCCGGGTCCAAAGGTAAACTTTCCTCGTACCTCGTACCACGTCCCACGTCCCTCGTCTCTCACTCTGGCTGTCCACCCTCGCGGCTCGCATTCGCGTTTGCGTCTCTCGTTGCAGCCGTACGCACTCACCCACGGCTCGCGGCTTGCGGCTTGACTACGACCACGTTCGCGCCTCCCCCTCCAGCGTCTCCCAGCGTCTCCCAGCGACCTCGGGGGACCGAAGGTGAATTTAACTTGTTTACTGCTGCTCACGGTTTGCGGCTTTGGCGTATTTTGCCGTTTTCCGGCGTCTCTCGCATCTCTCGAGTCTCTCGCGTCTCTCCCACTGCGTCTCTGACGCATAAAGGACCAATAAAGCTAATCAGCATATTGGCAAGTTAAAAATAGGTTGCAAGAATTTCAGCATCACTTTCAATACATACCTGGGGTGAAGAATATATTTGCTGATTGTCTTTCTAGGTTTAGAGAATCAAGTGACACGCAGGACATGTTAGAGGAGGGTTTGTGTATGGTTGGAGTGGTGGCTGGTCTGACTAGCAGAAAAGGTTCAGAAAGTGAGTGGAAATCTGCTGCAGAGGGTAACAGTATTTTGTGAGAGGTTTCAAGTTTCACGGGCAAAGACTGACCCAAGGATGATACCTATATATTGATTAATGCTTTTAAGCATGTTTTTGCAGAATTGAGTGTATGTGAAGGAATGCTGAGGAGGGGTGATTTTTTAGTTGTGGCATTTGTGCCAAGGTTTTGGATTTAGCACATGAAGGTCATGTGGGGAAGAGGACCATGAAGAGAAGGATACGTTTTGGTGACCAGGAATGGATAGGGATGTGGATCATTTCGTGAGAGAATGTATGTCTTTTGCAATCAGCAGCAAATCACAAGTTGCTGAGCCTAGTCCAGTGGAAGGTGTATCTGTTCCGGATAAATCTTGCATTAAGCTAAGTATGGCTGTCATTGGTCCCATCAATGTGGTTTGGGAAAGTTGAAGGTTTGGAATTGTGCTGGTGGATTATTTTTTGCAGTGGCTTTAAGCGGAGTTTGTAAAGTCTGCCAATTCATCTGAAATAATTGGGTTCTTACAGTCCCATTCTATGAGAGAAGGGGCCCCTAATGAGTTAATAACAGACAATGGAGTTCAGTTCACTTTTCATGAACTTGATTTTTTTTTTAAATCACATTGGGGTGTTAAGCATAGCTAGACACCTGTGTATCATCCACATAGCAATGGCCTAGTGGAAAGGTTTAGTAGGGCTATCAAGGACAATATGCAGTCGTCCATTGCCAATGGTTTGCTTTGGTACAAGGAACTTGAGAATTTGCTATGGGCCATCCGTTCCACTCCTAACACAGTCACTGGGGTGTCTCCCTTTACTCTGTTGAAACGTTGGTGCCATTCAACCAAATATGTGTATCCATGGATGGGTGGTTCGTGTGTGTGAGAGGAGTTGTTGTTATTGAAGAAAAATAAGCAGGAAAAGGTGCAGAGAAAGTATGCTGGTGTCTCTGGGGCTAGAGGCATACGGTCTTTGGATGTTAAACCGGGGGATGGGGTGAGAGTTCGCCTACCTGGCATAACAATCAAAGGTCAATTCAAGTTTTTATCTCTCAGGAAGGTGGTTCAAGTCAAGGATCATGTGGTCATGCTTGAGGATGGAGAGCAGAGGAATAAAGAGAGGTTGTCTCTTCAAATTTCTGCAGCATGTCAGATTGCTGAGAGATTGAGAAAAGATTCCCTGGAGAGTTCTAGAATTCATAATTTGAGAACAACAAGGGAAATTAAACCTCCCATAACTATATGTAATCATTTCTTAATGTGACATTTTCTGTGTCCAGGAATGTTTATTGTTTCCATGGTTGCATACATCATTGTGTTAGTTTGTGCACTGTGGTTATTTAAAGATATATTTTTATTTTCTTCTTTTAATGTTTGTTAATGTGCTCTGTTGGGTACTGTGGTCATTAGTATTAATATATTTTTAGTTTCTATCATCATTTGTTGGTTATAATTGTGCTGGATTTATAAAGGGGAAAGATGTGTGGGGTCTAGTTCTTTAAGTGGGCAGAATGTTACGGGGACTTGGAATGCAGTGATTGTTGTTGCACAAACTGTACCAGCAGTTAGTCCTGTCTGCTGCTGCTAGGTCATTCGCTTCTTTGGAACTCGGAATACACTTGACTACCCTCACCTCATCTGCCTCCATGTCCTTCCTGCAGACTTCTCACATAGGTTCTGGTAAAGAATGGTCCTTGTCGAGAAACTACAGGCAGGGCTAAAAGCTGCTAAAATAGTAGTGAAATACTGTCCTATTCACATTATTGCTCAGAGGGAATCCAATTCCATATACTCTGGATTGAAAATGGGACTGCTGGTGGTATCCTAAAGCAGTCCAGGGGCCACTGGGAGAATACCAACCCACATGCAAATTATGGTCAGGTCTACTCACAGCTATTTTTATTTGCACCTAGCAGCAAATCAGAATACTCCAAACACAGCGCATATTCCGATTTGTTTAAAGATTAGAAATTCAAAGGAATAGCTGAAACAGCACCCTGTTTCATCAACTTTGATTGGCCACCCATTCCAATCCATTAACTATAGGTCCCTGAGATAGAGCCATTTTAATGGACTGTTGGCGGCCAAAGAGCATAGCTGTGGATAACCCTTGGCTCTGAGAACTGCATATTTTATTATAAAAGGTAATTGCATCCTGAATTTCAGCTGACTTCTATGTTTAGGCATGAGTCTACCCCACTTTTTTTCTATGTGTGGTGCAAAGTAGTGTGACTTTTACAAAGCAAACTGCACTCAACAAGCAGGCTAAAATGTTAGATTTGTAATATGCATCACAGAGAACTTCACACAATATGATTTATTTATTTTTTTTTTTTTTTAAAACCTTTATTGAACAATGAAAGCTCACAAATACTGGCCTACAACCCCACGGGCTGGCCAGAACAGAATGGTCAAATAATCAGCATACAAAAAGAAGATCTGCACAGGATATAACATCAGGAGCACTGGTGAAGCAATAAAAACCATCGAGCGTTCAGCAAGAGCAGGATAATAAAGGTTAATTTTTTAGCACGGGGAGGGGACCAAAGGAATAACGGGCCGTATATGAGAGTACAAGGGAGGGACCGCGGCAAGCCGCCATTTTATAGACACAATGTAAGAAAATGAAACCATATAATCAAATCTAGCAAAGGACAGAAACAGAATCAGACCATCAAATAGCGACAGTGGCAACAGTCAATCGAGCTCACTCACCTCCGACCCTACCCGAACAAAGAAGACGTGGTCAAAAAGCCCCATCACAAAGACTACGCAATACGCACCCCAACGGAAAGAGGGAACCTCCATAAAGGAGGAAGGGAAAGAGGGAGAAAAAGACAACAAAAGGAACACCCGCCAGACCATGCACCCCCAGGGGGAAAAACAGGACAATAAGACCGGCATGCGATGTAACAGAAACACGATACCAGAATAGGCAGCGCACCACAATCAGCCACACACCGGAAGAAGGACAGAAAACCCCCGGGGGAGACACGAGGTGACAGAGTCCCGAAAAAGTGAATACACAAGAGCCATAGAACAAAAAAGGGGAAAATAAGGGGGGAAAAAGACCCCCCGACACAAACAGACCCCCCCACCCACCCTTAAGCCCACCCTGCACCCCTGCAGAAGGCTACGGCCTACCCCCCCCGCAGCGTGCCTGTCGCCCTAAGTAGAACCCGAAATATAGTGGAGCAAGAAAAGTTGGAATTAAAAGACAAAAAAGGGGGGGGGGGAAGGAAGGGAAGGAAAGAAGGGAGTAAAGACATACAAACATACACACGGGGGAGGGCCAAAGACAGGAGTAAACGCACCCATCCACCCACCCGGGTTAAGGTCCAAGTCCTCGGGAAGCCAAAGAGTATCAGGCCAAAGTCCAGGAGCACTAACCAGTTACACCGAACCATATCAGGACACAGAGATCATCCAAGACGTTCATGAGCTACCGCATATAAGAGTCAGTTTTCATCAGCCCTGACCCTTTTTATCCAAAGCAATAAGGGTCCGATCCAACGAGGACCCTGCCAGAAAGAACAGAAGGCAGGCAGCAGGAGAGTCCAACGGCAGTCCAAAAAAGTCACAGGAAGAAAAGCACGGAAGATCCAGGAAAATCACAGAATGTAGCAAACGATGCAGGCACAGTTCCAAGGATATATCCATAAAAACCGACCCATCCGGGCCGGCACAGGAGACGTCATCGGGCAGTGGTGATTGAGAGGGACCAGGAGAATCATGAAAGTCCGGCAAAACAAAATCCAGCTCCCGGGCCAAGGGCAGAGGAGGCAGCACAGGAGGAGAAGGCGCCATCAGGTTACGCACCTCCGGGGCGGCAGCCGGGACCGAGTCCGCCAGGAGAGTACCAGCCACACCCCGCGATATCAATGCCTCATCCGGTCGTGGGGGCCCGGGAGGCCCGCAGTGAGGAACCGTCTCCAGAGCCAGGAGTGGCGCGGCCACCGAGAGCCGCCAGGATAGCAGGATGTGTAAGATCCCCTTAAGTGCAGGAAAACCTTCACAGTATCCGACACCCGGGCCTTGCGGCGGGCCCCCAGTGCTCGTCCGGGCCCGGCCCAAACAAATGGGGTTGGTCGCCATCTTGAGAGCCCGAACAGGCCGCGCGGCCAACAACCTCCGCCGGGGCGGCAGTCAAGCAGATGAAGTCCCGCCGACAGGCAGAATAACACCCCGGACAGGAAGGGGGGCCACCAGAAGAAGGGGATTCGCCGGCCCCCCAATGTCGCCAGTCCCGATCTCCGAGTCCGGGCGGCAAAGAACAAAATGGCCGGACCGGAGAACAAAGGGGGAGGAAGCTGAACACACGAGGAACCCCAATAATGAAGGGCAGCGTCACCATCCAAGGCTGCCGCCACACAGGAGTCTCTCAGCCAGGAACCTCCGGCTCACACGAACAGCGGCCCTCCAATCACCTCCAGTGCGCCCCGAAGGGCAAGCCCGCAGGCTGCATCCGGCCCAGGAGCCGGGACGAAGAATCAGGCCAGTCCGCTCTCGAGTCCCGGGAATGGTCGGGGGCACTGCACCGGACCCACAGCAGCCAGGACAACCGGAACAAGTGGTAAGTGCCTGCAGTGCGTCGTAGTAGTACCACACAGCAAGGAGGGCTTCCCGGGGCAGGATAAATGCAGGATAAATGTGAAAAACACAGGCGGGCGAACGGAGCCGAGCTAAAGCGCGGCCATCTCGGTCGCGAGCTAGGCTCCTCCTCGGATCCAGAATTCTTAAGGTAAAAATCCAATATGATTTATTAAGTGCATAATAAAGCCTAGTGAAACTAAAGTTCAATTCTTGCACTTTAAGTTAGGTAAAAGGTATACTTACATTTGAGATGTTTTTATATTTCTTTTCCCACAGTACATGGTATTGCTTAATAAGCTTTACATTTAAAGTATTGATTTAACAAAAAGTATTGTTCCGAGTCCAATGTGCAAAACATATTTCTATTTTCTTTGGGGTGATTAGTTACTAGTAATCTGAAAACAATCCGGTTGCATAACATTTAAATAGCATATGTCTCACTTAAAACTCACCTGTCATCTAGAGGAAGCATGTTGGAAGACAAAATAAATCACTGTCCAAAGCAGTTCATTTAAGTGATCTGTATACTATACTTTACTTATTGGTTATTCTGTGTAACCCAAATTGATAGTTTGATAGTGTGATACCATAATTTTAAATTTGTAGGCCGGACTTGACAGCACCAGTTCTTTAAAACATCCATTAGTGAGATTTTGGCTCCGTCCAGATGAATAATTCTCTGTCACCATATGCTTACATTTTTCTTGTCCTAACCGTTTGGTGCCTGCAGCCTGTATCATGAGTCACATGACTAGGTGTGGCTGGCAGTTGGTCTGTGTGTATTACTCCCACACAGTGAGACAAAGGGTAAATAGGTGTTGGTAGGAAGGTCGATCTCCATCAGGATAACAGGGAGGGACTGTTACCTAACACACATACACATCACACAGGCTCTGCCTTAGCACACTCAGAAAGGTTTCACAGAAGTCTTTTGTGCCCCCCACGCAAGTTGGAGCCAGGGCGGGGAGGCGCAAGAAATGCCCTACACCTCTGCAACCCAGTTAAATAGTGGACCCTCAGACCCAACTCTTCAGTACACTTCTGGACCGATGGAAGACTGAGAAGAAGGACTGCTGTGCTGCTCTGCTGCAAGGATTGTCCTTCTGCCATGCTACTCTGTTGCCCTGCTGTCTGAGTGGGAAGGACTTGACCTGCATCTTGAATCTAGGGCCAGCAGAGTGATTCCAAGGGCTAGTTCACCTAATGCCAACTAGCCATTGGACAGGGAGAAAAAAGGCCCCAACCACCTTGATCCCACACCTGCACTGTCTCTATTGTGAGTCCTAAACCCATCCCCCAATTGGTGCCCCTCCAGTCCTGGACCCTTTGGAATGGGGCTAAAGGTGCTTTACTAGCCAAGTTGTCGGATCTACCAAAACCAGTGCAGCGTGATCCTGACACAACTCTTACTGAATGGAACCAATGCAGTGCTACACAGCCACGATGCAAGAATTCATCACTGCTTCTGCAGCTTATCAGAACCATTGCTGCACAATGCATCCTTGACGCATCCTTGACGTGGACCATGCATCTCCTCATTAGAACCGACGCAGAATGGCACAGCATTGACGTAAGCTTGCATCGCAGCCCTTGCATCTCATTGGAACCACTGCTGCACGGTGCAATGCTCTACAACAACACAACAAGGATTTAGTGTACATTGCTCAGCGGAACTACTTGGGCCCTGTGTCGAACCTGAACTTGTGACTATGTCCTGGTCTTACACGATCAGATAAACACAGTTAAAGCTATGTACTTTTTAGCTCTATTTTTACCTAAATCTTTGACAATGCATATCTTCAGCTCTACTAATTGGATGTTTATTGTTTTGGTGTCAAATATTGCATTACATTTTACTCTAATTTCTAAATTGATGTGGAATTTTTCTCGTGTTTTGTTTTCGCTTTATTACTGTTTATGTGCTGCATAACTAATTTTCACATTATCTCTAAGTTAAGTCTGACTGTTTTTGTGCCAGGCTGCCAGAGGGTTAAGCACAGATTATTTTTAGGATTTGCTTGTATTTCACCTAGACAAAAATTGTGGTTGCTACTTAAGTAGGGTTTCCCCCCCTAAATAAGTAACCATATTTCTCACATCCACTATCCACTAATCAGGCTCCAGTCCCTTTCCCCACCAACTACTACAGTTCCGGGGGTGCCAGTGCTGAGACTGTGATGAAAGAAATATTTGAGGGCCATTAAAAATAGGTATATCAGGTTTTTACTGGCTGTGCATTTTGAAGATAATCATCACAAACAAGAAATACAAAACCTCTGCTTCCAAAGCTTTTATTATGCTTAAACCACATCATGGATCGGGAAATAGAGGTAGACTTAGAAAGGAAGAGACACCTTTGGGATTTGACTTTGAGTCTCCAGTCCCTCTCTAAATTAATGTATTGGATTTCAAACTTTTTTCATAACTAATATTAATGGAACATGGACGCATATCTAAGACTCAACCAAGCCTTAAACAGTAGTCCATATATATATATGTATGTGGCATATGATAGTCAATTTTGATTTATTACTAGCATTTTATGGAGTTATTCAAGTTTGCCTATATACTTATGCGTACTTATGATTGTCTCAAACCATGGAAAATTATTATTGACAATCATTTTTAAGAGGTTCATTAGGACCATACACTTTAATTATATGAAAATGTCTAAGATTGAAAACTCAGGGTCAAGTTACACTAATGATAAATGTAATGTTTCAAAAGATATTATTTGTTTAGAAAATACTCTAGCTCAAAGATTTGCGGTCTGTGTCTTGCTTAAGCTACCCAGTTAGAGCCATGAAAAAATATGTTTAACTGGTTTACATGACTATTAGATCAAACAAATTAAGTGTGATATTCAAATTTGTTGATGAACAAACTCCTGGACACAGGTGAGGGTCGCTCACCTCCTGCTTACTGAATGTTGTGAGATTGTAGGGGTTGTCAACCCCACCAACAGAATAGTACCTTGTTGAACCTTTATCATTTTGAATTACACCAGATTAATTTGGATGGCCTATCTATATTCAAGACAACGGAAGAAACATATCCATGTACTTTTCGTAACACTATTTGTAGTAGTTTCTGTTTTTCACAAAATAGCTCCAAATATTTAAGCTTGTAGAAATTAGAGCAATGTAAGACACTTTTTAAATTAGATTTGTGTCATATTTAGCTAACATGTCAGCACTGTCAAGGGAAATCAGAGAGTTGTAATGTTAACTAGAAAGGAGATGGTATATTGACATTTAACATCATAAAACAGGCAATGAATATAGAGTCCAATGTCAGACTGAGATTTAGAAGGCCATTTAAAACATGTTCAAGATCAAAGATCGATTCTGTAATGAATGAGACAGCCATTTTTTAGAACTTATGCCAGCCAAATTGTTAAACACTAGGCTACTGCACCATTGAGTTACTATCATTTTGCAGTTTTGAGTTGTCCTCCATACATTCTTTATGTATTGGTACTTAATCCTAAAAAATACACCACTTTGAATCTGATAATTTATTTACAAGCATATGTTTTAGCCATACCTTTGACCTTGAATTTCTCAAATGAATGGAGTTTAGATTATTGTGGACTTACATTTACAATTAGACCACAGGAACATTAGACAAAAAGTATCTATTTTTTGCGACATTAGTCCTTTAATGCTTAAGAAGGTTTCTGGATAACTTTTACATGTAATCTAAGGAGCAAGAATTAGCTAAATAA
Source organism: Lissotriton helveticus (assembly GCF_964261635.1). Classification (NCBI taxonomy): domain Eukaryota; kingdom Metazoa; phylum Chordata; class Amphibia; order Caudata; family Salamandridae; genus Lissotriton; species Lissotriton helveticus. Next base: position 212,188,082 of record NC_136063.1, on the reverse strand, counting down.
TTTTTGAACTAGTAATACTTGAAAATAATAAAATTGAGGGTCTGCAGCGTCTTCTAGACATCACGTCCCAATACTCTGAGGCTAATGACTTAACCATCAACCTGGAGAAAACCAAAACCATGACAATCAAAAAGAACCTGAAGAAAATACCTGTCTGGTTCTGGGAAAAGATCCAAATAGATTCAGTCTCAGAGTACAAATACCTGGGGGTAATTATTGACACCCAAAGAGATGTAATCAAAAGGAAAGGAATTGCCTTAGCCGTGTCATTGAGAAACCTAAACTCCAGATTAACTGGCCCCTCACTCGCCCCTTTGGTCGAAGTTATACAAGCACAACTTCTTCCGACAATAACTTACGGGAGTGAGGCACAGAGAGGAAGGGATTCCAAGCTCTTGGACACCGTGGTTGCTAAAGTATACAGAATGGCCCTAGGTCTCCCTACACAAGTCTCTCCAGCACAAATCAGGCTTGAGTTTGGCGTGCAAAAACAGACTGTTGCAAGGAAAAGTGCAACAGTTATTTTCTGGTTCAGAGTCAGGAAATCCAAACCAGGCACCTTAAATTGGCACTTATGGACTGAGTTACAACAGAAACAGTCATCTCCAGCAGCAAAAGATTTAGCTACTGGTGTGTCAATCCTGGGCCTAACCGAACTTTGGGCAAACCCGACAAGCCACTGTCTTTTCAAAAAAGCTACAAAGAAAATTGTAAAAATGGAATCTTGGATAGGCAACCCTAGCAAAGAGGTCGCATGGTTGGTTGACCCTGGGTACTTACTCTTCTCAGGCTGCACAAAAATACTTAGCTTCCGGCTTCACCAAACATATAAACATTTAATTTTTAAAATACAGACTAGGCGTGTTGCCATGCACAAGGCACTTTCCACATTGGCTGAAAAACCAATCTGATTTTAAATGCCGTTTGTGTGGGACAGCGGAGGAAGATATGCTGCATCTCATCTGTAAGTGCAAAGACCTAACAGAGGAAAGGAGACAGCTTTTAAAACCACTCTTCAATCAGAGAGGCATCCGTACACGGAGGCAAGCCGTGTCAGCGTGCTTTTCACCCGGGGACACGCAGCTTAACTGCAGGCTTGTGAAATTTTTAGGAAAAGTGGAGAAGAAAATGTTAAATCAGATTTGCACTGCAGCTGACAAGGAAAGAGACTGACGCTGTTAGAATAATCATTTTTATTAATGGAACGTAACATTGTAATGTTTTTTAATCGATTTTAACTTTTGAACATGCAATGACTTGTTTGTAGCAATGGTTTTAAGTAACTCTGCTAAATAAAATTAAACTTTAAACTTTGAAAATAATAAAATTGAGGACTGTATTATCGGGGCAAATCAATATAAACATATTTGTTCTAAAATATAAGATAGGACTTTATGATAATGTTTAGAACTAAGAGAGTTAACACTGTATAAACAAATTGAATTTTGTTAATCTGGGGATAGTTGTTGATATGACTATATGAAGTTTGGTGCAGTCCTATATTCCCCCGCCATCTTTATTTGTAGTGACTGTAAGTTACAGTAACATAGTAAATCCATATTACAAGTCAAATTACAAATAGATTCAGCCACCTCTCTATTTTTCATTTTTTAAAACCTCTTGGTTGAAACTTCTTGAACCATGAGGTTCAAGATGTAAACAAAATCTTCATTTGAAAAGAATATATAACTGTGTGTTATATATTTTGGTATGTAATTTACAATGTTAGAGTTCTGACCATTTTAATAACTTGAGTGTGTCTATATTGTCTTAAATATCATGTTCCTTGATTGTGACTGAAATTGGAATATCAGACAGAAGGATATTTTTGATATATTTAAATTTTTGATCTTGGAGCCTTCTATAGATTTGGAGAATGAGCAGTACGGTCTACCAACAATAGCCTCCTCTATCTCAGTAAAGCATCAGCTGCAGAAATGTGTTTGCACTCAATGAACATTCAAGGGTTACTCAAGACGTGTTGACGCTGCCATTTATCTCAGTTTTTGCACCCTTGTTTTGTTGGTCAGTGTGATATGTTTGGGTAGGTGGGATGTTAAGGGATGGCCACCATGCAGACATATTAGTAGACCATTTAACAATGTTGGAGGTTTAGAAATTACCATCTACTGTTACTAAGTAACATTGCAGTAAGAAATACAGATCACACTCCTTTCGTGATCAGATGTTTAGCTGGAATTTTGTGAAGCAAACATAAGTTACAGCTACCAGCACTGTGCACAGTGATATGTGTTTATGTGTGTGTCTAATGAATCTTTCACTGCTCCTGCCCATGCTGTGCTGGTTCAGCCATAGTGATATGGACCTGTACTGCTCATGTTTGTGCAGGTCCCAGTCTGTCTATGTGTAAGGAAGCAAGCACCTCTCAAAATCATGTTCTATGCATAAAGGTGGCTTATACTGCTTCTACAATGCTGTACTCGCTCCGTTTGTGTAAAGAGCTGTATGCTACTGCTACTCATGTACCTGTTTTGTGGGTGTGAGAAGCCTGCATTCTTCTCGTCATACCAATTATTTGTGTAATGTAAACTTGTAGTGCTTCTGCCAAGGCAGGCCTATTCTGTGTGGGAGATCCACGCCAGCTTTTAATGTTTGTTTCATTTTGTGTCTGCTTCTATGATGGAATCTGAACTATCTTTCCAGGACATTTAAGAACAATTCCACACCACAGTTCAATGTTCAACTCCAAGCCAGACAACACTTGTTCCTGCAAACATTTGAAAAGCTGTGAGATGTTTGTACAGGTCACAAGATACAATGGAGTCACCCTCTTGTAGTGAGAGATAGATCTCTTGATTTGAAAGCATTCTAAATGTTTTCTATTTTTTTAAATCCTCCTTAAAATATAAAATGAATTGCTTACACATGCATACATACCGGGAGACCTGGTGGACCAGGAAGACCGGATTCTCCATTCTGTCCTGCTGGCCCCTGTGCAAAAAGTGTCAACAAACATTAGTTTCTAAAAATATTCAATTTGAAATGTGATTTGTATCTCCAGGAGTGGCTCATTTCCAACTACTTTAATAAGAAGCCTTCAATTCACAGAATTAATTTTGAACATATTCAAGTCATCAATATGGTTTCCATCCTGGTCCCTTCAATAGTCATATTAATCAAACTTCAGCATTCAGTTTGAACAGCACACACCCCTAGGCATATCACTGCAATAAGTGTGCACATAAAAAATATTTATTCTAAACAGGATGAAAGATACATAATTTCTTTCCTAAAACTAATACAACATAATAACATTTCTGCCTGTCATTAATATAAGGTAGACTGCAATCCGAACCTCTTCATTAAACTAGGATGAGCGAGCTTCCTGAAACACAGACCTTGTGTCTTGTTGCTTCTTACAGAGGCTATTCTGGTGGTACTGAATTAGGGAACATCCCCAAAACTGTATATGCCGTTTTGATATTCTGGGCCTTTTCAAGTGGATAATGAACTTTATATAAAATATTCGCCTTGTTCTCAATTACACAGCATTAACAATGTTTTACATTAATTGTTCCAAATATAATTGGGGTGCCCCATTTTCAACAGAGATCCAGGACTGATTAAATAGAAAAAACCCTGAGAAATCCTGCCCGTGGCAGTTGTACATTGACAGCCTGCCCTGTGTTTAAAAATCTATTTTTAGATCTGTCCTAGATTGATGTGGGAACATTTTAATGATTGCTGAAATATAGTTTTCGGGTGAACTTATATTTTAGTACAAATGTCTCAGCACAGATTTTTCGAAATTTTACATTTTGAATTTTCTAGACTGGTGTTAAAGCTAGGTTGCCCAGATCAATTTTAGATTACCGTGATATCAAGTTGGCTAGGTAGAAATTAACAGCAATTACTATTAATGAGGTATCTCTTAGCCTCCATCCTGAGAGTAACATGGACTGCTTACACAGATAATGATCTGATCGTAAACAATGGGATTTCTGGCTCACAGGCCTTTGCTGTAGGCACAATATCTGCAGGAAAAGTAAACTTAAATCTCATAAGTACTACTCAATTCTTTACATAGCTAGTGATTGTGTGAGGAAAGAGATAGTTGGGCATCTCTATCATACAAAAAATAGCTATTACCTTCTGTTATTTCCATTCACGGCCACAGGAAGGACAAGGCAAGGAAAGGTTTTGAAACAAGCCTTTGAGGTCCAGCCTGAAATCTCACACAAAAGGCTGAGTCCATAGATAGGGAAACATTATCAAGGGTTTTCTCTTTGATGGAGAGAATGATGTCCCTGATTAACAATGGTCAGACCAATGGTGAAGTTAGGTATCCCACGCAAATTGTCTCTCCTCTTCCATGTTGGAAAACCTAGGAATGGTACTTCTTGGGATACCTTTTGCCAGAAAATACAGAACGTGCTTCATATTATAGGGGGGACAGCATGTGAATTATCAGGAATAGGTTATAATAGGTTAGAATCTCTCCCAATCACAACTCGCTACCCCTCTGAGTTAAGGCCCCCACCACCTGCAAAGAAAACTGCTCGTAGGGCCTTGAACAACAAGACAAGACTACAAACATCATACTCCTCTTACCTCAAGAAGGACTAAGATGAAACAAGGTTTCTTTTGAATATACAGAGATAGCGGCCATTCCCATGGTTGGGAACACAGACCTCCTCAAAATCCACAGAAAGGAGAAGAATTGGCCATCTTTGAAAATAAACCTACAAGCCAGTGGGACTGGACTGGAGCCTTTGCTGAAGAAAGTGCTTGAGTGGGCTTTCTCCCAATGCAGTCTATGGGCTTCTTCTCTAGAAGCAATTTAAAAAAATAAAAGACTTTTGGGAGGGATCAGGGACACTCTTTTTATCTTCCTATTAAGTGTGGGTCTGGACATTAGATTCATTAATACGACGAGGTCCAAGGAGG